>NC_057813.1:488799208-489472826 GCF_018294505.1 Triticum aestivum
AATAATGCAAGCCTGAAACTGAAATACCTAGAAAGGTGAACTGAATCTTTGGGCCTCTGGAAATAATGCAAGCCTAAAATTGAAATACCTAGAAAGGTGAACTGAATCTTTGGGCCTCTAGAAATAATGCAAGCTTGAAACTGAAATACCTAGAAAGGTGAACTGAATCTTTGGGCCTCTAGAAATAATGCAAGCCTAAAATTGAAATACCTAGAAAGGTGAACTGAATCTTTGGGCCTCTAGAAAGATTTATTACCTCCTCAAGTAGCATCAAACAATTCCATGCGTGCACCACAAATCTATACCAAGTATTATCAGGATCTACTTTTCCAAATCAGAATTAGCGCTAGAGCAAGAAAGATCAATGATATGGCCGTGAGACAGAGAAGGAACGAACAAACTCACCCCTCTCGCGACCTCCCTGGTAGATGCGCTGCCGCCGCGCACGACAAAGGGAGAAAAACGACTGGTGAAGGGGGAGCGGCACGACGTTCGAAGGCCGGAGGGAGAGGGTGGCCGGAGTAGGGCGGCAGAGGCCAAAAGGAGAGGGCGGCCGGAGGAGAGAGAGTGTGAGCGACGCTTGGGCGGGCGGCCCTATGGGGAACAGAGAGGAGTCGTGCGAGAGGGGGGGGGAGCGATCTGGTGCGGGCAGGGGAGATTTTTTTAGTTCTCTTTTAGTGGGCCCGAGGATAACTAACCCGATTAGAACCTCTCCATCGGGCTAGTTTTTTTAGGTGGGTTAGAGCAAACTAGCTCAAACTAACCCCTCTTGTTTCGATAATTTGAGGCTATTTCAACCCAAACTAGCTCTAACTCAGGGATTCAAACAAAGAGGAGTGTTACTGTACATGCTACAGTGTGGACCGTAGCACATTGTTTTTTATGGCCATATCACCACATTGTTTTCTACTGTTGGTTCACTGGGCTACTGTGGTTCGCACTGCTGGTTCACTGGGCTACCATGGTTCGCACTGCTAGTTCACTGGGCTGCCGTGGTTCGCACTCCTCCGACCTGAGTAGTAGTAGTACTAGTATATACCGCATCGTTCTTTGCTCCTTCTTACTACTCCAACATGTGGGAGAGCCAGCATCCGGGTCGACGTATCATGCACCAGATTAGAGCGTGGAACAGAAGGGGGGCATCACCCTAGTCGGAGCGCCAATAATTCATGACTATAGTGAGTGGTCATATCACAAGTCTTTCCTGCAGTAACGCGCCATCAAATCACACAACCTAACCTTTCCAGCAGTATGTTTGAGAATCCGCCACTCGCTCACCCTCCTCACCTCTCTATCAAACCGCCGACCGAAAACTGCCGCGTGTACTGCCCGGGAAAAGCCCCGCCCTCAACTTTTAACTACGCGAAAATAGTTCGAGCTTGTTCGTTCTATGTAAATACAGTACTTACTGTATGTTTATTCACCCGTGGGGTTGTTCAATGAATGGAGGGGCGGGGAGCACAAGTGAACAATACTGTAGTACTACTAGTAGTAAGTAGGAGTCGTACAGTAGTCACCTTAAATAGAGAGTTTCTTTTCTTTAATGCCACATACACAAATTGAAACGCTTGTTGTGGAGAAAAAAAGATAATAACTCCACTATATATGGACGCAGGGGCCCAAGCGCTTGCTTTACTAGGGTTGCTCTCTTCATTCTCTCATCCTCTCCAGATATAAACAAGATAGCGGTAGCGACATTTTCCCTCTGCTCACCGTTGGTCACAGATCCGGCCGGATCCCTTCGGCCGGTGTGTGTAGAGGACTAAAAGGTGCATCGTTCACGCGGTCATCGCCGCTGAGGGAGGAAACCCACAACTGCCGGAGGGGCCCAATCCTTTGCCAGTGCCGTTCTCTCCAACACAGTGCTGGCTCGGGAGGTCCTCCGATCCTTCTTCCTTCCTGTCGTATTGTCCGCAGATCCGACCTGCCGCCGCCAACATCCCGGCGACCCTCAGGTATAAGTTCTTCGAAAGCGGCCTTGCTCTACTGCCCCAGCTCCCCACGTGTCTGCATGTGCATCTTTTTCTACTCCCATAAGCTCTTCCAAAGCCACCTAAGTTTTTAGTATTATTAGAGGTAAAGCTACTTCATGCATTCGAATCTAGGGCTTTGTTCAAACAACGAAGAAACGGGGAAAGTTGTAGAATGAATCTAGGACTTGATTCAAAGAGGAAATAATATGGTGAAAGTAGTAGAGACCGGATACCCAACCGGTCTCTTGGTTGAAAAGGGAAATAATGGGAAAACGCAGTACAAACTGGATAAGGAACATATCTATCATTGGTTGAAAAAAGGATAGAAAGTGGCGGCTGGTGGACAAGTCAACAGAGTATGTTCAGGATTAGATTTGCTGCCATCACATAGTAAAAGGTCTCCATGATTAGATTTGCTGCCCTCACATAGTAAAAGGTCTCATGATTAGATTTGCTGCCCTCACATAGTAAAAGGTCTCAGGATTAGATTTGCTGCCCTCACATAGTAAAAGGTCTCCAGGATTAGATTTGCTGCCCTCACATAGCAAAAGGTCTCCAGGATTAGATTTGCTGCCCTCACATAGTAAAAGGTCTCCAGGATTAGATTTGCTGCCCTCACATAGTACAAGGTCTCCAGGATTAGGTTTGCTGCCCTCACATAGCATGAACAAACTCAGCATCACCACTTTATGCCTCCTTGTATGTACATTGTGCTGATGCGTCCACTGTCGCATGTCCTTATACCAACCTTTTGCTGTTGTTAATGTAAGGGCGCATGTAAAATGAAGCGATCACACTATTACCTTAGGGACATGTCTAACCAGTGTTATTGTTAATCTAATGCCTCCAGTGATAAGATGCAATTAAACTGTGTTGCAAATGGCACTCCTGCTGTTTTCCCCAGTATGATAAGTAAGTTGCTCCTTTATGCTATTGAGTGTCCTGGTGTCCCCACGGTCCCATGCCCTTAAACCAACTCTTTAGCTGCTGTTGATTTACTGTGTCTAGTAAACAAGCAATGCCACCATTAAGGTAATCCCATATTTGAGGAATCTCATTGTTGATCGTAATGCTTCTGGTAACATGAAGCATTGCTGACGTTTTAAAATTTCTACTGTCCTTGCGTGATTGCCATGAACATAATTAAGATGCTTCTTTTCATTTTGTATATGTTTCATATATTCTTATTGACCAGCAACTGTTTACTTTCTATCTTTTTGTGCAGATAGGGATATCCATTTCACCTTGTTGCTGTTGTGACCTTTTGGTGAACTGCACAAAACACTTTTTTTTGGAATGAGTGTCTTGCGCGGTTGAACTAAAATGTCACGTGGGCAACATCTCTCAATTTTGGTGGAACTGCACAAAATGGTGATTGAAGTTTCCAAAATCTTCATCAAGTTCTGCTGGTAATCTCGTGCAACATTTTATTAGCCTTTGCAAGATGGAGCCGTCACTGTCACCACAATGGCACTTTATTTTAGTGGAACTGCACAAAAGGATAAGAAAATTATAGTTGCACCTTACATGAGCCGGACAGCCAACCTTAATGTTCCTCAATTTTAGTGCAACTACTAAAGAAGAACCTGCCAGCTCACGAGAGCAAGTACTTCTTGCTAGCTGAATGATGCAATCTTTGCTTCATTTCAGGTGAACTGCAAAAAAGGCGCATGAATTGAATCATGGAACTCTAGGAAGACCTCATCCTGGTGGAGCTGCAGGTTGAGTTCAAGGAGGCCGCTATTAAAGTGAAATCATGCTTTCCTGTCTCCTTGTTTGTGCTGTGCAAACATGAATACTCAACTACATATGTTGTGACGGTCAAGAGCATTCGCCAAGTTCTTTGATTTTATGACATAGCTAGCCAAGATGGATTTAATCCCGATATTCACTATCAAAAGGCTCTAATGGGTTGGTTCTGAATCTTGCAAGCTGGGAATCAATGAGATGTGTAGGCATCTTTGTTGTACTTATTATTTGAATCTTATTTGTTGGTTCTGAATCTTGCAAGCTGGGAATCAATGAGATGTGTAGGCATCTTTGTTGTACTTATTATTTGGATCTTATTTGTTGGTTCTGAATCTTGCAAGCTGGGAAACACGGCATGATGATGCATAGGACAACAACCATAACAAATAGTTCAAACTTGGTAGTATTATCTCTGTGAAAGTGCGACAAATGTGCTGATCGTGTGCGTCCTGAGAATAATAATTCTAATTGTTGTGCATGTTGATCCTGTGGCACTGATAGAACGAGCCAATGGATTGCTTGTTTTAAGTATAAATTTCTATTAAAGCTAATTAAATTTAAGTAAAGTGACCACTAACTCCTGTTATTACAGTACCAATACAGACCGCTCATGAACCGACGTGTGGCCAGAGTAGGTTTCTTAACGGAGGCGTTTGAATGCGCCGAGGGTGCATCTTCTGCCGGGCGTGCAGCGGACGAGGGAGGGGTAGTAACTGTTGTCGCGTGTACACACTCAGCTTACTGTTGAATCCAGTTCCCCAAGAGCTGAAAAACGAACTGCTGCCGCCGCCTACACACTCATTCACTCGAAGAGACTCCAATGGCAATCCGAGGGGTGAGCCTGCTGGATATGGACTTCAGCAAGGAGTTCCCCTTTGAGTTCGCCGTTCAGTCCTATGGCTACACCAAGTTGAATGTGATGTACACCAACGATACAGACTTGGTGAAGCTCTGCCTCGCCTCAGTCCTATGGATGCACCAGGTTCTGGAGCATTCACCTGTTTCCTCGACAGCTGAAAGTGCAATCATGCCCTTAATCATATTTTGATGTTGATGACAACACATATGCTCGGGACTAATCATGTTTATCAAGTATATCTCAGGATTATGTTCCAAAGACCGTGTGCATGGATCATGACTAGGGACAAAAGCATATAACTCAAGAATGGAGATACAAGATGTTGACTTCATTTATGGTTTGTTCTTGAGTATAGGGATCCCGTACTATTAAGAGGGGATCGATGGATCTGTGAAAAACTTGCTCAAAAGTTGCTATCTATATACCTTGCCTTCGAACGTCCGGTGTTCTACGGACATCCGATCCTTCCTGATTGCCTGGACGTCCGGACACTTCCGGACGTCCGACACTTCCACAACAGAAACATTTTTACGGATGTTCAGAACCCTCCGGACGTCCGACACTTTCACATCAGAAACATTTTTACGGATGTCCGGAACCCTCCGGACGTCCGACACTTTCACATCAGAAGCATTCTTACGGATGTCCGGCCCCGCTCAGACGTCCGTATCCTGTACACTGGATTGTGGGTCACACGTTTCACAGCGGCCGGTCGTTCGATGACTGTCGGACGTCCGGACCCGTTTGGGCCTCCGGACGTCCGACGTTCTCCGGATGTCCGGCCATCCTGTACCCCAAACGGTCACTTTTTCCCACCACCTGTATATACACCCTTCCCTTCCACGGGATAGGGTTGACCATTCACTTTGAGCCTCACAAGAACACTCCTCACTCTCTCTCTCTCATTCATCCACACTAAATCCTAGATTCCCAAGTGTTCTAGGAGCATTTTGAGAGAAGTTCTCCAATCAAGTGATAGATCCACTTCTTCCCCTTCTTTGCGCCAAAGGAATTCATGACTTGAACAAGTTTTGAGCATTTCCCCATTGGTCTTGTTACTCTTGGAGGTTGGAGACTCCTAGGCGGTAGGAGTCATCCGGAGAGGAATCGAACTTTGTGATTACCCTCGGAAAAGTTTGTGAGGGTTTGGAGACCACCCCAAGGTCTACCACTAGTGGTTGAGAAACGCCTCCGTGGTGTTGTCTCAAAGGGAGAATAGGTGAGCCTTCATGGTGTTGGTGTGCCTTCATGGTAACATCCATCCCTCTAACGGTGACTAGCTTCCCTCCAAGGAAGTGAACATCGGCTTACATCCTCGTCTCCCGGAGTTGCGGTTATTCCTAACCTTAACTCTCTACTTGTGGTTACTTGTCTCTTTACGCTTGCGTACATTATATTGTGCTTGCCTACTTATGTGTTTGTGTTATTTGCTTAGTACTTTGTGCTCACGTGCAATTGTTAGGCTCATCTTCATATTCCGCATTATTGCCTAAAAATTGCCAAGTGATAATTAAAATTTGTAATTGTACCTATTCACCCCCCCTCTAGGTGCATCTCGATCCTTTTAGCAGCGCTGACTGCATCTTCGCTACGGTGGAGAGAAGGAAGAACGCAACGATTCGGCCATCTGGTGCAACAAGCTTGTCGACATCCAGAAGCAATACAAGATCATCAACAACGGGCAGGAGAAGGATTCCGTGGTTGACCTCGCTGAGACCATCATCGACCCCTGATATGCCAACATGAAAGAAGATGACCTGAACACGTGGGAGGTACCTCTGAATCTAGCCTACATAACCTACGCGGCCAAGGACGCATACGCATACTACGACATGTACAGGCAGATCTTGGACATGAGGGCGTGTCTGCTTCCCGTAACCGACGAGTACACGGACAGCCACAACGTCATGATCAAGCGTGCCAGGAAGGTCTAGATGTTGTACTTTATCTGTTTATAAGCACCTTTATCATCTTAGTGTTTCATGCATTAGCCTATGTGTCGTAATTATCTATTTCGTCCGAAATATTTCTTTTAAGAACCCATTAACCTGATTGCTTTTTTAGTGGCTATTTGCTTATGTATGTAACTAGTTCACTTGTCTGTTAAAAAAAACTAGTTCACTCGGCTGTCGTGCTTTGAATCTCCTTCCTCCCAACATATTCCCCTCCTCAGGTGGACCCAGCAGGTCTCTGAATTTTCTCCCACTTTCTTTTTCGATGTAAACTGAGTTTTCTCCTAGTACTTTTCCATAGAACCAACTCAAGTGGTGTGAGTCCGAGGCCAACTGTGCCTACTTCATCACTTGGTCAACAACCTCCTAGCAATGAAAACACCAGTGTTCCTTGGCTTTATGCAAGACCTCAGGTTGAGAAACCAAGATATAACCCTCAAGGCAAACCTCCTTTACTTACTGCTACTGCCGATTTTGCATTGTGGAAAGTAGCTATGCAAGATCATCTTCGACATGGAAACGATGAGATGCTGGAGATTATAGTGTATGGCTATCATGTGGTTGATCCAAAGAACCCCACACCAAGAGAAATATATGACAAGAACCTCAATGACACGACAATCATGTGTATAAGGAGAGGTATGGATGAAAAGCAAAGGAGACCGTTCGTACACATCAAAAGTGCCAAGGAACTATGGGAAAGTATTATACGATCCAGGACTGGCACTTCTACCCTCCGGAGTGCTCAATATGAAATTGCCAAGGGGCAATTGCAAAATTTTTGTATGGAAAAAGGTGAAACCCCCAATCAACTCCTTGAGTGTCTCATGACTCTCACTGCGGATATTGAGTCATGTGAGTGTGACAAGACACAAGATGGATTCAATATGACTAAGAGGTTTCTTGTGGATAAGTTGCTTCATGCTCTTGCTCCATATCATCATCAAATGGTGTGGGACATAAGAAAACACCATACCTTCAAGGAAATGACTACAGATGACATCATATCCACCTTCCAACTATTTGAAGAGTCAAAGGCCAATGCCACAAAACATCTTGCCATGCATGGTTCCCCATCATCAAAAATCAATCTTGCATTGAAGGCCAAGCAAGTATGTGAAGGTGAGCAAAGTGAAGAAGAAGAAGAAGAAGATGAGGATGAAGATGGTAATGAGATTGACTCCGACGAGGGCCCTTCGTATGAAGACATGGCTCTTTTTGTCAAGAAGTTTAGCGCTGGAAAATTCAAGGGAAGATTTCGAAAGAAGAAAGTGAGAAAATGCTACAACTGTGAAGAAACCAGTCACTTCTTCAACGAGTGCCCTTATGAGAAGAGAGAAGATAAACCAAGGTTTCCCAAGACCTTTCCCAAGAAGAAGTTGCCAAATCCTTTGAACTCTAAGCTCAAGAAGAGAGATGGAATGGCAATGGTTGCTCAAGAAGAATCTAATCCAGATGATGTTAGTGGTGTTGCCGGAGTTGCTCAAGACTCTCAAAACACGTTGAGGTTAGTAAACAAGAGTGGTGACGTGGTCACCTACAACTACATGAAAGATTACAAGGGCAACGCTCACAAGTGCCTAATGGCAAAGGCAATGGTTGAAGAAGGAGAGGATCAAAGCTCTTCTGACAAGGTCAAGGTAACTCCACGATCAAATCCTCCTCTTTTCATACCTTCTACTCCTAGTGATGAGTACCTTGATGCGGAGGATAGCTATGAGGATGACGATCTAGATGATCCTATGATTGCTAAACTTAATAAGTTCATGTGCTCCCTCAAAGGAAAGAAACTCACTATGTTTCGTATGCTTATGGAGATGGTGAGTAAGCACACCATCACCATTAAGGAACTCGAAACCCTCGTCACCGAGGAAAAGGAAAAGTGTGAAATCCTTGAGCGGAAAGTCCAATATGAGGAAGCACGCAATGATGAACTATGCCTAAAAATTGGTGCAAACATTGATGTTCACACTAATGATCTTGCCTCCTTGAAAAAGGCTATTGACTCTTGTGAAGAGTTAATGAATGATAAAAGCAAGATTGTGAAGTCTCATGCTTCTCTATCTAAGGATTGTGAGCTTCTATCCGTGTCCCTCAAGACTAAGGAAGGAGAGCTCACCGTTCTTAGAAAGAGTTTTGAGACGCTCAAACTTACTTATCTTGAAACTTTAGCCAAGGCTTACTCTTCCCCTATTATAAATGTTGACGCTTGTGCTACTAACTCTAGTAGTGATCTAGCATCTATTCTTGAGGAAAATCGTTTTCTCAAGGCTCAAATTGAGAAAGGTCTCATGACATGTGCTCAAGGGAAAAAGAATCTTGATGAGATTTTGAGCCAACACAATGAGGTGTTTGCCAAAGAGGGACTTGGGTTTGACCCTAGCACAAGCAAGAATAAGACGTCCTCCCAAAAGTGCACAACTCCTCTAAATGAAACTTTTGTAAGAGAAGGGCACAAGGAGAAAAGTAAGGTTGTGAGTGGGAAGGCCACAAGGGGCATGCCCACTCTCAACAAGCCTAAAGAGTTCATGCCTCCTTCCTATGTACTTCGTAAGACTAAGGATGGAGAAGTCTTTGCAAAATTTGTTGGTCCTCGAAATGCATTTCGTTTCTATGCTATTTGGGTCCCTAAGACCCTTGTAACTAACTTGAGAGGTCCCATTGCAAAATGGGTGCCTCTAACCAAGTCCTAATTGTGTGTAGGTAAGCTTCTCCGGTGGAGTGAAATGGGTGATTGATAGTGGATGTACAAATCATATGACCGGAGATAGCAAATTGCTCTACGATTTCATGGAAGCTATTCAACCATTCATGAGCATTATGTTTGGTGGAGGTTCAAAAGGACAGGTACTCGGATTGGGCAAGGTGGCTATCACCAACGACATGTCTCTTGCAAATGTTATGCTTGTCCAATCCCTTAAATATCACTTGCTTTCTGTTCGCCAATTGGCTTCTGTTGGTTATGATACACTTTTTGGACTAATGGATGTGAAAGTCTTTAAGAGAGATACTCTCGAAGTGGCCTTTGTTGGAGAGTTGGATGGCAACCTTTACACGGTTGATTTCTCGAAAGAGAGCACATTCCATGCAACTTGTCTAATGGCCAAGGCTGACAAGGGGTGGCTATGGCATCGCCGGCTAGCCCATGTCGGCATGAGAAATCTTCAAGATCTCTTAAAGGGGAATCACATCCTTGGACTAACCAATGTCTCTTTTGAGAAAGATCGTGTGTGTAGTGCATGCATAGCCGGGAAGCAACATCAATCAAAGCACCCACCCAAGAACATAGTATCTACTTCAAGGCCCCTGGAGCTCCTTCATGTGGATCTTTTTGGGCCTCCTTCATGGGATAGTCTTGGTGGGAAAAAGTATGGGCTTGTCATTGTTGATGATTACTCAAGATATACATGGGTGTTCTTCCTCAAGTCCAAGGATGAAACGAAGATCACCTTCATTGATTTTGCCAAGCAAGCCCAACGCAAGTTTGACAAAGAAATCCGAGCAATAAGGAGTGACAGTGGCTCTGAGTTCAAGAACTATACCTTGGAAGAATTTCTTAGTGATGAAGGGATTGAGCATCAATATTCAGCTCCATACACTCCTCAGCAAAATGGTGTAGCCGAACGGAAGAACTGTACACTTGTAGAATTGGCAAGGTCCATGTTGGATGAATACAAGTCACCACATAGTTTTTGGGCTGAAGCTGTCAATACCGCATGTCATGCATCAAACCGACTCTTCCTCCGCACTATATTGGAGAAGACTCCATATGAGCTTCTAACTGGAAACAAGCCAAATTTCAAGTACTTTCGTGTATTTGGGTGCAAATGTTTCATTCTCAACGAAAGAGAACGGTTAGGAAAATTTCAATCCAAAACAATTGAGGGTATATTTGTTGGTTATGGATCAAACTCTCACGCCTATAGAGTCTACAACAAATCCAATGGATGTGTTGTAGAAACTTGTGACGTGGTGTTTGATGAATTTAATGGCTCCCATGGGGAGCAAGTTGATCTAAGTGATGTAGGTGAAGAAGATGCTTCTCAAGACATTTTGAACATGGGTGTTGGTGCACTTCTTCCTATGGAACAAGAACCTCATGATGATGAAGAAGAAGATGGAGGTCTCACGCATCATCAAACTACTTCAACATCCATACCAACACAAGTTCCTAGTGTTCAACCTATACCCTTGGCCCAAGTTGATGAGGTTGATCAAGTCTCACTTAATGATAATCATCAAGAACAAGATCATCATCAAGAGCAAGAACAAGAAAGTCCAATCATGGATGACGAACCTCAACAAATGCAACATGAACAAGAAGATCTTCCTCCACACGTGAATGATCCATATGTTGAAGATGTGGATGATGGACATGAAGTTGAACCTCGTGAAACCCTCACCTCCATCATGCCTCGAGTGGCCGGTCGTGTTGA
Organism: Triticum aestivum; assembly: GCF_018294505.1. Taxonomy (NCBI): domain Eukaryota; kingdom Viridiplantae; phylum Streptophyta; class Magnoliopsida; order Poales; family Poaceae; genus Triticum; species Triticum aestivum. The sequence goes on from NC_057813.1 coordinate 488,810,178, forward strand.
TGTTGACAAAATCCTCACCGGCATCTCGGAAGGTAGAGTCACTCGTAAACATTTGACAAACTTTTGTGCTCACTTCTCGTTTGTGTCTACTATTGAACCACTCAAGGTACAAGAGGCATTGATGGACAACGATTGGCTTGTTGCGATGCAAGACGAGTTGAACAGTTTTGAACGCAACCAAGTGTGGTCACTAGTCAAGAGGCCGTCCACCGAGCACAACGTCATTGGAACAAAATGGATTTTCAAGAACAAGCAAGATGAAAATGGTGTCATCATCCGCAACAAGGCAAGGTTAGTGGCACAAGGGTACTCACAAGTTGAAGGTTTGGACTTTGGTGAGACCTTTACCCCCGTTTCCCACCTTGAATCCATTCGCATTTTACTTGCTTATGCCGATTTCAATGGTTTTACATTACACCAAATGGATGTGAAGAGTGCTTTCCTTAACGGTCCTCTACAAGAAGAAGTATATGTGTCACAACCACCCGGGTTCGTTGATCCCTTTCACAAAGACTATGTGTATAAACTTCATAAGGCTTTGTATGGCCTCAAACAAGCACCTCGTGCTTGGTATGATCATTTGAAGAAGTTTTTACTCGATGATGGTTTTGTGAGAGGGGTGATCGATCCCACTCTTTTTACTAAGAGGGACAAGGGTGATTTGATTCTATGCCAAATCTATGTAGATGACATCATTTTTGGTTCTCCTAACATTCATTTGTGCAAGAAGTTTGCGGATTCAATGACCAAGAATTTTGAAATGTCACTCAATACGGATTTGAAGTTCTTTCTCGGATTTCAAATTCAACAATTTCAAGAAGGAATTTTCTTATCTCAAGCAAAGTACCTCAAGGATATTCTAGAAAAGTTTGGTATGTCTGACGCTAGTCCATGCAAGACACCCATGCCAACCAAAATCACTCTCACTGAAGACACGAATGGTACTCCTTTCGACCCATCTACTTACCGCTCTATGATTGGTTCATTGCTTTATCTTTGTGCATCTAGACTAGACATCATGTTCAGTGTATGCATGTGTGCTAGATTTCAAGCTTTCCCTAAGGAAAGTCATCATAAGGCGGTTAAGCATATTCTTAGATACCTTGTTCACACCCCAAAGTTGGGCCTCTGGTACCCCAAGGATGCTAAGTTTGATCTCATTGGGTACACGGATGCGGATTGGGCTGGAGACAAAGTGGATCGTAAGTCCACATCCGGTGCATGTCAGTTTCTTGGACGATCCTTGGTGAGTTGGTCCTCGAAGAAACAAAATTGTATTGCTCTCTCTACCGCAGAAGCTGAATACATTGCTGCCGCTAGTTGTGCAACTCAGTTGTTATGGATGAGGCAAATGTTGAAGGATTACGGTATGACCTATAGAAATGTGCCTCTTCTGTGTGATAATGAAAGTGCCATCAATATTGCCGAGAACCCCAAAGATCATCTCCGCACCAAACACATTGATATTAGGTATCATTTCTTGAGAGATCATGTTGAAAAGGGTGATATTCACATTGATCACATTGATACAGATTTTCAACTAGCAGATATCTTCACCAAACCTCTAGATGAAGCAAGGTTCTGTCGACTTAGGCGTGAACTTGGTATCTTGGAGCTTGACAACATTATGTGAAATCTAGTACCCAGTCATGCATGAATCTAATGTCTTGTCATGATGTAGGCATATACTTAGGGGGAGACATTCAATTCATGAATGTTCTCGCCCTACTCAATGCACAAAAAGAACCAACACTCTCAAAGTATCCATGGGTCTAGACCTATGGTGCTTTAACATGATGGAGTAGTGACTATGCACTCAAAGTTCAAGTCTTTCTGTGTCATGTCGTGTCTACTCAGACATTGTGGCATTAGCCACCACTTGTAGTATATGGCTATGATTGAGTAAGGTAGGATATGAGTTACTACATAAATAAGTTTTACTGTGAAAAAAAATGCCTTTCTCCTCATCATGATCAGCACCTGCATTCTTGCCTCCTGTCAAAACTTCTGGCATCGGACGTACGTAGGTTCCGGACATCCGTGTGGTATTTCACTGCCGGACGTCCGTAAGCATCCGGACGTCCGTATATTCTGCTTTGACTACCTTCGACTGGTCGTCCGGCCTCTCCGGATGTCCATAAAATCCACTCTGGTTCCCTTAAGTTGGCCTAGACGATGAAGCTCCGGACGTCCGGAAGACTCCGGACGTCCATAAAAACCTTTCTGTTACAATCTGCCCGGTCGTCCGAAGCCGTCGGTCGTCCGTAGAATCATCTCTGTCATCCTCTATTTGCTGATGGTCCAGACTCCGGTCGTTCGTCCGTTCCCGGACGTCCGGACGAATATGTGACTCCGGTCGTCCGTAGGTTCCGGACGTCCGTACGTTTTTACTGGGCTCTATATATACTGCGCCGTAGGGTTTGTTAACCAACCACATCCTCTCCACTTGTTTCACCGCCGCCGCCGCCGCTCCTGCCGTGCGTCCACTCCCCGCAGCCGCCCGCCGCCGTACCCCTCACCGGGGTTTCTCCCCGCTGCGGATCTACGACTCGCCGTCCGGCCCGTCCAACCCATTCTGCTCGGAGTTTCTCTCCCCGGCCAGTCCGTCGACCCCCTGCTCCAGCACGCCACTCGGCTCCTCCGTGCTCTTCCTCTCAAGGTAGGGCACAACCTTCCCTCCCCCCTCCTCATGCATTCACCCTGATCTATGGAGGGGTGTTGACATGTGCTTTCTTTCTCCCCTAGGTCACGATGCCTCGGTCCAAGCACTCCGCTCGCAAGCAAGTCGCCGGAGGGCCGGCTCGTCCGTCTTGTCGCGGTGGCTCCGACGACTCCCAGGAGGAAGATCGCCCTCGGAAACCTGCCGCTCGTCCTCCCAGCTCGTCCAGTGATTCCTTTTCGGAGGGGTCGGATTTTGAGGATGAGCTTGAAGAGGTGGATCCGTCCCTGATGGTTGGCATCCGCGTCGCTGCCCCCAAGCCCGGCACTCGTCGTCCAACCTTTCAACCTCCTCCTCCTCCGGTGCAACCCCACGGTGATGCCCGTCACATCTCCATTGAGCCTCCACTGTCACTAGGCCGTCATGTTAAGCATTTCAACGAGGTCACCAAATCTTCATATCTTAAATTGCGTCGTGATGTAGATCAATTTACTGTTGTTAGGGATTCTCAGGATAGTCGCTTTCGCACAAATGTCCAAGCCGACATCTTCACCACGATTGTCATCCCTAAAGGCTTGTCACTTCATGTTTGCATTGATCTTGAGCACATTCGCACTCATCCGGAGAAATATCCGGGAGCCATTGAGCTCATTGAGTCGTCAAATCTAGCTGCTCCATTCGCCTTTCAACACGATTTTAACCACGCTGCCATCCATCAGTTTTATGCCACATGTTACTTTGCTCCCGATAACACTGTCACATGGATGACCTCCGACACTGCACTCACAGCATCTTATGCTCAGTTTGTCACTGCACTTGGATTTCCCGACACCGGGTTCAAAATCCACAAGGATGACCCCAACCATAAGCCCAAAGGCATTGCGGTCTGTGCGGATCTTCTTAGGCCCATACCATCTTTGTCTAGCACTGAGAAACAAAAGGGTCTAAATCAAGTCTCCATTTGGTGTTTTCCATTCAACATCATTTATCAGTGTGTCATCCGCACCATTTATCCCAAGATGGGTGACAAGGGCTCCTGCAGCAACTACTGCATTGATCTCATGCATCGCCTCTTCACATCTCCTAAAGGGAAGATAAATGTTCCACACTTTCTATGGCATGAGATCCGCCTTGCTAGCTTCCAGCACAAGCGGGCTTTTCCTCATGCACCTTTTATTCAGGCATTTATCGAGAGTGTAGCTCCCTTTCCCATTGCACGCACTCATATACATGAGAGATGGGTCATCCCACCTCACATGGCGGCTGACCATGTTCCTCCTCCTCCCGCTACTGCTAGTCGCACCGCCGCTAGTTTTCCTTCTCACACTACCCATCCTCCTTCCAGTGATGCCCCCTTTGGGCGCATTGCTCGTTTTCTTGGGAAGGCTCATTCAGCCATGATGAAGATGTTCACCTACCATTGCTCCCAACACCATGATGTGGTCACTCACATGGTCACTTCCAAGAACGCTCTGAAGGCTCGTCTGAGAGACTCAGGCATATATGATGTGAGTGACGATGAGCGTCTTCCTGCAGATCCCCCTTCTGATTTTGGTTTTCCCTCCGGTCCTGAGTGAGCTGATTTCTTCGACGAGGCTGGTGGCAGTGGTGTTCATGATGATGATGATGATGATGATCTTTAATGCTGTTATGTCATTCCCCCTAGTTCTTTTCTTTGGATACTTGATGCCAAAGAGGGAGTAGGCTCCATATGCATGTTACTCTAGCTCATTATGTAATCGAACCTATGTTATGAGTAATTTGTTGAACTATGTTATGAGTTGTTGAACTATGTTATGAGTTTGTTGAATCTGAGATTTGGTGAATCTATATGAAGTGTAACTCTTGATTATCGTGGCATTAGTTTGAGGGGGAGCCCTCATCATTTTTGGTTTAGTAGTATCTGTGGTATCCCTTTGAGGGGGAGCTCGCTCGCTACGCATTCTTATTATGGTTATTGAGCTCCACAACAAATACTTCCGATTACTATTATGAGTATGCATATGAGTTGTCATCAACTACCAAAAAGGGGGAGATTGAAAGTGCAATCATGCCCTTAATCATATTTTGATGTTGATGACAACACATATGCTCGGGACTAATCATGTTTATCAAGTATATCTCAGGATTATGTTCCAAAGACGGTGTGCATGGATCATGACTAGGGACAAAAGCATATAACTCAAGAATGGAGATACAAGATGTTGACTTCATTTATGGTTTGTTCTTGAGTATAGGGATCCCGCACTATTAAGAGGGGATCGATGGATCTGTGAAAAACTTGCTCAAAAGTTACTATCTATATACCTTGCCTTTGGACGTCCGGTGTTCTATGGACGTCCGGTCCTTCCTGATTGCCCGGACGTCCGGACACTTCCGGACGTCCGACACTTCCACAACAGAAACATTTTTACGGATGTCCGTAACCCTCCGGACGTCCGACACTTTCACATTAGAAACATTTTTACGGATGTCCGGAACCCTCCGGATGTCTGACACTTTCACATCAGAAGCATTCTTATGGATGTCCGGCCCCGCTCGGACGTCCGTATCCTGTACACTGGATTGTGGGTCACATGTTTCACAGCGGCTGGTCGTCCGATGACTGTCGGACGTCCGGACCCGTTTGGGCCTCCGGACGTCCGATGTTCTCCGGACGTCCGGCCATGCTGTACCCCAAACGGTCACTTTTTCCCACCACCTATATATACACCCTTCCCTTCCACGGGATAGGGTTGACCATTCACTTTGAGCCTCACAAGAACACTCCTCACTCTCTCTCTCTCATTCATCCACACTAAATCCTAGATTCCCAAGTGTTCTAGGAGCATTTTGAGAGAAGTTCTCCAATCAAGTGATAGATCCACTTCTTCCCCTTCTTTGCACCAAAGGAATTCGTGACTTGAGCAAGTTTTGAGCATTTCCCCATCGGTCTTGTTACTCTTGGAGGTTGGAGACTCCTAGGCTGTAGGAGTCATCCGGAGAGGAATCAAACTTTGTGATTACCCTCGGAAAAGTTTGTGAGGGTTTGGAGACCACCCCAAGGTCTACCACTAGTGGTTGAGAAACGCCTCCGTGGTGTTGTCTCAAAGGGAGAATAGGGTGAGCCTTCGTGGCGTTGGTGTGCCTTTGTGGTAACATCCATCCCTCTAACGGTGACTAACTTCCCTCCAAGGAAGTGAACATCGGCTTACATCCTCGTCTCCGGAGTTGCGGTTATTCCTAACCTTAACTCTCTACTTGTGGTTACTTGTCTCTTTACGCTTGCGTACATTATATTGTGCTTGCCTACTTACGTGTTTGTGTTATTTGCTTAGTACTTTGTGCTCATGTGCAATTGTTAGGCTCATCTTCATATTCCGCATTATTGCCTAAAAATTGCCAAGTGATAATTAAAATTTGTAATTGTACCTATTCACCCCCCCTCTAGGTCCATCTCGATCCTTTTAGCAGCGCTGACTGCATCTTCACTACGGTGGAGAGAAGGAAGAACGCGATGATTCGGCCATCTGGTGCAACAAGCTTGTCGACATCCAGAAGCAATACAAGATCATCAACAACGGGCAGGAGAAGGATTCCGTGGTTGACCTCGCTGAGACCATCATCGACCCCTGATACGCCAACATGAAAGAAGATGACCTAAACACATGGGAGGTACCTCTGAATCTAGCCTACATAACCTACACGGCCAAGGACGCATACGCATACTACGACATGTACAGGCAGATCTTGGACATGAGGGCGTGTCTACTTCCCGTAACCGACGAGTACACGGACAGCCACAGCGTCATGATCAAGCGTGCCAGGAAGGTCTAGATGTTGTACTTTATCTGTTTATAAGCACCTTTATCATCTTAGTGTTTCATGCACTAGCCTATGTGTCGTAATTATCTATTTTGTCCGAAATATTTCTTTTAAGAACCCATTAACCTGATTGCTTTTTTAGTGGCTATTTGCTTATGTATGTAACTAGTTCACTTGTGTGTTAAAAAAACTAGTTCACTCGGCTGTCGTGGTTTGAATCTCCTTCCTCCCAACATATTCCCCTCCTCAGGTGGACCCAGCAGGTCTCTGAATTTTCTCCCACTTTCTTTTTCGATGTAAACTGAGTTTTCTCCTAGTACTTTTCCATAGAACCAACTCAACTGCCCCATGTCTAGCCTAAAAAATAATAATACCCCACGTACTATTAACTCATCAAATTTAAATGATATTTTATTTCATAAGTTGAAAGTTCTTACAAAATAATAATAATAATTGTTTATATATAACTTGGCAAGTTAACTCCTAGTGTTGCATACATAAGCTTGCAAATATTTTACTGACCAATGCAGTAATAAATGTGCAATCATGTGTTTATGTTTTTATAACATTTCTTTGTCTAGCCCAACATGATATTTTCACCCAGCCCAGCAAGTCTACGGATTTCGAGAAAAATGCAAATGGGATTTAAATGGGCTGCATAGATGCTACATCATTGTTTCACCCAACCCACCAAATGGACTAAAAAAACAAATGGACTGGCTGACATGTGGGCCAGTAGGTCGAAGCCTAAGAAGGCGTTGGATTTACATCCAACTGCCGGCATTCTTCTTCAATCTTTCGTCTTCTTCCCCCAGCGCTGCCGGAACCGCCTGCTCCAGCCTTCGGCGTCCAGCGGCGTTGTTTTGCGCTCCTCAGCGAAACGTTAACCCGCTGACGGCCAGGCCATCCCTCCACTCCGCACCTCCACTCCGCACCTCCTGTTATTCTTTGCCGAGTGTAGGCCTACCCCGCACCCGAACCAGTCAAGTTTCCCTCTCCTCTCCGTGTGCGACTCCACTGCCGCGTCTTCCCCATCTCTGGTCGTTCCAGTCTGGGGCCTCGCCGTTGTCCATCGCCCCTGTGTGCTCGGCGTGGCATGGTCAACATATGAGAGTCATCGGAAGAGGACTGTACATGGAGAGCCTGACGGCTGGGACCCACGAGGTCCATGGTCGCACGCAAGGAAAGTTCCTCCTTATTACGCACTGTACATGGACTGTAGGTGGGAAGGGCTTTTGTATTTCACGAAAAAAACATTCCCCCCGTTGACAGGTCGGACCCACCAGCTATATCTTCGCACGCAAGGAAGTGCCTCCTTATTACGCACAAAATAAATGAATACCCCATGCTAGCTGGGACCCACCATAGTGGGTGGCTGACTTGTGGGCCTACTAAGTTGACGAGGACGGAGGGCTTTGTCAACTTAGTCAATATGAACGATTCTAACTCTAGTGACCGTACGATGTCCATCCAACAGCCATAGTGCTTCTTCAACCTCTGGTCATCTTGCTCCAGCCGCCCAAAGCAGCGCCGGTCGTGCCGCGTTCTCCTGCCTCTCGTGGCCGGCTGTGATGCCGCGAAGGCCTCACCACCCCTACTACTCCCACCGCTGGCCCAGAGCATCCCTCTACTCACCCACACCCCTGTTATTCTGCGGCGACGGCGGCCTGACGCCGCAGCCGAACCAGTGAACCCTCGTACTCCTCTCCGCGTGGGCATCCACTGCCGCGTCTTCCCCGGCTCCGCGTCGTCCCCTTCCTAGGCCTCGCTGTCGTCCACGGCCGCAGCTGGGTCCATGGCCGCAGCTGGGTCCATGGCCACAGCCTAGTTTTTTTGGGATTTGCCAAGTAAGTCGTTTTGTCAGGCCTGTTGGGCTGCAAATCTTTCAAGATGAGGAGAGCTTCATTCGACTGGCCGAGAAAATGGCCTATCAATAATCAGAAATGGGTTGTACATTTTTAAAACACATCAAACTGGCAATTAGTTTCAAATATCTTTTTTTTTCATTTCGAGATTTTAATTTGCATTTATTTTTATGCGTGGACAATTTGTTAGATTTTATATTGATATACATTTATTTTTAAAACCATTTTGAATGTGACTCGAAATTTCGGGATTAAAAACAGTTCCGACTGCACCGAAATATGCAAAATTTCATATAATTTTCTAACCGTGGCCACAATATGGGCTGTAATGCTAACAAAAAGAATATGGGATAAAAAAAACTTAAGAATTAACAAATGGGCTGTAAATTATTAGAAATAATGGCAGATGGGCTGTATGCTGTTTTCCACGGATTTGAGGCTTTCCTAAAAAAAGGTTGACGCACAAGCAGTTACTGTTGGATTTCCATCCAACGGCCGTCGTGCTTCTTCAATCTCTGCGCTTCCTGCTCTAGCCGCTCAAACAAGTGCCGGCGGGACTGCCTGCTTCCTCCTTCTCGCGGCCGGCTATGCTGCCGCGCAGGCCTCACCGCCCCACCGTACTCCCATCGCTGGCCTAGCCATCCCTCTACTCACCCACATCTGCAGTTATTCTCCGGCGACGACAAATGAACCAGTAAACCCTCGTACAATCGTACTCCCCTCCACGTGGGAAACAACTGCCGAGTCTTCCCTGCCTCCATATCGTTCCCTTCCTAGGCCTTGCCATCGTCCACCGCCCTGGTGCTCTCGGCGCGGCCTGGTCAATGTGGTCAACGACCGACATGCATCTGAAGTGGACTGTATGTGGAGAGGCTGACAGCTGGGTCCACGGCCGCACGCAAGGAAATGCCTCCTTATTACGCGCAAAATAATGATTCCTCCACCTGAAATTTGGGACCCACCAAAAAAATGTTACCGCCGCTGACAGCTTGGACCCACCAGCTGTATCTTCGCACACAAGGAAGTGCCTCCTTATTACGCAAAAAAAAGAATACTCCCCCTGCTAGCTGGGACCCAATATAGTGGCATGCTGACTTGTGGGCCTACTAAGTTGACGGGGACGGAGGGCTTTGTCAACTTAGTCAATACTCCAGTGACCGTACGATGTCCATCCAACGGCCATAGTGCTTCTTCAACCTCTGGTCTTCATTCTCCAGCCGCCCAAAGCAGCGCCGGTCGTGCCGCATGCTCCTGCCTCCCATGGCCGGCTATGATACCACGGAGGCCTCACCGCCCCCTACTACTCCCACCGCTAGCCAGGCCATCCCTCTACTCACCCACACCCCCTGTTATTCTGTGACGGCGGCAACCTCACATCGCAGCCGAACCAGTGAACCCTCGTACTCCTCTTCGTGTGGGCATCAACTGCCGCGTCTTCCTTGGCTCCGTGTCGTCCCCTTCCTAGGCCTCGCTTTTGTCCACCGCCATGGCGCTCTCGGCGCGGCATGGTCAATGTGGTCAACGACTGACTTCCATCGGAAGAGTACTGTGCGTGGAGAGGCTGACAGCTGGGTCCACGGCGGACGCAAGGAAGTGCCTTCTTATTACGTGCAAAATAATAAAACCTCCACCTGACAGCGGGGACCCACTGGACGGGCCACCGTATTTTGTGAAAAAACATTTCCCCCCTGACTGCTGGGACCCACCAGCTACACCTTCGCACGCAAGGAAGTGCGTCCGGGCAAAAAAAACACACAAAATGATTCACCCCCCTGACTGGTGGGACCCACCAGCTACATCTTCGCACGCAAGGAAGTGCCTGACAGTCGGGACCCACCTGGCCGAAGCGTACGTAGCGTTGTCATTCTGGTCGCGAACGTGTACGTACATATATACTGGTCGATGTAGAGGTGCGCACGTGTCGTAGTAGAGGCGCGCACGTAGCATGTACACGTACGTACATCGGCCAGTGTGGAAGAAAGAAAAATACGGCCATGTATGTGTACATATGGGCAGGGTCTCGAACGCTTACTCGCGCATACGTACGACCAGGGCTTGTGTACATGGCTGGGTCGGAACGGAGAAACAGCGTCGTCGTCGTGTTCATGGGGAGCCAACCCACTGGGTCGGAACAGAATGCGTGGTCGTGTTCATCGGGAGAGCTTGGACGGAACATGCGATGGAAACGAGGCCTGGCGTACTGCAGAACAGAGGAAACGGCCTTGTGTTCGACCGGACACGTTCGAAACGGGATCCTGTTGATCGGGAGGGGTCTGGCGTACCGCAAAACGGAGGAAACGGACCTCTTACGGTCGAAACAAGGGTCCTGTTGATCGGGAGGGGTGTGGCGTACCACAAAATGACGAAACAGACTTGTGTTGGGCGCTACGGTCGAAACGAGGGTCCTGTTGATCGGGAGGGGTGTGGCGTACCGCAAAACGGACGAAACGAACTTGTGTTGGAGCACTACGGTCGAAACGGGGGTCCTGTTCATCGGGAGGGTGTGGCGTACCGCAAAACGGGACTCCACGGGATACTGTTCATCTCCACCATCGACCTGCTCCAGCCTCCATGGGCTACCGTCGACCTCCTCCAGCCTCCACGGGCTCCTGTTCATCCAGCCTCCACCGCGCGCTACTCCACCGGCTACTGTTCAACCACCCCTCCACCGTCTACTGTTCATCCAGCCCTCCATGGGGTCATCCTGTTCATCTAGCCCTCCACACCACGGGGTCCTGTTCATCCAGAGGCAACGCCATCGCTCACTGTTCATCCACCCCCCGCAACGCTCACTGTTCATCCATAGAGGCAGCATCGATCGGCTTAGTTAGCAGCAGTAGCAAAGGAATCGCTCAATCGGGTTCAGTTAACAGCCATCGACCGATCGCTCGGGTTCAGTAATGCGTAGCCTGCAGTGCAATCGCTCGGGTTCAGTTAGAGCCCAACGCCTTGCTCGGGTTCAGTTAGAGCCAACGCCTCGCACACACGCGCATACGTGTACAAGAGAAACGCGCATCGCTCGGCCCCCAACCGCCAACCGTAACCGGGAACTCCCCGAAATTTTCCTCGCCCTCGCTTCTACCACGGGTTTTTCCATCATGGACGGCCCAAAGAATGTCATTCAGCTGCGTCTCCAGCCCGCCCAGGATGAAAAGCCCATTTTCTGTCTTGATTTTTTGTCATAGAATTAGGAGCCCACCACATCTATGATGATACCGTGTTTTGTCACAATTATCGTCATAGAAGTGTCACATAATTTTTTTTCGTTCGGCCCAAAATGTCACGGATGTGTCTTTTTTTTGTAGTGTTGGTTAGGTGTCACTTGGGAGCCTCCGACAAGATTGTGGAGTTGAACCAAGGAGTTTGTAAGGGCAAGGAGATCGCCTACTTCGTGAAGATCTACCCGAGTGAGGCAAGTCCTTCATGGGCGATGGCCATTGTTGGATAGACAAGGTTGCTTCTTCGTGGACCCTTTGTGGGTGGAGCCCTCCGTGGGCTCACGCAGCCGTTACCCTTCGTGGGTTGAAGTCTCCATCAACGTGGATGTACGATAGCACCACCTATCGGAACCATGCCAAAAATCTCCGTGTCTAGAGTGCGTTTGACTTCTCCAAACCCTTCCCTTTACCTTCATATGCAATGTTTTACTTTCTGCTGCTACACTCTTAGAATTGCATGTGTAGGTTGATTGCTTGACTTGTGCTAAGTTGCTAAAATCTGCTAAGACTTAAAATTGGGAAAAGGCTAGATTTTTATTTGGTCAAGTAGTCTAATCACCGCCCCTCTAGACCTACTTTGGATCTTACAAGTGGTATAATAGCTTTGGTCTCCATTTGCCTTGATTTCCATAGCTTTTGGTGATCATAGCCTTCGTTTCACAACCTAGGAGAGTATGGCGTCTAGCGAGGGAAATTACCACCGCAGAGATCTGATGGCCCACAAGTATAGGGGATCAATCGTAGTCCTTTCGATAAGTAAGAGTTTCGAACCCAACGAGGAGCAGATGGAAATGACAAGCGGTTTTCAGCAAGGTAATGTCTGCAAGCACTAAAATTATAAGTAACGAGTAGTTTGATAGCAATGTAATTTGTAACGAGCAAGTAACGTTAACAGTAATAAAAGTGCAGCAAGGTAGCCCAATCCTTTTGAGGCAAAGGACAGGTCAAAACGGTCTCTTATAATAAGCAAAGTGTTCTTGAGGGCACACAGGAATTTCATCTAGTCACTTTCACCATGTTGGTTTGATTTGTGTTTGCTACTTTGATAATTTGATATGTGGGTGGACAAACGCTTAGGTGATGTTATTACTTGAACAAACCTCCTACTTATGATTAACCCCCTCGCAAGCATCCGCAACTATGAGAAAAGTATTAAGAATAAATTCTAACCATAGCATTAAACTTTTGGATCCAAATCAGTCCCTTACGGAATAGCGCATAAACTAGGGTTTAAGCTTCTGTCACTCTCGCAACCCATCATCTAATAACTACTCCACAATGCATTCCCTTAGGCCCAAGTATGGTGAAGTTCCATGTAGTCAACGTTCATGTGACACCACTAATTGAATCACAAAATACATACTATCAAAATATCGAACACATATAAAATTCACATGATTACTTGCAACAAGATTTATCTCGTGACCTCAAGAACAAAAGTAACTACTCACAAATGATAATCATGCTCAAGATCAGAGGGGTATTAAATAGCATAATGGATCTGAACATATAATCTTCCACCAAATAAACCATATAGTAATCAACTACAAGATGTAATCAACACTACTAGTCACCCACAAGCACCAATCTATAGTTCCGGTATAAAGATTGAACACAAGAGATGAACTAGGGTTTAAGAGGAGATGATGCTGTTGAAGATGTTGATGGATATTGCCCTCCCCAATATGGAGAGTTGTAGTTCCGGTATAAAGATTGAACACAAGAGATGAACTAGGGTTTAAGAGGAGATGATGCTGTTGAAGATGTTGATGGATATTGCCCTTCCCAATATGGAGAGTTGTTGGTGATGATGATGACAATGATTTCCCCCTCCGGGAGGGAAGTTCCCCTAGCGGAATCGCTCCGCCAGAGGGCAAAAGTGCTCTTGCCCAAGTTCCACCTCGAGACGGTGGCGCTTCATCCCGAAAGTCCTCTACTTATATTTTATAGGTCAAAATGGCTTAAATACCATAGGAGGGGCACCAGAGGTGGGCTGGGCTAAGCACAACCCACCAGGGCACGCCTGGTCCCCCCTCCGGGCTGAGCACAACCCACCAGGGCGCGTCTGAGGGCTCTAGTGCGCCCTTGTGTCTTGTTCTCACCAGGTGCCCCCCTTCTATAGTTATTTGCCCTAGTATTTCTAATTTATTCCATAAAAATTCCTCATTAAGTTTTAGCTCATTTGGGGTTGTGCAGAATTGGTAGCCTGACATAGCTTTTTCTGGTCTAGATTTCTAGCTGTCGGAATTCTCCCTCCTTGTGTGAACCTTGCATATTATGAGAGAAAAGGCATTAGAATTACTCCAAAAAGCATTATTATGCATAAAAACAATATAAATAACAGTAGGTAAACATGATGCAATATGGACGTATCAACTCCCCCAAGCTTAGACCTCGTTTGTCCTCAAGCGAAAACCGAAATTGAGAACTTGTCCACATGCTTAGAGAGAGAGAGGTGTCGATAAAAACAAAATACGGACACAGAAGAATCATGTAAATTATTATGGCAATTAAAGGAAATATTCCCTAGAGGAAATAATAAAGTTATGATTTATTTCCTTAATCATGATATATGTTTATTATTCAAGATCGAATTGTATTAATCGGAAACTTAGTACATGTGTGAATACATAGACCAAACATATAGTCCCAAGTATGCCTCTACTTGACTAGCTCGTTAATCAAAGATGGTTATGTTTCCTAACCATAGACATGTGTTGTCATTTGATGAACGAGATCACATCATTAAGAGAATGATGTGATGGAGGTGACCCATCCGTTAGCTTAGCATTATGATTGTGTCAGTTTCATTGCTACTGCTTTCTTCATGACTTATACAAGTTCCTCAGACTATGCAAGTCCCGAATATCAGAGGCACACTTTGTGTGCTACCAAACGTCACTACGTAAAAGGGTGATTATAAAGGTGCTCTACAGGTGTCTCCGAAGGTGTTTGTTGGGTTGGCATATATCGAGATTAGGATTTGTCACTCCGTGTTTCGGAGAGGTATCTCTAGGCCCACTCAGTAATACTCATCACTATAAGCCTTGCAAGCATTGTGACTAATGAGTTAGTTGCAGGATGAAGTATTAGGGAACGAGTAAAGAGACTTGCTGGTAATGATATTGAACTAGGCATTGAGATACCGACGACCGAATCTCGCGCAAGTAACATACCGATGACAAAGGGAACAACGTATGTTGTTATGCGGTTTGACCGATAAAGATCTTCATAGAATATGTAGGAGACAATATGAGCATCCAGGTTCAGCTATTGGTTATTGACCGGAGATATGTCTCGGTCATGTATACATAGTTCTCGAACCCATAGGGTCTGCACGCTTAATGTTCGATGATGATTTGTATTATGAGTTATGCGATTTGATGACCGAAGTTTGTTCGAAGTCCCGGATGAGACCACGGACATGACGAGGAGTCTACAAATGGCTGTGACATAAATATTCATATATTGGAAGGTTGCATTTGGACATCGGAATGGTTCCGAGTGGTTCGGGCATTTTTACGGAGTACCGGGAGGTTACCGGAACCCCCCGGGAGAAGTTATGGGCCTTATGGGCCATAAGAGGGAAGCACACCAGCCCACAATGGGCTGGTGCGCCCCCCTTGGACAGGAGGCTGATTAGGACTAGAAAAAGGGGGTGGCCTCCCCTTTCCTTCTCCTTCTCCCTTCCACCTTTCCTACTCCATATGGGAGGTGGAATCCTACTAGGACTAGGGAGTCCTAGTAGGACTCCACACCTTGGCCCCCCCTGGGCCGGCTGCCTCTCCCTCTCCCTCCTTTATATACAGGGGAGGAAGGCACCCCTAGAACACACAAGTTGACCTTTTAGCCGTGTGCAGTGCCCCCTCCACAGTTACACACCTCGATCATACCGTTGCGGAGCTTAGGCGAAGCCCTGCGCAGGTAGCATCATCATCACCATCGCCATGCCGTCGTGCTGACGGAACTCATCCTCAGCCTCAACTGGATCAAGAGTATGAGGGACGTTAGCGAGCTGAACGTGTGCTGAACGCGGAGGTGCCGTACGTTCGGTACTTGATCGGTCTATGAGGGTATGTGGACACACCCTCCCCTCTCATTGCTATGCATCACCTAAATAGATCTTGCGTGATCGTAGGATTTTTTTTTGAAATTACCGCGTTCCCCAACAGTGGCATCCGAGCCAGGTCTATGCGTAGATGTTATATCCACGAGTAGAACACAAAGAGTTGTGGACGATAATAGTCATACTGCTTACTAGCATGTCATACTTTGATTCGGCGGTATTGTTGGATGAAGCGGCTCAGACCGGCATTACGCGTACACTTATGCGAGACTATTCTACCGACGTGCTTCGCACACAGGTGGCTAGTGTGTCTAGTTCTCCAACTTTAGTTGAATCGAGTGTGGCTACGCCCAGTCCTTGTTGAAGGTTAAAACAACACACTTGACAAAAAATCGTTGTGGTTTTGATGCGTAGGTAAGAATAGTTCTTGCTAGAAGCCCGTAGTAGCCACGTAAAACTTGCAACAACAAAGTAGAGGATGTCTAACTTGTTTTTGAAGGGCATGTTGTGATGTGATATGGTCAAGACGTGATGAGATATGATTTGTTGTATGAGATGATCATGTTTTGTTGAAGTTATCGGCAACTGACAGGGGCCTTATGGTTGTCTCTTTATTGCATAATATGCAAGCGCCACATGATTGCTTTACTTTATTGCTATGCGATAGTGATACGTCTCCAACGTATCTATAATTTTTGATTGTTCCATGCTATTATATTACCCATTTTGGATGTTTATGGGCTTTACTTTACACATTTATATCATTTTTTGGGACTAACCTACTAATCGGAGGCCCATCCCATATTGCTGTTTTATTGTCTATTTCAGTGTTTCGAAGAAAAGGAATATCAAACGGAGTCCAAACAGAATGAAACCTTCGGAAAAGTTATTTTTGGAACAGAAGCAATCCCAGGAACTTGGAGTGCAACCCAGGGAAGCGTCGAGGAGGCCATGAGATAGGGGGGCGCGCCCACCCCCCTGGGCGCACCCTCCACCCTCGTGGGCCCCTCGAGGCTCCCCCGATCGACTTCTTTTGCCTATATATTCCCATATACCCTAAAAACGTCGAAGATGAACATAGATCAGGAGTTCCACTGCCGCAAGCCTCTGTAGCCACCAAAAACCTCTCGGGAGCCCGTTCCGGCACCCTGCGGGAGGGGGAACCCATCACCGGTGGCCATCTTCATCATCCCAGCGCTCTCCATGACGAGGAGGGAGTAGTTCACCCTCGGGGCTGAGGGTATGTACCAGTAGCTATGTGTTTGATCTCTCTCTCTCATGTTATCTCTATGGCACGATCTTGATGTATCGCGAGCTTTGCTATTATAGTTGGATCTTATGATGTTTCTCCCCCTCTACTCTCTTGTAATGGATTGAGTTTTCCATTTGAAGTTATCTTATCGGATTGAGTCTTTAAGGATTTGAGAACACTTGATGTATGTCTTGCCGTGCTTATCTGTGGTGACAACGGGATATTCACGTGATCCAGTTGATGTATGTTTTGGTGATCAACTTGCGGGTTCCGCCCATGAACCTATGCATAGGGGTTGGCACACGTTTTTGTCTTGACTCTCTGGTAGAAACTTTGGGGCACTCTTTGAAGTACTTTGTGTTGGTTGAATAGATGAATCTGAGATTGCGTGATGCATATCCTATAATCATGCCTACGGATACTTGAGGTGACAATGGAGTATCTAGGTGACATTAGGGTTTTGATTGATTTGTGTCTTAAGGTGTTATTCTAGTATGAACTCTATGATAGATTGAACGGAAAGAATAGCTTCATGTTATTTTACTACGGACTCTTGATTAGATAGAACAAAAAGGATAACTTTGAGGTGGTTTCGTACCCTAACATAATCTCTTTGTTTGTTCTCCGCTATTAGTGACTTTGGAGTGACTCTTCGTTGCATGTTGAGGGATTGTTATATGATCCAATTATGTTATTATTGTTGAGAGAACTTGCACTAGTGAAAGTATGAACCTTAGGCCTAGTTTCCTACCATTGCAATACCGTTTACGCTCACTTTTATCATTAGTTACCTTGCTGTTTTTATAAATTCAGATTACAAAAACCTATATCTACCATCCATATTGCACTTGTATCACCATCTCTTCGCCGAACTAGTGCACCTATACAATTTACCATTGTATTGGGTGTGTTGGGGACACAAGAGACTCTTTGTTATTTGGTTGCAGGGTTGCTTGAGAGAGACCATCTTCATCCTACGCCTCCCACGGATAGATAAACCTTAGGTCATCCACTTGAGGGAAATTTGCTAGTGTCCTACAAACCTCTGCACTTGGAGGCCCAACAACGTCTACAAGAAGAAGGTTGCATAGTAGGCATCAGATAGCAATAGGTTCAAAAGCAATAGTTGGCGAGACGACCATGTGATGACACGTTGATAAAGATCAAGATGATGGAGATCAAGGTGTTATGCCGGTAACGATGGAGATCATGATGGTACTTTGGAGATGGAGATCAAAGGCACAAGATGATGATGGCCATATCATGTCACATATTTTGATTACATGTGATGTTTATCTTTTATGCTTCTTATTTTGCTTAGTTCGACGGTAGCATTATAAGATGATACCTCACTAAAATTTCAAGGTATAGTGTCTCCCTGAGTATGCACTGTTGCGACAGTTCTTCGTGCTGAGACACCACGTGATGATCGGGTGTGATAGGATCTACGTTCACATAAAACGGGTGCAAGCCAGTTTTGCACATGCAGAATACTCGGGTTAAACTTGACGAGCCTAGCATATGCCGATATGGCCTTGGAACACTACAGACCGAAAGGTCGAGCGTGAATCATATAGTAGATATGATCAACATAGTGATGTTCACCATTGAAAACAACTCCATCTCATGTGATGATCGGACATGGTTTAGTTGATTTGGATCACGTGATCATTTTGATGACTAGAGGGATGTCTATCTAAGTGGAAGTTCTTAAGTAATATTATGAATTGAACTTTAATTTATCATGAACTTAGTCCTGATAGTATTTTGCAAATTATGTTGTAGATCAATAGCTCGTGTTGTTGCTTCCCTATGTTTTACATATGTGTACCTTGCTAGTGTTCATAGTAGCCCCTGGGTATTCGATACTTGTTCGGTTGCTAAGATTAGTAACTCGAAACCGGAGTTACAGAATAAATAGAGACTAGTTAAGGATGAAGTGACGATGTATGTTGGAAGTAGTTCCAAGATTGATATGATCATCATCGTACACTCCCTATATTTTCGGGATTAGTGTTAAACCTAAATAAATGTTATTTGGTGTTTGTGTTGAGCATGAATATGATTAGATCACGTTTATTGCCATACGATTATTCATTTAAGACAGAGAATAATTGTTATTCTGTTTACATGAATAAAAACTTCTATGGTCATACACCCAATATTGATGGTTTATTGAATCTCGATCGTGGTAATACACATATTCATAATATTGACGCCAAAAGATGCAAAGTTGATAATGATAGTGCAACTTATTTGTTGCATTGCTGTTTGGGTCATATCGGTGTAAAGCGCATGAAGAAACTCCATAAAGATGAAGTTTTGGAATCACTTGATTATGAATCATTTGATACTAGTGAACTGTGCCTTATGGGCAAGATGACTAAAACTCCGTTCTCTGGAACAATGGAACGATATAGTGACTTATTGGAAATAATACATACCGATGTATGCGGTCCAATGAGTGTTAATGCTTGTGGCGGGTATCATTATTTTCTGACCTTCACAGATGATTTAAGCAGATATGGGTATATCTACTTAATGAAACAAAAGTCTGAAACATTTGAAAAGTTCAAAGATTTTCAGAGTGAAGTGGAGAATCATCATAACAAGAAAATAAAAGTTTCTACAATCTGATCGTGGAGGAGAATATTTGAGTTACGAGTTTGGCCTTCATCTAAAACAATGTGGATTAGTTTCACAGCTCACGCCACCTGGAACACCACAGCGTAATGGTGTGTCCGAACGTCGTAACCGCACTTTATTGGATATGGTGCGATCTATGATGTCTCTTACTGATTTACCACTATCATTTTGGGGTTATGCATTAGAGACCGCTGCATTCACTTTAAACAGGGCACCACCGAAATTCGTTGAGATGACGCCTTATGAACTATGGTTTGGCAAGAAACCAAAGTTGTCGTTTCTTAAAGTTTGGGGCTGTGATGCTTATGTGAAAAAGCTTAAGCCTGATAAGCTCGAACCCAAATCGGAGAAATGCGTCTTCATAGGATACCCAAAGGAAACAATTGGGTACACCTTCTATCACAGATCCGAAGGAAAGCTATTTGTTGCTAAGAATGGATCCTTTCTAGAGAAGGAGTTTCTCTCGAAAGAAGTGAGTGAGAGGAAAGTAGAACTTGATGAGGTAATTGTACCTTCTCCCAAATTGGAAAGTAGTTCATCACAGAAATCAGTTCCAGTGATTCCTACGCCAATTAGTGAGGAAGCTAATGATGATGATCATGAAACTTCAGATCAAGTTACTACCGAACCTCGTAGGTCTTCTAGAGTGCGATCTGCATCAGAGTGGTACAGTAATCCTATTATGGAAGTCATGTTACTAGACCATGATGAACCTATAGACTATGAGGAAGCGATGATGAGCCTAGATTCCCGAAATGGCTTAAGGCCATGAAATCTGAGATGGGATCCATGTATGAGAACAAAGTGTGGACTTTGGTGGACTTGCCCGATGATCGGCAAGCCATATTAAATAAATGGATCTTCAAGAGGAAGACGGACACTGATAGTAGAGTTACTATCTACAAAGCTTGATTTTTCACAAAAGGTTTTTGACAAGTTCAAGGTGTTGATACAATGAGATTTTCTCAACTGTAGCGATGCTTAAATCCGTCCGAATCAAGTTAGCAGTTGCCATATTTTATGAAATCTGGCATATGGATGTCAAAATTGCATTCTTGAATAGATTTCTAGAAGAAGAGTTGTATATGATACAACCAGAAGGTTTTGTCGATCCAAAGGGTGCTAACAAAGTGTGCAAACTCCAGCGATCCATTTATGGACTGGTGCAAGCCTCTCGGAGTTGGAATAAACGTTTTGATAGAATGATCAAAGCATTATGGTTTTATACAGACTTTTGGAGAAGCCTGTATTTACAAGAAAGTGAGTGGGAGCTCTGTAGCATTTCTAATATTATATGTGGATGACATATTGTTGATTGAAAATGATATGGAATTTCTTGATAGCATAAAGGGATACTTGAATAAGAGTTTTTCAAAGAAAGACCTCGGTGAAGCTGCTTACATATTGGGCATCAAGATCTATAAAGATAGATCAAAATGCTTGATAAGATTTTTCAATGAGTATATACCTTGACAAGTTTTTGAAAGAGTTCAAAATGGATCAGTCAAAGAAGGAGTTCTTGACTGTATTACAAGGTGTAAAATTGAGTAAGACTCAAAGCCCGACCACGGCAGAAGATAGAAAGAGAATGAAATTCATTCCCTATGCTTCAGTCATAGGTTCTATAAACTATGCTATGCTATGTACCAGACCTATTGTATACCTTGCCATGAGTTTGGCAAGGGGGTACAATAGTGATCTAGAAGTATATCACTGGACAGCGGTCAAAATTATCCTTAGTGAGGACTAAGGAAATATTTCTCGATTATGGAGGTGATAAAACAACTCGTCATAAAGAGTTACGTCGATGCAAGCTTTTACATCATTCCAGATGACTCTAAGTCTCAATCTAGATACATATTGAAATTGGGAGCAATTAGCTAGAGTAGCTCTGTGCAGAGCATTGTAGACATATAATATTTGCAAAACACATACGGCTCTGAATGTGATAGACCCGTTGACTAAACTTCTCTCACAAGCAAAACATGATCACACCATAGTACTCTTTGGGTGTTAATCACATAGCGATGTGAACTAGATTACTGACTCTAGTAAACCCTTTGGGTGTTGGTCACATGACGATGTGAACTATGAGTGTTAATCACATACAGATATGAATATTGTTGTTAAATCACATGGTGATGTGAACTAGATTATTGACTCTAGTGCAACTGGGAGACTGAAGGAAATATTCCCTAGAGGCAATAATAAATTATTATTTATTTCCTTAATTCATTATAAATGTTTATTATTCATGCTATAATTGTATTAACCGGAAACTTAGTACATGTGTGAATACATAGACAAAACATATAGTCCCTAGTATGCCTCTACTTGACTAGCTCGTTAATCAAAGATGGTTATGTTTCCTAACCATCGACATGTGTTGTCATTTGATGAATGAGATCACATCATTAGGAGAATGATGTGATGGACATGACCCATCCGTTAACTTAGCATTATGATCGTGTCAGTTTTATTGCTACTGCTTTCTTCATGACTTATACAAGTTCCTCAAAGTATGAGATTATGCAACTCCCGAATACCGGAGGAACACTTTGTGTGCTACCAAACATCACCACGTAAAAGGGCGATTATAAAGGTGCTCTACAGGTGTCTCCGAAGGTGTTTGTTGGGTTGGCATATATCAAGATTAGGATTTGTCACTCCGTGTTTCGGAGAGGTATCTTTGGGCCCACTCGGTAATACTCATCACTATAAGCCTTGCAAGCATTATGACTAATGAGTTAGTTGCGGGATGAAGTATTACGGAATGAGTAAAGAGACTTCGTAGTAATGAGATTGAACTAGGTATTGAGATACCGATGATCGAATCTCGGGCAAGTAACATATCGATGACAAAGGGAACAACGAATGTTGTTGTGCGGTTTGACCGATAAAGATCTTCATAGAATATGTAGGAGCCAATATGAGCATCCAGGTTCCGCTATTGGTTATTGACCAGAGATATGTCTCGGTCATGTCTATATAGTTCTCGAACCCGTAGGGTCCGCACGCTTAACGTTCGATGACAATTTGTATTATGAGTTATGTGATTTGATGACCGAAGTTTGTTTGGAGTCTCGGATGAGATCACGGACGTGATGAGGAGTCCCTAAATGGTCAATACATAAAGATTCATATATTGGAAGGTTGCATTTGGACATCAGAATGGTTCCAAGTGGTTCGGGCATTTTTCCGGAGTACCGGGAGGTTACCGGAACCCCCCGGGAGAAGTTATGGGCCTTATGGGCCATAAGAGGGAAGCACACCAGCCCACAAGGGGCTGGTGTGCCCCCCTTGGCCAAGAGGCTAATTAGGACTAGGAAAAGGAGGCCGCCCCCCCTTTCCTTCTCCTTCTCCCTTCCCCCTTTCCTACTCCATATGGGAGGTGGAATCCTACTAGGACTAGGGAGTCCTAGTAGGACTCCACACCTTGGCGCGCCCCCCTTGGGCCGGCTGCCTCTCCCTCTCCCTCCTTTATATACGGGGGAGGGGGCACCCCTAGAACACACAAGTTGATCTTTTAGCCGTGTGCGGTGCCCCCCTCCACAGTTACACACATCGATCATACCGTTGCGGAGCTCAGGTGAAGCCCTGCGCCGGTAGCATCATCATCACCGTCGCCACGCCGTCGTGCCGATGGAACTCACCCTAGGCCTCAACTGGATCAAGAGTAAGAGGGACGTCATCGAGCTGAACGTGTGCTGAACGTGGAGGTGCCGTATGTTTGGTACTTGATTGATTGGATCGCAAAGAAGTTCGACTACATCAACTGCGTTATTGAAACGCTTCCGATTTCGGTCTACAAGGGTACGTGGACACACTCTCCCCTCTCGTTGCTGTGCATCACCTAGATAGATCTTGCGTGATCATAGGAATTTTTTTTAAATTACCGTGTTCCCCAACAACAACAACAAACTTTAACAGAAAACTTTTATCATAGACTTCTCATGAACAAGTAACAATTCATCACAACATCTAAGTGTAAAGCATAAACTCTATTGAAAACCAATAAACTATGTTCTCAGTCCACTTTGCAACTATAATTCATAATCTTTTTAGGAAGGGTCACGTATCGGAGCCTTTTTGGCAAGTCCACATACTCAACCATCATATAATCTTCTATGATTGCTAACACTCACCGCATACACATGATCAAAATGTTTCAAATGGACACATAGAAAGATAGGGGCTTATAGTTTTGCCTCCCAACATACTCACCTCAAGGGTGATGTCAACAATAATAACTCATGCTACCCATATCCAACTGGATATATGTGCCTAGATCTTTCCTCACCACATGATGCTTTCCAAAAGAGAAATATAAAAAGGAATAGAGAGATAAACTTTGACTCTTGCATGAAAGTAAATACATAAAAGTAAAAGATAGGCCCTTCACAGAGGGAAGCAGAGGTTGCCATGTGCTTTTCGATTGTATGCTCAATCCCTTAGCGCAAAAGAACGTCATGTTATATTGCCCCTTGTGATAGCAACCTCTATTATGCAGTATGTCGCTTTTATTCTTTGCCATCACAAGTTCGTACAACGCTCAATTTTATATTACACTAAATGATCCAACACTTTTAGAAGCAATTTTTATTGCCTTATTGCACCGATGACAACTTACTTGAAGGATCTTACTCAATCCTTAGGTTGGTATGGTGGACTCTTTGAAAATAATATTTGGGTTTAAGGGTTTTTGGATACACAAGTAGTATCTCTACTTAGTGCGGAATTTTTGGCTAGCAAAGATGGGGCCAAGCACCACATGTTGAATGATCTATGACAATATAACTTCTATGTGAATATGAACAAACATAAATCATTACGTTGTCCTCCTTGTCCAAGGTCAACAATTTTGGCATGTAATATTTTGATGGGGGCTCACAATCACAAAAGATTTCCAAGATAGTGTATTTGCATGTGAATCTTCTCTTCCCTTATTAATTATTTCATGAATTGCATCATTGACCAAAGTTATGCAAGTCAATCTCCAATAAAATTTTCTACTTATACTTTTCCTTATGTGGTATCATTACTTATCATAAGATTAGCATATGATCTTTTTCACTTATTTCTTTTCTTTTTTGTTGAAACAAGAAAGTAAAGAAAGCAAAACTCAAACTAAACTTTATTATATATCTCACACAAAATTACAAGGATAGATCACGAAGCAGGCTTTCAAAAGAAAGGATCGAACTAAACTTTTATTAATCTAAAGCAAAAGATAACTATGGATCGAACTAAGATAAGTGAGGGCAAAAGATAGTGGAGGTGATACGATACCGGGGCACCTCCCCCAAGCTTGGCACAAGACACGGGGAGTGCCCATACCCGATACTCAATTTTCTTTGGTTGATGAAGGACGAGGTGGTGGTGATGAAGTGGTAGCGATCCTGTCCTCGGGTTTCCATGGCAGAGGCTCATCATCATAAGAGGAGGAGTGGCTCGGGTCCTGCAACTGGCAGCCAAACTCATACCTATAAACCTTGCCTCATTGTCGGTGTCAAAACTGGCGGATCTCGGGTAGGGGGTCCCGAACTGTGCGTCTAGGCGGATGGTAACAGGAGACAAGGGACATGATGTTTTACCCAGGTTCGGGCCCTCTTGATGGAGGTAAAACCCTACGTCCTGCTTGATTAGTATTGATGATGTCTGTTACAAGAGTAGATCTACCACGAGATCAAGGAGGCTAAACCCTAGAAGCTAGCCTATGGTATGATTGTTGTTCGTCCTACGGACTAAAGCCATCCGGTTTATATAAGCACCAGAGAGGGCTAGGGTTACATAGAGTCGGTTACAATGGTAGGAGATCTACATATCCGTATCGCCAAGCTTGCCTTCCGCGCCAAGGAAAGTCCCATCTGGACACGGGACGAAGTCTTCAATCTTGTATCTTCATAGTCTTGGAGTCCGGCCGATGATGATAGTTCGGCTATCCGGACACCCCTAGTCCAGGACTCCCTCAGTAGCCCCTGAACCAGGCTTCAATGACGACGAGTCCGGCGCGCATATTGTCTTCGGCATTGCAAGGCAGGTTCCCCCTCCGAATAATTTATAGAAGATTGTGAACACCAGGATAGTGTCCGGCTCTGCAAAATAAATTCCACATACCACCATAGAGAGAATAATATTTACACAAGTTCAATCTGGTGACGTATTTCGTGGCGTGACGTCACACCACTACCAAGCCTTTACTCGAATTGTTTTCATTGTACCACCTCAGCACGTTTAGCGAAGCGGTTTCCTTGGCACGTCTTGTCGAAGCAGAGATCGTGTTCCCCTTATTCTGGGATTCCCATCAATACGGACGTGGGTAACCCAACTGCGCCATTGATTGTGGCGCTTGGGGGATAAGCGAGTTTTATCAGGCCGGTGGGGACGCATGTTTGTGTCCGCCCATATAAGGGGATAAAGATCCAACCCTTTTACCCGTGCCTTCTTCCTCCTTGGCTTATCCATCTCCGCGAACTCGAGCTCCAGCACCCAAGTCCGCACATCTCACCTCAACCTCCTCCAACTATGTTCGGAGCGGGAGGCAAGTGGATGGCCTCCTCCGTTACAGAGGGGCAGATCCAGAAGCTGCGCAACGCTGGATACTTGTCCAGCAACATTGCGCACCGGCTCCCTGACGAGGGAGAGCTCATCCCCACCCCCAGGCCCCATGAGAGGGTAGTATTTCTTCCCCATTTCCTCCACGGACTGGGCTTCCCACTCCATCCCTTTGTCCGAGGGCTCATGTTCTACTACGACCTGGATTTCCAAGATCTGTCCCCGAATTTCATTCTCAACATCTCGGCATTTATCGTCGTGTGTGAGGCCTTCCTCTGCATCCAGCCCCACTTCGGCTTGTGGCTCAAGACCTTCAGTGTCAAGCCGAAGGTTGTGAAGGGCAGCCAAGCGGAGTGCGGAGGCGCCATGGTGGGCAGGATGTCCCACGTTACTTGGCTTGAGGGCACTTTCATGGAAACCATCAAGGGGTGGCAATCGGGGTGGTTCTACATCACCGAGCCGCGTGACCCTAAATGGGCAGCGGCCCCCGAATTCAGATCTGGCATCCCCACATGACTCACTTCCTGGAAAGAGAGCGGCCGGACTTGGGGTGACTCGGAGGAGCTGACCGGACTCCAAGCCTGTATCCAAAAGCTAGTGGACAAGAAGCTCAAGCTCGTCAATGTAGTCAAGGTCATGCTCATTTGCCAGATTCTCCTGTGCCAACGACGGGGCTTCAACATGTGGGAGTTCGATCCGGCGCAGCACCAAACTTTGAGCGGGCTCTTCGACACTACGTACGAAGATGTCTGGAAGGTGCTGTTCAAGGGCGCCGAGGCTCCCTCATCCACTACCGAAGATCGCGGATTCAGCTCACAGCGTCCGGCTGACGAGGTAAGTGATTTTGTCCTTAACGGGGCGTTTGTTTTCCATAGTTTGACTCTATGCGGGATCTAAACTCCCTTTCCTTTGACAGGGCTGGCTGAAGAAGGCCGAACAGACTATCTGTCCGGCCCCATTACCAGAGGACCCAGCGGACGCCCGCCTAACGGGGCTGCTGGCTCCGGCACCCCATGTGGTGCCGGAGAAGAAGGCCAAGAAGAAGGCCACGGGCACTTGGAAGAGTTCCCATTTTCAGGTGCTATCGGATGATGACTCCGAGACAGACTCCTCTCACAAAGGTGAGGAGGAGAAGAAGAAAGCCTCTCCCCCAGCGGAGGGAGGGAGGAAAAGGAAGGCCTCCCCAACGGGGGAGGCCGAAGGGTCCAAGAAGGGAAAAACTCTTTCCCCGGACTGCTCTGCCAACGCCAGTGACGACGACGAGGACTGGCCTCCAAGGGCCAAGCCCCTGGCAAGATCGTAAGTATCCGGACTACCGAATAACTTCATGGTTTTTCTTTTCGCCACGTAATGTCTTTCTAATGCCGCATACAACCCTGCAGTCCGCCCAAGGATGATCTTCCCGCTTCGTCGAGCGGGTCCTTAGGGGCGTTGGATATGGATTCTCTGTGGCGACCGGTTCTCCGGGTGTTAATTCCCAGAAAATGGCCCTTGTGCTCACCAGCCCCAGGAAAACTGTTAGCTGATGAGGCACCAACTTGATACAGAAATTCCAAGCAAAATACAAAATATGTAGTACAAGACCATTCTGGCCTGTGAGCACAACAAATGGTTTCTAGTGGTTGATGGCGGAAGCGGGTTGTGAATCATCAGTGTCTATGGGACTCCATTTCCCACGGGAACAGCTGACCAGGTTAACTCCTATCTTCGCGAGGCTGCTATAACTGTTGCTTAGGTTCCGGGGCTGTCTTCGTGGTCGCTCCTCTCCGCGCAAGAAATCTGGCCAAGACAATAGCCAGGGACAAGCCAGTGAGTACTTTGAATGTACTCGCAAACATTATGAACACTGGTATAATATGACAATGATGTGCTGAAAATATTCTATGCTCATGACGTCAGTCACAAAAGATAAATAAAACTCTGATGCGTACAAGCATGTTAATTATGAATATGCAATAACTTAGCAATATTAAAATTATGAAATAAATAACAAACATGCCACAGTCGAGCGTCTTAGCGACACCGCATAAAGGGCTTTAAAAGAAATGCCACAGTCGGGCGTCTGAGCGACACCACATAAAGGGCTTTAAAAGAAATGCCACACTCGGGCGTCTAAGCGACACCACATAAAGGGCTTTAAAAGAAATGCCACAGTCGGGCGTCTAAGCGACACCACATAAAGGGCTTTAAAAGAAATGCCACAGTCGGGCGTCTGAGCGACACCATATAAAGGGCTTTAAAAGAAATGCCACAGTCGGGCGTCTAAGAGACACCACATAAAGGGCTTTAAAAGAAATGCCACAGTCGGGCGTCTAAGCGACACCACATAAAGGGCTTTAAAAGAACAATCATAGTGAATATACCGGTGGTAAAACCATCCCAGGGATATTCAATAATACCAAAAATATCACGGGTTAGTCCACAACAAAATAATAATCATCATTATCACATGTCACAAGTTGTAATATCAGTTCTGATTTAACAGTTTCACCTCCGAAGACCGACACTAAGACCGACACTTGACCCATCCCAGACTATAATCCTTAACCATGGACAGGGCTACTCGAATAGGTTTAATCTCTGCAGAGGGTGTACTCTTTACCCACGAGTAACGGATTTCTTTAGTCCATCGGGACTAATTCCGTCTACGGTCTTTTTGTTGAAAACACACCTAACTTGCACACACCAGCTTAACTCACACGTGTCTGGAATCACCCACGACACCTGTCAAGCAAACTCTAAGTGGGGAGGCTACAACCTCGCGTAGCATGGGATCAAATTTATATCGCGCGCTCTAAGGGGTGGCCTCCCCTCTCGGTCTCAACCGGAAACACCCATGCCCCCGGACCAGGTGGCCTGCCTACCAGCTACAACCGGTATCTTCCACCCTGGCCTCTCTGTACGGTGTGTGCTAGAAAGAGGTTGACAACTTACTGAACCGTACTCTACTTGTTGTAGAGACGAGTGGTAGTACGAAACAAGTATGGGGGTTACTGGAACAAGACTCGATCTATGGTCGACTCAGGAGGTTCATAAATTTCCCTGCATGACATGTATAACAAAATGTTCCAACCAACACGATCACCGCTCACCATACCTCATTATGCCATACCGGAAATAACCGTCCCAATGGGGACCGGTGACAAACTCATGCCTACCCAAGGCAGAGGTTTTCCCGGATTCCTTCTGGCATGCAAGCAAGGCACATGAGGATGATTATTATCACAAGTGTGATCATTTCCAACAGCATGGAAATCACAAATATGCATCCATGCACATGATCATCTCACATGAAATAACAAGTTCTCCAAAAATGAGGTAGTGTTATAAACGTGTCAACGAACACACAAAAGTATTATGCCGGGGTTCAGAATGCTTGCCTTCAGGTCATGGGAAGGCAGGGTGCATTTCAAACTCTTGAAATACTTCTCCTCTCTTCAAAAATCCTATTTTAGAAATATAAATGAATTAACACACAAAATAAAAACAGCACAAAAAGTTGTTTTGAATTTTTTTCAAATAAATCTTAAAATAAACTAGACAATATTACAGAGAGGTAGGAAAAAGAATTAATTTATTTGGAGCTATATTTAAAAAGATACACCAGGTCAAAGTTTGGTCAAAATCTGATATTTAAAATAAAACAGAAAAGAAAAACGTTTCAAATAAAACGTGTACACGTCAAAAGCGTACTTCAGAAGTGCGTTTCCACTTAATCCTGCGTGGACCGGTGCTGGTTCACTGACGGTGGGCCCGCCTGGCCCACTGGTCAGGTTTGACCAGCCACGCGCGCGTCGTCCCCCTTCGACCGAACAGAGGCGGAGCTCCGGCGAGGATTTGCCGGCAAACGGGGGCGTCCCTTGGTGATCTAAGGACATGGGTGTGCTCAGGGGGTCGAGATGAGTCTGTGGGTACCCGCCATGGTCGCCGATGTGAACGGAGTCGCCAGCGACGAGCTTCGCGGCGGAGAAGGCATTCAGGTGGATAGTGAGTTTGGGGCTGCGGTGGTCTCCGGCCAAAATTGAGCGTGGGGTTGTGCTCGCGAGAGGGAGGGAGAGTTCTTGGTGGAGAGAGTGGAGAGGGAGAGGCACTGGGGGCGACGGAATCGGCCGGAACTTGGCGGCGACCGAACCGGCCGGACTCGGGGAAGAAGGCCTTCCCCTCCTCGACTGCTGGCCAAGATAGCACTAGGAAGGTCATTTGAGGTTGCTCGAGGACTTGATTGAGCTCCGGGGCCCTTATATAGGCGGTGGAGGTCGGTTTCGAGGCGGTCGGCGATAAGGACGACGGCGAACCGCCTCCCTATAGCGTCAGGGCGTCGTGGCGACGACAGGAGCTAGCCGACGAGCGAGGGGATAAGCTTGCGCTGTTCCCAGGGGCAGGTGGCGAGCCGGCGTGGCTTTGGTAGCGTCGACCGTGGCAGAGGCGCGCTGCGGACGCGGGTGTGCCGCCAAAAGCTCTGACGGCGGCGCTGTAGGCTGCCAGGGCGGCTTGGCGCGTTGCTGTGCAGAGGTTAGTGCGTGGCGTGGCGCTGCAGAGCGGGCCAAAACCAGGGGGGCCAATGTGTCGGCTCGGGCGCGGTTCGTGCAATACGCGCGCTCTGGGCGCGTCCAGTGCACGCACAGAAGGTGTTCGATACAATGCCGTGGCATGCTACAGGTCACAGGTGAGGTTGGTAAGCAACAGGACTAGGTTAGAGATAGAGGGAAACTCAAGGGACAAGGTGGTTTGGTCAGGTGGTCAAGTTCATAATGCAAACAAAACTCATGCCAAAATAGTTCATGCCCTCCAGGTGTTTGACAAAATGCCACAGGCACTTAAGCTTTTCTTGGAGTGGCCAATTCTTCCAGATCAGTGTCTCTTTGGATGCACAAGAGGGTGGTGAGGTTAGTTGGTGAAAATCACAAACTTGCTAGTGCAAGTTTTGCAGAACTTCAAATCTGGACAGGATGGGAATGGCATTATTTCATGAACCAAAAATGATCAAATGAGTGCATGCTCCTGGACTTAGGGGTTTAGCATGGAGGACTACAAGTAGGAGAAAGAATCAAGGGCCAAAGAGCAAGCAATAATATGGATGCTGTACAAACCATCATGTTGGACCAGAATGAAGATGAGGTTGATTCACTCAAAAATTTCAAAGAACATCCCTGGATTTTTGCATATAATGGAATCATATGCTGCTACTGACATCCCATAATTTTGGTGGAAGCTAGAAACAAATATTTGAAAGGGTTGTAGTGCAAAGTTGTCCACTGGACCAGAGAAGAAAAACATGTGTAGCACCCAAAATATGCAATGAATGAAATATATTATTGCACAAAAGTGATTTAGAGCCATCAATGACATCTCCAAATTTTGGTTCGATTATTAGTTAAATTTATCAACTGGTTGCAGTTCAAACAAAGCTCCAAAACTTAAAACAAGTCATTTTAATGAATATAGCTCAGGGTGGAATAATTTAATAAATAAACCTACTGATTAGGAAATTGTTTTAATGAGACGGCATAGAAGTTCAATATGTTTGGAAGGATCCACTAGGGTGGATACTCATTAATATAAAAATAAAGGTTCTAAAATCAACAGAAATATTCTTGCAGGCAAAAATTTTAAACTCTTGGCAAAATTTTAATAACTAAAACCTGGTTAAAATTTTGGGGTGTTACATTCTCTTCCGACCTCCTCCACCCCCCGTGATGCGGACGATGCCGAGGTGGGATCCCGGGATGGGACCCACCAGGAGGAGGAGGCCCTGGAGGTGTCGTAGGACAACCTCCCGGACTTTGCACCGGACTCGGCCCCGGAACCCATAGTGGCTCCGGAGTCCGGCGGGCGGCCCCTTCGTAAGAAGGGCAAGACCGTGACGCTGGCAGCCTCCGTCCAGCCGGAGGCGCCGGATAGCTTGCTGGAGGCGCTCAATGGTGCCTCCATCGAAGAGGAACACCACACTGTTATGAGTGCGGTGATTCAAAAGGTTCAGCTCGCCAAGAGTGGGCTGACCGAGGCCTGCAACAGCCTTCTAACAGGCTTTGAGGTAAGAATTTTGATATATGTAAAATAGTACCGCATAGACAGTAGCCCCTGATGCTCGGTTCAGTGTTCGGAAAGAAAAGCCGGACTGAGGATCTAAAAAGATATATGCAGGAGTCATTAAAAATATGTCAATATGGGATTGCAGGCTGCGCTGCTGACCTCTGCCGCACTGACTGCGGAGGTCAATACTTTGAAGCAAAGCCTCGAGTGGTCCGAGAACGAGCTCGGCCGTGCCAAGAAGCAGCTCGAGGACAAGGAAGGTGAGTAAGACCTTATTAAAATTGTACCTTACAGAAAAGGATTTTGGTTGCAAAAAAGAATGATAAGGATAACGTGGGTATTGCAGGGGCCACTAACAAGGTGGCGACCCTGAAGGAGGCGGTGGCCGCGGCCGAATGTAATGCGGCCGCGGAGCGCACCGAGCGAGAGAAGCAGGAGGCGCGGGTGGTGGAGGTACAGCAAGAGCTCCAGGATCTCGTGGAAAAACAGGAGAGCCTGGAGCATGACTCGAAGACTCGAGAGTCTGAGCTTGCATCGGCTCTTGAGAGTGCCGAAGCCGCTAAGGCCGAAGCCTACAAAGCCCTCCAAGAAATCGAGGCGTTGAAGAACGTAGCAGCGGGTAAGGCATTTTTCATGCAAAGTAAGCATGTGAGTGTTAATTACCTGTTACTTACCCGAATTCGGAGCTCTTCAGGAGCGTTCGCAGATCTTCCTTGCAGCGTGTCTGATGCTGCCGCGTTCTACCGGGCCGAGGAGGGGAGCTCGACAGAGAAGGTCTTCTGGTCTCAGTATGCTGAGGCCGGACATCCAGTGCCCCTTAGCGACCAGCTGAAGCAGCTGGTCGAGCTCCACAAGGCGGCCGAACAGGCCATGAAGGGCCTCATTGTTCGGCTGTGGCCGAAGGAGGCCATGCCTGGGAGCTACTTCGGCCTGGTGCGGCGGCTGGTGGATGCGTGTCCATGGGTTGAAGTCATCAAGCATTCCGCCTGTATTGAAGGTGCCCGTCGGGCCCTTGCCCGTGCAAAGGTGCACTGGGGCATGATGGATGCTCAGAAGCTTGTGACGGATGCGCCACCGCAGGGCAAGGAGTATCGTACTCCCGAGATGTATTATAAGACTGTGCTAAAGGGTGCCCGCACTATTGCGGGTGAGTGCTCCAAAGATGTAATATTTGAGTAAACTCGCATTTTGTTATCCTGTGCGTTGAAAACTTAGTTCATATGCGCTAAGCAACACTTGTTAATTTAAAATATTACCTTCTGTGCGGCTGTTTATCAAATCTGAGAGATGGCAAGTCGTCGGCTTTAGCCCCCATGCCACGAGTGCTGGGGTGTTCGGGATAAACTTGAGCACTCTTGTTCCCATTTTTGGGTCCATCTAGGGAGGCGCTCAACACAACGAACAAGGCAACCGGACTTATAATGCTTGAACACTCTCACTTAGCCATAGAATTCTATAATTTTAAATTTCGGCGAAGCCCCTAGTCTTCGGAAGGCCGAATTTGGGGCGCTATCCACGCCTGGGCCGGACAAAGCTGGCTCCTCGCTCTAAGCGGCATAAGTCTTTAGGGACTCGCAAAAAACCTCTCAAACAGCGACCGACTCTCGCCTCATCATGACGGTCAGTTTTAGCTTTCTCCACTAAGGCGCTCGCCCAGCTCAACTGGAGCGCAATCGCAGTGGTTCTCCCAGTGCTACCTTAGCCGATACAACGGAACGTAAGGTACCAAAACATGGGAGCCGGGCAAACCCAACTATTGACCCAAGACATGATTCAGAGCCGATGCATATAATGCTATAAGTTCAGGGTGCCGCACTTGTGAAAGTGTTCAGACTTATCACACCATGATGCGGGAAACATAAGCCCCTGGTGTATTTAGTCGTACCAAAATGTACGGATGCAACATGTCATAAATGAACATATGTATAAGAAAGAAATGCAATTGGAAGCAAAAAGGTGCTGCATTACTTATTCAAGAAAAACTGCTGTAAATGCAGAACGATACAAATGGTGCGATAAGCAAGGGATGGGACTATTAAACATGTCCCCCTCCAGGGGTAGGTTGCAGAATGGTGCATAAAACAGATTTAATGCTCGTAATGGAGACCACCTGGATATTCGTTGTAGCCTTTCTCCTTCCCTGGCTGTTGCATCGTGAGTTCGGCAGGTCTGCTGCGGGACAGGGCCTCGGACAAACGGAGTCCTGTGGGTAAAAATAAAAAGCAGGGAAAAAAAGAAAAAAAAAGAACGACACACTTGAGAGCCCCTGGTGTGGTTGATCCGCATTCTGGGCCTATCGTGGTCGTGCCCCTCTCCCCATGCCCATGGTATCTTCAGAGCGTAATGATGTACGCGAAGGACATGTCTTGACGTTTTGCAGGGCTGGGGTTGGGGCCGCACTGCTACGCGTGCTCGGAACATGCCAGGTGGTCTTGTTGTAGGTTACTCCGGGCGCGTTTAGCCGTGTTCGGCCGCTTAACGGCCG
Organism: Triticum aestivum; assembly: GCF_018294505.1. NCBI lineage: Eukaryota > Viridiplantae > Streptophyta > Magnoliopsida > Poales > Poaceae > Triticum > Triticum aestivum. The sequence goes on from NC_057813.1 coordinate 488,844,761, forward strand.
GACTCGAGAATTGCCTTAAGAGGCTGCATTGTACTTCTGCCGCGAGAGCCGCTGTATGTTCCTCCATTTGGAGAGAATGTTCAGTGTTTCCGTTGATCGTGGTAACTCCTCGAGGGCCTGGCATCTTGAGCTTGAGGTATGCGTAGTGTGGCACCGCGTTGAATTTTGCAAACGCGGTACATCCGAGCAGGGCATGATAGCCGCTGCGAAACGGAACTATGTCGAAGATTAACTCCTTGCTTCGGAAGTTATCCGGGGATCCGAAGACCACTTCCAGTGTAACTGAGCCTGTACAATTGGCTTCTACACCTGGTATGACGCCTTTAAAGGTCGTCTTGGTAGGTTTAATCCTTGAGGGGTCTATGCCCATTTTGCGCACTGTATCCTGATAAAGCAGGTTCAGGCTGCTGCCGCCGTCCATCAGGACTCTGGTGAGGTGAAATCCATCGACGATTGGGTTTAAAACCAATGCAGCGAATCCGCCGTGGCGGATGCTGGTGGGGTGGTCCCTTCGGTCAAAAGTGATCGGGCAGGAGGACCATGGATTGAACTTCGGGGCAACTGGCTCCATCGCGTATACATCCCTGAGTGCACGCTTCCGCTCCCTTTTGGGTATGTGCATTGCATATATCATGTTCACCGTCCGCACCTGTGGGGGCAAACCCTTCTGTCCTCTATTGTTCGGCGGTTGGGTCTCTTCCTCGTCATCGCTATGCAGCCCCTTGTCATTGTTTTCGGCAATTAACTTACCTGCCTGCTTGAATACCCAACAGTCCCTGTTGGTGTGGTTGGCTGGCTTTTCGGGGGTGCCGTGTATCTGGCACGAGCGGTCGAGTATTCGGTCCAAATTGGACGGACCCGGAGTAGTTCTTTTGAATGGTTTTTTCCGCTGACCGGGTTTAGAGCCTCTGAATCCGGCATTGACTGCCGTATCTTCACTATTGTCGCCGTTAATGCAGCGTTTGTTTTTGTTGTGACGCGACCTGCCATTACGGTCCTTGATATCCGGACTGCCAAAATTTTTGCTGAGGTTGTTGCTGCGTGCTAGCCAGCTGTCCTCACCCGCGCAGAAGCGGGTCATGAGTGATGTGAGGGCTGCCATGGATTTCGGCTTTTCCTGTCCCATGTGCCGGGCAAGCCACTTGTCGCGGATGTTATGCTTAAAGGCCGCAAGGGCCTCCGCATCCGGACAGTCGACGATTTGGTTTTTCTTGGTTAAGAACCGTGTCCAGAATTGTCTGGCCGATTCGTCTGGCTGCTGAATTATGTGGCTTAGGTCATCGGCGTCTGGTGGTCGCACATACATGCCTTGGAAGTTATGGAGGAATGCGGCTTCCAGGTCTTCCCAACTCCCAATTGACTCTGCTGGCAAGCTGTTAAGCCAATGCCGGGCTGGTCCTTTAAGCTTGAGGGGGAGATATTTGATGGCGTGAAGATCGTCACCGCGGGCCATGTGGATGTGGAGGAGATAGTCTTCGATCCAAACCGCGGGGTCTGTTGTGCCATCGTAAGATTCAATATTCACGGGTTTAAACCCTTCGGGGATTTGATGATCCATTACTTCGTCTGTGAAGCATAGTGGGTGTGCGGCGCCTCTGTACTGGGCGATATCACGACGGAGCTCAAAAGAGCTTTGTCTATTTTGTTCGGCCTGGCCAGACTTACTGTGTCCGGCGCGACGGTTGTCATCGCGTATCATGGGGCACCCATGCGATCCATAGATCAATCTTGATTGTCTTTCCTTATCCTCCAATATATCTCGCAAGTCCGGAGCGTTCCCCTGTGGTCTTGTGCTTTTCGAGCGATGCCGGGGTACGGTTCTAGTGAAGGGCCTAGAGGCCTCTCTGTCGCGACCACGGGGTGGTCGGTCAGCCGTATTGTCTGCTGGTGATGCAGGTTCATACGCCTCCTCCTCTAATCGGGGGAGCAACTTGCATTTAGGGTAGCTTTTGGAGGGGCGTTCGAGCTCATGCTCTTCGGCCACGAGCACTTCAGTCCATCTGTCGGCTAGCAGATCTTGATCAGCTCTAAGTTGTTGCTGCTTTTTCTTGAGGCTGTTTGCCATGGCCATAAGCCTGCGTTTAAAACGCTCTTGTTCGACGGGATCCTCAGGCACGACGAATTCGTCATCGTCGAGGCTTGCCTCGTCTCCGGAGGGAGGCATAAATCCTCTACCTCTTTTTCTGCCGCTCTCTCATGAGGGCTGGTGTCTCCGTCCCCCTGCGCCGAATCTTGCTGGAGTGGGTTGTCTTCGGCACTGTCCGGTGTGTTATTATCTCCGGTGCCGGAATCTTCATTCTTGCTGTGGCGGGATTTAGAGCAGCGCCGCTGACGCTGGCGCTTGGGCTGTTTCTTGGAGGGGTCATCCTCCGATGTTGCTTCGCCATTCCCATCCTTTGGGATATCCACCATGTATATGTCATATGATGAGGTGGCTTTCCAGTGCCCGGTAGGCGCTGGTTCTTGGTCGTCTCCGGCATCGTCGTCCATACCGTCGATGTCTTCGGAGTCGTAGTCGTGGGTGGTGGGTGGGCTTTGAATTTCTTCGTCGTCTGCATCCCAACCATCCTGACCGAAGTCCGGCCAGGGCTCTCCTGATAACGAGAGATACTTTAGCGAACTCAAGATGCTACCAAAAGGTGAGTGTTGAAAGATGTCCGCGACAGTGAACTCCATGATCGGCGCCCAACCGGATTCGGTTGGAGGGGGCGCAGGAGGTTCGTAGTCTGGCAAGGAGTCCGGCACCTCGGAGTCATGAGCTTCATGAGGGACAAGATTAGTGTTCGGCTCTATCGCCGCAGAGGTTGCAGCCCCCGAGGCAGTGTCTAGCCATCCATCCTCGATCTGCGCAGCCGGCTCCAAATTGAAGATCGGAGCGGGCTCGAGTGCGGCCTCCAGGGTACTGTCCGGCTGTAGAGCTAAATCATGCCTGTCGTGACAGTGCGGCGCGCTTGGCTGTGGCTCGAATCCATCGAAGATCAAGTCCCCGTGGATGTCAGCCGTGAAGTTCAAACTTCCAAATCTGACCTGATGGCCAGGGGCGTAGCTTTCGATCTGCTCCAGATGGCCAAGCGAATTGGCCCGCAGTGCAAAGCCGCCGAATACGAAGATCTATCCGGGGAGGAAGATCTCACCCTAGACTGCGTCGTTGATGATGATCGAAGAAGCCATCGAGCCTATCGGTGACAACACAGAGGAACTCTCAATGAAAGCACCAATGTCGGTGTCAAAACCGGCGGATCTTGGGTAGGGGGTCCCGAACTGTGCATCTAGGCGGATGGTAACAGGAGACAAGGGACACGATGTTTTACCCAGGTTCGGGCCCTCTTGATGGAGGTAAAACCCTACGTCCTGCTTGATTAATATTGATGATGTGTGTTACAAGAGTAGATCTACCACGAGATCAAGGAGACTAAACCCTAGAAGCTAGCCTATGGTATGATTGTTGTTCGTCCTACGGACTAAAGCCATCCGGTTTATATAAGCACCGGAGAGGGCTAGGGTTACACAGAGTCAGTTACAATGGTAGGAGATCTACATATCCGTATCGCCAAGCTTGCCTTCCACGCCAAGGAAAGTCCCATCCGGACACGGGACGAAGTCTTCAATCTTGTATCTTCATAGTCTTGGAGTCCGGGCGATGATGATAGTTCGGCTATCCGGACACCCCCTAGTCCAGGACTCCCTCACTCATATTCAAAGACTTGGTTTTGGAGGTCATAGATCTGGCTTTGGAGAAAGTTTATTTTCTCGTTGAAGGAGAAGACGATGTCCTTCATGGACTTGCCATCCACCTTGAGATCACAGGTGTAATCTGCGATCATGAAGTGATTGGCATTGAGTCCATGTTCCACCATCACCTTGCACCAAAAGACTGCTTGCTCCATAGCTTCAAGCCTAGCCTCCACGAATCCAGTCCCCTTGGGGCCTTTCACATCTCGGATGTGGAGCACCCTCTCACGCATCTGGATGGCTTGAGGGTGCTGCATCACCCCCCACGCAAATATGGGTTGATGACGTTTTCGAAGAACTTGTCCTTGCAGGAGCTTGAAGCGGCCATGGTGGATTAGATCTGATAGAAAACAACAAGAAAAGAAAACAGAAGATTTCTCCATGATACGGAGGTCAATAGGTTCGGGGGTATATAAAGATTTTTTATCTTGGGAAACAAGCAAACAGATGAAAACCAAAGTCCAGAAGGTACCCGAGGTGGGCACAACCCACCTTGCGAGGCGCGCCCTGGTGTCTTCTGCCCACCAGGGGTGCCTTCCTGGTTGTTCCTTATTTTCCTAATTTTTGTTATATTCTAAAATGGATAGAAAATATTTTTGCAGATTTTTCGGAGTCCGTTTACTTACCGTATCATGCACCTCCTCTTTTTCACGATTCGGGAGTGTTCTGGAAGGTTTCTTTTATGTGTTCTTCTGGCGTCATAGTTTGGATAATATTGCTTTCAACATTAATGGGCGTACATGAGATACAATATTTTATTTGTTTCCCATTAACAACCTTCGGGCTAGTAACTTCCGCATTATTTATTTTGATAGCTCCAGATCGATAAACCTCCTCGATAACATAAGGTTCTTCCCATTTGGAGATGAGTTTTCCTGCAAAGAATCTGAAACGAGAGTTGTACAAAAGAACATATTCTCCAACTTTGAACTCACGCCTTTGGATTCTTTTATCATCCCATCTTTTAACCTTTTCTTTAAATAACTTGGCATTTTCATAAGCTTGGGTTCTCCATTCATCTAACGAGCTAATATAAAATTACCTCTTTTCACCAGCAAGTTTGAAATCATAGTTGAGTTCTTTAATTGCCCAATATGCTTTATGTTCTAACTCAAGAGGCAAATGACAAGCTTTTCCATAAAGCATTTTATAAGGAGACATACCCATAGGATTTTTATATGCTGCTCTATAAGACCATAGTGCATCATCTAATTTCTTAGACCAATTCTTCGAGGACCTATTGACAGTCTTTTTTAATTTTTTTTCTCTATTTCTAAGTTCAACCTAACCACTAGACTAAGGACGATAGGGTGATGCAATTCTATGGTTAACATCATACTTGGCAAGCATTTTACGAAAATCACCATGAATAAAGTGTGAACCACCATCAGTCATTAAATATCTAGGGACTTCAAACCATGGGAAAATAACCTCCTTAAGCATTTTAATAGAGGTGTTGTGATCAGCACTACTAGTTGGAATAACTTCTACCCACTTAGTAACATTATGAACAACAACCAAAATATGAGTATACCCATTAGAGGAAGGAAAAGGTCCCATGAAATCAAATCCCCAAACATCAAATGGTTCTACATCAAGTGAATAATTCATAGGCATTTCTTGATGCTTACCGATATTACCTATTCTTTGACATTCATCACAAGATAAAACAAACTTACTGGCATCCTTGAAGAGAGTAGGCCAATAAAACCCAGATTGCAATACCTTGTGAGCAGTTCTATCTCCCGCATGATGTCCTCCATAAGCTTTGGAGTGACATTTCCGTAGGATTTGTCCCTGTTCATGCTCAGGTACACAACGTCTAATAATACCATCTACTCCTTCTTTATAAAGATGTGGGTCATCCCAAAAATAATGTCTTAAATCATAGAAGAATTTTTTTCTTTTGTTGCTATGTAAAGCTAGGGGGAATGTACTTAGCAACAATATAATTAGCATAGTCAGCATACCAAGGTGTACTACTAGAAACATTTATTGCAGCTAATTGCTCATCAGGAAAGCTAGCATTAATAGGTTGTGGGTCATCAAGAATATTTTCAAGCCTAGACAAGTTATTAGCCACAGGGTTCTCAAATCCTTTTCTATCAGTGATATGCAAATCAAATTCTTGTAACAAGAGAACCCATCAAATAAGCCTAGGTTTGGTCGGTGTGAACAATTACTTTTGAATCTACAATATAGGATCTGAATTTATCACAAGCAAACACAACTGCTAAAAATTCCTTTTTAGTAGTAGCATAATTTCTTTGTCCAATGTCTAGAGTTTTACTAGCATAATGAATAACATTCAGTTTCTTATCAACTCGTTGTCCTAGAACAACACCAACAACATAATCACTAGCATCACACATAATTTTGAAAGGTAAGTTCCAATAAGGTCGTTGAACAATAGGTGCCGAAATTAAGGCTTTCTTGAGTGTTTCAAAGGCTTGTAAACAATCATCATCAGAAACAAAAGGAATATCCTTTTGTAAAAGATTTGTAAGAGGCCTAGAAATTTTAGAAAAGTCTTTGATAATTCTCCTATAGAAACCAACATGACCAAGGAAACTACGAATACCTTTGATATATTTAGGGCATGGTATTTTCTCAATTGCATCAACCTTAGCTTTCTCCACCTCAATACCTCTTTTAGAAATTTTATGGACCAAAACAATACCTTCATTAACCATAAAGTGGCACTTTTCCCAATTCAAGACAAAATTAGTTTGCTCACATCTCTGCAAAACTCGGTCAAGATTGCTTAAACAATCATCAAAAGACTTCCCATAAACAGAAAAGTCATCCATGAAAACCTCAACAATCTTTTCACAAAAGTCAGAGAATATAGCAGTCATACATCTTTGAAAGGTAGCAGGTGCATTGCATAAACCAAAAGGCAAACGCCTATAAGCATAAGTTCCAAAAGGACAAGTGAAAGTGGTCTTTTCTTGATCAGGTTGAAAAACATGTATTTGTGAAAAACCAGAATATCCATCAAGGAATAAAAATGTGTGTGCTTAGATAATATTTCTAGCATTTGATCAATAAAAGGTAGCGGGTAATGATCTTTTCTTGTTGCTTTGTTTAATTTTCTGAAATCAATTACCATTCTATAGCCTGTAACAATTCTTTATGGAATAAGTTCATTATTATCATTAGGAACAACAGTAATACCTCCCTTCTTAGGGACACAATGGACAGGGCTTACCCATCTACTATCAGCTATAGGATAGATTATACCTGCTTCCAGAAGTTTTAATATTTCCGTCCTTACCACTTTTTCATCTTTGGATTGAACCGAAGTTGGTGATCAACAACGGGTTTAGCATCAGGTTCCACATTAATCTTGTGCTGACATAGAGTGGGACTGATGCCCTTAAGATCATCAAGAGTATATCCAATAGCAGCTTGGTGCTTCCTTAGAACTTTCAATAATCTTTCTTCTTCATGTTCTGAAAGGTTAGCACTAATAATAACATGACATATCTTCTTCTCATCAAGATAAGCATATTTCAAAGTGTCTGGCAGTTGTTTTAATTCAAACACAAGATCACCTTTAGGTGGAGGAGGACCTCCTAGAGTTTCAATAGGCAAATTATTTTTAAGCAGAGGTTGTTGTCCGAACAAGATTCTATCTATTTCATTTCTTTCGTGCATATGCAAATCATTTTCATGGTCTAGCAGATATTGTTTTAAAGGATCAGTAGGAGGCACAACAATAGAGGTAAGACCAATTATTTCATCCTTACTACACTACAAAAAAAAGACACATCCGTGACATTTTGGGCCGAACGATTTTTTTTTCTGTCATACTTATGACACTTCTATGACGATAATTGTGACAAAACCTGGTATCATCATAGATGTGGTGGGCTCCTACTTCTATGACAAAAAATCATGACAGAAAATGGGCTTTTCGTGCTGGGCGGGCCGGAGACGAAGTTGCATGACATTCTTTGGGCCGTCCATGACGGAAAAAACAATGGTAGAAGCAAGGGCAAGGAAAATATCGGGGTGTTCCCGGTTACGGTGGGTGGTCGGGGCCGAGCGATGCACGTTTCTCTCGTACATGTACGCACGTGTGTGCGAGGTGTTGGCTGTAACTGAACCCGAGCGAGGCGTTGGGCTCTAACTGAACCCGAGCGATTGCACTGCAGGCTACGTGTTACTGAACCCGAGTGATCGAGCGATTCCTTCGCTACTGCTGGTAACTGAAGCCGATCGATGCTGCCTCTGGATGAACAGTGAGCGTTGCGCGGGGGGGGGGGAGGAGGGGGGTTGGATGAACAGTGAGCGGCGGGGGTGTATGAACAGGACCCCGTGGTGTTGCCTCTGGATGAACAGGACCTCGATCGATCAAGTCGGTTGGTGCTGGATGAACAGGACCCCGTGGAGGGCTAGATGAACAGGACGATCCCGTGGAGGGCTGGATTAACAGTAGACGATGGAGGGGTGGATGAACAGTAGCCCATGGAGGGGTGCTTGAACAGGAGCCCGTGGAGAGGGGTGGTTGAACAATAGCTGATGGAGTAGCGCGTGGTGGAGGCTGGATGAACAGGAGCCCGTGGATGAATAGTCGCAGGTGGAGGCTGGAGGAGGTCGACGGTGGACGAACAGTAGCCCGTGGAGGCTGGAGGAGGTCGATGGTGGAGATGAACACTATCCCGTGGAGTCCCGTTTTGCAGTACGCCACACCCCTCCCGATGAACAACACCCCCGTTTCGATCATAGCACTCCAACACAAGTCCATTTCGTCCATTTTGTAGCGCCACACCCCTCCCAATCAACAGGACCCCGTTTGGACCGTAAGAGGTCCAACACAAGTCCATTTCCTCTGTTTCGCGGTACGCCAGACCCCTCCCGATGAACAGGATCCCGTTTCGAACGTGGCCGATTGAACACAAGGCCGTTTCCTCCGTTCTGCGGTATGCGAGGCCTCGTTTCCATCGCCTGTTCCGTCCAAGACCTCCCGATGAACGCGACGACACATTCCATTCTGACCCAGCTGGTTGGCTCCCCATGAACACGATGATGACGTTGTTTCTCCCTTCCGACCCAGCCATGTACACGAGCCCTAGCCGTACGTATGCGCGAGTAGGCGTTTGAGACCCCGCCCGTATGTACGTACGTGGCCGTATTTACTTTCTTGCACCCTGGCCGTTGTACGTATGTGTACATGCTACGTGCCCGCCTCTACTACGAGACGTGTGTGCCTCTACATTGACCAGTATGTACGTACACGTTTGCGACCAGAATGACAACGCTACGTAAACTTCGACCAGGTGGGTCCCGACTGTCAGGCACTTCCTTGCGTGCGAAGATGTAGATGGTGGGTCCCAGTAGTCAGGGGGAACGTTTTTTTTTCATGAAATACAGTGGCCTGTCCGGTGGGTCCCTGCTGTTAGGTGGAGGTATCATTATTTTCCATGTAATAAGGAGGCACTTCCTTGCTGCAGTCGTGGACCTAGTTGTCAGCCTCTCCACATACAGTCCACATCCGATGGAAGTCGTTCTTGACCACGTTGACCCCACCGCGCCGAGAGCACCACGACGGTGGACGACGACGAGGCCTAGGAAGGGGACGACGCGGAGCCAGGGAAGACGCGACAGTGGATGCCCACACAGAGAGGAGTACGAGGGTTCACTGGTTCGGTTGCGGTGTGAGGCTGCCATCGCCGCAGAATCTGGCCAGCGGTGGGAATAGTAGGGGGGCGTTGAGGCCTCCGCGGCAGCACAGCCGGCCACGGGAGGCAGGAGCATGTGGCACGACCGGCGCTGCTTTGGGCGGCTGGAGCATGAAGACCAGAGGTTGAAGAAGCACTACGGCCGTTGGATGGACATCGTACGGTCACTGGAGCTAGAATCGTTCATATTGACTAAGTTGACAAAGCCCTCCGTCCCCATCAACTTAGTAGGCCCACAAGTCAGCCTCCCACCAAGGAGGGTCCCAGCTAGCACGGGGAGTATTCATTTTCTTGTGCGTAATAAGGAAGCACTTCCGGTGGGTCCGAGCTGACAAAGGGGGGAACGTTTTTTTCCGCAAAATACAGTGGCCCAACCGATGGGTCCCCGTTGTGAGGTGGAGGAATAATTATTTTGCGCGTAATAAGGAGGCACTTCCTTGCGGCCGCCGTGGACCCAACTGTCAGCCTCTCCATGTATAGTACTCTTCCGATGGAAGTCGTTCCTTGACCACGTTAACCACGCCGCGCCGAGAGCACCAGGGCGGTGGACGACGGCGAGGCCTAGGAAGGGGACGACACGGAGCTAGGGAAGACGCGGCAGTGGAAGCCTGCGCTGAGAGGAGTACGAGGGTTCACTGGTTCGGCTGCGGTGTGAGGCTGCTGTCGCCGCAGGGCCTGGCCAGCAGTGGGAATAGTAGGGGGCGGTTAGGCCTCCGCGACAGCACAGCCGGCCATGGGAGGCAGGAGCATGCGGCAGAACCGGCGCTGCTTGGGGCGGCTGGAGCAAGAACACCAGAGGTTGAAGAAGTACTATGGCCGTTGGATGGACATCGTACGGTCACTGGAGCTAGAATCATTCATATTGACTAAGTTGACAAAGCCCGCCATCCCGTCAACTTAGTAGGCCCACAAGTTAGCCTCCCACCAAGGAGGGTCCCAGCTAGCAGGGGGAGTATTCATTTTTTTGTGTGTAATAAGGAGGCACTTCCGGTGGGTCCAAGCTGACAGAGGGGAGAACATTTTTTTCGCGAAATACGGTGGCCCGTCTGGTGGGTCCCAGCAGTCAGGGGGGAAACATTTTTTTTCATGAAATACGGTGGCCCGTCCGGTGGGTCCCTGCTGTCAGGTGGAGGAATAATTAGTTTGCATGTAATAAGGAGGCGCTTCCTTGCGGCTGCCGTGGACCCAACTGTCAGCCTCTCCATGTATAGTACTCTTCCAATGGAAGTCGGTCGTTGACCACAGTGACCATGCCGTGCCGAGAGCACCACGGTGGTCGACGACGACAAGGCCTAGGAAGGGGACGACGCGGAGTCGGGGAAGACGCGGCAGTGGATGCTCACGCGAAGAGGAATACACGTCAACTTCCTTTTTAGGGGGCGCGTCAACTTAGTAGGCCCACAAGTGTGGCAAAGAACTTATAGCCCATTTGCAATTTGTAAGAATGTACAACCCATTTTTGAATTCTAATAGAATTCACTACAACCCATTTACAGTTTGTTAAAAGTACAACCCATTTTCTAGCTAGGACAACGATTAATAATTTCAACCAACCGTTCAAGACAGAATTCAATAAAATCTCCCACATTTTCATGGGATCCGAAATATTTTTATCCCGAAATTTCTAGTCAGATTAAATATAAATTTGTATTACGTAAAAATCCAACGAAACATTGCGCGCGCAACAATTAAAAATTAAGATTTTCAAAATCCATAAATAATATTTGAGAAACTAATTTCGTGTTTCGTGCATTTTATATAGCTACTGCTCAGTTTTTATAATTACATCCCATTTATTATTTTTAAAGCCCATTTTCCTGTTAAGCCTAATGCATCCCTCCTAGGAAAGATTTGCAGCCAGGCGGGGCGGAGAATAACAAGTTGGCCTTGCGTGGGTATTCCTCAAAAAAAGTATAGCTTGGCTAGCCATTTTCATCTTGAAAAAAATTAATATCTGGGTTGGGCTAGACGGGCCACAGTCCGCCCAGTTAATACCCTGCTCTCCTCTGAACAACAATGAAAACATCGCCAAGAAAAGCTCTGCAGTGCTCATGCCTCAAAAACACAAATACTGCTCGAGCTGCTTGGTCCCAGCTGTCGGCCGCACCTTGTGCAATTCTCTCGTTTATATTGACTACATAGGTTGACAATGGTGTGGGACCGTGATGTCAGGAAACCTAGAGGAAGCAAAAAAATATAGTTGTACATAATAAGGAGGCACTTGCGTACGTACGGCTATGGCCCTAGTGGGTCCCTACTTTCATCCAGTCAAAATAAAGTCATCTCCTGAATCCTCATGTTTGTTGACCATGTTAACAATGCTCGGCGCCACATGGAGTGCAACAACTCAAAGGATGATGGAGAGGGCCTCGCAGGCCCTAGGGATAGTCTGATATAGCGCCCGCTGCTCATTCAGGAAGCCAGGATCATCGGACACCTATGAGCAACTTCGAGAGACTGAGACGGCATGAAACGGTAAGGCCGCGCTTGGGAGCTCTGGTTTATTTCACACCTGTATTAACATACAAGTGTAATTTACTCGTCATCGGAAACAACGCGTAAAATACAGGCGTAATGAAACCGAGGGCCCGAGGTCTGTAAGTAAAACCGGCGGGTTACGTGTGCAATTTGAGAGACCAGTGTATATTTTACTAGTCCAAGTCGACCAACCAAGCGCTTCGCCCGAGACCATCTGCTTTTATTTACAAGCGTCAGTTATACAAGCGGTTTTGGTTGGAAAACGATGATCCAATCACGGCCTAAGATGATGAGTTGGTCGGAAGATCATATGGTTTCACGTCTAACCTACCCGACTTGTCGTATAGGCTATGAATGAAACATAAGACGATGAACTTCTTAAGCACGGAAACAACAGAAGAGGATGATCTTCTTAACAAGCAAATCACTGGCATTAGATCGACATGCAAAACAATACGAAGCATTATTCTCAGGAGGCACGGTGAACAGCTCGTGATGCCGCATGCCACAATATTCCAAGCTCAACTTTGCAATCAAACACAAGGCCTGTCATTACATAGACAATATTCAGAACAAACTCTTAACACAGGAATATCTCAGCAAAGTAACTATTTACTTCTAAACTGAACACAGGAATAGGAAAAAACGATCGACGCTGCTCACAGCAAAGGGCGTCCCACTCAAAAATATCAAATGCATGTCTTCTGGCTAACATCAATGAGCAAATTTTGACAAGGTTTTCCAATGCCAATATATTAAACTAACGTCTTCTTGCTAACATCAATGATTAAACTTTGACAAGCTTTTCCCATTCAAAATATGTAATGCCTATGATCGTGGAGTCCTGTCGTGGCTTCTTATACTTGTTTGGGAACTTTTTGCCCAGTGCACTCCACGTGTTGTAGAATTGCCGATGCTCTCTGCAGACTAGTCATGTCACCAGCGTCTACTAATACTCTGTAAAGCTTCTCGGTCATTCCTTCTGTAATGTAGCACAAACAGTGACTACTTCTTTCTGCAAAGTGGAACAACCAACTGGACCCAGTAATGCAGCAGTTTGCCTTGGACACATTGGCTCCTTTTGTGCAGTTCAACTAAAATCAAAGTCGGAATAAAACCGAGCTTTAATTTTGATATCCCTGTAAGCAACAATAGGTATAAGGGAAACAATTACTCAGAAATAACGGTTGATGACTTGTACTCACAGAAGAAAAGCATCTACTGATCTACCTTATCTTAATGGGAAACAAAGCAGGAGAGTAGCAATTCTCCATCAGTGTAATTCATTCATATTGACTGAGACATTATCTTAAGAATGCCTTGTTTCAACATGTATAAAGAACGACAAAGCAGAAAATTACCAATCCTAAAACAATGCGACTGATTCATTTTAACAGAGACATTATCTTAACAATACCTTGGTTAAACATGTAGAAAGAACTACAAAGCAGGATAGTACCATTCCTAAAACAATGCGACTGATTCATTTTAACAGAGGCAAAAAAGGAATCAATTACTGGCCAATAAAGGAGGATGAAACATGCGGCCACAAAAATGGTAATCCCGCCAATCCCTAACAAGTGTTGCAGTTTTGAACTAAGATTCAGTAGTTAATTAATTCTGAGAGTGGCATTGCTTAATTTTACCAGCGGCATTAGATTAACAAAAAGCATAAACAGTTCCAGGGGAGAGTGGGCGCAACAACAGCATGTGCTTCCATCTACTTATAAAGGGGGTGATGCAGAGTTTTGTTGTAACAAAGAAACAAGCATCATGTCTGGGTTGGAACAATTTTTGCTCACTTAATGGTAAAAGACAACAGTTCAATAGCTTCCATTCAGCATTTATCCAAAACAGTACCGATACAAGTATCTCAAAGCACACTGCAGCATCATGTGGATGAAAGTTGGTACTGACCTTTCTTGTCCAAGATTTTAAACAGCTCGATAGGAAGACTGGACACATATCCCAACACATATATGAAATCTGGATCTCCTCTTGTGCAGTTCCACCAAAATTAAGCAAAGTCGCCGGTGTGACATTCAAGTTGAACTACACAAAACACTCTTAAAACATAAGTGTTTCGCGTAGCGAAGCAAAATGTCGCAATAGCAACAAGTTGAATAGATATCCCTGTTTAAACAGAGGCAAAAAAGGAATCAATTACTGGCTAATAAAGGAGGATGAAACATGCGGCCACAAAAATGGTAATCCCGCCAATCCCTAACAAGTGTTGCTGTTTTGAAATAAGATTCAGTAGTTAATTCTGAGAGTGGCATTGCTTAATTTTACCAGTGGCATTAGATTAACGAAAAGCATAAACAGTTCCAAGGGAGAGTGGGCGCAACAACAATATGTGCTTCCATCTACTTATAAAGGGGGTGATGCTGAATTTGTTGTAACAAAGCAACAAGCATCATGTCTGGGTTGGTCCCATTTTTGTTCACTACTTAATGGGAAAGGACATCAATACAATAGCTTCAATTCAACATTTATTTAAAACAGTACCAAAACAAGTAGCACAACATCTCAAAGCACACTGCACATCATGTGGATGAGACCAAGATTTGAAACAACTCGCCACCAAGACTGGAAACAAATCTCGATCTCCTTTTGTGCAGTTCCACCAAAATTAAGCAAAGTCACCGGTGTGACATTCAAGTTGAATTGCACAAAACACTCATAAAACATAAGTGTTTCACGTAGCGAAGCAAAATGTTGCAATAGCAACAAGTTGAATAGATACCCCTGTTTTAACAGAGGCAAAAAAGGAAACAATTACTTGTTGATAAAGGAGGATGAAACAATTGGCAACAAAAAGAAGCATCTAACTTATCTTGATGGAAAACAAAGTAGGACAGTAGCATTTCTAAAACGGTTGCATTGATTCATATTAACAGAGACATTCTCTTAGAACACATTTGTTAAAAATGTAATTTACTTTTAACAGTGGCATTGCTTCAATTTTCTGGCGGCATTCTTAGGTTAACAACAGCAAAATAGTTGTATGGGACATGGGACATGGGACATGCCAGCACCATGTGCGTCCACACATATAAATGGGTGATGCAGAGTATGTAGACAAGCAGCATATCTACGTTGGTCCCATATTTGTTCTCTTCAACCTTTTTCCTATGCGAGGGCAGCTAATCTAGTCCTGCACAAACTACCCGACCCCCCAGTTTCGGGTTACCCCCCTTTTTCCCTTTTCGACCAACAAAGCGGCTGGATAGCCAGTCTATACTACTTTCCCTCCCTCCTTTCCTCATTGAACCACGTCCTAGATTCATGCTCCAGCCCACCGAACCCTTCTTTCCTCTTTGAACCAAGACCTAGATTCGACTACAGATCGAAAAAGATCCACATGCAGCTAGAGCAACGACAGTTTCAAAGAAACTTATACCTTAGGGTCGTCGGGATTGTGGCAAGGCATGCGGCAGGATGCCGGATCTTCCCACACTACGTACGACAGCGAGGAAGAAGGGGTCGGTGGCCCTCCCACACAGGCGCTGGTGAAAGAGAACAACGCAGCCGGCAATGGATTGCCTCCCTCGCCAAAGGCGATAGAGTGAACATTGCGGTGCGACGGGATCCGGACGCCTCCTTCACCAGCTGTGAGGGGGGAGAGAGAGACAAGAGGCCAACGCAGTCTTGTTTAGATCTGGTGAAGAGAGGGTGAGAGACTGTGAATATAGCAGATCCTAGCAAATGAACGCTGAGCCTCCAGTGTGTATATATATATATGTAGTGCGGAGAGAGTGTGGTGAGTGCAAACCCTAGCGAACAAGCGTTGAGGCTCCAGCTTATATATATACTACTGTTGTACGGACTGAGCTCCGGTGCCTTAACTGCACCTGATTTTGGCTGTATGACAGGTGAGCCAGCCACATTTTGGGCCCACCTGTCATAAACCCAAAGGCAGGTGCACTAAGTCAATGAAGCTGCGTCCATATAGTACTCGTGTATACGACTAATATATAGTGGAGTGGTTTTCTTATTCTCTCCATAACAATCATTTTAAATTGTGTAAGTACGAAACGAAACTCTTTATTTAACGTACAGTGAAGAAAAACTACTACTACTTTCGATGAACTAACAATCCACGCGTCCTAGTCACACTTCCTGTCCTTCACGTGCAGTACACTACCCTCCCTTAAGTGAACAACCACACATGCGCCAAATTATCGGAAACGTGTGAGAGTGTGTACAAATAAAGAATTTTAATTTCAATTATCGGAAAGGTTTGAGAGTATTACAAAGTTTGACTTCAGTCAAATCTAATATGCGGAGTAAATAAAAATGGAGGGCTACTACGTCCATCCTGGTTTTTAGTCCACACCATTTTTTAAATCAAAGTTAATAGCTGGACAAATAAAATTACAGGGGAGCTAGAGACAAAGTTGTGAGAAGGCTTAGAAATCAATACAAAACTTATGCTCTTAGTACCAACGTCGATCCTTCTTCGAGGAAACATTTGGTTCATAGCCAATTGTGTGATAAAATTGCACCAACGTGAAAGACGACTGCGTCTCCAACGCAACCAATGTGAACTGACGAAGGATATCATCTTTGTGCGTAAGCAAAGAGCACTGATGGAAAACAGCTTGTTTTTCATTGAAAATCGATCAGCTTCACCAGCCGACGCAACCATGAGGCGTAACCATGAGCATCGATAGGTCATCGTGGTGATGCATCATCCATTTGGCATCAAGTTTGGGTGAGGCACCTATGAAGTTCGACAAATCCTCACTGTGGTCTGTTTCTTCTCAGTAATCAAGCTCGAGGAAGGAAGAACCACGTGGCAGAGGACAGTGAGGCGGAACAACAATGGCCATCCAATTTTGTGCAGTTCCACTAAAATTGAGGAAGACATGCCCGGGTATGGAGATACGCATCGCTGTTTCCAAAAATATAAAAAAGGGATATAGTGTTGTTACTTTGTTTTACAAGATTAGCAACGACATCTCAATTGTCAATAAGAATTAATGAAAAGTACACCAACAAACAGAAGCATCATGATTATCTTGATGGGAACTAAACCAGGATACCCGAGAAAAAAAGCATTTCTTCATTTAACCAGTGATAGTATTAGATTAGCAGCAGCAATAGGAGCATATGGACAATGACCGCACAACCACCATGTACTTTTTGTCGAAACAACATGTATACCTCCACCGAGGCATAAATCAGGACAACTTTTCGAGTGGCATTTCCTCTATAATAGTAGGTGATGTTGGACCAGCCGACGAACCCTAGCTACTATACATGGGGAGCTGGGGAGTAGTCGCATAGAAGAAAACCCGCACGCAGCGACCTGGGGAGCTGGACCAGTACAAGAAGTTATACCTCAGGTGGGCGAGATGTCGTTTAGGCGGGCGGGCGGGATCTGCCCACACGACGACAGCGAACAAGGGCGCAGAGGACCTTCGTCCGCGCCAGCGCCGGCTCCGAGAGGATGGTGTGCATTGGCTTCATCCATCACCGACGGCGACAACGTCAATGCTGCACCTCCTCATCTCCCACAGCGGACGGGATTCGGCCGGATCTGTGACCACCGGTGAGGAGAGAGATAGAGTGGACACTGTCATCTTGTTTTGATATGGAGAGGGTGAGAGATCAAGACGCGAGAAACTCTATCAAACAAGAGGCTATAATGGAGTAAAAAAATCTCTCCATAGCAGTGGTTTTAAATAGAATACGCGCGTTCCCAAAAAAGAAACGAAAACTGGCGGACAATTTTTTAACGTACCAAGAAAGAAAAATCGATCAAAAACACACCCTCGCTTCTAGGTCACAAGAGTCGTCGCGCACACACACATAGACATAGACATGCATATCCGTGTTTACGTAACATTCCATTTCCATCTCCATCTAGAATCATATTTGTCCAACTGGCACATTATTACATTGTTAATTATATACACAACAAAATTAACGTACAACATCTCTTGTTTGTGGGCGTCCGGACTGCTGCCACGGCCGGTCATGACCAACCCGAACCCTCTTCATCACCCGCGCGTGCTTCCCGCCCGAAATGGTCAGTGCCGCATTCATGCCCGGCTAGAGCGGACGCGACCTCTCACTGGCGCTGGCATTGAAGCAGCATGCCGGCCGAGAGAGCGTCACCCGCGCCGCTTCCTGGTGCATGCGACTGCTCCGCGTTCAAAGGTCGCAATAGCCCGCCACAACATGCATGTAAAAAGTTCTTGGGAGTCCGTGCTACAGCTAGCTGTCCTCCCCCAACTCGTCAATCTCTTCCAGTAGTGCTAGTACTCCATGGCGCGATCCATCGACAAGCAGGCGGGAAAGTTATCATATACTCGGTTTGCGGTGAGTGGCATGCCGAGCGACCGTGTGGGGTCGAGCCGTGGAGGAGGGTGAGACACGAACACGACAGACGTGATTTAAACGTTGGTTTTGCTCGATGGCGCGATCCAACGAAACGAAACGTTGGTTTCTCTCCGTTTCCATTTTTTCTCCGGAAAAATGGAAACTTTCCACTCCATTTTCATTCCTATTCCAAGGTTGCCCCGTTACAACATTCCATCAAATACAAAGGAAAACTAACACGCATGCTGATGCATCTCAATGATTCACAGATCATAGCCAATATTTACTTCACAACTAAAGACAAAAGTTGTGAGAGCGTGTACGAAAGAAAAACTACTGATGGGGTCACTACGACTTAAACCCTAAACCCTAACAGGATTTAATTTCCTGGCCAGGTAGAACCTGTCGAAGGAAAGACGGCTGGCACCCTCGGATCATACGATGCTTTTGTGCAGTTCCACTAAAATCGACCTGAGCATCCCTGATGGCAAAGATATTGAAGAAGTGTGATTAGAATAATAGTACTGGCACTAGTTCATGAGACATAAACTCATCACAAGTAGAAGCCGGTAGAAGTAGAGAAAGATCGACATGGAGATGGAGCTACGACAGTGGAGCAAGCCGGCTCCAAAAGGAAGATGGACTACCTGGGACGTCGGGCTGTAGCTAGAAGTGCGGTTGGGACGTGGCATCGGCCCATGCCGCGGTGACCCCCGATTGGGACGCACCGACTGTGGGTTTTCTCCCTCGCTGATGTCGACCGCGTCTACGCAGAACATTGTTCCCTCCCCCCAGCTGCGGGATCAGGCCGGATATGTGACCATCGGTGTGGCCACCGTTGTTCTATGCTTGTTAAGAGAGCAACCTAAGCAAGCAGGCTTGTAGCTTAGGCTCCTGCTAGTGTATATATAGTGGTTTTCTTTTTCTCTCCATATCAACCATTTTATATTGCGTACGTGTCATTGAAGAGTGAAATGATAGTTGTTTCTTCCGACTAACTTAATGTGTGATTTGACTGCTCCTTAGTGGCCCCTACACGTACTCCCCCTAGGTGTATGCAACAGTCACACATACACATGGATGCAAAAATGCGCGCGACGCCCTAATGCATGCATCTCCGAGCACACGACGGAACACACGCGGTCACGCTCAAGTGCTCAACCTACACGTGCATGCACACACATACTCAGTCAGCGTGAGCTAGTGACCGTATAAACACCGGAAAATATATATATTGAGTGCAATGAGCGTATTATGAAGTCCACTGACCGTATTTTTACAAATATATAGTGACAGACAGTGTATTTATCTCATTTGAAATTAAGCCATATTAACCGGAGAGGAGGCAATATGGACTAGCATTACTTTGCCGTGTCCCGTCAACTTGCCGAATGAGGAGAAGGTTGCAGGACGGGTGAAGCTTGCACGCGGTGGCTCACAGGACAAGGAGAAACTTTTGACTAATGCAAGCTCTCCCTCGCTCAGGTGGTGGACGTGCAACAGTTAATTTGGTGTCAGATTGCCAGAACCATACACTATACTAGTACTATTATTGTTCGACTTCCCGAATAGGCAAACAGCCAAGCGCAAAGTTTACTAGTAGTACTAGTACTACTACTGTAGTCTATAGAGGTATGTACTATACTAGTACTAGGAACCGGATGGAGGAGTGTCTGCACTCTTATTATAATTTTAAAATGTGATAAAGCAATCTTCAACACATTTGGTTCTCTTCGAGGGTTCTCGCATGTGGTAATGGAAGTTGATTGCATGGAACACTCGCCACAATTCTCGCTTAATTCTGGCTCATATCCTGTTACAAATAGGAGCGCTCGGTAATATTTCCTCTTTTTTTGTTATTCAGCATGTAAACAGGTCAGCAAACCTTGCGGCGCATCTTTGTGCGAACCGTGCTTGCTGCACTTTGAATGTGGCCGAGAGCTGGCTTGATGAAACACCTCGCTTCCTACTTCTTTTTCTTTTTTTGCGGGGTACCTCGCTTCCTAGTGACCAGTGTCTTGGCTGATCATCCTAAGAATGCTTATATATGAATAAAGCTCTCTCATTTACCCGGAAAAAAGATTAAGCCATATTAACCAGAAAGAAGGGACTATGGACTAGCACTACATTTCGGTGTGTCCCGTCAACTCGCAGAGCAAGGAGAAGCTTGCAGGATAAGGTGAAGCTCGCTTATGCCTTTTGACTAATGCAACCTACCCTCGATGGACATGCATCAGTCCATTCGGTGTCAGATTGTCAAAGGCATACACTATAGTACCCAACATGCGGAGTACCATCATTGTTCGACTTCACGAAGAGGCGAAGAGCCATGCGCAAGGTTTAGTAGTATGAGTAGTACTACTGCTAGAACCGCATGGTGGAGCGTCTGTACTTTTTTTTAATCTCAGATAAAGTACACGTTTATTCTGGAGAAGGGTGGAAAATGGCAGCCCAACATGTAATGATGATATTGATTAACCAACCATGCTTGAATATATCTTGGCCTCCATGCGAGCCCGTTTGTGTGTTCTTGCTCCTCGTCTCTCTCAAGGAACGGCGGGTTGGCCATTTTGCTGTCAATTGAGATCAGTTTGCTCACACTCCTATCCCACATGTCAGTGATATGCCAAGACGAGGTGCGTTGACCGACTGGCCATACGCGTACTTGGTTTTGCACCTTCATATACTACTCCTCCCTCCGTCAGAGTTTATAGGGCACGCTTCATTATGATGCATTTCTCTCAATGCATTTCCACCACCAGAGAGACTTTAGACGCATTTGGTTTAATGCTCAATTAATTAGGGCGTGGTAACCGCAATCAAGTCCACAATTTTCTCTCGATGTACTACTACGGAGTGGAGTAAGTGCATGCATGTGTGTACCCGGGGTGGAAGCACTTCATGCATGTGTGTACGCATTATTTCCTCTAATAATAGACGCCGTGCTATAACTACCAATGCCATTTTTCAGGCCGATCGCTAGTCGCCTTGGTCCCACAATTTTTTTTCTTTTTTCTGAAGCGCGCTCTATAAAACAGTGACAGATGGAGTAGTATGAGCGGATTCAAAGAAGAGCGTATTGATGGTTGCTTCTTCCGAGCAACTTACAGTGGGAATGGTGGGGCTTATGATTTGACTGTTCATTACTCACTATTAATGCGGCGCAACGACGGGGCTGAGTCTCCCATGCGGTTGTGCACTACCCCCTCGGTTCTTAAATACACTCTGGAGTATTTGTCTTTCTAGAGATTTCAACAAGTGACTACTCAAATATTTGTATTTTTAGAGATTCAAATGTACTACTACATACGAATGTATATAGACATATTTTAGAGTGTAGATTCACTCATTCTGCTCCATATGTAGTCACTTGTTGAAATCTCTAGAAAGCAAATAGAGTATTTAGGAACGGTGGGAGTACACATACGAAGCAAAATGAGTGAATCTACACTCTAAAATATGCCCATTTGAAATTTGTAAAAAGACAAATATTTAGGAACGAAGGAGTATAATTTTGTGCATGGCACATGGACCCGGATGCTGAAGAGGCTTCTGGCAATGCTATCAAGCTTCCAACATTTGTTTACATAATTGATGTACTATACAAATAATTTTCCAGCGACATGAAATTGTACAATGGTGTGAGCTTTCAGCTTTTGTTTCGTGTGTCTTACCATCGGTGCTCTTTCGGAAACAATAAAAAACTAACTTCCTTGCTAATGCATCTCAACTATTAGTAGATCAGAGCTAATATTTACATCACAACTAAAGACAAAGTTGTGAGAAGGTGTTAAATTAAAATTGATCCATGCTTTCATTGGCAGCAACGTCCACCCAATTCTGTCTAAATCAACAAGGCATGTTGGAAAAAAGTAGCTGTCTGGACCATGCAACATTCCGATCATTTTGTGCAGTTCCACTAAAATAGAGCTGAGCGTCCCTGTTTCGAAGATATTAAGTGTGATTACGATAATAGAGGACTGCTGATGAAACAGTAAACACACAAATAGAAGCCGGTCACCTTTGTAGTCTCTCTTAAGACTAACTAGTTGGAGAAGATTAGGCTCGGAGTTGGATGAGGAGGATAGAGCAAAACCAATCTCCCTTTGTGCAGTCGCACTGAAATGTAGAGATGTTGCCCGTGTGACATTTTAGTACAACTGCACAAAACACTCTTAAGAAAAAAGTGATTTGTGCAGTTCATCAAAAGGTCGCAATAGCAACGAGGTGAAATGATAGCCCTGTTTGCAAAAAAGAGGTAGAATTTGTCTAAAACGATGTGAGGACGAGATCGCAATATGGAAAGTATGCCGGACGAGCTATGTTTTGGGCAAAGAACTACGGAAGATCCACATGCAGCAACGTGGGAAGATGGGCAGTGGAGCAAGGCCGGAGGGGATACCTGGAGGTCGTCAGGATGTAACTAGGTGAGCGGCGGCGGGCGGAATCTGCCCATACTGCAGCAGCGAGCAGGTGGCGTAGGACCTACCGCGCTGGAGCTTGGTCAGAGAGAACAGCGTGTACCGCAGATTGGGACATGCTGCCTCGGCGCCATCAAACGGAGAAACGATGCACTTCCTCCCTTTCCCCCAGCGGACGGGATGCGGCCGGATCACTAACCAACGGTGAGAGGGAGAGAGAGAGAGGCCACCGCAGCCTTGTGTGAGATACTCTGAAGAGAGACAAACCAGGCAGGCATGCTCCATTGTATATAGTGGAGTGGACTACCGTTTTCTCCATAAAATTGTTTTATATTCTGTGTACGTGCCATTGAGCGCTATAACTTTATTTTAAAATAACGTGCCAACGCGTCAAGTCGAACTTTGTTTCGTGCACGCATGGTAGCACGACCTCCCTAGGTAAACAACCGCTACACGCGTTCAAATTAGCACGTGGGCTGCCATTTCATAAAGAAATGAGCTCCACCATGTACCCGCGTGGGTGTGGCTGGGCATGAAGCGTGAGTACGTGCACGGTGCACCTATTCTCTTCTTGTATATGTACACCACCTACGTGGGGTTGTGTGAGAGAGATACAAACCTAGAGAGATATAGTGTGTGGGTTCGTGAGAGTTTTGGGGGGGTGGTCAATAAAAAAATGTAACATATGCAATGTGTGTGAAATAGAGTCCTGGATATATCATATATATAGAGGGGGCGATCCACGAGAAGAGAGTGGAGGTATCATCGGCTTGAGGTGTCCATAGAATCGAAGAGAGGGATGATGATGATGATGATGTGTGTGTGTGTGTGCGCGCGCGATTGATAAAGAGTGCCATCGAATTTGTGTGTGCCCACGTCAAAGATATAGAGTGGCTGGCCTACTGGAAGGTGAGAGGGGACATGTGCAGTTTGTCTCTGTGGCATGGATACCTACCTACAACGCTCAACTATCGGTGTGTGGTGGGGGGAAAGGGAGGCCTAATTAACTATAGAGGCACAATGGCTGGTATATGTGTGGAGGAGGAGAGAGGCCCACCTCATGTATTAAGGAGATCGATCTACCTCATGTATTAAGGGAGATCGATCGACATCCATGCATATGTGTAGGAGAGGAATAAGGTTGGGAGAGAGACAAAGCTAGAGTGTTGGATGGGGTGGTAGTGGAGTTTCTTCTAACAAATGGTGGGATAGGCTTGCTAGACAAACAGAGGGCACGCCCACAATATCAATAAGAGATGAGATGGCTTCTTGTCTGTGCACGTGCGTGTGAGAGACGGGTCAGCAGACGTAACTACATAGGAAGATCAATCACCCTTTGTTAGAGAAAGGAGAGACATAACTGTGAGGTACGTCGATCGATTGGGGGGGGAATAGTTAAAGTCGATCTAGGTATATGTTGGGAGATCGATCGGTATACATGCATGTGTGTGTTAGAAGCAAACAAGGCACGGGGAGAAGGATAGAGAGAGAGGGATGCATCTAGGAGGTGGTACGAGAGGCATACTATATCGAGGGGGAGGAGTGTGCGAGTACGAGATCGATGAAAAGAGTGGTGGGAGTGAGGCATGGACGGTGATAAGAGAAGAGGGGAAGCTTGTGTTTGTGCTAGGCACACCTGGTTAGAGAGGCATATCGATCAATGTGTGCCGTAAAGAAGGAGCTGGGGGCCTACACACACCGTGGGTGAACGACCTAAAGTGAAAAGACAAATTTGCGCAATGGAGCTAGAGAATGCTGAGGGAGGGTGAGAGGGATGCGGGCGTGTGCATGCACGAGAGAAAGTTAGCGCTAGCTACAAAGATAAGAGGATTGTGTGGGTGTAAAAGACGAATAGAGATCATACTTCACTATAAAAAGCGAATTCGAATATTTGCAGAATTTATCATAATATTTTAAACTGACGCATGTGTGAATATATATAACGGTGATACACATGGTGTGGTTATTAACATGTTATACTACATATAATATATTTTATCTCTACTCTTATAAAAAATGGAGTTGTTGATGATGGTGTGCCTGCCATCCTGCAATATAGGCCGTCCGATTTATATCTGGCGGATAGGAAGGAAACTATGGCAATTTTTAAAAAACATACCCACACCCTCTCCATATTTGCAAATTAGGCCCCTTGATCATGTTGATCTTCTGTGGAACGCATGGGCATCTTGCTAGTACTACATATAATACATAGAACATTGATTATAATTTGGGCTAATGTGTGGCTTTTGCAGCTCAGGTCTAAATACTTGTCATAATGTAGGGGGCGGGGCACTATACTTTGTGTGATAAACATAGTGTACGTATGGGACATGGTTTATATTATGAATATATAGTTAGTACATCAAATGTACTATTATTTGGAATCAACATCAAGTGTATTCAAAAAATAGAATTCGAGTTCATGTAGTACACATAGTTCATATCTATCTCTATAGTAATCATGTGGTGTGTTATTAAGGTAAATGAATGATGATTGAAGTTGGCAATAATCATGATTGTAGATTCTTATTGAAATAGAGAAACAAATTCAAATTTAGTTCGAATTGCAGCGGTAGTATAGACATTTGGAATGCACTAAAATGTTGGTATGAGTAGGTTACATGCATTATACAGCAAGCGAAAAAATTTAATTGGACATAACATGGATTCATACTCCCTCCTTCCATCTATATAGGGCGTAATGAGTTTTTAAAGACCGCCTTTGACTATTGACAAGATTAATAGTACATGACATGCACAATGTGAAAATTATATCACTGAAAGAACCTTTCACACACAAATTTAACGGTGTGCTTTGTGTAAGTTGCATGCCATATATTATTGCTCTAATATTTGGTCAGAGTTAGCATCGGAAAACGCATTAGGCCCTATATAGATGGAAGGAGGGAGTAGCTTTGAATAGCATTTGTATAGTAAAACGGGGCAAGACTCTCTCTTTGTGTGGTGTGAATAGTTTAATTTTTTCGTTTTATTTTTGGTTGAGGGAAGTGCGAATTGATTTGGTACGTACAAGTACAATATTACTACATGTTAGGCTTGTCCGTAAAATTCAACCCGCGCCTTGTTATATCCCAAAAATTCAGATATCGTGCTCCCAGAGCTGGCGCCTTCACAACCCGCGCCTTGCTATCCCGAAATGACAACGAGCGCGAAAACTCCCTCCAACTGCCAAATCCCGACACGTGAAATCCCCCTTCTAACCCTGAGCCGAAAGGGCCGCTAGTTCAAATCGGTGGGGGGTACTTTTGTAACACACCCTACATTTTGGACAAGCGCGTCCCTAAGTCATGGTTCACCCCCTACCTTCGCCCCCTTTTCGCCATTCAAAATCCCAGGCCACCATAACCTCTCCGCTCCAGCCGCGAAACCCCACCCTCCTCCATCCGGCACCTCACCGCTGCCCAGCCGGAGCTTCTTCCCCGACGACGTCATCCACCGCAACAGCTCGATGTCCCTCGTCCACCTCCCCGGATGAGGATCCGTCACCATCTCTTCGTCCCGCCGGTTCAGCCGCCCCGTCCTCCACCTCCAAGGAGCTATGATCGTCTCGTCTATCGCGGCTGCTCCATCCCTGCAGCACCGCCTTAACCTGCTCCACCAGAACCGCATCATCCTCACCGACTCCTCGGACGAAGCCGAGGCCTACTCCGCGCCACCAAAGAGGTTGTACACTCATCGCATCGCACCTTCTCCTTAACTCGACCTCCCGACGCCAACGGTGCTCCATCCCGCACCCCCATGAAGCGGATACCTTGAAGCCGGTGCCATGGGCAACATCTCCATTGCGGCTCTCCCCCAGTGCGAGGCCCCTTCGGCGGCGGTGTCCATACCAGCCGGATCTGCTGCTGCTGCTCCGGCTCTTGCTCGGTCGCTCGCACTGCTGCTGTTGCTGCTCCGGCTCTCGCTCGATTCCTCGCTCGCCGAGCTGCTGCTGCTCTAGCTCTCGCTTGCTCGCTTGCGCTACTGCTGCTGCTCTCCCCCTCGCTCGTGTAGCCGCTCTGCTCCGATTTAGCTACACTTCAGTCTGCTGAATCGACTTTTGGGTCAGTCAATTTTGAGGGGGTTGGGGGGGGGGGGCTCACCAGAGTTAAGGAAGAACCACCCGCAGCGGGGACGGGGGCTCGCCGGAGAGGTACCCCACTATCTATCTTAGGGTTCAGGGTGGGGGCGGGGGGCCTAGAGGGCTGGCCGGGGCGGCGGCGGCCCGGTAGTGGGGAGTTGTTTCGGGGCGGCGAGGCGGCACTGGGGCTGGCGGTTCGGCCGGTGGTGGCTGACGGCTCAAGGGGGTGCAGGTTGAAGATGAACTGCAGGCCCTCCCTAAACTACATGTCAAGTGCCTCTCTGCTACCATTACATCCAGTTTCGACAGTAATGTTCAGATTCCACAGTAAATTTCAGTTTCGACAGTTAATTTCAGAGTCAACAGCTTTTACCTCATCTGTTGTAGTCAGGTGGTTTTTGGTGATGTAAATTTTACATCTATTTTTCATCCTCTATTGGACTCCAAGTCAGGTCCAAATTAATGTTCAAAGTTGAATTCTAAATTAGTTGTGGGGCACATATCGAGGAAGCAATGAATAGTATCTATGTCTAATATCTGGTTCACTTAGAGTATGCCTATGTTGTTCATCTTGGGTGGGAAACAAATAGTAAAGCAATCATCATCTGTCTTTTTATTAAATTAAAGCAATCATTGGCCTGCTATATTTTTTTTGGATCCATCCACTGGTTGTTACCATCACTCTAAATTTCTGCATGCTCTCCTTACATAATCTCACCATATTTTTTCGTATGCATGTCAGATATTGTACACAATCATGCTGAACATATAGGGAAAAAGAGAAGAGTTTTGCGCGGCAATACAATGTCATGCAGACATCTCTCCATGGTGGGTTCAATGACGAACCCTCCCCACCCCTCTCCAGATTGTAATCCAGAGGAAGATATCTGTTCTGAGGCAGATTCAGACGCCGTTGACCACTCCTATTTACCTCCCAAGGTGTTTGCTCTACCTTTCCATGATGATGTTAGTCATATCATGCATATGTTGCCTTGCAGTGCCTACTTTTGACATCATATATGTCATCTGCTTAGTTTATACATGTTCTATAATGCCACCTGTTTAGTTTCTATATCATATATGGGAATTATGTTGTCTCATGTCTTTTATCCAGCCATAATATATGTGAAATGTGCAATGCCATCCTGTTTAACCAGGCATCATATATTTGAATGATATCTTGCCTATCCTTTTCTTCATTACTCCCTCCATTTTTGTATACAAGGCCACTATCAAAATTTTAATTTGTAACTATACAAGGCCACTAACATCAATCGAGGTAAAATTGATGAGGTTTGCCTCGTATTAGCAACTGAGGACATTAATACCCCTTGCATGCATGTAGGAGTGAGAAGCTTGGTTTTCATGTACCACATTAATCAACCAACGAGGAGTGAGAGGGTTGTCTTATTGTGTGTTGAAGAGAAAAATACACATTAATTAACACGTCGAGCAAGGAGAAAATACAAGCTTGCAACATTGGCTTAAGTAAGCATTAATTTCTACCTTGGTACCTGTAATATGGGTTTGTGGCCTTGTATATAAAAAGGGAGGGAGTACATTTCCATTTGTCAACAATGTTTGTACATTAAACTACTCTTCCTGTGAATCAACCATTTGGGTGGGAGATGGAAAAATCTGGAGTGAAAACAAGGCCTTCAGAGGAGACAGTGCTACCTGTCAAAGTAGATCTATTGTTGGGCCCCGATAGCTCCTCAGAGATGGATTCAGAGGCAGATGGCCAGTCCTATTCCCCCACCGAGGTGTATGCTCTAACTTGGCATGATTATACTGCTCATATCATGCATATGGTGTCTTGCATTGCATAGTTTAGACATCATATACACAATATTCAACACCATGTTCTTAGTTCATACATCATATTGAATGCCCTCTGTTTAGCATATAAATCACATATGTGAATTAAATGATGCAATCCTAATTACTTAGATAAAATATAGGTGAATTATGTCATGCGATCCTATTTAGTTATTCATCATATCTTTGAATTATGTTATGCTATGCTATCCAGTTTAGATAGACATCATATATGTGAAATTATGTCATGCTATCCATTTTAGTTAAACAATATACATGTCAACTATTTCATGCCCTCTTTTTTCCACACTATCTATTGCATCTGTCTCTCATACAATGTCTGTACATTCAACTATGTTTCCTGTTTATCAGCCATTTGAATTGGAGCGGGTGATGCCAGTATCTAGCGGACTAAAAACACGGTCTTCAAATAAAACAGTGCTACCTCTTGGTGGAGATAGCACCCCAGTTGTACATGCACGAGAACCAACGCTACCACACATAACCCAAACTCTCGCAGATTGCACCCCTATTGCGATGGATAGAGAACCAGCATCACCCAATCTAACCCCAACCCCAGCAGATAGTAACCCAGTTCCTGTTAACACATCACCATCTCCACCATAGAGCTCCCAAACAAGAGCAGTTAGTAAGGCAGCTCTAGTGCCCAAAGGGCCAGTACTACCACAGCGAACCCCAACTCCACCAGTTAGTACGCCTATTCCTGTGGAGGAAGCACAACCAGCTAGTCGTAGTTTAGCATCTATCGCATTTGATGTTGTTAAGTCATATGTGTGTATCTTCCCATCTTGGAAATATTATACTGAAGATGAAGGAAAATGTCAGTTGCAGGTGTTTGTCCAGGAGTTATGTGTAGGTAATGTAATTCATGGTAATTACTTTGCTTTGTCCCACACATCCTACCTCCATGATGGTTATAATACAACAAATTTTCCCATTTTTCTCTATAGAGAAGGACCGATTTGGAAACTCAGGATGAGGTAACCTGTGCTAATACCTCTGCTATCTTCAAGAATGCTTGGTGGCAGTATCAGAATTACTTGAAGAAAACGTACTTCACCGGCAAAGAAACTCATCAAATTCCCTTACGTTCTCCTGAGACACATTTACTGGACGATAACTGGGAACGCCTTGTTCTGTACTGGTCCCGAACCAAGAATGTGGTAAGGTTTATGAGCTCATTTTCTATTTTTAAGTACTATATTCTTGCATCTTACTGTACTCTGTTCATGTAGAACAAGTGCCTAAACCTGAAGAACAACTGTTCTAATTTAAGATTCCATTGCTATCATAGTTCAAAAAAGTGCTAGGCGTTAATTGTGCGTTTTGCCACCGCCTTGCGCTTTACTGACCAAAGTGCATGCTTATGCGCAGTTATGCACAGATTAAGCGTAGTTATGCGCAATGCGTTTTGCCAACGCCTAGAGCCTAGGCATGCTTAAGCGCTCGCTTAGGCGCGCCTTTTTTAACTATGATTGCTTTGCTCTTGTATCACTGTATTTACTCATACAAACTTATTTTTAAATTGAAGGATCCAATCGAAACTCCAATGGCACAGCAGGTATGTTCACACATGTTTCTTTAACATGTTTGCTCTTATCAATAGCTCTATTGATTTCAATTTCAATTGTGTATACAGTTGAATTCTCATATCATGCACATTACTAGCATCACAACAGAGCCAATAGTGTTGTTTTACATGTAGACCCGTGGTACCCATCTGAAATCTTGTTGTGCCATGTAGTTTCCCACGCTTTGTATTCTTTCACTGCTGCTTTGTCTTGAACTGATATGATTTGAACCGTGTCTCTATTTTGATTTGGCAAGACAATGCAGTGACCATAGGACATAGATATATGTTTGTTTGATACTTTTATTATGTACTAGTACTTGGCAATAGAATACTTGGTAGTTTAATCCTGTCCACCTTACTAATAAACTGGTTCACCAAAATGAGTTTCATATACTAGTACATGCTGAACCTGTCATGTGTCTGCTTGTTTCTTCTTTTAGAATGCTGACAGAATATTGGGGAAGAGTGCCTTATTAAGCAATGGTAAAGGAAGTAATGCAGATAAGGTTCAAGATAGTGAGACATCCTTGTTGGTCTAAAAAAAGCTGATAAAACAGCTAAGGAAGACTATCTTGAAGACAGTGAGACAACCCCAAAGTCCTGTCTTGGTTTAGTGTTCGAGTTACTGGCCACTACCGCTTGCACAAGCTATTCAAACTCACTGTATGAATCAGTTCGATTTCTTGAGTCTCAACTACAAGCTGAAAAACATCGATCAGTTGTGCTGCGACAAGAAGCGGAAGGACTGCGGAAGTCCCTGGAGCATCCAGATGCATACTTTCTGGTGCAACAACAAGCGTTGGAGGATTTTAGCGCCAAACAGGACAAAGCTAATAAGCTTGCTAAGCTTATTGCCAGCATGGTGGATACCCAGGATAACGTTTCTTGAGCTCTTCTAAAGTTGTTTCAGTTATGCTCTTGTTTTGTTGCCGCGTTTATTTGCACTGGTGGCCAATTTTGACATCCAGTGTATGTAATATGCTGCTTTGTTCCCTATGTTTGCATTGGTGGCAAACTTTGATGCCCAGTGGATGTAATATGTGTAATAGCGGTAATAGGCTAGCATTAATTGCTTGCTTATTTATTTCCTTATTGTCTTGTTTAGTTGTTTGCTTGTAGTCACTGCAGTTCTTTTTCTATGTTTTTCTAGTGGCCACAATAGCCTATTTTTGGTACTAGGCCAAAATAATCATGGCAACAAACGGACTGTTGTAACCATTGGCCTCCTATGAGCCGTATGATCCATGGGCCTTCTACAGGCCGTACGGTCCATTGGCCTTTTATACGGGCCGTAGGTTCCATGGGCTTTCTACCGGCCGTACGATCCATGGGCCTTCTACCGGCCGTACGATCCATGGGCCTTCTACGGGCCGTAGGATCCATGGGCCTTTTACGTGGCGTATCATCATTTCGCCAATCATGGGCCGTACTATTCGTGTACCATAGAGGGCCCTTAATAGGCCGTATTTGATGACTCTATGAAAACAACCCAATGGTTTTTTGACATGAAAATGGCCCAACGTATTAACGGGCCACAAATGGGCTGACTGTAATGACGGGCTGAATTTGGCCCACAAGAAGAAAATGACAATAACGGGTCGTAAGTAACCGAATGCTGGAAATGAGCCCAAGCATAAATGGGCCCTGAGAAGGCCGAAAGATAACTTGGGTTGGAAACGGCCCAATGGAATAATGGGCCGTTAATGGGTATAAAGTGATACATTGTTCATTACTGGCCAGTTTCACCACAGGTCGTTAATGGGCCAAGAGTTACAAAGGGCCTCATATGGGCCGAAAGACATCATGGGCCATACATGGGCCAGAAGTTAAAACGGCCCGGAATCATATTGGACGGCCCAGATGAATCTACTAGGCCTAATTCGGAGAGGTCGTAACGGGCCCTGGGTTAGCGGGCTATAAATGGGCTATATGCGAACATGCCATTAACAGGCTTTCTGTGGGCCAACCCGCCATGTTTTGACCAAGTCAAACGGGCCGGCCTTTTCACACGAATGGGCCTCTGTTGGGCCGTGCCACGTGTCGACGTATCATAGGCGCCTTGGGTCCAATGAGTGGATGACCAACTGTCCCAACGGTGAGCCGACACGTGTTTCCTCCAACCAATGATGATTTTACACGTGGAAAATCCCCATTGGTCGGGGCTGTTAATGGGTTATCGGATCCAAAACCGGACCCGATAGCTTAACGATGTTCCGTTACGGTGGATGCCACGTGTCGATCACCCTTGACAAAAGCACTTCTGTGATGCGCGATTTATCGTCATGGAAGTGGACACTTCCGTGATGATAATTTTGGTAATGTCATGGAACATTTCTACGACAGCACATGTATGACTATCTTGATTCTGTCATAAAATCATCATGGATGTACATGCATGACAAAAAACGCGACCTACTGTGACAAACACGTATCATCATGGAAGTGTATTTTTTTGTAGTGCTAGGCAATTCTTTCTTATGTTGCTTTCTACTAATCTTGGAAAAATTAAACTCATGAGACTCATCACCAAAACTAACACTGACAGTTTGTTTCTCACAGTCTATTTTAGCATTGACGGTGTTCAAGAAAGGTCTACCAAAGATAATGGGACAAAAGTCATCCTGTGGGGAACCAAGAACAAGAAAATCAGTAGGGTATTTTATTTTCCCACACAAGACTTCAACATCTCTAACAATCCCAAGTGGTGTGATGGTGTCTCTATTAGCAAGTTTAATAGTAACATCCATGTCTTCTATCTCGACTGGTGCTCTGTCATTCATAATTTCTTGATATAAAGTAAAAGGAATATCACTCACGCTAGCACCTATGTCACATAAACCATGATAACAGTGATTTCCTATTTTAACTGAGAAACCGGGCATGCCAACAACAGGTCTATCATTATCATTCCCATCAGGTTTGGCAATTCTAGCAGCTTCACCAACGAAGTAAATAACATACCCATCAATATTATCGACCAAGAGATCTTTAACCATAGCAACACTAGGTTCTACTATGATTTTTTCAGCTGGTTTAGGTGTTCTAATATAACTTTTATTGACCATAGTTGAAACTTTAGCATGTTCCTTTATCCTAACAGGGAAAGGTGGTTTTTCAATATAAGCAGTGGGAACAACTGGATCAACATTGTAAATGATAGTTTCTTATTTAGCAACTACTGGTTCTTTAATTTCTTCTTTGATAGGTGGGTGATATTTAAACCACTTCTCCTTAGGGAGATCAACATGAGTAGCAAAAGATTCACAAAAGGAGGCTACTATCTCAGAGTCAAGTCCATATTTAGTGCTAAACTTTTGAAAAGCATCGGTATTCACAAAAGATTTAACACAATCAAACTCAAGCTTAAAACCTGACTCTTTACCTTCATCGAGTTCCCAATCTTCAGAATTGTGTTTAATTCTTTCCAAAAAATCCCACCAGAATTCAATAGTCTTCTTCATAAAGGAACCAGTACAAGAAGTATCGAGCTTGGATCGATCATTATGAGAAAGCTGAGCATAAAAATTCCGAATAATAATTTCTCTTGAGAGCTTGCGATTGGGGCATGAATATAACATTGACTTAAGCCTCCCCCAAGCTATAGCGATACTTTCTCCTTCACGAGGCCAAAAATTATATATATAATTCTGATCACGATGAACTAGATGAATAGGATTTTTTTGTTAAATTCCAATTTGAATTGATTTCAATTCCAAGATCCAATATCATCGCATAGCCTATACCATGTCAATGCTTTTCCCTTCAAAGAAAAAGGGAAAACTTTCTTCTTATCTTCATCTCTGGGTAAACCTGCTGAAAGTGCGTTACGTCGACTAGGGGGGGTGAATAGGCGATTTTTAAGAAAACTGCACTGAGGAATTTCAAGGTAAGGAAATTCCTAAGCTAAGAACTACTTCAGCGGAATAAGTACTCAGGTATAAGCAAAACAGAGTAAAAGCATAGTCATCATGATGTAATGAAAGACAAGCACCGAGTACAGAAAGCGTAAACACATGATAAGCAGGATGAAGACAAACAGACTGAAGAATTAGGATTGAGGAAATGGAGAAAGTCATCAGTCAATGTCTTCAAACAGTAATGATCAGGTACATCAACACATAACTGAGGAAATGAAAGGGTTGAGGAAATATAACCAGTTGGGTTGGTGAATACAATGATTTGTTTGGCCAGTTCCAACTGCTGTGACAGTTGTACGTCTGGTTGGAGCAGATGAGTATTTAAACTCGAGGACACATAGTCCCAGACACACAGTCCTCACCGTATTCTCCTTGAGCTAAGATCACGCAAATCTCGCCCAACAGTAGTGGTAAGTCTTCACAGGTGACTTCCAAACCTTCACAGACTAGGTCACTCGGCAATCCACAATTCCTCTTGAATGCTCAGACCATGATGCCTAACCGTATGGAGGATACACAGTCCTTAAAGGTAACAAGCATCGGTTCCACACAGGAACAATCTCTTCAATGATGCTCAATCACTTTGGGGTTTGTAGGTTTGGGTTTGGGACTTGGGTTTTTCCTCACTTGATGATTTTCGCTCAAAGTCCTTGGAGGATGGGATGCTCTCAAATGACAAGTGTCAGTTTCTCTCGGAGCAGCCAACCATCTAATGGTTGTAGGGGGCGGCTATTTATAGCCTAGGGAGCAGCCCAACATGATAAGACATAAATGCCCTTCAATGATATGACCATTAGGTGGTAGATATTTTGGAACGGCTAGCGCGCGGCTCAGCAACGATCGGATATTTTGAGGTTCAAATTCCTCAGGGCTATCATGTTCCTCACAATGTAGGCAATCCGCACTGGCAAATTCCTAACTCCTCAGTCAGAACAAATTCCTCAGAGACCAGAAGATCTTCGTCTCTGTCTCTGAAGAAATTGACTGAACTGATATGAGATTTCCAATGGCTTCACTCGAAGGATTGGGTAGATGTAGGATTTTGAGATGAGCATCACTTGGAAATATGTTTCCTTAGTATTACCTCGACCCCCTTTAACAGTACGGTGTTTCCTATGACTCAAGAAAGAGAAAATGAAACTACGAAAAGAAAGGTCTTCACACTTCAGATTCCTCGTATGAATATCAAGTCTTCATGGTCACACCAATTTCTTCACTTTCAAAGTCTTCAGGAGAACCAAAGTCTTCAGCCGAAGACATTCATTTTTAGGGGTCGACTTTCACTGTAAATATCAAACTCCTCATTGACTTATAGAGCTTGTGTACACTCACAAACATATTAGTCCCTTAACCTATAAGTCTTCAATACACCAAAATCACTAAGGGGCACTAGATGCACTTACACCTGCAAGCTTAAACAATCCACAAATCTCATCCACATATATTAAGTGCATATCAGGATGTTCGGTTCCATCTCCTGCATAAGGATTAGCTATCAGTTGTCCTATCATACCCGAAGGAATTTCGTTTTCAATATTTTCAGTAGGTGCAATAGGTTGAGGGGTAACTAATTGTGGTTCCAGTCGAGGTGAAGATACCCCGAACAAACCCCTCAAAGGATTGTTCTCCATAGTAACAAGTGACGATAAATTTCAGCATGCAGTAATAATTTTTCCTTACCGATTTCCAGTTACCAAGAGTGCTTCACTCCCCGGCAACAACGCCAGAAAAGAGCCTTGTTGACCCACAAGTATAGGGGATCAATCATAGTCCTTTCTATAAGTAAGGGTGTCAAATCCAACAAGTAGCAGAAGGAAATGACAAGCAATTTTCAGCAAGGTAATGTCTGCAAGCCTTGAAATTATAAGTAATGAGTAGTTTGGTAGCAATGTAATTTGTAACAAGCAAGTAACGGAAATAGTAACAAAAGTGCAGCAAGGTAGCCCAATCCTTTTGAGCAAAGGACATGCCAAAACGGTCTCTTATAATAAGCAAAGTGTTCTTGAGGGCACACGGGAATTTCATCTAGTCACTTTCATCATGTACTCTAGGCTTGCTCTCACCACAAATGAGATTGTCAGCTTAGGAAGAAAAGAGATGACCGACAGATCATCATCAATAAGATCCTAAGATCCTTGGATGGAAAATGTTATACCGTGTGCACCTTGATCCAAATGTTGCCCAACTACAGAGATCTCAAGCCAACAGAAGTCATTGGTAGAATTGTTTCTCATGAGATGTCACTCAATGATAAGGAAGAGCTTCACAACAAGTCTAGTGGTGCTTATAAAGCTTCATGTGATGCTCCTACAACATCAATTGAAAAAAAGTCTTCAATGAAGAATTGAGCTTAATGGTGAAGAACTTCAACAAGTTCTACAAGAGTAGAAGCAAAGAGAGAAGTTCCGAGTCAAGGTCCTACAATGACAAAAGATCTTCTAGTCGTGATCTCAATTGCTACAATCGTGGAAGACCCAGACACTACTCCAATGAGTGTACGACTCCCTACAAAAGGAGAGAAGACTCACATAGAAGGAGAAGTAAAACAGACGAATCACCACCAAGAGAGAGAAGGAGTAGAGATGATCGTTATGAACGAAGACCCTCTCATAGAAGCAAGGATTCAGAAAAGAAGGAAAAGTCACCAAAGAGCTACACAAGACGAAGACATCAAGCTCGCGTTGGTGAATGGGTATCCGGTTCCGACTCCGACAACTACTCTGAGAGAAGTTATCGCTCCAAGTTCGAATATACTTAAGATGAAGGTGTTGCCGATCTTGCACTTGTGTCATCCAACTCCTATGACATATTTGAGTCACCAAATGAAAGGATTGTAAGATGCTTCATGTCTAAAGGCCCCAAGGTATCACACCCCGATTATGTTGATTTCAATAGTGATGAAGATGATTTACTTGTTGATAATACTAGTGATGAAAACTATGATGAAATTGCTATTAGTCATACTAATCAAGATGAAATGAATGACAATGATAAGAAGGAGATTGAGCGTCTAACTAAAGAACTAAGCACTCTTAAGTTAGCTCATGAAACTACTTTAGAGGATCATCAAGAGCTTTTAAAGACTCATGAGAAGCTACGCTTTGAACAGCTCAATTTAGAGCAAGAGCATGGGTTCTTAAAAGCAATCAATGATGATCTTCGAAAGAAAAGTTCTTCTTACATTGTCAAGCGTTTGCTCTTGTCTACTTACATGCCACAAGTAAAATCTAGCAACAAGAGCAAGAAAGATTCATCTTCTAGTAGTAACAATAATCATGCTAAACTCAATATTGTTGCTTCTAGTAGTTCTCTTGATTCCACTAATGATTCTCTTAGCCAAGTTACACTTGAGCAAGAAAATATTTTATTGAAGGGAATTATAAAGAAAGGTGTTTACAAGAGCCTTGCCGAAGTAAGCAATTTGAGGAAATTGTACGCAAGCAAGTGATGTCTACTACGCAACCTCCTTCTTGTAGACTCATGTTGGGCCTCCATGCGCAGAGTTTTGTAGGACAGTAGCAAAATTCCCTCAAGTGGATGACATAAGGTTTATCAATCCATGGGAGGCGTAGGATGAAGATGGTCTCTCTCAAACAACCCTGCAACCAAATAACAAAGAGTCTCTTGTGTCCCCAACACACCCAATACAATGGTAGATTGTATAGGTGCACTAGTTCGGCGAAGAGATGGTGATACAAGTGCAATATGGAAGGTAGATATAGGTTTTTGTAATCTGAAAATATAAAAACAGCAAGGTAGCAAGTAGTAAAAGTGAGTGAAAACGGTATTGCAATGCTTCGAAACAAGGCCTAGGGTTCATACTTTCACTAGTGCAAGTTATCTCAACAAGGATAACATAATTGGATCATATAACAATCCCATAATGTGCAAGAAAGAGTCACTCCAAAGTCACTAATAGCAGAGAACAAACGAAGAGATTATTGTAGGGTATGAAACCACCTCAAAGTTATTCTTTCTGATCGATCTATTAGGCTATTCCTATAAGTGTCACAAACAGCCCTAGAGTTCGCACTAAAATAACACCTTAAGACACATATCAACCAAAACCCTGATGTCATCTAGATACTCCAATGTCACCACAAGTATCCGCAGGTATGATTATACGATATGCATCACATAATCTCAGATTTATCTATTCAAACCAACACAAAGAACTTCAAAGAGTGCCCTAAAGTTTCTACCGGAGAGTCAAGACGAAAACGTGTGCCAACCCCTATGCATAAGTTCACAAGGTCACAAAACCCGCAAGTTGATCACCAAAACATACATCAAGTGTATCACGTGAATATCTCATTGTCACCACAGATAAGCACATGCAAGACATACATCAAGTGTTCTCAAATCCTTAAAGACTCAATCCAATAAGATAACTTCAAAGGGAAAAGTCAATCCATTACAAGGAGGTAGAGGGGAAGAAACATCATAAGATCCAACTATAATAGCAAAGCTCGCGGTACATCAAGATCGTGACAAATCAAGAACACGAGAGAGAGAGAGAGAGATCAAACACATAGCTACTAGTACAAACCCACAACCTCGAGGGTGAACTACTCCCTCCTCGTCATGGAGAGCGCCGGGAAGATGAAGATGGCCACTGATGATGATTCCCCCCTCCGGCAGGGAGCAGGAGTAGGGTTCCGATTGGTGTTTTGTGGGTACAGAGGCTTGCGGTGGCAGAACTCCCGATCTTGGTTTTTTCGGGGGTTTCTGTATTTATAGGAATTTTTGGCGTCGGTTTCATGTCAGGGGGGGGGGAGTCCACGAGTCAATGATGAGCATGGAGCACCCTCGGGGGGGGGGGGGGGTAGGGCGTGCTCTCCACCCTCGTGGTTGGCTCAGGACTGTTCTGGCCCAACTCCTATGCTTTGGGGGCTTCTTCTGGTCCATTAAAAATCACAGTAAATTTTCAGCTCATTTGGACTTCGTTTGATATTCCTTTTATGCAGAACTCAAAAACAAGGGAAAACAGAAACTCGCACTGGGCTCTAGGTTAATAGGTTAGTCCCAAAAATCATATAATATAGCATATAAATAAATATAAAACATCCAAGATGGATAATATAATAGCATGGAACAATAATGTAACATCCCAAATTTCCAATTTGTAATGTTATACTTAGATCATTCATGCATATCATATTTTATTGCATTTCATTTCGCAATCCTTGAAATTCTAAGCAACTCAAGGACCCACGGAGAGAGTTGGGGATTTCATCGTTTTTTATTTGAATTTCTTTTTCGAATATCGAAACAAGGATCATTTTGGTTTTAGTTATTTTTCTCTTCAAAAGTATTTCATATTAAAATTATATGACAGGAGATAATACTACTTCTTCAAAATAAATGAAATATTCAGGGAAAATATATTAAAATCAAATAATAATTTTATTTTGGTTTTATTGTAATTTTATTTGGATTAGAAAAATTGCACGTTTTCAAAATTGCATTTTTTTAGGCCAAAAAATGTTCATCTTGTTCTAAATATTTTATTTAGACGGTGAAAATTTGTTTTGGTATTTTTAGATTTTTATTTTATTTTCTAGGATTTGTTTTGTTCGGTGGAATCTTTTAAAAAAATCCATAGCCCGACTGGGCTTGAGCCGGGCCAAGCCCGCACCGCCGCCGCCTCCCCGCGGGAGGGAGTCCTCACCGCCGCCGAGGCCGAGTCCGACCGGGGCACGCCTCGTGAGGCCGACCCCGACCTGGCGCCCCCTTCCCCAAGCTAGCGCCGCCCTCCCTCTTATATAGCCGCCGTCGCCGACCCCCACCACCACTCCGAGCCGCACCGCCAGCCCCGCCGCCTGCGCCGCCGCTCACCGCTGCTGCCGCCTAGCACCGCCGCCGCCTGCCGTTGCCACCCCGCGCGGCTAGTGCCACCACCACCGCGAACCGCCATCGCCCCACAGCGCCCCGCCTTGCCAGAGACGCCGCCGGAGCCGCCGGTCCCAATCCGATACAATCGACCGCCGGTTTTTTTCGATTTTAGGTAAAAACCCCGGTTTTTCTTCAAAAAAACATAGTTTCATTTTTTAGATCGGTTTTATTTTTTCGTTTTAGCTAATTAGCGGGCGTTCGTCCGTACGTTCATTTTAACGAACGGTGTTCACCCGTTAGCCGCAGACAGCGAACGTTCATTCATTAGCATGTTCGTCCATTTTTCTTTTTTCCATGGTTTTTCCGCGATTATTCTCGATCGCGATTTTTGCCCTGTTTTTCGTTTTAGTTTTTCTTTTCGCTCATTTATTGAAATCATGCGATTCAAATGCCTAGATCTTCGTCTCGAAGCCCTCTTTTTGTGTAACCAACTTAAACAAGATTTTGGTACTGTAAATTTTGACTTTAGTTAAGATTAGTAGGAGGATCTTGTTTCTTTCGCAGTTTGAGTTTCGTTCCTCTGTTTATTTTGATTCTTTTTGCAAACCGGAGTTCTTAAGTTGAACTTCCTGGTTAGATCTCTTATTTGAGTTTTACCCGTGCTTTAGATTGAGTGCTTCTTGTATGCTTGTTTGTTTTGCGATAGAGTACCCAGAGTGTGAAGCGTGCTACTACGAGTCTCTAGGTTTCACTGATCATCAGCAAGGCAAGTAACACTTTGGTCATACCTCTTTACTACCCAGTTTTATTGCATTAGATCAACCCCCAAACAATTGCATGGTTAGGATCTGTTTGAACATGTGGGTTCTGGGAAGTAGATGATGAGGTAGAACCAATTGCCCTGTTTATTATCAAACCTTTGGGAGTTACTTCTACGTTATGCTTATATTGCTATGCTATGCTCGTAGACGTGGATTGGGTGAGTGTATCCATGACATATGTGAGAATTGTTAACTAATGGTTAACTTAAGGTGGCTACTTAAATGCACATCTGGGTGGATTGGTTGTGGGCACCTGGAGAATCCAGTGTTGTCCTAGGATATCATGGAGTACCCGTGTGATCATCCTATGGTTCGCCACCCAGGCTCAAAGGGATCATTAGATTATTCATGCTAGAAACTTCTGGGTGTAGCCACAAGCTATTATGGGCTCTAGCATAGTTGAGTATGTTGCAAGACCTCTTTCAGTGGTGGGCTAGCAGATGTAGGGGAAAGTAGGTGTAACTGTCCACCTAGAGTAAAGAGTTATTGTTTCAGAAAGACCGTGTCTCGTTTATCCGACCATGGATGTATTTGAGTCTTGTGGGGAAAAGTGCGCAAACCTCTGCAGAGTGTACAAACTAATCATGGTTAGCCGTGTCCCCGGTTATGGACATCTTGAGTATCTGGTTCTTGGATTATCATGTTGATCGCGTCACTCTAAATTTAAATTTGATTGGGTTAATGATGATGTTTAATTGGGATTGAGTTGGAGGAACCTTCTCAATGTTTAACAACCACCATTATAGTTAAATAAAATTTATTCCTTTGATGCAGGGAAAAATTGGCTTTATGCAAAAACTGTAACCATAGAGCTTTCCACCAGCCATATTGCATGTAGTGATAGCATTTATTCTGTTCATTACTCTATGTGTTATGTTGACAGCATATTCGATGTGCTGACCCGTTTCAGGCTGCAACGTTCATGTTGCAGACTTTTCAGACGACGAGTAAGGTGCCATAGGTCGTTGTCTTTCACTCAGCTATGCCGTTGGAGTTGATGGACTCACTTTATCTTCCAAGTCTTCCACTGCTATCGTTTTTAGATGGCCTTAAGCCATATTATTGTAATGAGTTCTCCTTTGAGACATTCGATGTAATAAGTGTGTGATTGCTACTCTGTTATAAATCCTCAAGTAATGTGCACATCAGCATTACCGATCCAGGGATTACACTGATGCACAGAGATCAGACTGTTTGAGGTCTGGTCGCTACAAGATGGTATCAGAGCACAGGTTGACTGTAGGACACGACCACTAAGCTAAAACCCTAGATCACTACTCCCTTCTCATTTCTGACTTCTCTCCTTTTCTACTCTATAGGATGGCGGATGCAAGGAACAAGTTCATCCAACCGGATGAAGATACACCTTTTGGACGACACCTGAAGGAAGTCACTAGATACCCGAACATCGGAATACCAAGCTTCACCGGGACCTACATCGCCACTTTACCAGAAGAGGAGCATTGGATGATTCGTGTTCATGTTCCAGGAAGAACGTTCATGCCAGTTGATACGTCTCCAATGTATCTACTTTTCCAAACACTTTTGCCCTTGTTTTGGACTCTAACTTGCATGATTTGAATGAAACTAACCCGGACTGACGTTGTTTTCAGCAGAACTACCATGATGTTGTTTTATGTGTAGAAAAGAAAAGTTCTCGGAATGTCCTGGAAATCCATGGAGGCACTTTTTAGATTTAGTAAGAATTTTTGCCGAAAGAATCAAGGTCAGGGGGCCCACGGGCTGTCCACGAGATAGGGGGCACCCCCCTAGGGGCGCGCCCTCCTATCTTGTGGGCCCCCCAGACCTCCTCCGACCTCAACTCCAACTCCATATATACCGTCTCAGGGAGAGAAAAATCAAGGAGAAAGTTTCATTGCGTTTCACGACACCGAGCCGCCGCCAAGCCCTAATCTCTCTCGGGAGGGCTGATCTGGAGTTCGTTCGGGGCTCCGGAGAGGGGGATTCGTCGCCGTCGTCATCATCAACCATCCTCCATCACCAATTTCATGATGCTCACCGCCATGCGTGAGTAATTCCATCGTAGGCTTGCTGGATGGTGATGGGTTGGATCCCTAGTATCCACTATGTTCTGAGATTGATGTTGCTATGACTTTGCTATGCTTAATGCTTGTCACTAGGGCCCGAGTGCCATGATTTCAGGTCTGAACCTATTATGTTTTCATGAATATATGTGTGTTCTTGATCCTATCTTGCAAGTCTATAGTCACCTATTATGTGTTATGATCCGACAACCCCGAAGTGACAATAATCGGGGTACTTCTCGGTGATGACCATAGTTTGAGGAGTTCATGT
Source organism: Triticum aestivum (assembly GCF_018294505.1). Classification (NCBI taxonomy): domain Eukaryota; kingdom Viridiplantae; phylum Streptophyta; class Magnoliopsida; order Poales; family Poaceae; genus Triticum; species Triticum aestivum. Next base: position 488,887,794 of record NC_057813.1, read on the forward strand.
ATTCACTATGTGTTAATGCTTTGGTCCGGTTCTCTATTAAAAGGAGGCCTTAATATCCCTTAGTTTCCACTAGGACCCCGGTGCCACGGGAGGGTAGGACAAAAGGTGTCATGCAAGTTCTTTTCCATAAGCACGTATGACTATTTACGGAATACATGCCTACATTACATTGATGAATTGGAGCTAGTTCTATATCACCCTATGTTATAACTATTGCATGAGGAATCGCATCCGGCATAATTACCCATCACTGATCCATTTCCTACGAGCTTTTCATATATTGTTCTACGCTTATTTACTTTCCCGTTGCTACTGTTACAACTACTACAAAAACCCAAAAACATTTACCTTTTCTGTTGCTACTATTACCATTACTATCATACCACTTTTGATACTAAATACTTTGCTGCAGATACTAAGTTATCCAGGTGTGGTTGAATTGACAACTCAACTGCTAATACTCAAGAATATTCTTTGGCTCCCCTTGTGTCGAATCAATAAATTTGGGTTGTACTTCACCCTCGAAAGTTGTTGCGATCCCCTACACTTGTGGGTTATCAAGACTAATTTCTGGCGCCGTTGCCGGGGAGCGTAGCTCTATTCTCTGAGTCACTTGGGATTTATATCTGTTGATCACTACGAAGAACTTGAAAGACACTAAGACCAAGATCTATCCCTCAACTACGAGGGGAGGTAAGGAACTGCCATCTAGCTCCACACTAGATTCTCCTTCTGTTATTAGTAAGCTTGCGACACCTAAACCTACTACTGCTATGAATTCTGATATGTCGCATGTTATTGATGATGCCACTTCTGCTATGCATGATGAAACTACTTCTGTGCGTGATACTACTTTGCCATTAGGTGAATTTTTAGATGAACAACTTGCTAGAGTTAGGGGGAATGAAAATATTGAAGATGCTATTGATGATAGTGATGATGAACGTTCCCCCAATGATTATGTTTTACCTGTTGTTCCTAAGGGTTATGTTATGAATGAAAAAGCTGCTATGGAAATTCTTGCTTGCAACGACAGATCTGATCTTAAGAAATTATTAGCTAAATGGAAGCAGCAGTCTCTTAATGCTAGAATGAAACCCGGTCCTGCTTTTGCTACTTCACCTATCTGTGTTACTGATAAGGATTATGAATTCTCTGTTGATCCTGATATTATTACTTTAGTTGAATCTGATCCTTTTTATGGCCTTGAATCTGAAACTATTGTGGCACATCTTACCAAGTTGAATGATATAGCCACCCTATTTACTCATGATGAGAAGTCTCGCTATTTATATATCCTTAAGATATTTTCATTCTCATTAAAGGGTGATGCTAAGACTTGGTATAATTCTCTTGCTCCTGGTTGTGTGCGTAGTCCCCAGGATATGATTTATTACTTCTCTGCTAAATATTTCCCTGCTCATAAGAAACAAGCTGCCTTGCGGGAAATATATAATTTTGTGCAAATCAAAGAAGAGAGTCTCCCACAAGCTTGGGGGAGGCTTCTCCGGTTACTTAATGCTTTGCCTGATCATCCTCTTAAGAAAAATGAAATACTTGATATCTTTTATAATGGACTAACCGATGCTTCCAAGGACCACTTGGATAGTTGTGCTGGTTGTGTTTTCAGGGAAAGAACAGTCGACGAAGCTGAAATACTATTGAATAATATGTTGACTAATGAAAATAATTGGACTCTTCCCGAGCCAGTTCCTGAAGTAATTCCTGAACCAATTGAGCCAACTCCTGAGCCTATTCCTAAACCCACTCCGAAGAAGAGAGGTGTTTTATTTCTCAGTCCTGAAGATATGCAAGAGGCAAAGAAATCAATGAAAGAAAAAGGTATTAAAGCTGAAGATGTTAAGAATTTACCACCTATTGAAGAAATACATGGTCTTAATATACCGCCTGAAGAACCACATTGTCTTGATAACCCGACACAGGTAGTAAAGGTAAATTCTCTCTATAGATATGATAAAGTTGAAATACCCTCTACTAAATTTCATAGCCCATGCTTAGATGAATTTGATGACTTTATGGCTAGACAAGAAAGTTTTAATGCTTATGTTGGTAGAGAGTTAAAGAATAATGCTTTCGAGATAGGACGCGTAGGTGATAATCTGGCTAGAGTTAAAGATGAACTTCACCGCGTTAGCAAATATGCTTCTATGGTTGCTACTCAAGCTGAGCAAGTACTCAAAGCTCAAAATGATTTGCTTGATGAATTAAATAATAAAAATGACTTTGCTGTTAGAGTGGCTACTAGAACTGGTAGAATGACTCAGGAACCTTTGTATCCTGAAGGCCACCCTAAGAGAATCGAGCAAGATTCTCAGAGAAATAATTTAGAGGCACCTAGTTCTTCTAAAAAGAAGAAGAAGAAAACGATAGAACTTGCATGCTTCTAGTGAACCTACTGTAGACACACCTGAGAATCCCAATGATATTTCTATTTCTGATGCTGAAACACAATCAGGTGATGAACATGAACCTAGTGATAATGTTAATGATAATGTTCATGTTGATGCTCAACCTAGCAAAGATAATGATGTAGAGATTGAACCTGCTGTTGATCTTGATAACCCACAATCAAAGAATCAACGTTATGATAAGAGAGATTTTGTTGCTAGGAAGCACGGTAAAGAAAGAGAACCATGGGTTCAGAAACCCATGCCCTTTCCTCCTAAACCATCCAAGTCAAAGGATGATGAGGATTTTGAGCGCTTTGCTGAAATGATTAGACCTATTTTCTTACGTATGCGCTTAACTGATATGCTTAAAGTAAATCCTTATGCTAAATATATGAAGGATATCATCACAAATAAAAGAAAGATACCGGAAGCTGAAATTTCCACCATGCTTGCTAATTACACTTTTAAGGGTGGAATACCAAAGAAACTTGGAGATCCGGGTGTACCAACTATACCATGCTCTATTAAAAGAAATTATGTTAGAACTGCTTTATGTGATCTTGGAGCCGGTGTTAGTGTTATGCCTCTCTCTTTATATCGTAGACTTGAATTGAATAAGTTGACACCTACTGAAATATCTTTGCAAATGGCTGATAAATCAACTGCTATACCTGTCGGTATTTGTGAGGATGTGCCTGTTGTGGTTGCAAATGTCACTATCTTAACGGACTTTGTTATTCTTGATATTCCCGAGGACGATAGTATGTCTATTATCCTTGGTAGACCTTTTCTTAATACTGCAGGGGCTGTTATTGATTGCAACAAAGGCAATGTCACTTTTCATGTTAATGGTAATGAGCATACGGTACACTTTCCGAGGAAACAATCTCAAGTTCATAGTATCAATTCTATTGAAAAAGTTCCAACTATCATTTTTGGAGGTTTTGAATTTCCTCTCCCTACTGTCAAGAAAAAGTATGATATTCTTATTGTTGGGGATTTTCATATCCCCGTTGAGGTAACTTAGTGTTATTCGAAATTTCTCCGGTTCCGTGTTATTCGGAATGAGTTTGTTAACAAGACTTGATCAACCTTGTTAGTGGATTCATTTTGATGATCACGAGATGGATGAAACTAGAAGGCACAACCTTCTGTACCCTCTTTTTACTTTATGTTATCTAGAATAAATAAAGCAAACATAGTATTATCTGTCTGTTTTCTGATTTACCCGTGCAATAAAAAATAGTCCGAAAATAAAAGTGCTCCAAATGCCCTGCAAATTTAGTATGATTTTTTCTGGAATATTTGAGGATTTTAGGAACTGAAAACACTGCAGGAGGGCCAAGCACCAGGCCACGAGAGAGGAGGGCGCCCCCCCCGGTAGGGCGCACCCCCCTGTCTCATGTGCCCCTGGTGGCTCCCCTCCACTTATGCCAGCACCCACACACTTCATCTTCTACCTCAAAAAAATCCCCATCCAGCTCAAGCCTGAGTTCTAGCTCATTTTGCTGCAATTTTCGATCTCTTAGCTCAAAGCTCCATTCGCAAAACTGCTTTCGGAGATTGTTGCTTGGTATGTGACTCCTCCATTGTTCCAATTAGTTTTTGTTCTAGTGTTTTATTCATTGCAAATCCTTGCTGCCTTGGTGACTCTGTTCTTGAGCTTGCATGTTAAATTTTTGAGGTCCCAAGCAATTCCAATGCATGATATAGGCTCTAGGCACTTGTAGGAGTAGTTGCTATCAATCTTGTTTAGTTTTATCCACTTTTATTTTGAAGTTACTAAAATTTCAGAATTTTCAGAAAATGTTAAGGAGGTTCTTTAAAGGCTCTTCTAGCCAAAGCTCTAAGGAAAAACAAGACAAAGAGAAAGAAAAACCCAAGTAGAATCTTCCTCGCCTAGCGAAAGTACGGTCATGTGAATGGCCATGTGAGGATTTCTTGAAGGAAGCCGGAATTCATGAAGACTTTTATGCTTTAATCGGGACTGCAGGCTTCACCGGTTTCATGAACGACTGAATCGATCAGTATCTCTTACTTACCAATACTTTCGTGCAAAACTTTTATTATTATCCTAAGAAGTCACCGCCTGCAGTATCATTTCATTTATATGATGAATTCAAAGAAATGTCTTTACATCATTTTTGTGCGGTATGTAGGATACCTTATGAGGGAGAATTAGAGGAACCCCATCGTGATGATGTGGATGGCTTCGTTAAAACTATTGTTGTAGAAGAGCCAAATAAGGGCTCTGAGGCAAAAGTCTCTAGCATACACTTTCCTGTTTTACGCTACTTTGCCATATTTGCTAGTAGATGCTTGATTGGTTGTGGGAATAGTGGAAATTTGAGCGTTCCATATATTATTATTCTTCAACATGCTTTGCTGGGAGACAATACTTTTAGTATGGGTGCCGTCGTTGCTAAACGGCTAGCCCTGAATAGTACAAAAGGCCCCATATTTGGAGGTATCTATTTGCACGTCTTGCTGAATATTTTCAGATACCCATTAGGCACCTTGAGGAGGAGGATACAAAATTACCTCCTTACATTTTAGACTACAAGAGCATGGTAGCACACAAGTTTATCGTTGACAATGAAGATAAGATGCTCTTGTATAAACTTAGATTTAATAAGAAATACATTGAGATTATTATTTTGTCTGCGCCTCTGTTGTTTGATTTACTTGCAGAAAATTTTGTCGTCACACCAGAAGCGGTGAACAACCTTTTAGCTCAAGCTTTTACTCCAGAACCTGAACCTGAGCTGGAACCTGAGCTGGACCCTTATCGTGCATCATTTGTCTAGTGGGATCCGGAGATGACCAGCCAGTACTATCCTGATTACACCTCTCCTTACACCGGAGAGAGTAGCAGCGGTCCTTGGTATTAAACCAACTTAGGTCAAAAGCCTAAGCTTGGGGGAGTACGTATTTCTCACCGACTTTACATTCATGTTCACACACTAGTTGTCGGTGCTCATACTCTTTCATTGTATTATCCATGTTAGTTTAAATTTCTTTTTCTAGTTTTATTCTTGTGTGTTTGTTAAACCTTAAGAAAAAACAAAACAAAATAGTTAGTTTAATTTCCTTGCTTGCAGTAGGAATTAAAATGAAAACCCAAAAAGATTTCTCGTTCTTCTTTTTCTTGTTGGGAGCTTTCCCGTGTAAATAGTTTTATTTTATTTTCCTTCTTTTAGGGGTCGAGAAGACCATATTGAAAATCCTTAGTGGCTCTTATATGCACGATTGGTTATTTATATTTAGAGCCCATATTACTTGTCTTCTCTCTTGAGTTGAATGCTTGCAGATTCCAGCTTAGTCCAATGCATGTGCACTCTTATTATTATACACTTCGTTCGGTCGTGCGAGTGAAAGGCAATAATGACGATATATGATGGACTTATTGGGTTGAGAAAAGATGGTGTGAACTCGACCTCTCTTGTTTTTTTAAAATATGATGATTCATCGTTCCTGAGTCAGCTATTATGAAGTAAACATATTTGCAATGACATTTAGAGATTATAGTTGCTTGTGCCATGCTTGATTAGCTATGAGTTATAATGGTTTACCTTGCGTGCCAACATGCTATTAGAATGATTATGATGTGGTATGATAGTATGATATCCTCCTTTAAATGAATTGAGTGACTCGACTTGGCACATGTTCACGCATGTAGTTGAATCAAATCAACATAGCCTTCATGATATTTATGTTCATGGTGGATTATATCCTACTCATGCTTGTATCCGGTGTGAATTAATTTTAATGCATGCTTACGACTGTTGTCGCTCTCTCAGTTGGTCGCTTCCCAGTCTTTTGCTAGCCTTCACCTGTACTAAGCGGGAATACTGCTTGTGCATCCAAACTCCTTAAACCCCAAAGTTGTTCCATATGAGTCCACTATACCTTCCTATATGCGGTATCTACCTGCCGTTCCAAGTAAATTTGTATGTGCCAAACTCCAAACCTTCAAATGAAATTCTGTTTTGTATGCTCGAGCAGCTCATGTTACAACTAGGGCTGCCTATATCTTCCATGCTAGGTGGGTTATTCTCACGAGGAGTGGACTCCACTCCTCATTCACGAGAAAGGGCCGGTAACCGGGATGCCCAGTCCCATGATCCAAAAAGATCAAAGCAAATCAAAATAATTAAACAAAACTCCCCCAGGGCTGTTGTATGTTGGAGGCACTCATTGTTTCGAGCAAGCCATGGATTGATGCTTGTTGGTGGTTGGGGGAGTATAAACCTTTACCATTCTGTTTGGGAACTGCCTATAATGCATGTAGTATGGAAGATACAGCCATCTCATAGTTGTTGCGTTGACCGCGAAAGTATGCCGCTCAAAATGTTATTCAATCTCTAATTTAAAATCGAGCTCTGGCACCTCTACAAATCCCTGCTTCCCTCTGCGAAGGGCCTATCTATTTACTTTTATGTTGAGTCATCACCCTTCTTATTAAAAGCACCCGCTGGAGAGCACACTGTCATTTGCATTCATTATTATTGGTTTATATTGGGTATGACTTGACTGGATCTCTTTTACCATGAATTACAATGTTTAGTCAGTCCTTGATCTTTAAAGGTGCTCTGCATTTATGTTTTGCGGTCTCAGAAAGGGCTAGCGAGATACCATTTTGTTATATCATGTTATGATTATTTTGAGAAAGTGTTGTCATCCGAGTTTTATTATTATGACTCGCTAGCTGATTATGCTATTGATATGAGTAAGTGTGAGACCTGTGTGTTATTGTGAGTATGGTTAGTTCATAATATTTGCTGAAACTTGAATGCTGGCTTTTCATTTTTACAACAACAAGAGCAAACAGAGTTTGTAATAGTTTTTCTTTATCACTTTTAGTTTATCAACTGAATTGCTTGAGGACAAGCAAAGGTTTAAGCTTGGGGGAGTTGATATGTATCCAATGTATCTACTTTTCCAAACACTTTTGCCCTTGTTTCGGACTCTAACTTGCGTGATTTGAATGAAACTAACCCGGACTGGAGCTGTTTTCAGCAGAACTACCATGATGTTGTTTTATGTGTAGAAAAGAAAAGTTCTCGGAATGTCCTGGAAATCCATGGAGGCACTTTTCAGATTTAATAAGAATTTTTGGCAAAAGAATCAAGGCCAGGGGGCCCACGTGCTGTCCACAAGGCAGGGGGCGCCCCCCCCCCTAGGGAAGCGCCCTCCTATCTCGTGGGCCCCCCGGACCTCCTCCGACCTCAACTCCAACTCCATATATACCGTCTTGGGGAGAAAGTTTCATCGCGTTTCACGACACGGAGCCGCCGCCAAGCCCTAATCTCTCTTGGGAGGGCTGATCTGGAGTCCGTTCGGGGCTCCGGAGAGGGGGATTCGTCGCCGTCGTCATCATCAACCATCCTCCATCACCAATTTCATGATGCTCACCGCCGTGCGTGAGTAATTCCATCGTAGGCTTGCTGGACGGTGATGGGTTGGATGAGATTTACCATGTAATCAAGTTAGTTTTGTTAGGGTTTGATCCCTAATATCCACTATGTTCTGAGATTGATGTTGCTATGACTTTGCTATGCTTAATGCTTGTCACTAGGGCCCGAGTGCCATGATTTCAGATCTGAACCTATTATGTTTTCATGAATATATGTGTGTTCTTGATCCTATCTTGCAAGTCTATAGTCACCTATTATGTGTTATGATCCGACAACCCCGAAGTGACAATAATCGGGATACTTCTCGGTGATGACCGTAGTTTGAGGAGTTCATGTATTCACTATGTGTTAATGCTTTGGTCCGGTTCTCTATTAAAAGGAGGCCTTAATATCCCTTAGTTTCCACTAGGACCCCGCTGCCACGGGAGGGTAGGACAAAAGATGTCATGCAAGTTCTTTTCCATAAGCACGTATGACTATTTACGGAATACATGCCTACATTACATTGATGAATTGGAGCTAGTTCTATATCACCCTCTGTTATAACTATTGCATGAGGAATCGCATCCGGCATAATTATCCATCACTGATCCATTGCCTACGAGCTTTTCATATATTGTTCTCCGCTTATTTACTTTCCCGTTGCTACTGTTACAACTACTACAAAAACCCAAAAACATTTACCTTTTCTGTTGCTACTGTTACCATTACTATTACACCACTTTTGCTACTAAATACTTTGCTGCAGATACTAAGTTATCCAGGTGTGGTTGAATTGACAACTCAACTACTAATACTCAAGAATATTCTTTGGCTCCCCTTGTGTCGAATCAATAAATTTGGGTTGTACTTCACCCTCGAAAGATGTTGCGATCCCCTACACTTGTGGGTTATCACCAGTCACTGAGCCCATAGAGTTTTCCTTTGATGCACCAACCCAGAGTCTAGGAAAGAGCATGGCAGCACAAATCACCATAGGACGCATTGGAGAAGTTTACCACAAGGATCTGAAGGATACTATCTACCAGATTTGTGGGCGCCGAGATGAGCAATGGGAGATGATCAGCACCAGGAAGGACATATCCATTGCAGCTTTTATCTAGGAGTTAAACCAACACATTCATCGCCAGGAGAACCAGATGTGCGCATGCATGATAGATCTGAAGAAGGCAATGATCAAGATCACGGAGCTGGAGGAAGAACTCAAGTCTACACGCGATGGATATGAGGAGGAAATGATGATACTCGTGGAGAAGAATGACGATTAGACAAGGAAGCTAGGAGTATTCATGGGAGACCCCGCGCCAAGAGGAGAAGACGACGATTCCACTTGCCCGGAGAACTACATCATCATCAACGACACCGACTCGGACCCCGATGATAGCGATGATGACTATGTTGATGAAGCTGGAGCAGATATCATGGAGTCTTCCACCGATCAAATTTTCTAGTCGACCACCATATCAGTAGTAGCATTTTCCCCCATGTATATAGTATAGTCCGAGCACTTTTGTAATGATAGTTAGACCGATTGTATGCCCTTGCTTGAATTGATTGAAGTGATATTGATTGTGTTTGTCGCATGTGCATATGGGTAGTGTTTTCCCTCTAGATCTCAATCTATTCTGTTTTCTCATCTTTTCTAAACCCATCAGATGCCTCCGAGAGGCGACAATGGATTTGTTTTCCCATGGAGCTCACTTAGTTGATCCAGCAGCGGAATACCCTGATGCAGCTACTAGTCCAAAACCAGAACCAGGGGAACAACAACAACAACCCACCACCACCACCACATGTTGACCACTTAGCCCATTTTCTAAGGCTGGATCCACCATTGTTTCCCAGTAGCATCGAGCTGATAGTTGCAGATGATTGGCTCCACAAGATTGGAAGGGAGTTGACCACTGCAGGATGCACAGATGCGGAGAGAGTGTGTTTTGCCGCACATCAGCTGGATGGATCCACATCATCATGGTGGGAGAATTTCATAGCCACTTACCCCATTGACACTGTCACATGGGACCAGTTTCAGCAAGCCTTTCGCACTGCCCATGTTTCAGCAGGAGCTATAGCCATGAAGAAGCGCGAGTTTTGCAACTTGCACCAAGGGGGACGCATAGTGGGCCAGTATGTGGACAATTTTAGTAAGTTAGCATGTTATGCCCCAGATGACATTGCTACGGATGCAGCTAAGCAGGAGAAGTTTATAGAAGGACTGAATGATGAGCTGAGCATGCAGTTGATGGTGGCAACCTTCAACAATTACCAGGAGTTGGTAGACAAAGCTCTCATGATTGAAGGGAAGCAGCAGCAGATTGATAACCGCAAGAGGAAGTATGGACAAGGGAAGTACAATTCAGGAGCTCAGCAGAGACCCCTTTTTACCCCAAACTCGGGAGGACACATTCACCATAACCATGGAGGCCATAATTCCACTGGAGGGAGTTCGCATAACCATAGTGGCCCCAAGAATGGGAATGGGAATGGAGGAAGTAACGGCTAGAACCGTTCCAACCCAGCAACGCCTGCCAAGAAGGATCTAAATCACATTACTTGTTTCAAGTGCGGGAAGAATGGACATTACACCACAGAGTGTTCTGAAGCAAAGAATGGAAATGGCAATGGAAGCTCTGGGAAGAAGCCTGACCCTTTCAACAGGGGACAAGTGAACCACGTTAACGTGGAGGATGTTGAAGTGCAACCAGATGCAGTAATAGGTAAGTTTTTGGTTAAGTCATTTACTACAATTGTTCTTTTTGATATTGGCGCATCGCATTCATACATATCAAGGGGATTTGTGGATAAGTATAAGTTGCCCACCAAAGTTCTTAGAACACCTATGTTAGTAAGCTCGCCAGGAGCAGAACATATGGCAAGCCAAGGATGTTTTCAGATGCCATTGACCATAGGTAGGCATGTTTTCCCCTCAGACCTGATAATTTTGGAGTCGCAAGGTTTGGATGTGATTTTGGATATGGATTGGCTATCGATGTATGGAGGGAACATCGATTGCGCCAGTAAGTCGATTATGCTCACCACCCCAGAAGGAAGGAGGATCAAGTACGTATCCCGGCATGTGCCGAAGAGGACTCAAGTGAACTCCTTATCAGGAGTTGTACAGGAGGAAGTACCAGTGGTGAAGGATTTCCCTGATGTATTTCCAGAAGAGTTGCCAGGCATGCCACCGGATAGAGACATCGAGTTTTTGATTGAGCTTTTGCCAGGCACAGAGCCAATATCTAAGAGACTGTACAGGATGCCCGCAAAGGATTTGGAGGAAATTAAGAAGCAGATTAAGGAGTTACTGGATAAAGGCTATATTCGCCCAAGTTCGTCACCTTGGGGATCACCGGTGCTTCTAGTGGAGAAGAAGGATGGATCTTTGAGGATGGTTGTTGATTATCGTGGATTGAATGAAGTAACGATCAAGAACAAGTACCCACTACCGATGATCAATGATTTGTTTGACCAGTTACAAGGAGCTAAAGTATTTTCCAAGATCAATCTGCAATCAGGATACCACCAGCTGAAGATTCGAGATTAGGATATACCTAAGACAGCTTTTACCACAAGGTATGGGCTATATGAGTATACCGTTATGTCATTTGGTCTAACTAACGCACTTGCCTATTTCATGAACATGATGATCAAAGGTGTTTATGGAGTTTTTGGATAAGTTTGCCATGGTGTTCATTGATGACATTTTGGTCTACTTGAATAATGAAGAGGAGTATAAGGCGCATTTGTGTTTGGTACTTGGGAAGCTCAGAGAACATCAGTTATATGCCAAGTTCAGCAAGTGTGAGTTTTGGTTGAAGGAAGTTGGATTCCTTGGACATGTTATATCCGGAGAAGTAATAGCAGTAGACCCCACCAAGGTTGTCATTGTGACAAATTGGGAAGCACCCACGTCGGTTGGAGAGATCCGGAGTTTTCTTGGAATCACAGGATACTATAGGAGGTTCATTGAGAATTTCTCTAAGATTGGAAAGCCCATGACGGAGTTTTTGAAGAAGGACGCCAAGTTCAAATGGACTGAGGAATGTGAGGCCAGTTTCCAAGAGTTGAAGAAACACTTGGTTACATCCCCAGTGTTGATTCTTCCAGATCAACGCAAGGATTATCAAGTGTATTGCGACGCTTCTCGTCGAGGACTTGGAGCAGTACTTATGCAGGAGGGAAGAGTTGTTTCATATGCCTCACGACAACTTAAACCCCATGAGTTGAATTATGTGAGACACGATTTGGAATTAGCAGCCGTAGTGCATGCGTTGAAGACGTGGATACATTTTCTCATCGGAAACCACTGTGAGGTGTACACGGATCACAAGAGTTTGAAGTATATCTTCACGCAGAAGGAGTTAAATATCAGGCAGAGGAGATGGTTGGAGCTCATCAAGGTTTATGATATGAGGTTGCACTATCATCCCACAAAGGCTAACATAGTAGCCGATGCGTTGAGTCGCAAGAGTCATGTCAATACACTCATGACCGGAGAATTACCCAAGGAGTTAGCAGAGGATCTTCGCGAGCTATGTTTGGAAATAGTTCCGAGATGCTATGTAGCAGCATTGGAAATTCAGTATACTTTGATGGATAAGATCAGAGAAGCACAAAAGACGGACAAGGAGTTTGCTGAGATAAAGGAAATGATGAGCAAAGGAAAGGCCAAAGGATTTTGTGAGGATGAGCACGATACCTTATGGTTTGAGGACCGAGTATATGTACCTAATGACCCGGAGATCAGGAAGTTGATTCTGCAGGAGGCCCATGATTCACCGTATTCGATTCACCCAGGAAACACAAAGATGTATCTGGATTTGAAGGACAGTTTCTGGTGGACCGGAATGAAGAAGGATATTGTGGAGTATGTAGCAGTTTGTGATGTATGTCAGAGAGTGAAGGCAGAGCATCAGAAGCCAGCAGGATTTTTACAACCATTGTTGATACCCGAATGGAAGTGGGATAAGCTAGGCATGGATTTTATCATGGGATTGCCCAGGACTCGTTCAGGCTATGACTCCGTATGGGTTGTAGTCGATCGGTTAACGAAAGTAGCTCATTTCATCCCAGTGAAGACCACTTACACCAGTGCTAAGTGGGCAAAGATATACATGACCAGGATCGTATGTCTACATGGAGTTCCGAGGACCATTGTATTAGACAGAGGAACCCAGTTTACCTCAAAGTTCTGGAATCAATTGCATGAGACTTTGGGTACCAGTCTAGAATTCAGTACAACCTTTCATCCACAAACAGATGGAAAGACCGAGAGAGTCAATCAGATTCTGGAGGACATGTTGAGAGCTTGTGCGCTAGATTATGGATCTAGTTGGGACGATAATTTGCCATATGCCGAGTTCTCTTACAATAACAGCTACCAAGCTAGTTTGAAGATGGCCCCTTTCGAAGCTTTGTACGGAAGGAGGTGCAGGACACCGTTGTTGTGGGATGAGGTTGGAGACCATCAGTTGTTTGTACCAGATTTGATTAAAGAATCTGAAGAGAAGGTTAAGCTGATTCGCGATAGACTCAAGGTAGCCCAGTCCAGGCAGAAAAGCTATGCGGATTCTAAACGCAAGGAGACAGTTTACGAAGTCGGAGACAGAGTTTATCTTCGTGTGTTCTCACTTCGAGGAGTTAAACGTTCTGGAGTTAAGGGAAAGTTAGCACCACGTTTTGTGGGACCATACAAAGTTTTGGAGCGTATGGGAGAAGTTTCTTACAAGTTGGAATTGCCAGAAGGATTGTCAGGAGTTCATGATGTGTTCCGCGTTTCCCAGCTGAAGAAGTGCCATGCAGAAATAGCTGATAATCCTCTGAGAGACACAGTGCCACTGGAAGCGATTAAGTTGGATAGCAATTTGACCTACGAGGAGAAACCAGTCAAGATTCTCGTGTTTGCCAGCCGAGTCACACGCGGCAAGGTTATCAAGTTCTGCAAAGTTTAGTGGGGCCACCATACCGAGGATGAAGCCACCTGGGAACGAGAGGAAGATCTACGGAAGGACCACCCTCACCTATTTTCTGGCCAACCCGAATCTCGAGGGCGAGATTCATCTTAAGGGGGGTAGGTTTGAAACATCCCAAATTTCCAATTTGGAATGTTATACTTAGATCATTCATGCATATCATATTTTATTGCATTTCGTTTCGCAGTCCTCAAAATTCTAAGCAACTCAAGGACCCACGGAGAGAGTTGGGGATTTCATCGTTTTCGTATTTGATTTTTTTCGAATATCGAAACAAGGATCATTTTGGTTTTAATTATTTTTCTCTTCAAAAGTATTTCATATTAAAATTATATGAGAGGAGATAATATGACTTCTTCAAAATAAATGAAATATTCGGGGAAATATATTAAAATCAAATAATATATTTAATTTGGATTTTATTGCAATTTTATTTGGATTAGAAAAATTGCACGTTTTCAAAATTGCATTTTTAGGCCCAAAAAATGTTCATCTTGTTCTAAATATTTTATTTAGGCAGTGAAATTTTGTTTTGGTATTTTTAGGTTTTTATTTTATTTTCTAGGATTTGTTTTGTTCGGCGAAATCTTTTAGAAAAAAGTTCCGCAGCTCGACTGGGTTGAAGGCCCAGCTGAGCCAGGCCAAGCCCGTGCCGCCGCCGCCTCCTCGCGGGAGGCAGTCCTTGCCGCCACCGAGGCTGAGTCCAGCCAGGGCACGCCTCCCGAGGCCGACCCCGACCTGGCGCCCCCTTCCCCAAGCTAGCGCCGCCCCCCTCTTATATATCCGCCGCCGCCGACCCCCACCACCACCCTAAGCCGCACCGCCAGCCCCGCCACCTGCACCGCCGCTCGCTGCTGCTGCCGCCTAGCACCGCCGTCGCCTGCCGTTGCCGCCCCGCGCCGCCTAGTGCCGTCGCCGCCGTGAACCGCCATCGCCCCGCCTCGCCGGAGACGCCGCGAGAGCCGCCGGTCTCGATCCGATCCGATCCGCTGCCGGTTTTTTTCGGTTTTAGGTAAAAACCCCAGTTTTTCTTCAAAAAACCCTAGTTTCGTTTTTTAGATTGGTTTTATTTTTTTCGGTTTAGCTAATTAGCGGACATTCGTCCGTACGTTCGTTTTAACGAACGGTGTTCACCCGTTAGCCGCAGACAGTGAACGTTCGTTCGTTAGCCTGTTCGTCCATTTTTCTTTTTTCCAGGGTTATCTGCGATTATTCTCGATCGTGATTTCTGCCCTATTTTTCGTTTTAGTTTTTATTTTCACTCGTTTATTGGAATCAGGCGATTCAAATGCCTGGTCTTCGTCTCGAAGCCCTCTTTCTGTGTAACCAACTTAAACAAGATTTTGGTACTGTAAATTTTGACTTTAGTTCAGATTAGTAAGAGGATCTTGTTTCTTTCGCAGTTTGAGTTTCGTTGCTCTGTTTATTTTGATTCTTTTTGCAAACCGGAGTTCTTAAGTTGGACTTTCTGGTTAGATCTCTTATTTGAGTTTTACCCGTGCTTTAGACTGAGTGCTTATTATATGCTTGTTTGTTTTGCGACGAGTACCCGGAGTGCGAACGTGCCACTACGAGTCTATAGGTTTCACGGATCATCAGCAAGACAAGTAACACTTTGATCATACCCCTTTACTACCCAGTTTTATTGCATTAGATCAACCCTCAAACAATTGCATGGTTAGGATCTGTTTGAACATGTGGGTTCTAGGAAGTAGATGATGAGGTAGAACCTATTGCCCTTTTTATTATCAAACCTTGGGGAGTTACTTCTATGTTATGCTTATATTGCTATGCTACGCTCGTAGACGTGGATTGGGTGAGTGTATCCATGACAGATGTGAGAATTGTTAAGTAGTGGTTAACTTAAGGTGGCTACTTAAATGCACATCTGGGTGGATTGGTTGCGGGCACCTGGAGAATCAAGTGTTGTCCTAGGATATCCCGGAGTACATGTGTGATCATACTACGGTTCGCCACCCAGGCTCAAAGGGATCATAAGATTATTCATGCTACAAACTTCCATGTGCAGCCACAAGCTATTATGGGCTCTAGCATAGTTGAGTATGTTGCAAGACCTCTTTCAGTGGTACGCTAGCAGATGTAGGGGAAAGTAGGTGTAACCGTCCACCCAGAGTAAAGAGTTATTGTTTCAGAAAGACTGTGTCTCATTTCTCCAACCTTGGATCTATTCGAGTCTTGCGGGGAAAAGTGCACAAACCTCTGCAGAGTGTACAAACTAATCATGGTTAGCCGTGTCCCCGGTTATGGACATCTTGAGTATCTGGTTCTTGGATTATCATGTTGATCTCGTCACTCTAAATTTAAATTTGATTGGGTTAATGATGATGTTTAATTGGGATTGTGTTGGAGGAACCTTCTAAATGTTTAACAACCACCATGATAGTTAAATAAAATTTATTCCGTTGATGTAGGAAAAAATTGGCTTTATGCAAAAACTGTAACCATAGAGCTTTCCACCAGCCATATTGCATGTAGTGATAGCATTTATTCTGTTCATTACTCTATGTGTTACATTGCCAGCATATTCCATGTGGTGACCCGTTTTGGGCTGCAACGTTCATGTTGTAGACTTTTCAGACGACGAGTAAGGTTCCATAGGTTGTTGTCTTTCACTCAGCTATGCCATTGGAGTTGATGGACTCACTTTATCTTCCAGGCCTTCCGCTGTTATCATTTTTAGATGGCCTTAAGCCATATTATTGTAATAAGTTCTCCTTTGATACATTCGATGTAATAAGTGTGTGATTGCTACTCTGTTATAAATCCTCAAGTATTGTGCATGTCAGCATTATTGATCCAGGTATGACACTGATGCACAGAGATCAGACTGTTTGAGGTCTGGTCGGTACAAATAAAAAATTATAGATACGTTGGAGACGTATCAAGCATCCCCAAGCTTCATTCGTGCTCGTCCTCGAGTAGGTAAATGATAACAACATAATTTTTGATGTGGAATGCTACCTAACATTTTTATCCATGTATTTTTTCTTATTGTGGCAAGAATATTCAGATCCATAAGATTCAAAACAGAAGTTTAATATTGACATAAAAACAATAATACTTCAAACATACTAATAAAGTAATCATGTCTTCTAAAAATATCATGGCCAAAGAAAGTTATCCCTACAAAATCATATAGTTTGGCTATGCTCCATCTTCATCATGCAAAGTATTCAAATCATGCACAACCCCGATGACAAGCCAAGTAATTGTTTCATACTTTAGTATTCTCAAACTCTTTCAACTTTCATGCAATACATGAGCCTGAGCCATGGACATAACACTATGGGTGGAATAGAATATGGTGGTTGTGGAGAATACAAAAAGAAGGAGATAGTCTCACATCAACTAGGCGTATCAACGGGCTATGGAGATGCCCATCAATAGATATTAATGTGAGTGACTAGGGATTGCCATGCAACGGATGCACTAGAGCTATAAATTTATGAAAGCTCAAAAACAAAAACTAAGTGGGTGTGCATCCAACTTGCTTGCTCATGAAGACCTAGGGCGATTTGAGGAAGCCCATCGGTGGAATATACAAGCCAAGTTCTATAATGAAAAATTCCCACTAGTATATGAAAGTGACAACATAGGAGACTCTCTATCATGAAGATCATGGTGCTACTTTGAAGCACAAGTGTGGTAAAAGGATAGTAGCATTGCCCCTTCTCTCTTTTTCTATCATTTTTTTTGTTTTTTTGTTTATTTTTGTTTTTTTAGGCCCTCTTTTTTGGCCTTTTCTTTTTATTTTCGTCCGGAGTCTCATCCCGACTTGTGGGGGAATCGTAGTCTCCATCATCCTTTCCTCACTGGGACAATGCTCTAATAATGAATATCATCACACTTTTATTTACTTACAACTCAAGAATTACAACTCGATACTTAGAACAAAATATGACTCTATATGAATGCCTCTGGTGGTGTACCGGGATGTGCAATGAATCAAGAGTGACATGTATGAAAGAATTATGAGAGGTGGCTTTGCCACAAATACGATATCAAATGCATGATCATGCAAAGCAATATGACAATGATGAAGCATGTCATAATAAACGGAATGGTGGAAAGTAGCATGGCAATATATCTTGGAATGGCTATGGAAATGCCATAATAGGTAGGTATGGTGGCTATCTTGAGGAAGGCATATGGTGGGTGTATGGTACCGGCGAGAGTTGTGCGGCACAAGAGAGGCTAGCAATGGTGGAAGGGTGAGAGTGCATATAGTCCATGGACTCAACATTAGTCATAAAGAACTCACATGCTTATTGCAAAAATCTATTAGTTATCAAAACAAAGTACTGCGCGCATGCTCCTAGGGGATAGATTGGTAGGAAAAGACCATCGCTCGTTCCCGACTGCCACTCATAAGGAAGACAATCAATAAATATCTCATGCTCGAACTTTGTTACATAACGGTTCACCATACGTGCATGCTGCGGGACTCACAAACCTTAACACAAGTATTTCTCAAATTCACAACTACTCACTAGCATGACTCTAATATCACCATCCTCATATCTCAAAACAATCATAAGGAATCAAACTTCTCATAGTATTAAATTCACTTTATATGAAAGTTTTTATTATATCCCTCTTGGATGCCTATCATATTAGGACTAAATTTATAACCAAAGCAAATTACCATGTTGTTCTAAAGACTCCCAAATAATATAAGTGAAGCATGGGAGTTCATCAATTTCTTCAAAATAAAACCACCGCCGTGCTCTAAAAAGATATAAGTGAAGCACTAGAGCAAATGCCAAACAGATCCAAAAGATATAAGTGAAGATCAATGAGTAGTTGAATAATTATGTAACTATGTGAAGACTCTCTAACATTTAAGAATTTCATATCTTGCGGTATTATTCAAACAGCAAGCAAAACAAAATAAAATGACATTGCAAGGATAACACATATCATGTGAAGCAAAAACTTAGGCTCAACCAAAACTGACCGATAGTTGTTAAAGAAGAAAGGTGGGATGCCAACCGGGGCATCCTCAAGCTTAGAATGCTTGAGACTTCTTGGAATATTAATTAGGGATGCCTTGGGAATCTCCAAGCTTGAGCTTTTGTGTCTCCTTAATTCCTTCTATATCACGGTTTCCCTAAATCTTAAAAACTTCATCCACACAAAACTCAACAAGAACTCATGAGATAAGTTAGTATAAATCAACGCAATAACCTTATCATTCTATACTGTAGCAAATCACTAAAATTATTATTTGATATTGCCTACTAAATGCCTCTGCATATTTAATAGTCCTATCCTCAAATATAATCATTAAGCATGCACACATATGCAAACACAACAACAATCTGTCTAAATAGAACAGTCTGTAAAGAATGCGAGAGGAATCATACTTCCCTAACTCAAAAAATTCTGAAACATTACCACACTATAGAAAATTTGTTTTTACTCATTGTGTCAAAATTACAAGATTTTATCATGTTCTGACTATTCACCAATATTCAAAACATAACGGCAAACTTTCGGATTTCAAAACAGCAACATATAGACTTGTAAAATAAGCATGGTAAAGGCTATACTTGAATTTTTTTTATTGAACTTAAAGATATAAAACATGTCTCTGAATAACATAAAGCAAATATAAACAAAATAAAATTACGCTTCAAGCAAAACACATATCATGTGGTGAATAAAAATATAGCTCCAAGTAAGGTTACCGATGAACAAAGACGAAAGAGGGGATGTCATCCGGGGCATCCCCAAGCTTAGGCTCTTGGTTGTCCTTGAATATTAACTTGGGGTGCCTTGGGAATCCCCAAGCTTAGGCTCTGTCCACTCCTTATTCCATAGTCCATCGAATCTTTACCCAAAACTTGAAAACTTCACAACACAAAACTCAACAGAAAACTCGTAAGCTCCGTTAGTATAAGAAAATAAAATCACCACTTAGGTACTGTTGTGAACTCATTCAAAATTCATATTGGTGTTATATATACTATATTCCAACTTTTCCATGGTTCATGCCCTCCGATACTACTCACAGATTCATCAAAATAAGCAAACAACACATAGAAAACCTAATATGTTTAAAACAGAACAGTCTGTAGTAATCTGGAAACTTTCCATACCTCTGTAACTCCAAAAATTCTGAAAAATTAGGACAATCTAGGAAATTTGTATATCAATATTGTTTAAAAATTTAGATCAAAAGCATGTTCCAGTGAATTTTCAAATTTCCTGGACTGAGTGCAAAAGTTTCTGTTTTTGCACAGAATCAAGTCAACTATCATCCATACTATCCCAAAGGCTTTACTTGGCACTTTATTGAGACAAAAGCTATAGAACATGATTATTAAAGTAGCATAATCATGTGAACACACAAAAACAATAAGGTTAAATATTGGGTTGTCCCCCAACAAGCGCTTTTTTTAATGTCTTTCTAGCTAGGCATGATGATTTCAATGATGCTCACATAAAAGATATGAATTGAAACATAATGGGAGCATCATGAAGCATATGACTAACATATTTAAGTCTAATCCACTTCCTGTGCATAGGGATTTTGTGAGCAAACAACTTAAGGGAAAAAGAATCAACTAGCATAGGAAGGTAAAACAAGCAAACCTTCAAGATTTTCAACACATAGAGAGGAAACTTGATATTATTGCAATTCCTACAAGCATATATTCCTCCCTCATAATAATTTTTAGTAGCATCATGAATGAGTTCAACAATATAACCATCACATAAAGCATTATTTTCATGATCTACAAGCATAGAAATTTACTAGTCTCCACATAAGCAAAATTCTTCTGTGGCACCCCGGCTCAGAGAAACTGGAACGCCCCGTATTCCAACCCAGAGATCAAGGAGAAGTCTTCTAGAATACGACACTGCTTAGGATAGAACAAATCAGCTTTCTATTATTGCATGAATATGAATACAAGGTCTTCAATATTACAATGAATAACATCAGTACGACGACACTATGCCATCCTCAATTGCTCTATGCAAGCAGCAGAACAACTCGAAACAGCAGAATAACTCTAGCAACGGAACAACGACAATAGTGGTGAACTCCACTCCGCAAGGACTCTGGCTGGAACGCTTATCCTAGCTCGCACGAACGGAAACCATGACAAGCAAGCAATCAATCCGACATGACCTGCAAACTGGCATGACACGCCAGGTCAGTACATTGAATGTACTTGCAAGCTCACAATAACCAGAAGCATTCAAGACAGACAACAGCATGGCAATTATAGGTTAAGTAGAATTTAACATGATATCATCAGAACAATATAGCATGAAGAACTTGAACATGATACAGTTAACACAACATGAACATGGCATAAACATATTAATCCGGCAATACTATCATGCAACATGATGTCACTACAGGCACCACTTATTCTGCTTGGGCTACCTTGTAACCATCACATGCATCACTTACCGACATCGTACATCATACGATCATCTCAGGATCAAATCAAGCTTGGTATAAACAATACCATAGTAATCAGTAAATGACCACAAGGAGCTTGACCTTTACCCACGATTCTCGTACAATATCACGAATATCCAACAACTCGGTATCCTCGATACCACCGTGATCCTTACGGCGATCACCACCCGACCAACACTTGGCCCGTGATCCTTACGGCGATCACCACCCGATGACTAAATGGCCCATGATCCTTACGACGATCACAACCCGACCACTAAATAGCCCGTGATCCTTATGGCGATCACAACCCGACCAACACATGGCCCGTGATCCTTACGGCAATCACAACCAACTTATCTCATTGTTATTAAGCACATTATTCTTATTACTGTTGACTCATGGTGTACCCGACTTTCGACCTGGGCCCTTATCCGTGGGCGCTGCTATCGATAGATTTAATATACACTCTGCAGAGGTTAGTACACTGTACCCACACTACGGAACCCATGGCCTCGCACTCCCATTTAGGTGGACCAACGGCGTTCGGACAAAACTGTCCTACTGCCATGACACTCTCCCGGCCACTCCGACTCACTCCCCACTGAGCTAAGTCATGGGTGGCCCCGTGTCTACCTCCAGACAGATCGACCACCGTCGTGGCCCGTCCCACTCTGGGACAAGGATCCAAAAACTAACTCAACAACAGGCACACAAGGCTTATGTCCGCCTACCTGATTGGGGTAGAGCGCGCCCATAACCTTCCCTCGTTGGAGGCACCGGCGCGAGGCACAACAATAGACCCAGTTAGGACCGTCCCATACCGGTAAGCGTGGTTGCACTAGTCAGCATCGATTCAGGGGCACCATGACTCAGCCAACAGTTGTTCAAGTTCAATTTAATCCGGTTAACTTGAATGCAAATATGCCGAGCCATGATAAATACCAACTATAATACATGAACATGAAATCAACATCACCATGAGGGTATCACATAACCATCCATCATATCAACAATAACTCATATCCACTGAGCATGGCATACTGACTAGCATGACCATCACCAACATCAACATGTACTACTAGCAAGCATAAACATATGAAAGGTAATACTAGCAGGTAGAACATGATAACAGAGTACAAGACAACATAGCTCAAAAGTGAACATGCAAATCTAAACATCACCGGAACAACGATAACCATCTTTTCAACAAGCAAACATTTAATAAAGATTCAAGTTGAAAACCATGGCTACTGCATGAATATCATGCAAGTGGGATTGTGGCTTGCCTGGGGATGAAGAAGGCACCGGGGAGAAGTGCGGTGAAGCCGCGGAAAGATTTGCCGGAAACGGTTCTCTCTCGGAGGGGGTTGTTTATGTGCAAGGGCAAAAAAGTCATTTTCATAGTGTCAAACCATAGTGAAAGATGACCAACAGAACAGGCTCGACGAAACGAAGAAGTGAGCGTTGGTTTCACCTTATTTGGAGTTACGGTTGAAAAGTTGTGAAGGGTGGAAGAGCAGGGGCTAATCTGTGAAACATTTATCACCAACGGGTCCCTGAGTGGATAAGGCAGAAACGCATATAAGGAAATACGCTTTCAGAATCGGAAAATGTACTTCACCGAAACCCGTTTCCACTTACGTGACGTGGCAGTGGCGGGGCCGGGGCTAGTCTATGCTGAGAGATTTACAGGTGGGTCCCACGCGCAGGGGGAGGGGCCAGGCTCAGTCGTACTCTTCCTCCGGCTCGCCATGTTCTCATGTGAACAGAGGAGGAGACTGAGGAGAGGAGGGGCGAAGGGGCTGGCCAACTCCGGCCATCTCCCGCCCGGCTGAGGGCACCGGCGGGTGCGCAGAGGCCAGACGCACCCATTCAGAGGGTCGGCCGTCGCCGGAGAGGCGCGGGACGGAGGGGAGAGGCGGAAAGCTTCGGGCAGCAACGGTTCTTGGCGATGCGGGCACTCCGGCGAGGGGGCAAGGGGGTGGGGCGGCTTAGTGGGACGAGGGGAGGTTGGTGGACATGGAGGAGAGGTGAGGGGAGGCCTGAGGTGGCCGGACCCAAGCCGAGGCCGAGGCGGCCATGGACGGTGACGGCGAACAACAGCAAGATGCCGTGATTCCAGAGGGCAAACGAGGCGGGGGAGGGATGTATGAGATGCGCGAGGACTCAGGCTTGCTTTATATAGGCCAGGGGAAGGCTCTGGAGCTTCACGGGCAAGCTCACGACAAGCTCTAATGGTGGACAGTGGCAGGGCACGGCAGGGGCATGGACCTAGCGACGCATTTAAGGCGAACGACGACAAGCCATGGATGCAGGCCGATGCAGGGAGTCACGAGGGAGCTCCAGGACATGGTTTGAGGTTGAGACGACGAGGGAGATGACGGGCACAGGGGCGGGAAGAAGCCAGAGCGCGCAATCTGCATAACGCAAGCGTGATCCCCACACGCACTGGTGCAAATAGCTTGTTTTGGCGGACCAACCATGTCTAGTGGATTGACCCTAGTGACCTAAGCATAATTGAGGAAATAAATCATTACAGGGGCAAAGAAGAGAATTGCACTAAGCTCCAAAGTAAACCAGCAGCCAAGTGTTTGTGCTGTGCAGTGGAGACACCAGATACATAACTCAGTAAAATCTTTGTCTGGTGATGATCACATACTAAGGTTACTACGATCACAAGAAATCAGCTCAAGAGGAGGAGTTTAGAGGGTGCTTGCTGTAGAAAGTGCCATAATGGCCAGAAATGGGAATTTGGATGATGCACTCACATAATTGTATACGTTGAGCTGAAAATTGTTATGTCCCAATGATTTGAAGATATTAAGGTGCCCAAGGAGTTTCATGCCATTTGGATGAACCAAAATAGCACTTCCTTCAGAAAGATTTATTCTGACCAGAAACTTGGAAAAATTCCACAGGGAAAATGGTCAAAGGGATAGAGCCACAACCTGGTGGAGGGAGGTTATAAGGATACTAGAAAGTCTAGAAAAATTTACAGACATAATGGAGCAAGATAAAATATACTTGATTCACAAACTGAAATTTTGACCAGAAACTAAGAATTGAAGCTGTTGTCACATGGAGTTATGGAATGGGATGCAACTTATCAAATCCTCATTATATGGACATATAAAGATTCTTTAAAAAGCCCATGCCAAATGGACAAGCCAAAATGGCACTTGCTTCACAAACATCATTTCTGTCCAGAAATTTGGAATAATTATGGTGGTTAAATGGATCAATGAAATGATGCCAAATTGGGTGTAGAGATGTTTCATGGGTATAAGAATGATCTGGTAATTTATAACGATTTTTGAAGCAATATAAAATACACTTGCTTCACAACCTGAAAATAATGCCAGAATCAAAGATTTGCTCCTGTGCTCACATAGATAATTGGATGGGGCTGAAAATGGGTGGAGGGTGTTAATATGAGCACATTAAGGAGTGTGAAAAAGTTCAACTCATTTGGGTACTCCTAACTAGTACTTCCTTCACAAATCCTTATGTTTGACAGAAACTTTGAAAATTCACCGAGGAAGATTGGCTAGGCAAATAAATTTGAACTTGTGCACAGGGCAATTATTTGGACATATAACATGCCCAAAAAGTTTTGGAGCCACTAGGAAAAATATATATGACACTTCCTTCACAAAGTGCCATTCAGGGCAGAATAGAAAAAAAGGAATACTGGGGATTTTTTTGAACATAGAAATGAAAAGTTTTGCCATATTTGATCAAGATATAACCCAAACAATTTATGAGAATTATTTGGGAATTTTTGGAGTGATGGAAATATAGGTTCCTTCACAACCTATGGCAATGTGAGTTATTCCTTTAATAGAAAAGGAATATTCCCAATAAAAATAATATTGGGATTTGGGCTAGGATGAAAATGACAGGGTCTAGGGACATATTTGGGAATGACAAGCCACTGTGGAAACAAAGAAGAGGGCATCTTATGCTGTTTCCAGACCACAAAACCACGAAAAAGAAATACTCACGCAAAAACCTCGGAAAAACAAAAGAAAAAGAAAGGGCTAAAAATCAGGCTATCACATCTTCTCATTCGGAATAGTGGCATCAAACTCAACAAAATAACTATCATGTGAGGCATAATCCAATTGAAAATTAAAATCAAGATGACAATTTTCATGGTTATCATTATTCTTTATAGCATACATGTCATCACAATAATCATCATAGATAGCAACTTTTTTCTCATAATCAATTGGAACCTCTTCCGAAATAGTGGATTCAACAACAAATAAAGTCATGACCTCTCCAAATCCACTTTTATCAATATAATCATCATAAATAGGAGGCATGCTATCATCATAATAAATTTGCTCATCAAAACTTGGGGGACTAAAAATATCATCTTCATCAAACATAGCATCCCCAAGCTTGTAGCTTTGCATATCATTAGCATCATGGATATTCAAGGAATTCATACTAACAACATTGCAATCATGCTCATCATACAAAGATTGTATGCCAATCATTTTATAGACATCTTCTTCTAACACTTGAGCACAATTTTCATTTTCATCATTTTCACGAAAGACATTAAAAAGATGAAGCATATGAGGCAACCTCAATTCCATTTTTTTGCAGTTTTATTTTATAGACTAAACTAGTGATAAAATAAGAAATTAAAAGATTCAATTGCAAGATCTAAAGATATGCCTTCAAGCACTAACCTCCCTGGCAACGGCACCAGAAAAGAGCTTGATGTCTACTACACAACCTTCTTCTTGTAGACTCGTGTTGGGTCTCCAAGTGCAGAGTTTTTTAGGTCAGTAGCAAATTTCCCTTAAGTGGATAACCTAAGATTTACCAATCCGTGGGAGGCGTAGGATGAAGATGGTCTCTCCCAAACCACCCTGCAACCAAATAACAAAGAGTCTCTTATGTCCCCAAGACACCCAATACAATGGTAGATTGTATAGGTGCACTAGTTCGGCGAAGAGATGATGATACAAGTGCAATATGGAAGGTGGATATAGGTTTTGGTAACCTGGCAATATAAAAACAGCAAGGTAGCAAGTAGTAAAACTGAGCAAAAACGATATTTAAATGCTTCGAAACATGGCCTTGGGTTTATACTTTCACTAGTGCAAGTTCTCTCAACAATGGTAACATAATTGGATCATATAAAAATCCCTCAACGTGCAACAAAGAGTCACTCCAAAGTGACTAATAGCGGAGAACAAACGAAGAGATTATTGTAGGTTACGAAACCACCTCAAAGTTATTCTTTTTGATCGATCTATTGGGCTATTCCTATAAGTGTCACAAACAACCCTAGAGTTCGTACTAAAATAACACCTTAAGACACATATCAAGCAAAACCCTAATGTCACCTAGATACTCCAATGTCACCACAAGTATCCGCGGGTATGATTATACGATATGCATCACGCAATCTCAGATTCATCTATTCAACCAACACAAAGAACTTCAAAGAGTGCCCCAAAGTTTCCACCGGAGAGTCAAGACGAAAACGTGTGCCAACCCCTATGCATAAGTTCACAAGGTCACAGAACCCGCAAGTTGATCACCAAAACATACATCAAGTGGATCACGTGAATATCCCATTATCACCACAGATAAGCACATGCAAGACATACATCAAGTTTTCTCAAATCCTTAAAGACTCAATCCAATAAGATAACTTCAAAGGGAAAACTCAATCCATTACAAGGAGGTAGAGGGGAAGAAACATCATAAGATCCAACTATAATAGCAAAGCTCGCGGTACATCAAGATCGTGCCAAATCAAGAACACGAGAGAGAGAGAGAGAGAGATCAAACACATAGCTACTGGTACATACCCTCAGCCCCGAGAGCATTGGGATGATGAAGATGGCCACCGGTGATGATTCCCCCCTCCGACAGGGTGCCGGAACAGGGTCCCGATTTGTTTTTCGTGGCTATAGAGGCTTGCGGCGGTGGAACTCCCGATCTTGGTTTCTTTTCGGGGGTTTATGTATTGGGCTTATTCCATCTGTGCCCCCAATTCCTTAGTTGTGCTCAGTTTTCCCCACGCTTCAAACTTTGCTCACTTTTCCCCATTCCCTTAGCTGAAACTCTCACAAATGTTCATAACAGACGTTTGCCGTCTTGGCCGTTAACTGACTTGTGGGGACACGTTGGACTTTGTTGACTGTGGCTGTGGCTTCGCTATTTGGGTCGTGTTTGTGTTCATAGGACGGGCCCGTTAGTTTGTTGGTAATAAATTAAAAAGGGAGCCCAATTAAAAAAGCTTGCTATGGATGGATGCCGCGTGCTATGCATGCCCGACTTTGGCATCAATGTAGCCTGTTATGCATGCGAACACCGCCACACACGCATCTAGTGACCTAGACCTAATCGCATGCATGCACGCCGACACGCACACATCGATCCGTGCCACACGGTTGCCGATGGATTCAGTCGCTCTACAACGTCGTTTCACGCGTTGCAGGCATACGTGCCGGTGGCAGAAGGGGCAGGCTGCACGCACGGTCGCGTCCATGTGTCGAGGCATCGGTTCACGCCGCAGGCTGCACGCACGCTCGTGAATGGGAGGCAGGCAACCGCCAACTTAGAGCACGCAGAAGGGGGAGGCAGGCAGCCGCCAACACAGATCACGCAAAGCACGGTCGCATCGATTCACGTTCACAAATTGATGATCACATCGGTTCACCCACGCATTGAGTCACGATCTATGCCGGTTGCGTGTGTACCCACTGCGTCTCCCTCGGCTATTTAAACTGCCCTTCATTGCCTCTTCTTCTATAGATCCATCTATGCCTCCAACTTCTCTTCTTCCCCCAAAAGCCAAAGCCGTTCCACTCAGCGAAGCGAGCAAGATGCATTACAACGGGCCGACGTTCCAAGCGCCGCCCACCGTGCCAGAATGGCGGTACCCCGCCAAAGTCGTCGTCGAGGAATCTCTCCACGTGTGGGCATTCTCCCGCTAGAGGGGAATCACTGAGCTTGCACGGGGGTTCCTCCGTGCGGGCTTCCACCACCTCCCGGCGGGCTTGCCGCCCATGTTCAACCTCGTGGAGCAGCGTCCCCATGCCAACGCTCCAGTGGTAGGGCTCGTCATCCACTTCACCAACAGGTTCGATGCCTACTACCTGCTCGGCAAGGTGTATTGGTGTGGGTGCGAGTTCATCGCATTCACGACCTATAACATCTTCACCGACTTCGAGAGCATCTTCCCCGCTCGCAACCGCATGCACAGCCTCCCGTACTACGTCGGCGACAACAGCCTTGAGGAGGAGGAGTACTGAAGCCGGCGGCGAAGAAGACGGTGAAGCCGGCGGTTAAGGTGAAGACGACGATGAACACATGGCGGTGTTGCCCTAGATACCCTATCTATCTACTATGTAGTGTGAGTTTGGTGTGTGTGTTGCCCGAGCTAGCTAACCTATCTATGTAAGGTTAATTATTAGGGATTATCTATCGGTTTCTATGTAAGAACTTATGTTGCCCTAGCAACCCTATCTAAGTTAAGTTATGTGTGTTATATTAATGCTTTGTTATGTTTGTATTTTGTTTGTCCCAAGTTTAGACACGGCTAATTGCGTGAGAAAAATTAACCAAACAAACTAAAAATGATGTGCTTATAGATGCCTTCTAAAAATAAGAACATATTGTACATTTGTACACGGCTTTGGTTTGAGAGCTCTATATTTTTTAGGTATTCAAAGAAGGGCTCCCTTCAAAGAATACTTTGGTTTTCAGAAATATTGACGTATCAAATACTTTGAGATATTTGGCTTTAGTCAAAAGTGTAGTTTTAACTACACTATGTTTGAAGTATATAAAAAAGAGGGTTACACCTCTTTTTCTAATCATGAAGTATTGGTTCGCTAGGCATAATAATACCGCGGTTTGCAAATACTTTGATTCTAAAAAATTGAAGGGACCCATAAAGGAAAGCCAAAAAAATTCCTCAATGAGATAGAAGAGATTGGGCAATGAAATTAATGAAAAAAGCAATTAGAAACAAAAAAGAAAAAAGCAATCCTTCCTAAACAAAAAAAGAAACATCGCTTGTTTCTGGGCTTTCTCTTTGGGCCCGCGAACTAGGTTTTTTTAGTAGAACTGACGAACTCGAGGACAAAAGTTTGGCAAGTGCGAGAGAGACTGGTAGTTGGGCCCGCTTGTTTCTGGGCTTTCTCTTTGGGCCCGTGAACTAGGTTTTTTTAGGTTATTATCTAACAAAATAATCCAATCACTAAACTGGTAGTTGTTTTCTGCCGAAACTGAAAGTGTCGAAACTTAACAGTAAACTGCATACATTCAGAGATCGACAATTGCACTAAACAGAGTTGCATTTGAGATAAACAGACTTGGATTGCTAAACAGTGGCAACAACAGTAGACAAACATCTCTAACGAGAGATGGCCATCAAGTAAAAAATTCCTAGAGCAAGTATTCCTAAAGCTATCAGATTGGATTGCTTCTTCAACTCAATAAGCTCCTTGAAGTTCTTGTTCATCTTCTTCAATTCTGTCTTCAGCTCGACATCTACCGGACACGCTGCTGCTGCCGGAGCGGCACTTTCATGGGTCAGATTGGACTCGCGGATTGCATTCCCCCTCGAATCCAGCAAGCCCGACCCTTGAAGCCTCTGGATGTAATCATCCATCCACTCGAAATGGTGGCATTTCTTCACGATCTGAAAACAAAATCAGAGATTTTTTGAGAAATTAGAGATAAAGGATGCGAGGAAAACTCAGATCTAACCTGCCCCTCCGGCTTGCTCTCGCATTTGACTAACTCGCGCCCAAAGTTCCCATTCTTCTCCTCCTTCGAAGTCAACCGCTTCAGTGGCGCAGTCCGTGGGCAGTCTGGGCATCGAGTCTTCGGCACTGGACCATACATCGGCCACATGGAACGGGGGGCTGACGAGGAGGTCGACATATCGCCCGAGAGGAAGAAACAGAGGAATTGCTCGAGAGGAAGAAGAACGAGAAGATGGGGAAAGAAACAGAGGAATTGCTCGATCTGCTCGATGCCTTTGTCTGTCAGATGGAGAAGAGGAGAAGGGGAAGCTATATTGACGATTTGCCACATTGTATTTTGCAGTTTGAATATTTGAACCAACTCTTAACACTAACATGTGGTGGTCATGTGCGAAAAATACAATATCATATGTAAAGTGGGGCAGATCGTAAAAAACCCGAGAAGGACAGTGCAGTAGCCAATGAGGATGCATCACGCGGATCGTGCATGCTTGCCCCACATCTGACGGGTGGTGTTTGGCGCTTGGTAGGATCCGACGGTGCAGGTTCGACGCTAGGGTTTGGAGCATTTCTGCGGGGTTATGAGCGAGTCAACGGGGTTATTAGGGTTTGACCAGATTTCAAATGGCCATAACTAAATTAGAAAAAATCGCAAAAATATAAAACAAACGTAGTTCGTCCGTTTATGAGACCTAGTTACCATAAAAAAATATAAACTCGGTATAGGGGCATTTTTTGAAAAATCATTTTTTGAAGTGATTTGTCGAAATCAAGTTCAAATGTTTTTAAAAATTCAAAAAAAATCAAAATGTTGTAATTCTTGCGCACATAGCCGTCATATGTGACAAGGTTGTGAGAAAAAAATATAAACTTGGTGTAGATCATTTTCATGAAAAAAGTCTTCACACAAATGAGCTATCACCTATGAACATTTTCAGAGTTCGTAGAATAGGGAGAGAGGGTTTAGGGTTTGAAAAAAAATCAAAATAATTAAAAAAAAATCAGAAAAATCTCCATAGCTTCATTTTGGAGTGAGTAAGAAGGATCTGAACTTACTTTTTCATTTTCATATCTAAAACGTGTTATTTGACGGTTTTGAAATAAAAGCATATTTTTTCAAAAAAATGTAGTAATATGAATA
This sequence comes from Triticum aestivum, assembly GCF_018294505.1. Classification (NCBI taxonomy): domain Eukaryota; kingdom Viridiplantae; phylum Streptophyta; class Magnoliopsida; order Poales; family Poaceae; genus Triticum; species Triticum aestivum. The sequence continues at coordinate 488,918,923 of NC_057813.1, forward strand.
TTAATCAATAAATATTGAGACTTCGTTTTCACCCTATATATATGGAACAAGTGTTAATAAAAATATATATGCCTCATTTAGGCAAGGTAAAAAAAACTTGATTTCAAATAGGGTTGTTTACCCTAGCTTTCGAGCTTGTTTCTAGCACATTTCTCATTCGGACTGTTCACCTACGAATATTGGACTTCAAATGCTCGATCAAATACACCGCACAGAGCAATGAACCTCCAATGTTCAACTTCAACTTTGACTCGAATCCAAATTTTGGCCCAAATTCAAATATTGATTTAAATTCAAATTTTGATGGAAATTTGAATTCCGACTCAAATAAGAAACCAAAGTAGAAGCAACATTATTACAACTGATAAGTTTTCACAGTAGCTCAAATATACCAAGTTTTAAGATCTTAATACAAATCTACCAAGTTTTAAGCGATCCACTCGCCCTCAAATTGACAACACAAACATTTCCCAACAACTTAATTCAAATTTTCGACTTGCTCCTTGTGTTTGCAGCTGGCTTCACCGTCTTGCTCCTGGTTTCCCTAGTTGAGATGCTCTTTTCTTTTAGACTCTTGTTCCTTTTGATCTTGGGCTTTACTTGGGGTTTTCGTCGTGGAGGTGCTGATGGAGTAGTTGCACTCGCCGAGCACTTGACGACCATTTGACGGTCATCTATGGGTTCAATAATCTTTAAAGGCACAATTGGAAAAATTACGCCCTCCTCTTCCTCTCTTATAGATTCAAAACCATCAAAGGCCATGGTTTCAAAATCTTCTGCTTCTTCATCTCATGGCCTTTTCTCCCTAGAGCTGGTAAATAAAATTATAAGCCATAGGCAAAAAAGAGAACAAATGCAAACAAAAGGGTAGCTGCATTCTACAAAGGGTGCAAACACATACCAAGATGCTTCATTTGCTGCTGCATTCTCCATTGCTTCATTTGCTGCTGCATTCTCCACTGCGTCTTCAGTCTCCATTGCTGCTGCATTCTCCTCGGCATTGGCTGCTGTCCATCTTTCCTCCTCTCCAAATGATGCATCCACTGCATTGGTACAAAGCCTAGCAATATGCCCCAGAACTCCACATTTTTTGCAAGCGCGCTTCTTTGGTAGATGACCCTCCTCACCTGCTCTAATCCTCTGGTTCCTTGGTCTTCCTGGTGGTCTAGTAATGACAGGAGCATGGAGTTTGAACCCTGGATCTACTATGTTCCATTGATCTTTCCCCAATAGTGCAGGCACATTGTCAGCATAAGCAGCCATAAATTTGGCAACAGAGAAATACTCAGAGCAATATTGATCAACTTCACTATCTGCACCCCCGATAACGGTCATCAGATGTAGGGCATGTATGCATGGCTTCCCACGGATCTGCCATTGCCTACAAGTACATTCTCTAGTACTTAGGTTCACAGGATACCTCCATACCCTATTTTTAGTGTCAGTATAGGTAACCTCTCCCTCATATGTACCAGATTGAATACATTTCATCTTCAGTCCTCTTGCCTTCAAGTGCAATGCCTTAATCAGTGGTGGGAGCATTTGATGACCAACATATTGTGTTTCTGCAATTCTTTTGCGAAGAGCCATCTTTATCATGATCATTTGCCTCATCTTGTCAAATGCTTGCCACAACAAGAGCCCTTTCACTGACTTGAACTTTGAATTGAAGCATTCTGCAAGGTTACTGGTCACATAATCTACTTTGCAGATTTCGTTGAATTTGCTTCTTGACCACACCTTGCCATGATGTGCATCCATGTACTCCTTCACAAGAGGATTTTGAGCATACAACACTCTCAAATGGTGTTCATGCTTCCTTTTGCTGCATGTGTATGATGCTGGCCATAAGTTCTCATCATAAACTTTACCTTTGAACTTCTTTTTGAAATTATGTGCTAGGTGTCGCATACATTCCCTATGCTCCACTCCAGGGAATACAATTTCCACTGCACTCTCTAAACCCTTGCAAGCATCTGTGTGTATAGCTAAACCTAGGGGTGTGCCTATAATGTTGCGCAACTGCTGCAAAAACCAGACCCAACTTTCCTCAGACTCTGCCTCCACCACACCAAATGCAACTGGGAATAGCCAGTTGTGTCCATCAATTGCAGAAGCTGCTACTAGCTGTCCTCTCCATCTTCGAGTCAAATGTGTAGCATCTACAGCCAAATAGGGCCTGCAACCATCTAGAAACCCCTGCCAGCAAGCCTTGAAACAAACAAAAGCCCTTCTGAAGCACTCCTTCCGAAATGACTTCCCTTTAATTTTGAATGGAACTGTATGCTTGTCAATCTCTACAACACTCCCTGGACTTGCCATCTCCACTTCAGCTTTGAAAGTGTAAAGCAGCTGAAAATTGTCATTCCATTGACCATTAATTCTGTCAAGAGCCTTTTCCCTAGCATTGAAAATTCTCATGTGAGGAATTTCTATCTTGTACTTCTCAAAAATCTTCCCATGGAGTGCTGTTGGACCAAGTCCAGGTTCTTCTCTCAGCCAATCCAATATAGCATCTGCCACCCACCTAATTTTTGCTAGCTTGGTTTTGGCCTTCCCCCCTCCCCCTCCAGGTGGACAGGTGTGCTTGTGTGGGTTTTTCTTTATCTGAAGCAAAATAAAAGGGTAAAGAACAGTTAAGAAACCTTACTCAACGATAAGAAAGTAAATTACTAACTAAACTTGGATTACCTGAATATATTTGCTCTTTCTCATACGAGATGTATGCAACTTCCACCTACACCTAGGATATGAACAAAAAACTGTGAACCTTGCTGGCTCACTCCTTTTAATCTTATAGTTGTTTTCAGATATAATGCACCATGTTTTCACTGCATTCCGACAGTCCACCATTGATTGGAAAATGGTACCTACACTAAGCTCAGGTTTTTCCCTGTTCCACTCAATTGTTGGCATGTCATCACCGTCGTATTCATCCTCGATTAAGCTGTCCATGTTCTCCACCTTATCTTCATTGTCAGTGTCATCAAACCTAGCTTGGCTGATGGGATCCTCCATATTTTCGTAATCCACTGCTTGCTGACTGGATACATCGACCAGTTTAGGAAACATCATCTCGTCTTCATCATCATTTGTAGGCACTGCCTCGTCAGGTTCTGCATCTTCTTCTACACCAATTGCAGAAGGTACACGAGAAGCAGCAGCTGAATCGGAACCAGAATTGGCAGCAGGCATGTTGTGGCTCCATGAACCACTTGCTTTACTTGGTGTCGACCTACAAGGAGTGCCGGGGTGCTAGCTATTAGCACAGATAGATGATGTCTGAACTCCCTTCCCCTTCGCCCGTTCTGCGCATGGCTGAAGCACATCGATTTGGAGTTTACCAAATCGGCAGCCAGCAATCCCAGCAAAAAGCAACGGCATATGATCGTCGCAAGTTAGTGGGAGAAATCTTTGCTTGTCACTGCTGAAGTAATTCAGTTCAACAGCATCGGCATCACTCCAGGGATAGGTGTTTCGGAGCTCAGCTTGCAAATCTTTGAAAGATATGCTGGTTTCTACCACTTTGGGATAGAAAAATGATGAAATCAAATGTGGTTTAGTACCACGCAGCACACTAGTTTCCATTCTAATCGCCAGCCGGAAAGCCAGCGCGGGATCAATCCTATTTTGTTGGGGGAAGGAAACAAAGGCTTCAGTTAGCCGGGTAAAATCAAGCACAAATTCGAACGATTCAAGCAAACAGAAGTCAAATACGGCCTACAATAGGACTTAGAACATCAATTCGAGAGGAAACAATGCTTACCCAGGTTTAATCCATGAATTATCTGCCGCGGATTCGACCCAATCCTCTCCACGGTCAACTGCATTCCGGGCGTCCTCACTCAACATCGCTATGTAATCCCAGATGGGGAGGTGGGCTATATCTGGCGGAGACGCGACGTCACCGATGACGGAATATGGCATAGGGTGGAGGAAACAACTGCGGTGGACGCGGCACGACGCCGGCGGAGGGGGCGGGGCGGTGCGGTGCAGTGCGGCCTGTCTAGATCTGTTTCAGATTCAGACAAGCTACCCAATACGTGTCTCCTTGCGGTCCCACCTGTCAGCAAGCAACAGTCAGACGAAGACTCGGCCCCACTCGTCAGCAATTAACGGTCAATGGACGGTCAAGGTGGCAAACGCCCGCTATGAGCATTTATGAGAGTTTCAGCTAAGGAAGAGGGGAAAAGTGAGCAAACGTTTGGAGCATGGGGAAAAGTGAGCACAACTAAGGAACCAGGGGCACTAATTTAAATATCCCTTATGTATTTATAGGAATTTTCAGCGTCGGTTTCACATCAGGGGGGTCCACGAGTCAGCGACGAGGGTGGAGCACCCTCTAGGGGGGGAGGGCGCGTCCTCCACCCTCGTGGTTGGCTCGGGATTCTTCTAGTCCAACTCCTTTGCTTCAGGGGCTTCTTCTTGTCCATAAAAAATCACCATAAATTTGTAGCTCGTTTGGTATCCGTTTGATATTCCTTTTCTGCAAAACTCAAAAACAAGGGGAAAACAGAAACTGGCGCTAGGCTCTAGGTTAATAGGTTAGTCCCAAAAATCATATGAAATAGTATATAAATGCATATAAAACATCCAAGATGGATAATATAATAGCATGGAACAATAAAAAATTATAGATACGTTGGAGACGTATCAGCAAGGAAGGCACTGGAAGAGTCAATGTGTTGGTTTTGAACAAAAGTTCAATGCCAATGGAGTTGAGTGGGAAGAAGATCAATACCTCAAGACAAAGTTTGTTCCTCAACAAGAGAAGTATGATCCTACTTCCTTCAAGGGGACACAAGCTCAAGATGATCTTCCACCACAAGACCACAAGCTAAAAGGCAAGGTCAAGCTTCAAGAGGAGATTGATGCAGTTGAAGAAGCTCCTAAGGCCTTGGTCAAGTGGGTTCCCCAGACTACATCAAGTTCTACTTCATCAGGTATGACTACAACTCCAAGGATTCCCATCAAGTTGATGTGGGTCCCAAAGAAGAAGAACTAGAGAGTTCTTGAGGGTGAGTCTGCCAACATTCTTCACTCATATTCATTTTGGCAAGGACAAGTGCAATCAACTTCCATATCTTGCACTAGTTCAAGGAGTCACAAACCCTCTTGCTGGTAAGTCAAGGGACAAGGTAACCAAATGCTTCCATGGACATCATCATATATGTACTTCACTCCATGTCTATGGATATTCTTGTTTGTTCCTTGTGGGACTAACCCATGTAGGTATTGAAAGTGCAACTCATTCCAATGGATTGCTCCAAATGATCTACATCAACATTGAACATCCACATCCTGAAATCTACATGAAGTCATCATCGACAAAACCCAATGTTAGTTCATCCCTCTAAGGGGGGATATCACATCTAGGGGGAGCTTTGCTCTAAGAATCAAGCTAAAGCAACTCTAATGGTGTGAACACAACAATGCTTTATGCACAAGTGGTAACCCCACTTGTGCTTAAACGATGAGTATGACCTATGATCAAATGTTCTCATTTGACTCCTAAGTCAATAGACTCATATATAGATGACCTAGTCATTGCCAATTGCTTGATAGATGCTAGAGTGTTTGTGCATGCTTTTCCACATATTTCATTTGCTATCTTATCGTGTGAGCATGTTGGATGCATAATTTTCCCCATTTGAGGACATCCATTTGTTGCTTTGATCGTTTGGTTTTTATTTTTGCCAAATGGATGGACAAGAATGCCTAAGTACTCCCTCTAGATATCTAAGCTTTTCTCGTCTCAAGCTCTATTCATGCTACATCACAAAGCTTGAACAAGTCAAATTCGAACCCTCCGAGTGACGAGCACTCAGGGCCACCGATCCATCAAGGGCTTAAACTTCCAAAACCTCTTAATGCATCTCGGTCCGACCGATTCACTATACTCGGTCTCACCGAATTCACTAAGTTGATCTAGATTTTCACCTTGGTGCAACCGATTTGAACAATTCGGTCACACCGAGTTGCAGTAACTGCTAGCAGTTTTGCATCTCGTTGCCCCCGAGTCGATTCACTCGGTCACACCGACTGGGTATAAATACCACGTGTTGAAATTTTGGAAACTCCTCCAAACCACTCCTTCGCGCCTCCCAGCTCTGCTGCCCCCTTGGTTTTTGGATTGCCTCTGTTGTCACCAGTGTCCTCCTACCGCTGGTCTCCGTCGCCGTCAATGAAAATCTCACCGCCGTTGTCGCCGTCACGAGTTCGTCACCAAGTTATGGTACAGACTCAACCTCTTTGTGTGTTCCTTTTTTCGATTCTTGCACAGAGATTATTTCCATTATTCTTGCCACGAATGAGATCAATCTATCCACCGAAAAGTTCCATTAGAATAGATCTGATGCAAAAACTTAGGGTTAGGTTTCCGCTGAACTCATCTCGGACCGACCGATTTGAGGATCTCGATCTCACCGATTTGGCTTAGGCCATTGCACAAGTACAACTCTGTCTAACTGAAGCTTACAAATTGGTGTGACTGAAATCTATCACTTTGTGAAACCCTAGCATCCCGGAGTCACCGATCTGCATTTCGGTCTGACCGAAATTGCATGTTTGGACTCTGTTGCTGCTTCGGTGTCACCGAGTTTGTCATATCGGTAGCTCTGAAATGCTTTCTGTAGAAAATTAAAGTTATGTTTTTGTCTCAATTTTTTTTAAAAATGGTTGTGCTTTGTGAATGTTCATCCACTCTACCTATACCTATCTATTCACAAGTCAGCTTCAGAGATGTCAGAGGGCAGTGATAGTCAGAACAGGTCCGAGGAGCAGGTGAATCTCAGTGAGGGCACTAGTCCCTCCATTAGCAGTTATGATGATGGTAGCAGAAGCACTCCAAGCAACTTGCCTAAGGCTGCTACTAGGAAAAGGAAGAAGAGAACCTCAGTTTCAGAGGATGAGGACTTTGTTGTTGATGAGGAGGTGACCTCAAAGAAGAAAGTACTCCAGAAGGAGTATACTGCTGCTGCTGCCACCAAGCTTGGTATGAAGGTGAAAGCTCCTGCCAAGAGGAAACCTATGTCTAAAGCCATAGCCTCCACTCAGGAAACCATGGATTTCACTCTTGAACCAAGAGAGGAAGAGGCTGCTGGAGGAAAGAATAGGAAGGAGACAATGGCCAGAGTTATTGGCAAACCTTCCATGATGAGAGATTCTCAAGAGGAGGATGAAGAGCCAATTGCACCTCCTACAAAAACACAAAAGCTCATGGGGATGCTATAAGGTCTGGGGCTACTCCATCTAAGCCCAAGATAGCCCCCAAGCCATCTGCTCAAGCTTCAAAACCTTCTACACCCAAGAGATCCACCAGAAACATCCCTGCTGCTGAGAAGAACAAGGCCCCAGTGCCAGAAGTTCAAGAGGATGAAGAGCAACAAGTGCTTAGGAAGTTAAAGCCAAAGATTACTGATCATAGTGATAATCATCCTGTTGCTGAGAACATGAAGCAAAGAAAGGATGTAGGTCTGAGATTGTGGGGACATACTGATCCTTATGCCATCAGGAGAAGGACTGTTGTAGATTATCATTTCCACACTAAGGAACATCCGGACTTCTATGAGATAGTCTTGTTAGACAAGAAGCCCATAGTGTGTGACATGAGATGGGTTGACTGGAGATACATCGATGACAATGAGGACTACTTCCCAGGTGTGCATGAGAGCTTTAGAATGAATGAAGTTGACAAGTTTGTTGGCCAGAAATTGACAAAGTGGAATGATGAAATGATAATGCAATTCAACTCCACTACTCATTTCTATCCAGATGGCAAGATTTTCTGGATGACAGAAGGAACCAGGTATCAATCAACAATTTCTGAATGGGCCAAGTTGATCAATGCCCCTGAGGAGGATGAAAATGACATAGATTTATATGCCGAACCAAGGAAGGATCACAACTCCATGGCAAATATTTACAAGGAAATTCCTGATAAAGCCTTGGAGACTCACATGTTTGGATCAATTTACTATCTTCTCTCTGGCTTGACCACCATTAACACCATCTTGAGGCACACTCTATTGCCCAAGTCAGGAGATCATAGGATGATCCATGGCCATTGAGTCAACTTGCTTCATGTGTTTGATGTGCCACATAAATTCAAGGTGATGAGTCTGATTGTTGAAACAATGAAGAGAACTCCACCTAATTAGAAGAAATCATGTGGATATGCCCCTCACATACAGATGCTAATCAACTCCAAGATGGGGACATGGACATATCTTCTTGAGAAATAGCACCTTCCACGAGGCCAGAATTTGAGGACAATGAGGTTGTCATGGATGCATCTCATCCAACTTATGCAGAAGCCTAGGAGAAGAGAGAGAAAGCGAAGGCTGCAAAAGCAGCAAAAACAGCGAGTGCACCAGATGCCTCACAAGTGATGCTCAAGACCAAGCAAGATCAACTCAGTTATCTGCTTGAGGCTACTATGAGGATTTAGAAGGGCTTGGCCACACTGACTCAGAATCATGAAAGTCTCGAAAGGATCATTGAGACCAAATTCCATGATCTAGATGTGAAGGTCACAGAGATCCAATCTACTATGGAGAGATTCCAGGAAGAGATTGAGGATAGGAGTGACAGACCAACCACCGATGCTTTTCAACAAGTGCCAAGGTCATAAAGGTCTACAGTTGTGCCAGTTGTCAGTGATACCAGGACTACTTTTTCATCACCTGCAGCAACTGCCTCAGTCATACCTCCAGTTTCAACTCCTCTAGCTCCACAGATGTTAGTTAAAGCTTTTGCAGACAGACTCCTCTCCATGCCATCTACGCACACCGGGGCAACCAGCCAGAAGACACCTTCAAGAGCTCCTGGAGATCGTGCCTAGAGTGCCGCATAGCACTATGCATTTTCAAACTTTTTGGCAACTTTTTGCCAAAGGGGGAGAATTTGTATAGATCATTAGGGTTCGAGAGAGAGATTGTTTTGCCTTTTGTTGCCTCTCTTGCCACTTTGACTATTTGCTTTGATCGTTTGCTTGTTTGATGGATGCTACAATATTTGTGTTATGTGTGTGAGATACTCTTATGATCATGTGTTTGATCATACTCTGCTTTAATGTGTGTTTGCTTGATGATACTTGTGTATGATCAATCATGTTTGTACTTGGTGATGAGTGCATATTATTTATAGCTTATCATTTTGAGCGCTGCACCAAGATGTATGTGACATGGAAGAGTGACCCATGATCCTAATCGATTGTGCATTTGCGTTCAAAAGCAAATTTTAAATAATGCACAAATTTAGGGGGAGATCTTGCTTATCACATACTTCTCAAACCGACGATGTATTTCATTCATATTATCATTTGTCGAAGCTTTGATCTATATGTTTTCATCAATTACCAAAAAGGGGGATTGAAAGTGCAACTAATCCCCATGTGGTTTTGGTAATTCATAACAATATATAACTCATTGAACTAATATCCATTCAAGTTAAATATTTCAGAAAGTTCAATGATTGGCATGGCATGGACTAGAGATGTGGAACCCTCAAAATGCTAAGGACAAAGATTGGCAAAGGCTCAAGACTCTTCATTTTCATTTTAGTGATCCAAGATCACATTGATTCCATAGGAAAGCAATACTATTAAAAGGGGATGAGGTGTTTCTTAATGGTCTACTTTCTCAAAGTGCTTAGTGATATTGCTCCAAAACCACCAACCACTTTCTCATTTCCAAATATGTCCAAATCCTAAAGTCAAACTCAGTCCCAATGATTTGATCTATCCGGCATCACCGAGTTCATTTGACATAGCCACTGCCAGAAACCCTAGACAATTCGGTCTCACCGATACAGCTCTCGGTTTCACCAAGATGGCGTTGCAAACTCTCTGTTCCCTTTCGTAACGTTTCGGTCTCACCAAAATGAGCGATCGGTCCCACCGAGTTTACATTGCAAACTCTCTGTTTCCCTTCATAACATTTCAGTCTGACCGAAAGGAGCGATTGGTCTCACCGAGTTTGCCTGACCAACTCTCTGTTTGCTCATTGCTGAAATCGGTCTCATCGAGTTCATGCAATCAGTCTCACCGAGATGAGGTTTTGCCCTAGCCCTTGCACATTGGTCCCACCGAGTTGATCATGTCGGTTCCACTGAGATTCCTGACGTTAACATTTTGAACTGAATTGGTCTCACCGAGTTCTTCTATTCGGTCTGACCAAGTTGGGTCAAATGTGTGTAACAGTTGAATTTTGTGTGGATGCTATATATATCCCTCCACCCCCATCTCCATTTGTGAGAGAGCCATCAGAATGTGCCTACAATTCCACTACTCATTTTCTAAGAGAGAACCACCTACTCATGTGTTGAGACCAAGACATTCCAATCCAACCACAAGAATCTTGATCTCTAGCCTTCCCAAGTTGCTTTCCACTCAAATCTTCTTTCCACCATAGCCATATCTGAGAGAGAGAGAGAGAGAATGAGTATTGGGAAGACTATCATTTGAAGCACAAGAGCAAGGAGTTCATCATCAACACACCGTCTATTACCTTTTGGAGGGTGACGTCTCCTAGATTGGTTAGGTGTCACTTGGGAGCCTTCGACAAGATTATGGAGTTGAACCAAGGAGTTTGTAAGGGCAAGGAGATCGCTTACTTTGTGAAGATCTACCCGAGTGAGGCAAGTCCTTCGTGGGCGATGGGCATGGTGGGATAGACAAGGTTGCTTCTTTGTGGACCCTTCGTGGGTGGAGCCCTCCGTGGACTTGCACAGCCGTTACCCATCGTAGGTTGAAGTCTCCATCAACTTGGATGTACGATAGCACCACCTATGGAACCACGCCAAAAATCTCCGTGTCTACATTACATTTGCCTTCTCAAAACCCTTCCCTTTACCTTCATATGCAATGTTTTACTTTCCGCTGCTACACTCTTACAATTGCATGTGTAGATTGATTGGTTGACATGTGCTAAATTGCTAAATTCTGCCAAGACTTAGGCTAGATTTTTATTTGGTCAAGTAGTCTAATCACCCCCCCCCCTCTAGACCTACTTTCGATCCTACAAACACTCTTATCCAAGTTTCGGCCAATTAGTCTATGTAACGTATTTGGTAAAATAGCATCAAAGGTGGTGGCCAATCGGTTAAAGATGATCCTTCCTTAGACTATTTCTGAGGAGCAGTCGACGTTTGTCCCGGGCAGACTCATCACAGATAATATTATCTCGGCTTATGAATGCTTACATTTTATGAAGAGGAGTAGATAAAAAATAATAGTTTTTGTGCACTCAAGTTGGATATGATGAAGGCATACCCCAGGGTTGAATGGAGCTACTTGAAGGTAATCATGGACAAACTTGACTTTGCATCACAGTGGATTTCTGTTGTTATGAATCTGGCGAGCCTTGTTTCTTTTTTGGTTATGTTTAATGGAACTAAATTGGAGGAGTTTAAGCCATCTTGATGTATATGACAGGGAGATCCAATATCTCCATATCTTTTCTTGTTAGCAGCAGAGGGCCTTTCGTGCCTCTTGAAATCTCAAAACCAGTCATCACAACTTAGTGGAATCAAGTTGGCCCCATTGGCTCCGCCACTGAACCATCTTTTATTCACGGATGATAGCCTGTTGTTTCTCAGGTCAAGTGTTAATGGAGCAGAGGAGGTATCAAATCTACTTGATACAGACTGTTTACCCTCTATTCAGAGGATTACCAGGGATAAATCTTAAATTTTCTTTAGCAAGGCCTGTCCTTAGATTATTTGAGATGCAACCAAAGGCTACTTGCATGTCTGTCGTGGTGGGTGCACGACAGATGCCATGGGATGGCTAAAGAGAGGAGGAGGCTCGAGGGCACTGGTGGGCTCCAGAGGCGAGGTCAGCATGAGCGAGCACAGGACGCAAGACATACCCAGGTTCGGGGCTCTCCGAAGAGATAATACCCCTAGTCCTGCCGAGTGTGGTTGATGTGTGACAGTACAGAGTTGCTCCTAGAGCTGTATGGAGGAAGAAGGAAGGCTGGCCAGGGCTTAGGCTGCTCCTTCTCCCTGTATGTGTGTTCTACTGATCGGTTGGCTACATTACTGTGTGCTTGCCCATATGCATGAGGGCTCCTGGGGGGTTTTATAGGCCAACCACCTAGGGGTACAATGGTAATGTTACAAGGCCGTAGGGCCGGGTTGTCAGCATGTCGGAACCCGGAGCTGGGACCCGTCGGGTGCCAGTGATTCGTCAGGTTCCCCTAGGCGTGGACCCTGCTTACCTCGGGGCACTGTGCGTTGTCTTGTCAATCGCCAGGGAGTGGCCGAGTCGAGTCAGGTACAGTGGCGCTCTGTCAGGTCGCCGCTTGCTGGCGTCAGCAGTGATGATGGGGGCACTCTTGCCACGCCGGCCCTGGTCATCGGGCAGGTGAGGGGCACTGATGCCACGCTCTGGCTAACCAGAGGCATGGGTGGGGTACTGTTGCCTCGGCATTGGTAGATGGAGACTCGTCCCATCGTATGGCTTGGATGGGACAGGAGCTGACCCGTGGCTGGGTTGAGGAACACGCCAAGGGTGGAGCTGGCTTGTTGGGGAAGTCTTGGTGTGCCGGGCTCGGCTGTCTTGAGCTAGTTGTTGGGGCCGAGTCGAGGAGCTTGGTCGGGTTGGAGAGTTCGGCCGGGTCGAGGGGCTTGGCCGGGTTGAGCGACCCGGCCAAGCGTGGGCCGGCTTGAGGGGCGATGCTGGCCCCGTTGTTTTTGAAAAGGATCCGGGTTCCGTTGCCTGCCCAGGGTTCATCCCCCCAACAGTAGTCCCCGAAGCTGTGAAGGTCTGCCATCTTCATATGGTAGGGCCTTCGCAGTCCCCCCCCCCCCTTGCCGAGCCAAATCTTGCGACCGCCGGGTCCGGCAACACCCACTGTGTGCCGGTTTCTGGAAACCGGAACACGGCATCCCGGCACCGGCGGGAAACCAGAGGGTTCATTGAATCTTGAGGCAATCCCTTGGGCTCCGCACGGGCGCCACGTGGCGCCTGGAAGCCGGAGGGGCCTGACAGGCCATGTGCGTGACGGGACTAGGCGACGTGTTGGGGCCCGCCGCCGCGTGCCCTTGGCCCACGTGTGCGGATTTATTGCGGCGTCTGCAAGTCGGTTGCTCTTCCCCATGCAGTTATTGTGCACGTACGTGTGCAATTATTGTAGGGAAGTGGGAGGAGCGAGCGCAAACGATCCCACTCGCCCACGTTTCAAACCGGGGCTTATAAATTGGGGAGAGGGGGTGGCGGACATCATTCTCACTCGTGCTCCCCTGCCTCTTCGTCCCCTTTCTGCTCCCTGCGGCCGCCGTGCTGTGACGGCCGCCGTTTTGGGTAGAGCTCCATCGACGTTCACCTTCCCTCTTTCTCTGTTATCTCCATCGGTGGCGCTGCCGTCGAGCTCGTGGATGGGCTCGACCATCACCGCCGATGATGTTTCCTACCTCCACACCACCAAGCGCTTGCCGGGGGAGACGGAGGTTGCCGTGCACCTGCCGCAGGGCGAGCGAGAACCGCTGCCCGAAGGCACGGAGCGTGTAGTCTTCTTACCGCACTTCAAGCGCGGGTTCGGCCTTCTTGCGATCACCTTCTTCCGCGACTTCCTGGAGTTCTTCGGGTTCCAGCCCCATCATCTTGGCGCTGGCGCCATTGTGCAGTTCTCGGGCTTCGTCACCCTTTGCGAGGGGTACCTGGGGGTCGAGCCTTCGATCGACCTCTAGGTGCGCTTCTTCTCCTTGAAGCTGCAGGGGCCGAAGGCCAGGGAGTTCTCTGACTGCGGTGCCACCGTCATCTCGAAACGGCCGGGTGCTGATTGCCCCAAGATGCCGCTGGAGGATTCTGCCAAGAAATGGCAGAATTCTTTCTTCTACGCCTGTTGAGGATATAACTACTGAGTGTAAACCGCCCAGGAGGGGCCGGTTCACGCTCAACTATACTGAAGCCCTTGAAGACAAAGAAGATGGTGCTTTACTGATAAAGCTTAGAGGCCCAGAGCCCAAAGGCGGATTAGGGCCCATAATGGTAAACCGCCATAGTTGTATAACTTGTATTGTAAGTTAGGGAAAGGGAGACCGAGCCGGACACTTGTATGAGCCGGCCTCAGGACTTTGTAAACCGGCCAGGCGTCAACCTGTGTATATAAAGGGATGACCCGGCGGCGGTTCAGGGACAGGAAAACAACAACTCGAGACTCAGGCAAAGCGTATTCGCTCCCTTGTCATCGAAACACAATCAATTCCATCACAACTAGACGCAGGCTTTTACCTTCATCGTAACGGGCCAAACTAGTATAAAACTCTCTTGTCCCTTGTCTGGTTTAACCCCTTCAAGCTAATCTCGTTGCGATGGCTCCACGACTAAGTCCTTCCGTTAGTACATCTGATGTGATATTTCCACAACAGTTGGCACCCACCATGGGGCTATCACACGATGGTTTCGAGTTCTTTAAGGGTAGCTTTGAAGCACTCAAGGGGTACGCATTCGCCCGGATGACCAAGAGTTGTCGCGGCAAGCTCTACATCGATGACGCATGATGGGGCCCTGAGGCCGGCTCAATCGAGTACGGGTACCGGGTCCCCTTTAGCGGAATTCACGTTTTCATCGGCAAGATCGGCGAACCGGGCCCTGAGCCGGACATCTCCACCGACCTCGTCGAAACGTCTCAGCGTGCGAGTCCTGCCCGGGTTCGGCCTGCCATGAAGCGTTCGTTCGTAGGATTCATCCATGGTGCAGAATATGAGCCAGTGTCCGATGGTGAGACGACCATCTACTCAGATGGCGAATCGTCCACTGGAGAAACCGAGTCGTTGTACCAAATGCAAGGCGGTCGGATTGGGGGATATTCCGATGGCAACAGTATTCTGGACCCCTTTGAACCGCCGAATCAGGTTGCAGTCTTCATGGCTGGAACACAACCCACTTTGCAATCTCCATCCACAGCAGCAATGACGTCCGGATCAGCAGCCGCAGTAGGAGGCCCGGCGCGCCGACCGGCTCAAGTTCTCTCCGGTTTGTTTGATGCCTAGGCGACCTTGTTAACCACGGCAGTTACCCCGGAGACGCAGGATCAACATAATGCGGAGGTTGCCAAGCTGAAGGACCAGATAACACAGGCTAAGGAGGACCTGGCAGCTGAGGAAGTTAGGATGGCTGAAGAACGGGCCGCTTTAGATGCCCAGTCGCAGCAGATCCAGGCGTAGAATTACCGGCTTATGATGGATCAGAACGTGTCAAACGAAGTGCTGTGAAGGAAGTACCGGTCTCATCTGCCGCCGGTCTACGAAGGACTAAATCTCTTCAATACACCAGGGGCTGGGCCAAGTAATCCGGCAACAGTAAACCAGACCGAGGCACCTAGGGCAGCGCCGGATCAACCACGGATGACGGACCCACCTCGACGAACGGATAACCCGCCGCAATATGTATCAACACCACCGGGTCATTTTTCTAGCCCTTTGGATAACATGATTGCTGTGGCATCTCGCCTGGCAGCTATTCCGATGCAGGGCGATTCACTGGCGGCGGTTGAGACGTGGCGGGCCAGGGATCTTCTTCAAACTGATGTTGTGCAGCAGTAGGCTTATTCCTATAGCCGAGATAAAATTCATTCAACCCCCCGTCCGAGCAAAAGTTATAGCAGGCACATAGATGAACCTGAGGTGTCCAGTAGTGCGCGGCATCGTGATGCTCCTCAAGGGCCCAATCCGGCGCACAGTGGGGCAAATGCTCAGGATGTGGTGATAATGGCAGAGCATGAAGGGAGGCCGCATTAGCAGCACAACATGCGGGTCATCGTCATCCCGCCCCAGTTCAACTAGCAGCGTCAGTAGAGCGAGGGACCGGACTTTCCTTCAGCTCCTGGGGAGTGCCGTGTCTCATTCTGGCTCTTCGTAATGTGCGATTTCCCAAGGATTTCAGGGGTCCACGGAAGGTGCCTAACTATACCGCCGATCAACCTCCTGAGGCATGGGTTGAAAGTTATGAGATGGCAATGGAGATGTTGGATGTGGATGAAGTGGCGTGTGCAAAATATTTCACCATGATGTTGGAAGGGATAGCCCATACTTGGTTGAAAAGCCTGCCCGCCAACTCCATCGGATCATGGGACCAATTGAAGGCCCGGTTTATAGCAAACTTCAAGGATACATGCAAACAGCCTATGTCCATTGTGGATCTAGATGCCTGCGTCCAAGGAGAGAATGAGTCAACAACCCATTGGGTGCGCCGGGTTTCAGAAGTCCTGCATTCGTCGGACCGCATTACGGCTGGCACGGCGATCTTAACATTGGAGCGTAATTGCCGGTTTAAGTCACTGAAGATGAAGTTGGGACGGCTCAAGCGCCACTGCAATGACATGGGAACACTCATGGCAGCCTTGGTTAAATATGTCGATTCTGATAATACCAAGGATCCCGATTCTAATGAGGAGAAACCGGAGAAGGGAAAGAAGAACGGCGGTGTGAAGGGACAACAACATAACCAAGGGAGCCATGGGAACAATGGTAAGCGCAAAGCAGATAATCCAGATTTTATGGCTACACCAATGTGCAGGGCAATATGCAATGTCGTAAGGGTAAACCGCCCCAGCACGGTGGAGGTATGAATTTGGAGCGTCTGTTAAACCAACCCTGCCCAAAGCACGGGACCAAGGAGGTTCCAGCAACACATCTCTGGAAGGATTGTTTCATTATGAAGGAGTTCAAAAACTCGGATCTCTTCCGGTATGATCAGGGTCCGTCGGGCGGTTCAGGTCCAGGTTTTCATGGTGGTGGCAGTTCAAGCTCTGGATTTCAGAATAATCAGGGCAACCAGAACAACCAAGGTGGTAACAACCAACAGAATAATCAGGGGAATCAGTAGCAATTAGGTTTTTAGAGTCACCCAAAGCAGTTGAATGGTGGGCAGTATCATGTTTTCACCACTAGCTTGTGTAAGCGCGATCAGAAGCTTCACAAGAGGGCATTTACTGCTGTTGAACCGGCAGTACCCCGTTACTTATGTTGGTCCGAGCAGCCCATTGTGTGGAGCAAAGAGGATCATCCGCCCCGGGTTGACAATCCGGGTCATCTGGCTCTAGTGGTGGCACCTCAGGTGGGAGGTTATACATTCACCAAGGTGCTTATGGATGGAGGAAGCAGTATCAATATCCTATATTATGAAACCTTTTGCCGCATGGGGTTGACGGATAAGAATCTTAAACCGTCGAACACTGTTTTCCATGGTGTAGTACCAGGTAAATTGGCATATCCTGTTGGCAAGATAGCTTTGGAAGTTGTGTTTGGTGATGAGCATGATTCCAGGTCAGAAACATTGACCTTTGAAGTGGTGAAAATCCAGAGCCCATATCACGCCATGTTTGGACGTCCAGCTTATGCAAAGTTCATGGCAAGGCCCTGTTATATTTACTTACAGCTCAAGATGCCAGGTCATAAGGGGACTATAACAGTGCACGGGAGTCGTAAGATCGCTTTGGACTGTGAGGAGGGTGATGCGGCTTATGCTGAGTCAGTTTGTGCAACAGAAGAGTTAAAGTTTTACAAGGACAATGTTGATCCGGCGGATATGACTCCTCTGAAGAAGCCCTCCACAGAGCATGACCCGACCCTGAAGTTCAAACCGGCTGATGAGACTAAACTTGTTGATTTCATTCCTGGCGATTCATCTAAACAGTTTAGCATCAACACAAATCTGGATCCGAAATAGGAAAGCGTGCTCATCGAGTTCATCCATGAGAACCGGGACATTTTTGCACGGAAGCCTTCTGACATGCCAGGTGTACCGAGGGAACTCGCTGAGCACACTCTCAATATTGATCCCAAGTTTAAACCGGTCAAACAGTTTCTTCGCCGCTTCAACGAAGAACGACGTAAGGCCATTGGAGAGGAAGTAGCCCGGCTGTTGGCTGCTGGGTTTATCATTGAAGTTTTTCGTCCGGAGTGGCTGGCCAACCCGGTGCTAGTGCTTAAGAAAAATGGCACTTGGCATATGTGTGTGGATTACACAGACTTGAACAAAGCTTGTCCGGCAGATCCTTTTGCTCTCCCGCATATTGATCAGATCATTGATGGTACGGCGGGTTGTGAGCCTTTGAGTTTTTTGGATGCTTATTCCGGTTATCATGCTTATTCCGGTTATCATCAGATCAAAATGGCAGTTAAGGACCAGGAGAAGATGACCTTCATCACTCCCTTTGGAGCCTTCTGCTATGTATCCATGCCCTTTGGGCTCAAGAGTGCCCACGCAACCTATCAGCGTTGTGTGCAGAATTGTCTTCATACTCAGATTGGGCGCAACGTTCATGCTTATGTGGATGACATTGTGGTAAAGTCTAGGAAGAATTAGACCTTGATAGATGACCTCAAGGAGACCTTTGACAATCTTCGGGGTTATAACATGATGCTCAATCCAGACAAGTGCGTTTTTGGTGTTCCGGCTGGCAAGCTCTTAGGATTTCTGGTGTCTAACAGAGGCATTGAGGCTAATCCAGAAAAGATCAAAGCGATTACATCCTGGGCTAAACCGAAGTGTATCAATGATGTTCAGCGACTGGCGGGTCGAATTGCAGCCCTAAGCTGGTTTATCAGCCGCTTGGGAGAGAAGGAGATACCTCTATATCAGATGTTGAAGAAAACAGACAATTTTGTTTGGAGTGACACAGCTAATGCGGCGTCTGAGGACTTGAAGAGACAGCTGGTTGAACCGCCAGTTCTTGCTGCTCCGGTTAATAAGGAACCACTGCTATTATATGTGGCTGCTAATTCTCGGGCTGTCAGTGTGGCCATTGTGGTGGAACGCAAGGAGACTGGGAAGGAATATCTGGTTCAAAGGCCGGTTTATTATATCAGTGAGGTGTTAATTGAGTCAAAGCAAAGATATCCGCATTGGCAGAAGCTAGTGTATGGGGTTTTCATGGCAAGTCGGAAGCTTAAACAGTACTTTTAGAGCCATCCCATCAGAGTGGTCAGTTCTGCTCCTTTGGGGGTTATAATCCAGAACAGGGAGGCAACTGGCCGGGTTGCTAAGTGGGCTATTGAGCTTGCACCACACGGTTTGAAATACATGCCTCGCACGGCCATCAAGTCTCAGGCTCTTGTGGATTTCATCAATGACTGGACAGAGTTGCAGGCACCAGAAGACAAACCGGATAACACATACTGGACTATCCACTTTGATGGGTCCAGACAGTTGGAGGGCTCGGGGGCTGGAGTTTTCCTTACTTCCCCTCGAGGTGATAAAATTTGTTATGTTATCCGCTTAATGTTTCCTTGTACTAGCAATGCAGCTGAGTACAAGGCCTTACTCCACGGTCTCCGTGTGGCCAAGGAAATGAACTTAAGCCGGGTTCGCTGCTTTGGAGATTCTGATCTGGTGGCTCAACAAGTTTCTGGCACTTGGGACTCTAAGGATCCCCTCATGGCGGCTTACCGACGAGAGGTGGATGTTGTGGCTGGTCACTTCAAAGGTTATTAGGTTGAGCACATTGATTGATGCAAAAACAAAGCGGCAGATGCTTTAAGCTGGCGGGGGTCTCAACGCAAACCGGTGCCGCCCAATACCTTTCTGGATATCCTGCATAACCCGTCTGCAAAGTTACCCACAGAGGAGGATTTGGCTATTCCTGATTCGGAGGCACATTTGGTTGCCGCTTTACATATAATTCCGGATTGGACGGTTCCATATCTGGAGTATATGAGCTGAGGCGAGTTACTGGAAGATGAAGTTCTGGCCAGGCAGATAGTCCGGCGATCCAAGTCCATGGTTATTCACAATGGCGAGTTACACCGTTGCAGTGTTTCAGGCGTATTCCAACGTTGTGTTTCTCCTGAGGAGGGCCAAGACATCTTGCGTGAAATCCATGAAGGCGATTGTGGTCACCATGCCGGTTCAAAATCCTTGGTTGCTAAAGCTTTTCGTCATGGTTTTTACTGGTTGACGGCTCATGCCGATGCTGAGGACCTGGTAAAGCGATGTGATGCTTGTCAGAAGTTTTCTCGCCGAGTTCATGTTCCGGCTCAAGAGCTACGGATGATTCCAATCACTTGGCTGTTTGCTACTTGGGGGCTTGATATGGTGGGTCCTTTTAAGCGGTCCAAGGATAAGAAGACCCACCTCTTAGTGGCGGTTGACAAATTTACTAAGTGGGTTGAAGCGGAGCCAGTAAGCAAATGTGACGCAGCCACGGCGGTTCAATTCATCAAAAAGGTGATCTTCCGTTTGGTTTTCCACATAGCATCATTACAGATAATGGCACGAACCTTTCCAAAGGTGAGATGGAGGAATTTTGTCAACGAGAGCACATCCGGCTTGATGTAGCGTCCGTGGCTCACCCCCAGTCTAATGGTCAAGCTGAGAGAGCTAATCAAGAAATCTTGAAGGGTATCAAGCCCCGGCTTATGGTTCCTATGAAGCGGACGCCGGGTTGTTGGGTGGAAGAATTACCATCTGTGTTATGGAGCATAAACACCACCCCAAACCGATCTACGGGTTATACACCTTTCTTCATGGTTTACGGGGCAGAGGCGTCCTCCCAAGTGATATTCGTCATGACTCGCCCCGGGTTGCCAATTATGTTGAAGCGGACAATGAGCAAGCACGCCAGGAGGCACTGGACCTGTTAGATGAGAAACGGGACATGGCTTTGGCTCGTTCGGCGGTTTATCAGCAAGACCTGCGGCGTTATCACAGCCGCCGGGTTAAAACAAGAACCTTTCAAGAAGGCGACTTAGTGCTCCGGCTCATCCAGGATCAGACCGATATGCACAAGTTATCCCCACCTTGGGAAGGGCCCTTTGTGGTCAGCAAGAATCTGCACAACGGATCATACTACCTCATTGACGTTCGAGAAGACTCACGCAGCTCTGAGGAGGAGACCCGGCGGCCGTGGAACATAGCTCTCCTTCGGCCTTACTACACCTGAGCTATAGGGTCCTCTTATGTACATATTTTGACAATGTATATATTATGATCAATATAATAAACTGGCATCCTTGCTATAAGCAGGGCCTCTGCCGTTTTTTCCAATATCTTTTGATTACATGGGGGCTTCAGCTGACAAAGCGGAGTTCTACCTGTTAAACCGGCTATCATGCCACAATACAGCTTGGGAGCTTCACACCCAAGGGGCCAAAGAGAGTCTGGATGCTATGCACAGCTCAAACATAGGCACCCATTGAGCACAGCTCACAAAAATTACTTGGGGGCTCTTTGTGCACTGCAACAAAGAGTCTAAAAGGACCCTTGTGATATGCTATCAAGCACGGCTTGGAAGCCTGGTGTATTCACCTAAAACCCCGGGTTAACCTGCCTTCATCAAGTAAGCCACTCCTATCCAGGTAATCCTAGCATGACCCGCCGAACGTTTGACAAGTCAATCTTATACAGACCCTGAACTTGTCAAAGTTAAAATGACGATTGGTTAGTTGGAGGTCCATCTTAAAAGGCTTTGTCAAATGGTTTAACTCAGCGGCCTGGCAGCCCATGAAAAGCCTCGAATTTGGGCCTGGTAACCCTTGAAAAGCCTCGACTACACGATTTGCCTTTGTCAAGATTTTTCTCTTGTCATATTTTATGGTGAACCGATGTCTATTGACCCGGTATGGCTATCAGTCATTTTAATAACCCGGTGTTTATTAACCCGGCTTGGCTTTCAGCTACAAGCTGTCAGACCTTATTCATTATTAAAACCGGTATTTCATAACCCGGTCTGGCTTTGACTACATGTCGCCAGTATGATCACCCGGTGTTCATCGTAACCCGGTATGGCTTATCACACACCAGCACGGCATGGTGGGAGTTATCAACACTCAAAGAATTGGGTTTTCACCCTTACTACAATCAAGTTGGTAAACCAACAACATAGTTTCATATCACAGGTATGATCTTGTTTTGGTACTTTTACAACCTTGGTTGTCTACTAGGTTTTGTTTTGGGCATTATGACCCGTCCGGCGGTAAACCGCCAGGACAGATCTTTTTTATGCAGATACAAGGATTGTATAAAATTATCAAGATATATAAGCCAACACTGCAAATATCATGGCGAATCACACAATCATGTATCAATTCATGATGGAAACAGATCAAAGTATTCCAACTAGCCTATTACAAGGCGCTTTGAGGCCCAAAATAATGATTGTTTTTTTACAAAAGAGCACAATCTGTGAAAATCAGCCCGGTTGCCGGATTAAGATTCATTGCCAGGTTGACGTGAGGTTGATGGATCTTCTGGCGTCAGTTCAACCTCCTCCTCCCCATCAAGTGGCTGGAAGTCAACGGTGGTCCAGTCAATCCGGGTTAAAGCTTGAAAGACAGCCTCTTCACATATAAGATTGGACGGTTCAACATCAGGGGCATAAGTGTGCTTACGGATCGGCGGGATTAGATCCTACACTTCTTTCAAAGAAGTATCAACCCGTTGGTTGTTTTCATCATAAAAGGACCGGTGAACAGACAAGTTAGCTTCTTCAGCAAATTGGCTTGACAGAGGACGCATCTCCTTCGTCAGGACTTTGAGAGCTTCGTTATCAAATGCTGACCCGTTTTCTTGTTCACCTGGATAGCCTTTGGCGATATCAACTAGATCCAGGTCAGCTATCCACGCTTTGGCCCAAGTTAGTGCCAACAAAGCGCCAGCCCTGGCAGCAGATCGCTTCATTTCTTCTATCTGCGTCGGCGTCATCGACAACTTGGCTAGTGTATCTTTGATCAATGTTGGTGCCGCTTTGTTGTATGAGACTGCACAGATAACTCGTTGGGCACTGGTATATAGTTGCTCTATCAACGTATATACTACCTTCAGCTTCATCCGCATGTCAGAGCCCACATAAGCAACACGGATACCTATAACGGTTTAACAATTTGATGTTAAACCGACAATCTCAAAGATGGTTATTCAAGAAATTTTGATAAGAGCATTTACCAAATATCGCAGAGGTCATGGCATTTACTTGACGCTTCAACCCAGTTAGCTCTTCCGCCACTGGTTTAAGAGCTGACTCAGCGTCTTCAGCCCGCTTCAACAACGCAGCTTTTTTAGTTTCCCAGCTGGCACGTTCATTCTTGAACCCTTCCTTCAGTTGTTCCATGGCTTTCAACGCGCTTTTTAGTTCATCTTTGGCCTTGGAAGTCCCTGATTGCTGGGATTTGATATTCACTTGAAGATCGGCAATTTGGGAATCTTTGTTGTTTATGTTGGCCTGCAAAGATCAGATGATGAAGATGATAATATTTTCTCAAAGTCCCAAGAATATAACTAGTTATACACTTGGCACTTGGGGGCTAATGCAGATTGCTTCTTTACTGCTGATTATTCAAAGTCCCAAGGATCAATACAAGTATTAATCTTGGCACTTGGGGCCTAATGTGTATTTGATCAGAAAATAAAAGGACACACGAATTGACAAAATACAGTTTGGAACATGAAGTCCCGATTCATCTTAATAAGATAAACCGGCCCTTGGGGGCTACTCAGTTGAAGTGTTCTATATCCAAAAAGTCCCGGTTTATCTTCAAGAGACAAACCGGCCCTTGGGGGCTACAATGGAGTTGCCATACAGAACAAGAAAGATTAAAAGTGTTTTGGAAGATTACCTCATAGCGCTCCTTCATCATGTTCACTAAACTAGCCTCATAATCTCGGCTTGTGTATAGGCGGTTTAGGAATCCGGAATGGAGCTCTTGGGTAGTAAGGTTAACATAGCTGGATAAATTGGTCTTCTCTTTCCCCTTGCCCATGGCAACAAATTCTTCCTTGGCAGTGTGCTTTGATAAGGCAACCGGATTGCCTGGGATGGTGTGACCAGTACCCGTGATAATAATATCATCATCACCACCTTTTGATGGGCTAGGCGGATTGACAGTATCCCTGGCTGGGCTTGGCGGATTGATAGTATCCCTAGCTGGGGTTGGCAGGTCTTCATCCCTGGCCGGGCATTGAGGATCAGCACGAGGACTAGCCGGGTTAGTTTCCGGCGGATCAGCATTAGTGTTTTGACCTTGAGGGGCAGAATCATCCATGATAATATTAGTGTTTCTACCAGCGCCTTCTGGGGTCCTCTCCGGTTCAACTTCATAAGTGGGGGTGATGGTTTTGGCTTTCTTGCTCAGTCGGGCTTTGGCACTACAATATCAAACAAAGGTTAGTATGGTAAACCGATGCATGAAGGAAAAAGCTAAAGGGTAGTATACTTACCCAGGGATGATTTTGAGGGGAGGCATGTGGGTGGTTGATGAGCTGCCAGATGAGGAATTGGAAGTCACCTGATAATTCGAATTAGACGGATTAAGTGGGTATCAAAAGCAACCCGCCAAGGGATAAGGTTTATTAAAAGAGCAAGAAACCTCTGGACGACGTTTCCAGTTTGAAGTGTGTGGTAAACCAGAAGAAGTGACTTGCTGGCCACTGTGCCGGGTTGTGCGACGGCCTTCAGGTTGTTGTGTCTTCAAAGAAAATTGTGGATCCAACTGAGCAAGAGGGTGAGAGTATTTTACTTTCCGGACTGCACGGCAAAGTTTTTGAACCGGCACTTGATTTGAATCGGAGGAAAGGGAGATTACCTCTATATGGTCAGCACGACTGGCTTCCGCATCATCCTGGTAATAATCATTGTCAATAAGGTGTACGAAAAATAAGCCAAGGGAGTCAAGTTCTACCTCTTGTTCCGATTCATCGACATCTTTGGGCGGATTAGAAGACTCAAGGTTTTCTTCTTGGCTGATCTCTTTGTGACTTTGCTTTTTGCACGAGGAGCCCTTGCCGGTTTGTCTGAAGCTTTCCTCTTCCAGAAAGGATCTTTGGTATGTAAACTTAAACAAAGGATTATTAGTACAGTGTTAAAGCAGAGACAGATCAAAAAGCACAAGGTTAAAAAATTTACCGCTGCCGGTTTGTTGGAGGCATAAAAAGGACGCAGCCCAGTTTTGCCGCACTCAGCGATCGGTTCATCCAGCATCTTCTTGACGGATTCAGTTACTTCATCATCAGTCATCTCTATTTCATGATACCGTTGAGGGTCCTTGATGTTCCCGGTATACTCATGCATCAAGCTGGTGCGGAGGCTTAAGGGCAGAATACCCAAGGAAACCCAGCAACGAACAAGGTCAACGCTGGTTAAGCCGTTTGCTAGGAAAGCCCGGAGCTTAGCCAGTTGAGGTGCATAAGCTTGTCGTTATTTGGCAGTGAGCCGCGGAGGCAGTGGGTGGTCATTGCTGAGCCGGCGAGCACGGTAACCCGGCAGAGGGTTTTCATCAGCAGGAGCGGTGTTCTGACAATAGAACCAGGTTTGATTCTAGTCTTTAGGGTGGCTGTGATGTTTGGCATGAGGAAAATCGACTTCTTTTCTCTTCTGAATCGATACACCACCAAGTTCAATATTGGGGCCGTCAGAGAATTCAGTTCGGCGGTTTAAGTGGAAGAAATCCCGGAAGAGCTCAACAGTTGGTTCTTCTTGAAGGTAAACTTCACATAACACTTGGAAATTGCAAATGTTGGACACAAAGTTTGGTCCAATGTCCTGAGGATGGAGTTGGAAGCTAGCAAGTACATCCAGGAAAAACTTTGATCCGGGAGGGCTAAAACCCCGGTCTAGATGTTGCATGAACACGATTACTTCTCCATCTTGAGGTTCATGAGGGCATTCAGGGCCAGGGACTCGCCAATGAAGGACACTTTTCTTGGCCAAAGCGCCAGTTAGAACATATCCATTGAGTTGTGTTTCTGTGATCCGGGAAGGAACCCAGTTGCAAGCGGTGAATTGCTTGGTCATGTTGGAAGACAAACTGTAAAAGTATAAAGGCCGGTTTACGAATCAAGGTTGATGCGCACTAACCGGTGTTAAACCAGGGAATTTAATCAGGACATATATATAAGTTAAACCGGATACTACTACTCAAGTCAAGATGGCGGTTTAAGTGAGGGCTAATGGTATCTAGCGGATTATCAACTACTAAAGGTTAACCGCCTTTAACGGAAGAAGCAGATCTGAAATCTACTAAGTGTTGCAGAAACAAGTTTCACAAAATGGTGATATAATTTTGGATCTACCGAGGTTCAGTAAAGAAAATGTTCTGAGCCCTACAATGGTGTTAAGCAGAACAGAGAAGGTCTAGATAGGATTTACCCAGGAACAACAAGATGCTGTAGTACGGCAGATTAAAGCTATGGATCTACCGCAAAAGGAAACTGTCAGGCCTTGCTAAGATTCAGTAAGATTCTAAGGCAAAAGCAGATAAGTGTTGATGAATGTCGATGAACATGGAAGAACACGAAAACCTAATGGAGATCTAGGGTTAAAAGGAATAAAGCTTACTGGATTCTCAGGAGCAGTGGAGGAGAGTTGCGGATCTCTGGAGCGTTCAGGTTAATGTAGCGGCCTGAGATGAGGCAAAGCTTCGAGGTCGACAGCGGCGGTGATGCTTGAGTTCTTTGGGTCGTGAGGAGGAAGACATTGCAAAGAGGCAAGGGGGAAAATGGAAGGACCCCCCGGCCTTATTTATAAAGGGAAGGGGATAAGAGGCAGGTGCGAGAATCGAGGAGCCTGAAGCGGCAAAAAGGGGCGCAGCTGTCGCCTTGATTTTTGGGAACTAATTAAATGAAGGGAATCTTTATACAGAGATGACGTCATGATGATTCACAGTAGCATTCAGAAGATGACGTCATGGAGGTTTACCAAAGTTTACAGGGGGAAGACATCATGGCGGTTTACGAGGATTGTAAGAAGATGTTCAAAGAATTTTTCTAAGTATTAAAGATTGACATGAACAGGTTCAAATCAATCTGGGGCCTAATGTTGAGGATATAACTACTGAGTGTAAACCGCCCAAGAGGGGCCAGTTCACGCTCTACTATACTGAAGCCCATGAAGACAAAGAAGATGGTGCTTTACTGATAAAGCTTAGAGGCCCAGAGCCCAAAGGCGGATTAGGGCCCATAATGGTAAATCGCCATAGTTGTATAACTTGTATTGTAAGTTAGGGAAAGGGAGACCGAGCCGGACACTTGTATGAGCCAGCCTCGGGACTCTGTAAACCGGCTGGGCGTCAACCTGTGTATATAAAGGGACGACCCGGCGGCGGTTCAGGGACAAGAAAACAACAACTTGAGACTCAGGCAAAGCGTATTCGCTCCCTGGTCATCAAAACACAATCAATTCCATCACAACTAGACTTAGGCTTTTACCTTCATCATAAGGGGCCGAACTAGTATAAAACTCTCATGTCCCTTGTACGGTTTAACCCCTTCAAGCTAATCTCGTTGTGATGGCTCCACGACTAAGTCCTTCTGTTAGGACATCTAATGTGATATTTCCACGACAACATCCGCAACCTCGGCGCGGATCACATCAACTTGCCGCCCTTCGTCAATGCGCCACCGCGGGCAAAGTGGAACTGGGGTTATTACCCCAGGCACCCTTGCAGGAGATACTCAACCTCTGTGAGCGAGTGTTGGAGATGAAGGTGCCAGAGGGGCTCACCGGCACCGACCTCATCGCCACCTTCATTATGCGTCGGGTTCTGCCGCTTCAGCGACGCAACTGCCTCATCGGTCAGATGACCGGTCTTCAGGATCCCAACCGTATGTCGGTCATGCGCCTGGGGCGGACCAGATTGCGCGTCGGGTCAATGACATCTCCAAGGCCGCGCTGCGGGATGACTGGCAGTTCGGCAAGCCGCCGTACAGCCACGCGAATCCGGCGCCCATGGTGAGTCCCTGGTCTCCGTACTTTGTTGTAGCGCAGCTTCTTATTCATCCTGATGCAACGTGGGAGGTGCTTCTGAATGCCATCCGGCATCCTTACGCCTGGGCACCGTCGCAGGTGGTGCAGGCCGCGTTGGAAGAGCATGTGGTCCACAGTGGAGGGGAGGAGGCGTCCGCCAACATTGGCGTAGGGCACCATGCGGGTAAGTTGTTTTCCATACTCCTTGAGTTGCCGGGCGTGACGCGGCGCGGGCAGTGCTGATGCGGGTCGTTGATGCAGTGGTGCTGGGCGGAGGAGGCGGAGGGGCGGGCAATGTCGGGTCGTCGTGGGAGGTGCTCGCGATGAGTCGGCCGCATGGGAAGGACATCGTCGTGCCGCGGTCCCCGATCGTGAAGCGCGCGGCAGTCCCGGCCGAGGGTGCCAGGCCGGTCGCCAAGAGGAGGTGCGGCGCTGCGCAGGAGAGGCCGGCGAGGCCCGCCGTTCTGGTGTTGTCGGGGCAAGTTCTTCTCTTACTTGCATCTGAGTGGCCGAGCGGCCTTGCCTGTTGCTTACTTAGTCTTGGACTTCAGGTCACTGATCTCGCTGGCGAGGGCGGCGGCGGACGCTGCGTTCGTCGAGGGTGCCGCGTTTCGGAGGAGCCAGTCCGGTGCCGCCGATCGGGACGAGGAGGAGGAGCAGGCGGATCCGGATCTTGGCCTGGACCTGGCTGACACCGAAGGCTTGGCCTGGCGGGACCAAAACAGGGCCAAGGCGGAGCTAGAGGCGGCACCAGTCCAGGCCTGGACCAGCATCGCGGTGACGTGGGCGTGAGCCGGCGAGGAGCCGGCGTAGCCGTAGATGCCGGAGGGGACGGTGGTGGCGGTGATAGTCTTCGAGCCGTCGTCGGTGAGGGAGCGCGGCCAAGGAGGCCGTGCGGAGGTGGTGGACCTCGAACAGGAGGTCGTGGTCATTGAGGACGACACCCCGCCGCGGACCGATGCGGTTGAGCGGGCAGGGGTCGACGGAGGCGGCGCCGATGCCATCTTGGAGGAGGCGACACGGATGGCACCATAGGGGATGCCCTGGGCATCGACGAGCGAGGCGCCGCTGGTGGTGGCACCGCAGGCCGCCCCGGCTACCGAGCCAGTGGCGCCGCCGGAGAGGGCGTCGGAGGAGGTGTCGGCCACGGGGGGAGCGGCCAGCGGAGAGCATGCCTTGGTGCTCAGGCCAGGGGGACGCCGGCCAGCCAACTCGCTGCCGGCACGGGGCTGGGCTGGCGTAGTCTTCGGGCCCCAGACCCAGGAGGAGGCGGCAATGGAAGCCGTCAGCCGTCGACTGCGAGGGCGGACGGACCGGATTGAGGCCTTCGCCCAGGCTGAGGTGGAGCGGACGCGGGAGCTGGAGCGCGCCGTGCTGGTAAGCTCCTTTCTCGTCTCCTGATATTTCTTCTTTTGTGGCTTCTTCTTTGTGGGGGCGCGCTAGCGCACCCACTGGGTGTAGCCCCCGAGGTTCAAGCCAACTATATAGTAGTTGGGTCGAATCTTTAAAATGTCGTATTTGTGCTGATCGTTGCCTTTTACAGCAACTGGACTCTTACTGGGTCAGCGCCTTCAACCGCCTCCTAGGCAAGTATCGCGAGCTCAAGGAGCAGCTCACCGCCAAGGAGGAGGAGCTCCACATCGCCGCAGGTATTTTTTGTGCTCTTTTTTAGTGGGGGTGCGCTAGCGCACCCACTGGGTATAGCCCCCGAGATTCGGGCCAACTGCGTAGTAGTTGAGTCGAATCTTTAAACTGGTCATTTGTTTCTGAGCCCTCTTTTTGTAGCCGAGGTGCTGTCTCGGAAGAACCGACTGTTTCGGGCCGGCCTCCACTACGACTGGCTTGTCGCCGATGTCGGCCGGCTTGGAGCCAAGGTGGCGCAGGCGATGGTAGACCGGCAGGCGCTCGACGAAGCCAGCCGGCTGCAGGAGCAGTTGGCGGGCGACAAGAGCCGTCTTGAGGCCAAGGTGGAGCGCCTCAAGGCAGAAGCCGCCAAGGTGGTGGAGGCGCAGTGGGCCCTGGCCGAGGTGGACCAGCAACGCGACAAGCTGGCCGATGACAAGGGCCAGCTTCAGGCCAAGGTGGAGCGCCTGAAAGGGCAGATGGCCGCGATGGAGGAGGCCCATCAGGAGGAGACCCGTCGCCGCGAAGCATCCGAGAAGGCGGCCGAGGACAAGGACGCCGAGCTGAAGGCGGCCCTTTCCAAGGTGGCCGACTTGGAGAAGACGCTCCAAGAGCGTGAGCACACCATTGATCGGGAGTGGCACGGTACGTTGCTTGAAGCACAACACCTGGAAGAGTCCTTCTCGAGTAAGTGCTTTTTCTTGAGTTCTGCTGGGTTGGGATCTCGGCTTCTTGTCCTTGGTGCCTTTTTCTAACTTGCTTTGTTTTTCGGCAGGGGCCTTCCCGGAGACGCACCGGCTGGCAGAAGAGGCCGTCCGCTTTCAGCGCGACCCGCTGCGGGTCATTGGCTCCGGGACCAACCCGCAGGTGGCTTGGACTTTCCCGGAGATCATGACCACCACCGAGGCTCGTCTGTGGGTCTTGGGCGATCAGATGGGGCGGCTCTCTCATCCAGGCATGGCGATGATGGCGGCCTTGTGGCTGGGCTCTATTGCACCGAGCAGCTTCACACGACTAGCGCGCTGGCTGGAGATGGGGCCAGACCGACTCCATGAGTGGCGCGTTTCCGCTGCCCGTGCTGGTGCTGAGATGGCGCTCAGGTTCGCGGTGTCCTGGCACCCGGACCTGCAGCTGGATGTGTTGATGGGCCAGCGGGCCGGCTCGGAGGACCAGCTGTAGGCGCAGGCCGGGCGGATTGCTGCCCGGGCCAGCTACATTGCCGGGTTCGCCTTCCACGACGAGTTCCACCCGGAGTGGGTGGAAGATGGCGGAGTCATGCCTAGCGACGACTACGGCTTGCTTCTTCACGACTCAGAGGGCAGCTTCGAGGAGACGGACGTCTACCGCGATGAGGGTGCCGAGGAGGAAGACACCAGCACTTCGGAGGACCCGGAGGCTGCCGCGGGGGAGCCGTTAGCTGCGTGACCCGGCGCTGGAGATGCTTGAGGCTGCCCTGTCATGTCTTAGTAAAAATATCTGTTAGGTAGCAGGTCCACCCACCCACTAGGGTTTTTTGGGTGTAATGAACTCTGGCCATGGGCCCGTCCTTTAATATTTTGTGATGTGTATATTTCGTGGATGCATGTGCTTTTGCTTTTCGCTTTTTGAGCTGTTTTCTTGCGACCTTCCTCTCTCGAACCTCCCCCCCCCCCCCGTGAGTCTGACGGCCAAGGCTTCGGTCCATGACAATGAGTAAGGTTTTTTGAGAGGAGTGCACAGTACTTAGGCTTTCAAAACGTTGAGCGTGAGCGAAACACCCACTAGGCCGGCTGGCGGCAATCCGACAGAGCTGGTTGGCGAGCAGCCGGTCGTGCGGCCGTTTAAAGCAACGGGCCGGGTTGGGCGACCCGACGACCTTTGACTTAGTGTTTGAGCCATGCTGGTGATCTAGCCCATTGTTCTTGCCAGCCGACAGCCGAAGCCGGTTCTATGGCCTAGGGCGAAGTGGGGGGTTGCGGCATCCTTAACGCGTCAGAAATCACCAAGGAAGGCGGCGGGTGGCGACCAAGCCGGCCAGCCCCTGAGCCCCCGGGTCGAGCGAGTCGGACCGGTGGTCGGGTTTAAGAGCAAAGTGATGTGAAAATGTAGGTCGGTGCCGTCTTCGCGGGCTTCCTTGGTTTCGGCTTCAGTGTACATCGTGACACGCAGCGAGTCAAACTCGACCTTGGTCGGGATGACAGCTTCGTCTCCATAAACGAGGAAGAATGGGGTGAACTTAGTCGACCGATTTGGCATGGTTCGGAGACTCCAGAGGACAGAACTCATCGAGCCAGCTGCCGGGTGAGTGACTTGACGAGCCACAGCTTGATGCCAGATAGGATGAGGCCGTTGGCCCGCTCAACCTATCTGTTGGACTACGGGTGTGCAATGGAAGCTAGGTCGAGGCGGATGCCGCAGACAGAGCAGTATTGCACGAGAGAACCCTTGGTGAAGTTGGTGCCGTTGTCCGTGATGATGCTGTTCGGCATGCCATAGTGTACTGCAATATCTTTGATGAACCAGACGGTCGTCAGCCCATCCAGCTTCTTGATTGGCCGTGCTTCGATCAACTTGGTGAACTTGTCCACCGCCACCAGCAGATGCGTCATGCCTCCTCGGGCGGTTTTGAAGGGCCCTACCATGTCGAGTCCCCAGACCGCGAAGGGCCAAGCGATCAGGATGGTGTAGAGTGCTGGCGCCGGCTGGTGGGTGCGCTTGCTGAAGCGCTGGCATCCCTCACACTTGAGGACGAGTGACTCTGCGTCTTGGAGGGCCGTAGGCCAGTAGAAGCCATGGCGGAAAGCCTTGGCTACCAGGGACCGCGAGGCGGCGTGGTGCCCGCACTCGCCCTGGTGTATGTCGAGGAGGATCTCAATGCCTTGGTCCTGCTCGACGCAGTGTTGGAACACGCCAGTGGAGCTGCGCTTGACAAGCACGTTGTTGATGATGTTGTAGGCTAACGCCCGGCGTTGCACCTGCCGGACCTCGGTATCGTCTATGGGGAGGGCCCCGTTCTCCAAGAACTCCGAGATGGGTAGTGCCCAAGACGGGGCTGTCACCAAAGTGAAGACGGCCACCAGGGTGGGTTCCGGGTCGGCAGCCCCCGAGCCGGGCTGAGCAGCCACCGGGCCGGGGATGGTGGCGGCCGGGTCGAGGGCGATGGTGGCCGGGTTGATGGCTTCAGCCCCTGGGCTGAGTCCGGCAGTCCTCGGGCTGGGTTCGGCAGTCCCCGGGCTGGGTTCGGAAGTCCCCGGGCCGAGTTGAGGCGCGGCCGGGTCGTCTGGGACATGGATGGACTCGGAGTCCGGAGATGGCTTGACGGACGGCTTGTGTAGGTGCTCAAGGGAGACGCTGAACGAGATGAACTGCCGGGACGAGGCGATTTTGGCGCCCGTGTCCGCTGCCTCATTTTCCCTGCGCGGGACGTGGAGGAACTCGCAGCCCTCGAAGAATCCGGACAACTTCTGGACGAGGAAACGGTAGCTCGCCATGTTGGGGTTGAAGGAAATATGCCCTAGAGGCAATAATAAAGTTATTATTTATTTCCTTATTTCATGATAAATGTTTATTATTCATGCTAGAATTGTATTAACCGGAAACATAATACATGTGTGAATACATAGACAATATAGTGTCACTAGTACGCCTCTACTTGACTAGCTCGTTAACCATAGGCATGAGTTGTCATTTGATAAACGGGATCACATCATTAGGAGAATGATGTGATTGACTTGAACCATTCCGTTAACTTAGCACTTGATCATTTAGTATATTGCTATTGCTTTCTTCATGACTTATACATGTTCCTATGACTATGAGATTATGCAACTCCTGAATACCGGAGGAACACTTTGTGTGCTACCAAATGTCACAACGTAACTGGGTGATTATAAAGGTTTCTACAGGTGTCTCCGATGGTACTTGTTGAGTTGGCATAGATCGAGATTACGATTTGTCACTCCGATTGTCGGAGAGGCATCTCTGGGCCCTCTCGGTAATGCACATCACTATAAGCCTTGCAAGCAATGTGACTAATGAGTTAGTTGCGGGATGATGCATTACAGAATGAGTAAAGAGACTTCCCGGTAACGAGATTGAACTAGGTATTGAGATACCAACGATTGAATCTCGGGCAAGTAACATACCGATGACAAAGGGAACAACGTATGTTGTTATGCGGTTCGACCGATAAAGACAGCCAATATGGGCATCCAGGTTCTGCTATTGGTTATTGACCAGAGAGGTGTATCGGTCATGTCTACATAGTTCTCGAACCCGTAGGGTCCGCACACTTGATGTTCGTTGACGATATAGTATTATATGAGTTATGTATGTTGGTGACCGAATGTTGTTCGGAGTCCCAGATATGATCATGGACATGACGAAGAACTCCGGAATGGTCCAGAGATAAAGATTGATATATGGGATAATAGTGTTTGGTCTCCGGAAGGGTTCCGGAATTCACCGGAAGGGGTTTCGGATGTTTCTCGAAATGTTTGGGTACGAGAACACTTTATTTGGGCCAAAGGGGAAAGCCCACAAGGTTTTTGGAAAGGGCAAAAGGAAGTTTTGCGGAGTCCAGGGGCTAGACGCTACGGTCCCTGGCATGTGGGTCCAGACGCCGAGAACCCTGGCGTCTGGCCCTAGAGTCCGAGAAGGACTCTAGCCTTTCGGGTGAAACTGACTCTGTGGAGGCTTTTACTCCAAGTTTCGACCCCAAGGCTCAACATATAAATAGAGCGGCAGGGCTAGCACCAAAGACACATCAAGAAACACCAAGTCGTGTGTCGGCAACCCCATCCCCTCTAGTTTATCCTCCGTCATAGTTTCCGTAGTTCTTAGGCGAATCCCTGTGGAGATTGTTCTTCACCAACACCGTCACAACGTCGTCGTGCTGCCGGAACTCATCTACTACTTCGCTCGTCTTGCTGGATCAAGAAGGCGAGGACGCCATCGAGCTGAACGTGTGCTGAACGTGGAGGTGTCGTATGTTCGGTACTTGATCGGGGCGGATCGTGAAGGTGTATGACTACATCAACCGTGTTAATAAACGCTTCCTCTTAGTGATCTTCAAGGGTATGAAGATACACTCCCCCTCTCGTTGCTATGCACACATAGATAGATCTTGCGTGATCGTAGGATTTTTTTTGAAATTACTGCATTTCTCAACAATGGTATCAGAGCCAGGTTTATGCGTAGATGTTATATGCACGAGTAGAACACAAGTGAGTTGTGGGTGATACAAGTCATACTGCTTACCAGCATGTCATACTTTGATTCGGCGGTATTGTTGGATGAATCGGCCCGGACCGACATTACATGTACGCTTACGCGAGACTGGTTCTACCGACGTGCTTCGCACACACGTGGCTGGCGGGTGTGAGTTACTCCAACTTTAGTTGAGTTGAGTGTGGCAACGCCCGGTCCTTGTTGAAGGTTAAAACATCACTAACTTGACGAAATATCGTTGTGGTTTTGATGTGTAGGTAAGAATGGTTCTTGCTCAGCCCGTAGCAGCCACGTAAAATTTGCAACAACAAAGTAGAGGACGTCTAACTTGTTTTTGCAGGGCATGTTGTGATGTGATATGGTCAAGACATGATGCTAAATTTTATTGTTTGAGATGATCATGTTTTGTAATAGAGTTATCGACAACTAGCAGGAGCCATATGGTTGCCGCTTTATTGTATGCAATGCAATCACCCTATAATTGTTTTGACTTTATCACTAAGCGGTAGCGATAGTCATAGAAACAATAGTTCGCGAGACGACAATGATGCTACTATGGAGATCAAGGTGTCACGCCGGTGACGATGGTGATCATGACGGTGCTTTGGAGATGGAGATCAAAGGCACAAGATGATGATGGCCATATCATATCACTTATATTGATTGCATGTGATGTTTATCTTTTATGCATCTTATTTTGCTTTGATTGACGTTAGCATTATAAGATGATCTCTTTATAAATTTCAAGGTATAAGTGTTCTCCCTGAGTATGCACCGTTGCCAAAGTTCATCGCGCAGAGACACCACGTGATGATCGGGTGTGATAAGCTCAACGTTCACCTACAACGGGTGCAAGCCAGTTTTGCACACGCAGAAATAATTGGGTTAAACTTGACGAGCCTAGCATATGCAAATATGGCCTCGGAAACTGAGACCGAAAGGTCGAGCGTGAATCATATAGTAGATATGATCAACATAGTGATATTCACCATTCAAAACTACTCCATTTCACGTGATGGTTGGAACTGGTTTAGTTGATTTGGATCACGTAATCACTTAGATGATTAGAGGGATGTCTGTCTAAGTGGGAGTTCTGAAGTAATTTGATTAATTGAACTTGAATTTATCATGAACTTAGTCCTGATAGTATTTTGCAAATAATGTTGTAGATCAATAGCTCGCATTGTTGCTTCCCTTTATTTTTGATATGTTTCTAGAGAAAAATAAGTTGAAAAATGATAATAGCAATGATACGGACTGGGTCCATGATCTGAGGTTTATCCTCATTGCTGCACAGAAGAATTATGTCCTTGATGCACCGCTAGGTGACAAACCTATTGCAGGAGCAAACGCAGACGTTATGAACGTTTGGCTAGCTCGATATGATGACTACTTGATAGATTAGTGCACCATGCTTTACGGCATAGAATCGGGACTTCAAAGACGTTTTGAACGTCATGGACTATATGAGATGTTCCAAGAGTCGAAGTTAATATTTCAAGCAAATACTCGAGTTGAGAGATATGAAGTCTCTAACAAGTTCTATAGCTAAAAGATGGAGGAGAATAGCTCAAGCAGTGAGCATGTGCTCATATTGTCTGGGTACTACAGTCGCTTGAATCAAGTGGGAGTTAATCTTCTAGATAAGATAGTGATTGACAGAGTTCTCTAGTCACCATCACCAAGTTACTGGAACTTCGTGATGAACTATAGTATGCAAGGGATGACGAAAACGATTCCCGAGCTCTTCGTGATGTTGAAATCGACGAAGGTAGAAATCAAGAAAGAGCATCAAGTGTTGATGATTGACAAGACCACTAGTTTCAAAAAATGGCAAAGGGAAAGAAAGGGAACTTCAAGCAGAATGGCAAGCAAGTTGTCACTCCCGTGAAGGAGCCCAAAGCCTGAAACTGAGTGCTTCTACTGCAAAGGAAATGGTCACTAGAAACAGAAATACCCTGAATATTTGGTAGATAAGAAGGATGGCAAAGTAAACAAGGGTATATTTGATATACAGGTTATAGATGTGTACCTTACTTGTGTTTATAGTAACCCCTGGGTATTTGATACTTGTTCGGTTGCTAAGATTAGTAACTCGAAACGGGAGTTACAGAATAAACAGAGACTAGTTGAGGGTGAAGTGACGATGTGTGTTGGAAGTGGTTCCAAGATTGATATGATCATCATCGCACACTCCCTATATTTTCAAGATTAGTGTTGAACCTAAATAAATGTTATTTGGTGTTTGCGTTGAGCATAAATATGATTGGGTCATGTTTATTGCGATACGATTATTCATCTAAGACATATAATAAATGGTTGTCATGTTTACATGAATAAAACCTTCTATGGTCATTCACCCAATGTTGATGGTTTATTGAATCTTGATCATAGTGATACACATATTCATAATATTGATGCCAAAAGATCCAAAGTTGATAATGATAGTGCAACATATTTGTGGCACTGCCATTTGGGTCATATCGGTGTAAAGCGCATGAAGAAACTCCATAAAGATGGACTTTTGGAATCACTTGATTATGAATCATTTGATGCTTGCAAACTGTGCCTTATGGGCAAGATGACTGAAACTCCGTTCTCCGGAACAATGGAACGAGCTACTGACTTATTGGAATAATACATACCGATGTATGTGATCCAATGAGTGTTGATGCTTGTGGCGAGTATCGTTATTTTCTGACCTTCACAGATGATTTGAGCAGATATGGGTATATCTACTTAATGAAACACAAGTCTGAAACATTTGAAAAGTTCAAAGAATTTCAGAGTGAAGTGGAGAATCATCGTAACAAAAAAATAAAGTTTCTACGATCTGATCGTGGAGGAGAATATTTGAGTTACGAGTTTGGCCTTCATATAAAACAATGTGGAATAGTTTCACATCTCACACCACCTGGAACACCACAGCGTTATGGTGTGTCCGAACGTCGTAACCGCACTTTATTGGATATGGTGCGGTCTATGATGTCTCTTATCAGTTTACCACTATTGTTTTGGGGTTATGCATTACAGACAGTTGCATTCACTTTAAATAGGGCACCATCAAAATCCGTTGAGACGACGCCTTATGAACTATGGTTTGGTAAGAAACCAAAGTTGTCGTTTCTTAAAGTTTGGGGCTATGATGCTTATGTGAAAAAGCTTCAACCTGATAAGCTCGAACCCAAATCGGAGAAATGCGTCTTCATAAGATACCCAAAGGAAACTGTTGGGTACAGCTTCTATCACAGATCCGAAGGCAAGATCGTTGCTAAGAATGGATCCTTTCTAGAGAAGGAGTTTCTATCAAAAGAAGTGAGTGGGAGGAAAGTAGAGCTTGATGAGGTAATTGTACCTTCTCCTGAATTGGAAAGTAGTTCATTACAGAAATTAGTTCCAGTGATTCCTACACCAATTAGTGAGGAAGCTAATGATGATGATCATGAAACTTCAGATCAAGTTACTACAGAACCTTGTAGGTCTTCCAGAGTACGGTCCGCACCAGAGTGATATGGTAATCCTATTCTGGAAATCATGTTACTAGACCATGATGAACCTACGAACTATGAGGAAGCGATGATGAGCCCAGATTCCGCGAAATGGCTAGAGGCCATGAAATCTGAGATAGGATCCATGTATGAGAAAAAAAGTGTGTTTTTTGGTGGACTTGCCCAATGATCGGCAAGCCATAGAAAATAAATGGATCTTCAAGAGGAAGACGTACGTTGATAGTAGTGTTGCTATCTACAAAGCTCGACTTGTCACAAAAAAGGTTTTCGACAAGTTCAAGGTGTTGACTACAATGAGCTTTCTCAACTGTAGTGATGCTTAAGTCTGTCTGAATCATGTTAGCAATTGCCACATTTTATGAAATCTGGCAAATGGATGTCAAAACTGCATTCCTTAATGGATTTCTTAAAGAAGAGTTGTATATGATACAACAAGAAGGTTTTGTCAATCCTAAAGGTGTTAACAAAGTGTGCAAGCTCCAGCGATCTATCTATGGGCTGGTGCAAGCATCTCAGAGTTGGAATATACGCTTTGGTAGTGTGATCAAAGCATATGGTTTTATACAGACTTTTTGAGAAGCCTGTATTTATAAGAAAGTGAGTGGGAGCACTACAACATTTCTGATAAGTATATGTGAATGACATATTGTTGATCAGAAAGAATGTATTCTGGAAAGCATAAAGGAGTGTTTGAAAGGAGTTTTTCAAAGAAATACCTCAGTGAAGCTGCTTACAGATTGAGCATCAAGATCTATAGAGATAGATCAAGACACTTGATAAGATTTTTCAATGAGTACATACCTTGATAAGATTTTGAAGTAGTTCAAAATGGAACAGTCAAAGAAGGAGTTCTTGCCTGTGTTGCAAGGTGTGAAGTTGAGTAAGACTCAAAACCCGACCATGGCAGAAAATAGAAAGAGAATGAAAAGTCATTCCCTATGCCTCAGTCATAGGTTCTATAAATATGTTGTGCTATGTACCAGACTTATTGTGTACCCTGCCCTGAGTTTGGCAAGGGAGTACAATTTTGTTGTAGGAGTAGATCACTGGACAATGGCCAAGATTATCCTTAGTAAGGACTAAAGGAATGTTTCTCGATGATGGGGGTGACAAAGAGTTACATTGATGCAAGCTTTTACACCGATCCAGATGACTCTAAATTCTCAATCTGGATACATATTGAAAGTGGGAGCAATTAGCTAGTGTAGCTCCGTGCAGAGCATTGTAGACATAGAAATTTGCAAAATACATATGGATCTGAATGTGGCAGACCCGTTGACTAAACTTCTCTCACAAGCAAAACATGATCACACCTTAGTACTCTTGGGTGTTAATCACATGACGATGTAGTAGATTACTGACTCTAGTAAGCACTTTGAGTGTTGGTCACATGGCGATGTGAACTATGGGTGTTAATCACATGGTGATGTGAACTATTGATGTTAAAAGACATAGTGATGTGAACTAGATTATTGACTCTAGTGCAAGTGGGAGACTGAAGGAAATATGCCCTAGGCAATAATAAAGTTTTTATTTATTTCCTTATTTCATGATAAATGTTTATTATTCATGCTAGAATTGTATTAACCGGAAACATAATACATGTGTCAATACATAGACAATATAGTGTCACTAGTATGCCTCTACTTGACTAGCTCATTAATCAAAGATGGTTAAGGTTTCCTAACCATAGACATGAGTTGTCATTTGATAAACGGGATCAGATCATTAGAAGAATGCTGTGATTGACTTGACCCATTCCGTTAGCTTAGCACTTGATCGTTTAGTATATTGCTATTGCTTTCTTCATGACTTATACATGTTCCTATGACTATGAGATTATGCAACTCCCGAATACCAGAGGAACACTTTGTGTGCTACCAAACCTCACAACGTAACTGGGTGATTATAAAGGTGCTCTATAGGTGTCTCCGATGGTACTTGTTGAGTTGGCATAAATCGAGATTAGGATTTGTCACTCCGATTGTCAGAGAGGTATCTCTGGTCCCTCTCGCTAATGCACATCACTATAAGCCTTGCAAGCAATGTGACTAATGACTTAGTTGCAGGATGATGCATTACGGAACGAGTAAAGAGAGTTGCCGATAACGAGATTGAACTAGGTATTGAGATACCGACGGTCGAATCTTGGGCAAGTAACATACCGATGACAAAGGGAACAACGTATGTTGTTATGCAGTTCGACCGATAAGGATCTTCGTAGAATATGTAGGAGCCAATATGGGCATCCAAGTTCTGCTATTGGTTATTGACCAGAGAGGTGTCTCGGTCATGTCTACATAGTTCTCGAACCCGTAGGGTCCGCACGCTTAACGTTCATTGACGATATAGTATTATATGAGTTATGTATGTTGGTGAACGAATGTTGTTCGGAGTCCTGGATATGATCACGTACATGACAAGGAACTCCGGAATGGTCCAGAGATAAAGATTGATATATGGGATAATAGTGTTTGGTCTCCGGAAGGGGTTCCGGATGTTTCTCGAAATGTTTGGGTACGAGAACACTTTATTTGGGCCAAAGGGGAAAGCCCACAAGGTTTTTGGAAAGTGCAAAAGGAAGTTTTGCGGAGTCCAGGGGCCAGATGCCAGGGTCCCTCGCGTCCGGGTCCAGACGCCGGGAACCCTGGCGTCTGGCCCTGGAGTCCGAGAAGGACTCTTGCCTTTCAGGTGAAACCGACTTTGTGGAAGCTTTTACTCCAAGTTTCGATCCCAAGGCTTAAGATATAAATAGAGGGGCAGGGCTAGCACCAAAGACACATCAAGAAACACCAAGCCATGTGTCGGCAACCCTGTCCCCTCTAGTTTATCCTCCGCCTTAGTTTCTGTAGTGCTTAGGCGAAGCCCTGCGGAGATTGTTCTTCACCAACACTGTCACCACACCATCGTGCTGCCGGAACTCATCTAGTACTTCGCCCATCTTACTGGATCAAGAAGGCGAGGACGTCATCGAGCTGAACGTGTGCTGAACGTGGAGGTGCCGTACATTCAGTACTTGATCGGGGCGGATCGTGAAGGTGTACGACTACATCAACCGCGTTAATAAATGCTTCCGCTTAGCAATCTTCAAGGGTATGAAGACACACTCCTCCTCTCGTTGCTATGCATCACATAGATAGATCTTGCATGATCATAGAATTTTTTTTGAAATTACCGCGTTTCCCAACAGGGGTCGCGGGCGTCCCACTCACCGGAGCACTGTTGCACCACCAGATCCGAGTCGCCGTAGCACAGGATGCGTCGGATGCCGAGTTCCTTGGCAAGCCGGAGGCCATGCACAAGGGCTTCGTATTTGGCGACGTTGTTGGAGGCGGCGAAGTGGGTCTGGAGTGTGTAGCGAAGTCGGTCGCCCTTCGGAGAAGACATCATAATGCCGGCCCCTAGGCCGAGACTCATCTTGGAGCCGTCGAAGTGCATGCACCAGCGCTTGAGTTCGCTGGCGACTGTAGGTACTGGGTCTCGGTCCAGTCGACGAGGAAGTCGGCCCGGGCCTGAGACTTGATCGTGGTGCGGGGCTCGTAGAAGATGGTGTGGCCGGCTAGCTCGAGCATGCACTTGGCGACCCGGCCGGAGGCGTCCCGACACCCGATGATCTCGCCGAGGGGGCCGTGCTGACCACGATGACAACGTGCTCTTGGAAGTACTGCTTCAATTTCTTGGTGGTGAAGTACACACCGTAACACCGTGCTGACCGACCATGAGGTTGCGGCAATGTAGAGCAACATCGGCTCCTTCTCGGCCGGCGCGGCCAGGACTGGTGCGGTGGAGAGCATGTGCTTGAGATCCCGGCCGGAAAGCCTCGTCCGCCTGGTCGTTCCATTCGAACGGCATCTTCTTCTTCATCAACTGGTACAGGGGCAAGGCCCTCTAACCCAGCCGGCTGAGAAACCGGTTGACCGAGGCCAAGCAGCCGGTGAACTTCTGGACATCGTGCAACCGAACTGGCTTGCGCATACGCTCGATGGCCTTGATCTTCTCCGGGTTCGCCTCAATGCCGTGCTCCAAGACGAGGAATCCTAGTAGCTTTCCGGCCGGGACGCCGAAAACGCATTTCTCTGGGTTGAGCTTGACTTCATATTCGCGCAGGTTGGCAAATGTTTCCTTCAGGTCGTCGAGGAGCATGAGGTGCTGCTTGGTCTTCACCACGATGTCGTCCACGTAAACATGGATGTTGCGGCCGAGTTGCGGCAGCAAGCATTTCTACATGCAGCGCTGGAAGGTGGCGCCGGCGTTCTTCAAGCCGAATGACATGGTGATGTAGCAATACGCCCCAAAGGGCGTGATGAAGGATGTCTTCAGGGCATCAGCTAGGTCCAGCTTGATCTGGTGGTAGCCGGAGTAAGCATCCAGGAAGGACAGGAGCTCGCACTCGGCGGTCGGTCGATGACTTGGTCGATCCGCGGGAGGGTGAATGGATCCTTGGGACAAGCCTTGTTCAGGCTACTGTAGTTGATGCACATGCGCTAGGTGTTGTTCTTCTTCAGGACGAGGACTGGGTTGGCAATCCACTCGGGGTGGAACACTTCCATGATGAAGCCAATCGCCAAAAGCTTGGCGACTTCTTCACCGATGGTTCTTCTCTTCTCTTCAGAGAAACGTCGTAGGGGTTGGCAGACAGGCTTGGCGTCCTTGCGGACGTGGAGTTTGTGCTCAGCGTACTTCCTCAGGATACCCGGCATGTCCTTTGGGGTCCATGCAAAAATATCCCGATTCTCACGGAGGAAGTCAATGAGCTCGCCTTCCTATTTTCTCTCGAGGCGGGTGCCTACGACCATGTACTTGCTGCAGCTGGGGTCTTCCGGGTTCAGCTTCACTTTCTTGGTCTCCTTGGAGGGCTTGAAGGCGGCCTTGTCAACCGGCTCCTCGGTCAGGATCGGTGCGGCTGATGTCTCGTTAGCCAGGTCTACGATCTGGTCGAGCTGGCGCCGCTCCTTGGCTATGACCAGCGACTTGGCCAGCTTGGCACCGTCTTGGGCGCACTCCAGGGACTTGCGGTAGTCGCCGGTGATGGTGATGAGGCCCTTCGGACCCGGAAGCTTCATCTTCAGGTAAGCATAGTGGGGGACCGCCATGAACTTAGCAAACGCGGGCCGGCCCAGTAGTGTGTGGTACGTGCTGGACAGGTCCACCACCTCGAACCAGATCGGCTCGCGCCGAAAGTGATTGTTGTCGCCGAACACGACGTCGAGCCGAACCCGGCCAATGGGAGAGCCGGAGAGGCCGGGAATGATGCCGTGGAAGATCGTCCGGGTTGGCTCTAGGTCCTTGGCCTCGAGGCCGAGTTTGGTCATGGTGTCGCGGTACAGGATGTTGATGCTGCTGCCGCCGTCGATGA
Organism: Triticum aestivum; assembly: GCF_018294505.1. NCBI lineage: Eukaryota > Viridiplantae > Streptophyta > Magnoliopsida > Poales > Poaceae > Triticum > Triticum aestivum. The sequence continues at coordinate 488,962,302 of NC_057813.1, forward strand.
GGACTCAGGAAAACTTGCACATGTGCCAAGGCACGATGATGGTGGGGCTGAGGACGAGGGCGTAGCCACCCGGATTCGGCATGACAGCCGGGTGGTCTTCCCGGGTCCATGTGACCGGGCGGTCCGACCAGTGTATGTATTCCGTCTTGGCCGGGATGACGGTGTTCACCTCCTGCCGAAGGAGACGTTCGATGCGCTTGTCGTCGCCGATGCTGGTGAAGACGACGTTGGCCGCATTTTGATTCGGGTAGACATCATCACGCATGGCACCGCCGGCTGGGGGTGGTGGAGGAGGCGGAGGCGGTTGACCCGCGCCTGGAGCCGGAGCCGGAAGAGGCGAGACGTCGCGCCTCATTATGTGCTTGGTGATGCCGCATTGCCGAAGCGTGTGCGAGGACGGCCTTGCGCCGCTGTGGTGCTTGCAGGGGGCGTCCAACATCTCCTCGAAGCTCATGGTGGGCTGCCATGCCGCGTTGCCGGTCTGCCGGCGCATGGCTGCCGGGTCGGTTGCGGGCTCAATGGCCGCGACAAGCCGGTTGTCGTAGCACTGAGCCGGCTGGTCGGCCTTGCGCTTGTTGTTCTCCTGGTTGTGCTGCTGCCGGCTGCCTTCGCCGGCCTGCTTCGGAGGGGGGACCGGCTTTGCTTTGTCGGCTTCATCCAGCGCCACCTGGATCTTCATGGCGGAGTCGGCGTTGGCGTATTTGTCCGCCGTCACCATGAGCGCGGCCATGGTGGCCGGCTCAGAGCGCAAGAGCTTGTGCTTGAGGAGGGTGCCATCTCGGCACCCGTTGACGATATACTAGATTGCTTGAACCTCATGGACGCCCTCGTAGCTGTTCGGAGCTCGGTCCACCATGCGAGGTACTCGCGGCCGGTTTTTGCCGGCCCCTGCATGCACATGGTGAGCTGGCTAGGGCGGCCGGGTCGCCGGTAGGTCCCTGTGAAGTTGTGGATGAAGGCGTGCTCGATGTTGACCCACGTGTTGACGCTGCCCACCGGCAGGCTGTTCAACCAGGTGCGGGCCGACCCTTGGAGCATGAGCGGCGCATAGTGCACGGTGAGTCGGTGGTTGCCGCCTGCGATGCCGATGGCGGTGGTGTAGTCGGTGAGCCAGTCCTCCGGATTCACGGTCCCGTTGTACTTGGGGGTGTCGCGAGGGAGCGTAAACCCTTTGGGAAAGGGCTCGTCCCGGATGCGTGGGCCGAAGCATGCCGGCCCGACGGCGCCGCTCTCTTCCACTTCCAGGGAGAAAGCGAGCCGGTCGAGGCGGTGGCGAGCGTCGGTGTCGTCAATGGCGCGTGCGCCGAGTCGGCTGGCGACCGAGCCACGGGGGGTGGGGGGGTCGGTTGGAGCAGACGCTGGCCGGGCTGGTCGGTTCTGCGTTGCTTTTCCGGGGCCGGCTTGTTGCCCAAGCCGTCAGCGGCCGTCGGGGCCGGGTCGCGCCGGGTCAGGGTGCGGCCGGAGTGCGCCTCGCCAGGTGGTGAGGATGTCGTGTGTTGATGATCGCCAGGCTCGCCAGCGCGGGTGGAGCCAGATCCCGCCGGCTTGGCGAGTTGGTTGAGGCGGTCCTGTTGTGCGTTGGCCGCGTCGAGGAGGTCGTTCATCCGCTTGATGTGCTCCCTCAGCTCCTCGCCCGTGAGCTGGTCCAGGCCGACTGCGGCCACCTCGGCAGTGCACATGTTCTTCACCGGAGTCTCGTAGACAGGCGGGATGTCACCGAAGGCGCGGCCGGTCGCGCCGCCCCGGGCTCGCCCATCGGTGACCCGGCTTGGCTCGGCCGCGGTAGGCATGAAGCCGTAGGCGGCGTTGCGCTTCAGCTGAGCGGAATCCAGGCAACGCTGCGTGGCGGCGAGCGTCCCGGTCAGGTCCATCAGGTGCTGGCGGTTCTCCTCGAGCCAGGCCCGGGCCTCGGCGATGTTGGAAGCGTTGATGTCGGTGCCGATGGGGACGCGAAGGCTGTACATCGCGGCGCGCAACAGGTTGGGCGAGGCAGCCCGAACTGTTGCGGCCTTGGCTTCAACGGCCTTCCTCGCTGCGCTCGACGATGAGGAGGCGTCGGTGCCGGTGACGAAGACCTCCACGTGGACGTCCATTGCCCCGGCAGGAGAGCTGCCGCCAAGGGAGAGGGGGGAGTCGGAAAATTCAAGTACCTCACTGGGGTACTCATCGGCCGCAGGCGCATCGGAGATGCGCAGAACGGCGAAGGAGGCGGCGAGCGCGTTGACGACGTCATCGCCAGCGTGACGGGCTCGTCGGAGTCGGAGAGGAGCCCCGTCTGAAGCATGCTCCCGGCTAGGACCTCGAGCTGCCCCACGGTGGGTGCCAACTGTCGTGGTGGGTGCACGACAGATGCCATGGGATGGCTAAAGAGAGGAGGAGGCTCAAGGGCACTGGTGGGCTCCAGAGGCGAGGTCGGCATGAGCGAGCGTGGGACACAAGACATACCCAGGTTCGGGGCTCTCCGGAGAGATAATACCCCTAGTCCTAACGAGTGTGGTTGATGTGTGACAGTACATAGTTGCTCCTAGAGCTTTATGGAGGACGAAGGAAGGCTGGCCAGGGCTTAGGCTGCTCCTTCTCCCTGTATGTGTGTTCTACTGATCGGTTGGCTACGTTATTGTGTGCTTGCCCGTATGCATGAGGGCTCCTGGGGGTTTTATAGGCCAACTGCCCAGGGGTACAATGGTAATGTTACAAGGCCGTAGGGCCGGATTGTAAGCGTCTGGGAACCCGGAGTTGGGACCCACCGGGTGCCAGTGATTCACCGGGTTCCCCTAGGCACGGGCCTTGCTTGCCTAGGGGCACTGTGCGTTGTCTTGTCGATCGCCAGGGAGTAGCCGAGTCGAGTCAGGTACAATGGCGCTCTGTCAGGTCGCCTCTTGCTGGCGTCAGCGGTGATGACGGGGGCACTGTTGCCACGCCGTCCCTGGTCAGCGGGCAGGTGAGGGGCACTGTTGCCACACTCCGGCTGACCAGAGGCATGGGCGGGGTACTGTTGCCTCGGTCTTCGGTAGATGGAGACTCGTCGCATCGTACGGCTTGGATGGGATGGGAGCTGACCCGTGGCTGGGTTGAGGAACACGCCAAGGGTGGAGCTGGCTTGTTGGGGAATTCTTCGTGTGCCGGGCTCGGCTGTCTTGAGCTGGTTGTTGGGGCCGAGTCGAGGAGCTTGGTCGGGTTGGAGAGTTCGGCCGAGTCGAGGGGCTTGGCCAGGTTGAGCGACCCGGCCAAGCGTGGGCCGACTTGAGGGGCGATGCTGGCCTCGTTGTTTTTGAAAAGGATCTGGGTTCCGTTGCCTGCCCGAGGTTCATCCCCCGACAATGTCTCTAGTGAATCTTCGACGAATAGGTATTTGGGTATGCCGACAGATGTTGGTCAATCAAAGAGGAACTTTCAAATATATTAGTGATCGCATTTGGGACAAAGTTAAAGGATCGATGGGAAAACTTTTATCTGCAGGAGGTAACAATGTTTTGATCAAGTCAGTGGCGCATGCTATACTTGTCTATTCCATGTCTTGCTTCAAGTTAGCACGAGGGCTATGCAAACATATAAATTTCATCATCAATTTTTTTAGCAGATGTAAACAAGGAGGAAGGAAACCAACCTGAGTGTCATGGGAAGTGACGACTAGACCAAAATATTTGGGAAGTCTCGGCTTCCGGGATTTGAAACTTTTTAACCTTGCTTTATTAGCACGGCAAGCGTGGAGATTACTTCAGAAACCCTCCTTACTGAGTGCAAGAATTCTAAAAGCATCCTACTACCTGAAGGGATAAATTCTTACAGCCGAACTTGGATTTCGCCCCTCTCAACTGTGGCGTGCTATTCTAGATGGTAGGGAAATTATGAAGCAAGGGACCATAGGAGGATTGGTAACGGGCAGTCAATGGTCGTTTGGTCTGAAAAACTAGATACCTAGGAAATCGTCACTTAGTCCAATCCTTTCATTGGTAGTCGACCTGCTATCAAAATTTCATAGCTACTGGTGCCAGCGACCGCACAATGGAATGAGGAGTTGTTACGTGTTGTCTTCTTGTCGGTCGATGTGGAAGCTATATTGAAAAATTTAGTGTGCACCAAAAACATGGAATATTTTTGAGATGGCATCCGAATGGAAAAGGCCTCTTCTCGGTGAGTTTGGCCTATAAGCACATCATCAGAATTAAAACACGGAGAGAAGATTGGCTCGAGGGAAGAAGTGGAGGTTCGGACAATGCAAGGTAAGAGAAAGTTTGGTCCATGCTTTGAAATTTTTCGGTCCCATCCAAAGTGAAGCTTTTTCTGTAGAGGTTAGATCGTCACTCTTTGCCGACAACAGATGTGCTCCATAATAGAAATATGTCAACCATCAACACATGCCCGTTGTGCGGTGGGGAAGATTCCTGGAGACATGCGTTGATAAGTTGTACGATGGCACGATGTATATGGGCTCCGTCAGATGAGGAGTTAGTAGATCGTATGGCGGAAAATAAGGAGCCAAATTCTAAGAATTTCATCTTTGAAATGCAAGAAAGCTTGTCTCAGGATCAGTTCACAATGATGGTAGTCACACTCTGGTCTATATGGTACTCCCTCCATTCCTAAATGTAATGCGCATAGAGAGAAGCCCACATACCAATGCATGTGCTGGCGTTATATTTTGGACGAGAAATACCCCTATCGATCTGTAGCAGACACCATCTGCCCAATGCGTCAGGAGACTAGAAAATTGAAGTAAAACTACTGCGCCCTCCCATCATCTTGCTCTGTCCCATCCCATGTGTACGAGAGGGAATAAACAAGGGAAGGAGGCGATGCATTGGGTGGGTTGGCAGAGGGTTAGTTTTGTCTAAAATTGGGCTGGACTCGAACTACGCACTACATTGCGGAATTGTCTCAGAAAACTAATACGCACTATATTGAGGAACAGAGGGAGTATGCAAGACGTAAAGCATTCCTGGCCAAACACATTCTTTCATAAATTCATATTTGATGGACCTGAGATCGCTGCAATAGACAGAGCCCCGAGTGACGGCTCCGCTCCAAGGGCATGGGAGGTGAACCGCTGGTTACCCCCACCTGAGGCGTTTCTGAAAATGAATGTGGATGAAGTGATTGAGCGTCATAGATATGCTGGTGTTGCTGCGGCGATATGTAGAGACAACGATGGCCATTACATGGGCCCTTCCTTGGTTGTCAACCCAGGTATTATGGACCCCACATTGCTAGAAACACTTGCCTGTCAGGAGGCCATGACTCTTGCCAAAGACTTGGGAGTTCAGAAGATCCACGTGGTGTCGGATTGTGAGGGTATGGTGAAAGATATACAATAAGGGTCGGGTGGTCTCCATTGAGCTATCATCAAGGTATTTAACGCTAGGAAAGATACTTTTATTTCATGTAAATTTGTTTATGAGCGTAGGATTTTTAATCTCGAAGAACATAATCTCGCCAAATTCGGTTGTGGTCTAGGTATAGGGTGTCATGTTTGGTTGCTCCCCACGACCAAAATTCTTAAAAAACTCACGGCGAGATTTGATTAAAAAATCCAACTCACGGCGAGCGAGGTGTAGTCGCATTCAGTACACTAAAAAAAGCCACGCCTACCACTTACATGAGTGGTAAGCTATCTCAAAAACAATGAAAAAAAGCCACGCCTAGAAGAGATAATTACGGCTACAGTCCTTATACTCTCCGGCGCGTAACATGATGGTCCTCGAACTCGTGGAATGCTCGACTACGGTCCTTAAATATGAAAATACGCTCCAATATGGTCTTGGCTACGTAATACGTCCAGACTGTTACCACATCAACATACAGTAAAAATATGGGTCTCACATGCCAGTACGCGAGATATGAATAGTATAACACAAAAACATAAACTAGGCGCGGTTGCGTTCGAACCTGAGAGCCCAGGCCATCCGGCAACGTGAGTAAGCCACAAGAGCGACATGTGTTACATTTATACTAGTTGTCTATAAAGCTTAATATAGAAAATAAAATTGGGTCGGCATGTACACTTGCACTTGTAAACATGAACTTTTTCTAAAATTTATGTGGATTAAAAAATATAAGAAAAATTTATGTGTCTTCATTCAGGACCACAAGCATGCACAATTGTTGTGCATTCTCATTATTTTCCTTTCAAATGCAAAATCGTTTTTAAAATTGACAAAGTGTATTTTTAATAATGTTTATAGTGGTTTTAGGAAATGGTTATACTTTTGCCCAATTATATGTCCAGCTATCAGTTTTCTTATTGTTTTCTTTCAAGCACTGTTCAAGATATCTTCCGATATTCCGATAAATCGGCCGATTTATCGCTTACCGTTGTATGATCGATAAGATAATTTGGCCGATAAATCAGCCGATATGGCGATAAATTGGCCGATATGCCGATAAACTGGTCGATTTACCCCTTATCATGGGTTGGCCGATAAGTACCCGATAAGCGATATCCCCAACATTGCTTCCAAGTTCGTGTTTATGTTTCCTTTTTCATCTTTTCGTTTAAAAATGAAATGCAAGAAAATTTTACAATAATTACAAATACACAATTATCGTGTATCTAAAATCTTCATTTCATTTTCATTATTGGTTAACTAAAACAGGTAAACATGAAAAATTTAAAATTTATATAGATTTAAAAATAATAAAAAATACATATCTTCGTTCAGGACCACAAGCACACACAGTTACCGTGTATATTATTTTTTCTAACTGCACAATTGCTTAAAAAGTTGACAACATGTATTAAAAATTATTGTGTAATCATAATAAATTTTAGATATGTATTAAAAAATTAGTCTCCTCCCCAAGAAAAGCTTAGGGTTCATTTGCCTCTCGTCGGCGCCGTCGTCGATCCGCCTTGTCTCCAGTGGCCTTAGGGTCATGACGGTGCGGTGGATCTCGACCCTTGCCTGTGGGAGGGCTCTGTTTTTAGATGTTTCTTCATGTTTTGTTAGGGTGTGTATCTTGCTCAGAAAGATGAGACGACGGCGGCTCCCTGAAGATGCAATAAGGTCTTCTCCGCCTATCCCCATTTCCGATGGTGTGCCTAGCATCTTCGGTGGAGGTGTGGAGGTGTGTCTCTGGTGGATCTATCCTTGGTGAATTTGCTCGGATCTGGTCGTAGTTTGTCTACATTTGTGTTTCTTCAGGTTGGATTCTTCCGATCTACACTACTCTTCATCGCCGGCGGTTGCTGTTCTGCTGCACTGGTCCTATGATGCATTAGCACGACGACTTTTCGACTGTCTAATACAACAGGTTTTGCCTGGCTCCGGCGAGGGGCGATGACGGCAGCGCGCCTTCGGCTCGCTTCAGTGCTTGTAGTCGTCGCTAGGTGGTCTACAGACTTGGATGTAATTTTTATTATTTCTGGTGTTCTTTGTATTACCATGATTGAAGATGAATAGATTGAAAATTTTCTCGCAAAAAAGAACAAATTTTAGAAATGTATTAAAAAAATTCAACTTGTATTTAGAAAATCAACGTGTTTCTTGAAATGCAAAAATGAGTTTACACAATAATATTTAAATACACCACGAACATGTTTTGAAATACACATGGTCAATTTTTTTAAGCATCAATACAGACATAAGCGCTCATATACACGCGCATACACTCATCCCTATGAACGCACACACGCACACGGCATATCATCTTGAGATTTACGAAGTCACCGTAGGCGCCTCGTCGTCGACGGGAACGTCTCCTCCCACTGAAAGCGCACCGCCGAAAATTCTGAAATAAATTCAGGAATAATGCGAGCACCAGAATTTGAACCCTGATGGGTTGGGGATACCACTGTCCACCTAACCAACTCAACCACAGGTTGATTCGCACGTGGTCAATTTTTTGAATGTAAAACTTCCTTACATTTATTTCTTAAATGAGAAAAAGATAAATAAATGTGAACCTGAAAAAAAAAACAGTGGAAAAGGAACGTGATGGAGGCACACTATATGTTGTTTTCTGTGTTCTGTTATATATAGGTCAGAAATTAAAACTAATCACAATTGTGATCTGTGGTTAGCTTGTGCGCACATTATAATCAGCGAGCAAAGGTTTCAGGTTCGAACCTCTGTGTTGCAATTTATTTTGCTGTTTTTCCTCTCTCTGTACTAACATGTGGGCCCCATGCTTCTACTGTATGCTGACATGGCACCAGGCTGAGCTGTAGGCGTATCATGAGACGTAGTGAGGACCGTTTTGAAGCGTATCCACATATTTAAGGACCGTAGTGAAGCATTTCACGAGTTTGAGGACTGTCGTGTTACACGCCAGAGAATACAGGGACTGTACGTGTAATTATCTCCGCGGACGGAACAGCCTCAAAAAAGAAGACGGAACTAGTAATTCTAAAAAAAAAGAGGACGGAAATAGGGCAGACCGGAAGACCTAAGCTCCCCCTTCCCAGTCTCCGCCGCCGCACCAATCCCCTCCTACTTCTGTAGGCAAAGGACCTTGTTCGTTGGTCATTTGGTTTCCAGGTACTATTATTCGCCGAAAGCCTCTGCCTTTTTAAACGTCACACCAAATTATTGATCACTTTTTCTCTCTTTTATCAGCAAGGCTGCGATTATTTTGGGGCACAGATGGTCGAAGATGATACGTCGGCTTCTCAATGTGGTGGTGAAGAATACTTCCACAGGCGTCCACTCGGTGCGGCGAATCGACCCGTACAAGCATCTCTTCTACGAATCGGGAGGTGAGCCAGCAGCATCGATCGCAAACAAGGCCAAGGATTGTGCTCTGGAAATGCAAACCCTTTCTCTTCCCGAGCCATCGGTGAGCTTCTCTCCATCCCCGACCACTCTGCCGCTCATGGGCGGCATGGATTTGTTCGCGCCCATGGGCGGCGGCGAAGGCAGGATCGTAGGCGCCAACGTGGCCGGCGAAAGCGTGCTGTACGATGCCGACGAGCGCCTCTTCCTTCTTCTGCCCTGGATCAACGAGCCCAAGGGGTGGAACCCCGTGTGTCTCTCCATCCCCATACCCGGCGCCGCCGAGAACAGCCTCTACGTCATGGAGAGGTACCTCGGGCAGTCTATGGATGCATATGGCTCCAGCGAGGACTACACCGTTTCCTGCTTCGAGGTCCTTGAGCACGGGCCCAGGACCGGCGGCCATGAGGTGCGCGAAATGCATAGAGGCTGGCGCTGGCGGGTTCTTCGGCCGCCTCCATTCGTCCTCGAACCAGACTACCAACCCTCCGTCATCGCCTCCTACACAAGCATGGTTAACAAGACCAACAGGTGCTCCTTTCATGTGAGGACACGCGCACTGGCACCTATTCCTTTGACACATCGAGGAACGTGGAGCAATGGATGCACGTCTGGGAGTGGACTCTGCCCTTTCATGGGGAAGCCAAGTACATCCCTGAGTTCAACCTATGGTTCGGCTTCTCGGCAGACGGCCATAAACACTTGTGCGCTCTGGACCTTTCTGCCATGGAGGAGGACAAACAACCACCACCCATTCTGCAGCACTTTGAGGATCCGAACCCACCCGAGGAAGAGGGCTGGTGTGCAACGTCTTCTGAACTGGTATACCTTGGCGATGGCAAGTTTTGTGTTGCCAAGACTATTGAGGTCGATGAAACATCTGGTGAGGAGTTTGCGGTGCTCACTGGCGTACAGATTTTGCGCGGCGATGACAATGGCCTCCGCATGATCAAGCACAAGTCCACATGTTACTCTTTTGTCAAGGACATAATCAACTGGGTACTTTGACGTAGTACTGTTGGTTTTGTTATGCATTCGCCTGTTCCCTTCCTACTACTAGATGACAGTGATGTAAGAACTCTTAGTTTTGTTATGCATTCGCCTGTCCCCTTCCTATTAGATGACAGTCATGTAAGAACTCTTGGTTTTGTTATGTATTCGTCTGTCCCCTTCCTAGTAGATGACAGTCATGTAAGATACTTCTGTGATACTGATCTGCATCTTTAGTAACATATACGCTGAGGTCTTCCGGCTTTCCCCTCCCTCCCGCTCGCCCCCCGCGAGGCGACGGGAGGAACCCTACCGCGCCGCCGCCAGCTCCCTTCTCCGCCCCCTCCTCGTCCCTCGCCGCCGCCAGAGGGCGCGACCGGGCGAAGCCTGGCCGGCGCCGGCGGCGGCGAGGCCTCCTCGTTCCCCCTCCCAGCGGCCTTGGCGCGGGCCGGCGTGGCTGGTTCGGGGTGCCTCGCTGTCCCAGGGCGAGGCGGCGCTGCGGCGCGGCGGCGTGGTGTTGGCGCTGCTCGTGACGGTGGCGCGACGGGCTGGGCGTCGGAGGACGCGCCGGTGCGTGGAGCGGCGGGGGCGGCGAGCGGCCGGTGCGGGCAGTCATGGCGGCAGGCGGATCTGGCGTGGCGGCGGGTGCGACGAGGCAGGGCATCGGTGGCGGGCTCCGGTGGCCTGGGCCGGCTCCTGGCTTGGCGCTGTGATGGTGCGGGTCGCGGGCGACAAGGATCTGTGGGCGGCCGCCCCTGCCCTGGCTTCGGGCTGGTGGGGGTGGCGGCGCAGTGGTGGTGGCTGGCGGGGCGTGTTGGTCGAGTCTGCATCAGATCCTCCTGGTCTGGCGCTCAGACGTCGACGGACGGCGCGAGGAGGCCTCTCCGGTGAGTTTCCATGGCTGCAGCTGCGGGTTGATTTGGTCTCTCTCGTCGGCGGGCTCGCGGTTGCCGATGGCCTCGCGGAGATTTGTGTCAGCTACCATGGTGGGACGACATGGGGGTGCTCGCGGGGGAGCTTGGTAGGAGGGATAGGTGGCCTCGATGCGGTCGCGCCACCTGTCGCCGGCATGGTTTGCCGGTCCGGATGCGTCCGCTCCTCCTTCTCCCCCTTTCCCCGTGCTCGGCGGGGAGCTTGGTTGGAGGGATGGGTGGCCTCGATGCGGTCGCGTCACCTGTCGCCGGCACGGTTTGCCGGTCCGGATTCGTCCGCTCCCCTTTCTCCCCCTTTCCTCGGCCGTGGGCGGGTTGGCATAGGTTTACCAGCGGAGCGTCTGCGGGTGGTTCCGTCAGTCGAGGGCCATCGGTTGGTCCAAAGTTGGGGCCTTTGTGTGGGTCTCGGGGTTGTCTGGTTGCAGGGCGGCGGCTCTGGCGGCGGGAGGCGCGACGTTCGTGGGCGGAGCGTGCATCTCGGGTGCGGGCAGGCAAACATGGCCGCGTGGGTGGCGTGGCTGCGGGCGGATGACGGAGTTAAGGTTCATCGGTGGGGTGTGAGTGCCGGGGTACACCACTTGCCCAGTCCTTTGACTGGCCGACGGTGGCGGTGGCCGTTGCCGCCGTACCCTTCCTGAAGGCCCCGTCGCGGCATTCACACTCTTGTCGTCTTGCTCCGGGTGAAAACCTGATCTTCGCTGATCGGGCGGTGGCGGCTTCCCATGGTCGTATCCTTCTTGGAGGCACCGCTTTGGAGGCCTGGCTTCGTTTTGGTCCGGTTCACCTCTCTATTGGTAGTCGGTGGGGTGGTGTGTCGGTGCCTGGCACCTTTGTATCTTGCCTTGGGTGTGTGCGGTGTGTGCGTTGTGCGGTATCTCGGATGTACTCGGTGATGTTTGCTTTATAATATAAAGCGGGGGGAAACCCTTTTTCGGTAAGATACTTTTGTTTGGGTTTACATCTCGATTTTTGAACCTAACTTTGACCCAAAATTTGACTCACAAATTATATGTTATATGCCACAAAATGTATTACCTTTGGGAACTTCATTTGAATATGAATCCAATGATATTTTTTATGGCATATAATTTGTGTTTTATGAGTCAATTATTGGGTCAAATTTAAGCCTCTCGGAAGGATTAATAATAAATATTGACGTATAATGTGTTGCCTAGTCTCTTACATCAGATCAGTCTTTTGGTTGCATTGACTAGAGCATGCACTTCCACATGGTAACGGAGCCAAAAGGTCTTAAGTTCAAGACCCGGCCGGCGCAATTAAATTGCAGCTCACTTTCGGTCCACGTTTAGGCCCGAGGGAGCCCCGAGGGAGCCACGCGTGAAGGGGAGTGTCGACGTATAATGTTTTGCCTAGTTTTTTCCATCAGATCGGTCTTTTGGTTGCATTGGCTAAAGCATGCACTTCTACAATAAATAAAGGGCGCTGCTAGGCGCCGGCGCACCGGCCCAAATTTGGGCCGGTCCACCCCCAGCCGCCCGATACAGCTACGCGCAGCCGTTCGATACAGCTGTACATCTTCCTTCCCCTCCTCGTCTTGGATCTGGTCAACACGGGGAAATCCATGGCGGGCATAACTCTATCCCCTCCACCGGACCCCGCGCACAGCATGCGTCCGTCCTCGCCTGTTTGCCTCGCCCCTCGATACTCTCCGTTGAGGCTCGCCGCCGCCAAAAACGCAAAAGAAAAAGAAAAGGCCGTTAACCCATATCAGCTTTTCTATTGCCTCCCTCGTTCCCAGTTGCATCCATGGGTGGTCCTTCTCGGGGCCGGCCGCAAAACAACGAACCTCGCCGGTGTTGCCGTCCCTCTGGTTGCAACTAATGCGGTCCACGGCGTCGTTCGCCAGTCGAGCCGGTGGTAGCAAAAAAAGACAGTAGTTCCAGCAAGAAAAAAAGATGGTGGTAACAAAAATTTGTTGTCCCAGCAAAACCTAGAAAATGGCAGTAACAAAAATCGCCGATGGTTCCAGCAAAACACAAAGCTGGTAGTAGCAAAAAAAATCAGAAGTGGTTCTAGAAAAAGAAATTGATGCAACAAAAAATCACGGCGGCGACAACATCACCATCCTCTTGATTGTAGCAAAATCTAAAGAAGGTTCCAGCAAAAAAAGAAGCGGTTCCAGCAAAAAAATGATGGAGCAAAAAATCCATAGCAGCATAACTCAAAACAAATCCGATGTAGCAAATGAACTAGCTAGTTCCAACAAAAAAAATCACTGGTTCCAGCAAAAACTGAAGTCGTTGGTGAGGGCGCAGTCTGGTTCCAGCAAAATTGGAAGCTGGTTCCAACACGTGGCCTTGCTGGTTGCAGCAAAAGGTGTTGGCCGGTTCCAGCAAGGTGTCACCGGCTCGCCGTGTCGGCTGTAGCTCGCCACGCCTCTGGTTCCAGCTTCCCGTCATGGGTTGTAGCAAGATGCGGCGCCGGTCACAACTCCCCCGGACACCGGTTGGAGCTTCTCACATCCATGGTTGCAGCATCGGCTAACCATGGCCGTGAAGAAAAAAGAGGGAGGTAGGCTCCTGCCATGGCTGGGCGCAGCTTGGCTGGGCGGAAAGTCGGAATGGAGGGAGGAGGCAGCCGGTCGCAAATCACGTGTCCCCGAATGACAGCTGCCGTCCAGCGACGGGGAAGGAGGAAGAGGAGACTGCGGACGGCGGCCATGGCGACGAGCTGCTGGGGAAGAAAAGTGAAGGAGGCGAGAAAAAGGGGATAGATGTGGCTGCGGCTAGGTCCTTGTGTGCTAGGGGATAAGGATGAAGACAGGTGCATAGGGCCACAGGCGGTCCGCGTGGCGCCTGACGGAAGGTGTTGGGCCCGCAACAGCGCAGCGAGCCACGAGCGACCGGTCGAATCTTCGGCTGGTGCCCCGGCGTGAAACGTTTCCCATAAATAAACCAAACAAAGGGATGACATGCTGCAGCTGTCGTGCAGTCTGTTTATCGTCCGCACAGCAGTTTGGCAGAAATAATTATGTTTCATGTGTTCTGTTGGTGGCTGAGATGTACTTGTATATAAAAATAAAATAATCTTGGCTTAAGATTTGGTTTGTCTGGCAGGCTGGTCATGCTTTCTTTACATCGCGTGGTAGATCTGCTCTTATGTCAAGAACAAGAATTCTTAACTTTGATATGGCGCTCAAGATATTGGTCACGACCGTGTGGCAAATTCAACTACCTGCAAGCGACTGTAAGCCATAAGAAAAGGTCAATTTACTGGTGGAATATTGGTCTTAAAGGGTGTGTTTGATTGGAGTAATAGGCTGGATTGGTTCCTCCCTTCTGTTTGCTTAGAAACAAGTTCATAGTTCACTGCACTTGTACCAATTAATCTACTGTCAACAAATTGCACACTTATAAAAAATCATAAATCAACACTTGTAAACGACCCCCTGCAAAAAAAAAAATTGTATACAAAGTCACACACGTTTACATAAAAATCATACACTTGTACACTAGTGGCATGTCTATTCACACAAAAATTGAACACATGAACGCCAACGCTTCAGAGAGAACCAGTCCAGTCCTTGGTGTATCTTTGATTGTAGGACCTGGCCAGATCTCTACGTTGGAGAGAGCCTTTGATATCCTTTTCCAACCTTCAGTTCTGAATGTCTCAAATCTTCCATACATTTTTTTTTTGACTGGGGAATCTTCCATACATTGTCTGGCTTCTCAAATGAAATTACCAAAAAAACTTTTAGTGGGACATAACTGAAGATGAGTATCAGCATTTTAGCAGTGTGCTGAATTCACATTTCAGATCCAAATAGTTGGCTATCAAGAAGAAGAATCCAAACAAAGATGCAAGAAATAACAGTGCCATCTCGAATGCACCGATACGGATACGGGTATCAGTATCGAGCCAATACGGATACGTAAATTTGTCATTTTCAAAAAGTGCCAATACAGTTACGTTGTAGGTACTCAAAGCCATCTGGAGGAGATGAGAATGATAGATCTTCAGAGAAGTGTCCATACATGGTTGTTGTGTGAGAGGGGACGTTGGTGAGTAGGAGGAGGAGCTCGTCGCCGGCTAGCCGCCACCGCTGCTGGCCGTGGGACCTAGGTGAGCAGCTGCTGGCGACATAGCCGCCGCCTGGTGTGAGCATGGGTGGGAGGAAAGACGCTGCGAGGGAAAGGATGGGGGCATCGGGGCACTAGGATTGCTGGTTGTTTCTTAACTGGGCTGAGCGGGCTCTTACCTGGGCCGGAAAAGTATCCAAAACGTATTGGCGAAGTATCCTTAGAGTATCGTCATTGTTTTAAATCATTTATTCTCGGATACTCCAGCGATACATATCGGGGACGTATCGGAGGAGTATCAGTATCGGATACGGTATCCGATACGGATTCGCTGTTCGACTGAAGTATCCGTGCATTCGAGGGTGCCATAAATAAGCCAAAAGTACCAGAAATATTGGAGACGATTCAAGAGGAGATGGAGCTAACAGAAGTTGTAAATCCACCTTGCAGCGTGTTAGTTCTAGAGCGGGCACATCAGAGACTGCCTAGAACAATAGTGTTCTACGGTATTTTAATCATGTCCGGATGTCCCTTCCTTTGGTGTTTCGGAAATTTCGTTTATCCTACAGGCTATGCTCCAGAGTCTCGCTCTGCAAGGCGTCCCACAGGATTCACGATACGGTGGTGAAGTAGGCCGGAGAATTGAAATCTTGCAGGATGCCTGCGAGATGAACTCTTCCCTCTTGGCCGAGGTTCAAAGGCTGAAGACATCGATCGATGGATAACTAACTGCCGGAGCATAGCTCTAGCGAGGTTGGAGTTGAGCACGAGAAGAAGACAGCAGGTCGTTCAGTTTATTTCACCTCATTTTTGCTGAGCTCATTAGGGTATTATTCATACGCATTTCTCCTCGCTGTCTTGAAAATAGTTCCGAGGATGTTTTACTGGGCATCAGCTGCAGTTGCGACGATTGTACAAATAGCGGTGTTGTTTCAGTTACACTCCCTCTACTTCTATCTTTTTAGAGATTCCACTACAAACTATATACGGACGTATGTAGATATATTTTAAAGTGTAGAGTCACTCATTTTGCTCTATATATAGTTCATAATAGAATTTTTTAAAAAACTTATATTTAGGAACGCAGGAAGTAGGTGATTATAGAGTCACGATGAACAACGGCTGATGATCAACGCGTTGTCAGTGCGTGGTCATGCGCATGTTTGTAGGGAACAATCTGGACTAAAAATATTAACCGGCTTCCAAGATCACTCCTGCTAGTAATAGCAAAGCGGATTTACTGTCGGTTGATTCAGTTTCGTAAACACCAACCAAATCGTGGCTGAACCCGTTAGTTGTTTTCCGTAATAAAATTGTTCTCGGTGAGAGTTGGACCAAGTTTTGGTGTGCTGTCACATGGCAGTGTTGTCGTGATGCAGTAGTCCCGCCATGATTGTCTGTCTGGCAGGCGTTGACCTCGTAGTCGTAGACAGAGGGGACTGGCAGTGGCACCGACCGACCTGTCGAGGCTCGAGAGCGTCTTCTATGCGAGTTCAACAGTTGAGTTGGTTGACTGCTGTCCAGTGTTCTGTGCGGGCGCGCCGTGTGAACCGAAGACCCGAGAGCAGATCCGCTTCATTCGCTCGTCCTCCGGAAGAGATCTCTCTCGGCAAAGATTTTTTTTAAAAAAGTATTATCATTATTTTAACAAATTCCGAAAATATATGGCCTAATTTGGAAATTTCAAAAATATTAGCCCATCGGCCTCGCTCAGGCCGAAGAGGCACTTTCCGGCTGCTCTTAGACCGAAGTTCGGTCTTCGGTCACGCTTGAGCCAAGGTGTGTCCGTTCTGGGCCGATGGGCACTCTTCGGCCTCGCCCTGACCGAAGATCTGTCTTCATCCTACACTAAGCTGAAGTGGGGAGTGCTACACGCCAGAGCAAGTGCTACTGCAAGAGGATGTGCTAGAGCCCAAGCCGACGTTCATCTGCTAATAAATTTTAGTATTTGACATACATGAACATGTTTCACGCATGGCAGGACATATTACAAAATATGGATATGGCGAAACAATTTTTCGAATGTGTGTGAGCATTCTACTTGATACATACGCGCCAACCTAACCAGACACGCGTTTTGTCTGTTTTTCGTCTGTTTGGGTCGGTCAAGCGCATATGCGTGTCCACTTTTTTATTTGGATCGGCAGGTGCGCTCAACAAGAAGCATACACATTTTCGCCGACGTGGCCGACACTGACTAAGTTATGCATAATTATACATAAATGGCACGCGGCCATTTCACACACTGCCAGGCGGGCCATCTATAGGTGGCCGCATTAATTATGACCGTCTGGGTTGTTGGTCGGCCGACATGTGGGGGCGCGACAGACACCAAGGGGACGCGTGGCGCGTCCGTTTCGTGTCCGCGCTGGCACACTTCAGGCGCAAATTTGGACCGGAAAGAGCCCCCGCGAACGCGAAGCGGACGAGTTTTGAGAATGGGCTGGCGCGTTGGGCCATCTTTTTGGCCACGGTGATCCAAACAGACGTGGGTGATACTTCATTGAAATTTGTACAAAAACAGATGAACATGCAAACTACGCCTACAACTACGCCAAACTACGTCTATCCCTGCTACGCCGCGGCCACCGCCCCTTATCTACATGCCGAGAAGTCTGTAGAAACGAATGTAGTCGTCGTCGCCGCCGCCGCCGCCGTCGTCGTCGCGCGCCGCGCCGGAGCCGCCACCGACCCTATTGCACCCTGGCCAGGGTCACCGACGCGCGGTGGGGGGTTGGACGGGCCGGCCTCGTCCTCCTCCGCACTGTCGAGGACGATGACGCCACCCTCCTCGCGTCTAGGAGCTGCCATGGTGGCGAGAGAAGGACGTCCTCGAGGGTGCGGCCGGGCACGCCCCACCACTCGAGCCGCCCGTCGGCGTAGTGGCGTCCGCGGGGGATGATGCCGTAGGCGGACGCGATCTGGTCTTCGCGACCGCGCTCGAAGTACATTGTCCATAGCGTGTGGCTGTCGGCGGCGTACCTCGGCTCGTTCCGCTACGCCTCCGTTAACGAAGAGCGGATGCGAACGATCTCGGCCCGCCGTGCAGCCCCTTCGAGCACCGGTGGCACCGGGACGCCGCCGATGCTCAACTTCCATGACCCCGGCACACACATGTCCGGAGGCGCCAGATATTCGACCTCGTAGAGGAGGTGCACCTCTGGTTCTTGGAGATGGCGGTGGCCGAAGCACCCACTTCCTTGGACACCCACTTGACCGCTGGTCTTGGCCGCTCATTTCTTCTTCTTCTTGCGTTTCCTCGTCGGAGCAGGCACCGGCTCCTCCTCCTCCTCATCCTCCTCCGGCTCTTCCTCACCGTAGTCGAGCTCGCCGTCCATGTCGCTGAGGTCAATTGAGTCGTCTTGGGCAGTGAACCCAGGGGAAGCGGCGGCGGCAGCCGAGCCGGCTGCGATGATGTCTTCCATGTCGGCCTCCATCGCTCTGCGTCGCCAAGATGCTACAAGGAGGCTTGTGCGAAGAGAAACTGGCCACGGCGGAGAGGTGGCGTTGGGGAGGCTGCTTAGTCTGGTGGCGAGTACGTGTATGGAGGGTACTGCACGCCGGCGAACGCGGGCGAGAGCGTGCACTGGACTAGGCGACCATGGGGGAAGGTGACGTTGGGGTTGAACCCGCCGTGTACGTCGCTGTCGGCATAGCCCGGCGACGGCGTGTAACCTCGTGGTTGTGGCGACGATGAGGAGCCGGCAGGATATCCAAGGCTTTGCTGGCTCCAGGTCGCGTGCGGGCCGTGGCCGCCGGGTGGATTCACCATCCCCGCGCGAGCCGCCTCGGTTTGTTCAGCCGAGCGTTCCGCCACGGCCCCGGCCGCGAGCGTCGCCTCTCCTAGGCCTTCTTGGCCCTGTTGCGCCAATCGGCAGTGACGGCCTCCCAGCGCTGCACTTCCGCCTTCCAGTCGGCGTTGGACATGCCCGGGGGCTTGGATGGCGGCGCCCTCAGCTTCCTCTGCTTCGGCTGGGGCGGCGGTGGATGTGGTATCCATCGTGGCGCGAGGGGACACATACTTCTTCGGGGGCATGGCGCTCGGCTTGGAAGGGAGGAGGAGGAGATTGGCAGGAGGAATGGAGAATGAGAGGGAAGCCGAGGGGGAGCGGGAGGAAACGGCAGGAAGGCCTCCTCTCACCGATAGAGAGGCCCCGCACCCCTTTTGTCTTTTCCGGCACCCCCATGCGACACTCGGGCGCTTGGGTTCGGCTTGGGAGCATCTCCAGCCGCGCCCCCAACAGGCCCTCACCAGGCGATTTTTCCGCGCCGGAGCCCAAAAATCGGCCAGTCGCGCCCCCAAGAGCCTGTTTTTCGCCGGCTTGGACCAAAATTAGTGCCGGAGTACCTAGGACGAACCCGGCGCGCTGGGGGGTGCCTGGGGCACCGGGGCGAGTGGTTTTGGCGCGAACGCGCTGCGGGCCCGCCGAGTGGTTTTGGCGCGAATGCGCTGCGGGCCCGCCGCTGGTCAGCCTTCCATTGATTCCTCACGGGCGGCGCTCACATGCGGCGTGGTGTCACCCTCCTTCCGCCACGCGTACACACGGTGCCTGGCTATAAAAGCAACGCCTCCCCTTCGCCGCAGGCTACACCCGCTCACTTCCTTGCCACCGAGTTCTCTACCTCTCTCCTCGCGCACAACCGCCGTGCTCCACCTCTCTTCCCCCTCCCTCCTCCCCAAGACGATGGCCGAGCGGTTCCCCGGCAATGGGGCGGTGGCGATCGGCTTCGGTCGCCGCTCCCTCCACGACTGGGAGGCCTACCTGCTCTTCGAGGCCAACATCCTGGCACCTCCCGACATGCGCGTCGGGCCGTTGGGTTAGAGGCTTAGCGCCGGCGGCATCCCCATCTCCCCGGTGCCCGACATCGACGCGCGCCCCGACCTCTTTTCCACGGAGGTTGACCACGTTCGGGCGTCACTGACGGACGAGCAGCGGGCCCTCCTGCAGTATGCCGCCAGCAACCATGAGGCGTCGGCGGCGTACATCCAACACCGGCAGGCGCAACGGATCGCCTCCACCAACGGGGCACCGGTGGTCAAGGGCCGACAGAACAGCGAGGGGTGCCGCCTGTGGTGGGGCGCCCCCGGCCGCTTGCTTCACGCCGTCCTCGGGCACCTCGAGGGCAGCAACGACCTGCCCATGACCTATCCTCCTGCCCGGCCCGAATCGGCGGCCAGTGGATGCCGAGGAGGGCGGCATCCCCTTTTTCCTCCTCCTCCTCCCGTTCCTCCTCGTCGGGTCGCCGGCGCGGCTCATCGTCAAGGTTGAGCCGGGCGAGATGCCGCTCGGCCGGCGAACATGCAACACCGGCATCGTCATCAACGATGGCGGTCGGGCCTCCTCCTCGGCCCCTCCCCGCTTCGTCAATGCAAAGACGGAGCCTGGGCTCGTGATGTCTACTACACAACCTTCTTCTTGTAGACGTTGTTGGGCCTGCAAGTGCACAGGTTTGTAGGACAGTAGCAAATTTCCCTCAAGTGGATGACCTAAGGTTTATCAATCCGTAGGATGCGTAGGATGAAGATGGTCTCTCTCAAACAACCCAGCAACCAAATAACAAAGAGTCTCTTGTGTCCCCAATACAATGGTAGATTGTATAGGTGCACTAGTTCGGCGAAGAGATAGTGACACAAGTGCAATATGGATGGTAGATATAGGTATTTGTAATCTGAAATTATAAAAACAACAAGGTAACTAATGATAAAAGTGAGCGTAAACGGTATTGCAATGGTAGGAAACAAGGCCTAAGGTTCATACTTTCACTAGTGCAAGTTCTCTCAACAATAATAACATAGATAGATCATATAACAATCCCTCAACATGCAACTAAGAGTCACTCCAAAGCCACTAATAGCGGAGAACAAACGAAGAGATTATGGTAGGGTACTAAACCACCTCAAAGTTATCCTTTCTGTTCTATCTATTCAAGAGTTCGTAGTAAAATAATGTGAAGCTATTCTTTCCGCTCAATCCATCATAGAGTTCATACTAGAATAACACCTTAAGACACAAATCAACCAAAACCGTAATGTCACCTAGATACTCCATTGTCACCTCAAGTATCCGTGGGCATGATTATACGATATGCATCACACAATCTCAGATTCATCTATTCAACCAACACAAAGTACTTCAAAGAGTGCCCCAAAGTTTCTACCGGAGAGTCAAGATGAAAACGTGTGCCAACCCCTATGCATAGGTTCATGGGCGGAACCCGCAAGTTGGTCACCAAAACATACATCAAGTGGCACATGATATCCCATTGTCACCACAGATAATCACGGCAAGACATACATCAAGTGTTCTCAAATCATAAAAGACTCAATCCGATAAGATAACTTCAAAGGGGAAAACTCAATCCATTACAAGAGAGTAGAGGGGGAGAAACATCATAAGATCCAACTATAATAGCAAAGCTCGGGATACATCAAGATTTTGCCATAGAGGGAACACGAGAGAGAACAAGAGAGAGAGAAAGAGAGCGATCAAACACATAGCTACTGGTACATACCCTCAGCCTCTAGGGTGAACTACTCCCTCCTCGTCATGTATAGCGCCGGGATGATGAAGATGGCCACCGGTGATGGGATCCCCCTCCGGCAGGGTGCCGGAACGGGCTCCCGAGAGGTTTTTGGTGGCTACAGAGGCTTGCGGCAGCGGAAATCCCGATCTATCTTCATATTTGATGTTTTTAAGGTACGTAGGCTTATATAGGCGAAAGAAGTCGGCCGGGGAGCCTCGAGGGGCCCACGAGAGGGTAGGGCGCGCCCAGGGGGGTGGGTGCCCCCCTGTCTCGTGGCTTCCTCGATGACCCCGGCTTGCACTCCAAGTCTCCTGGATCATAATCTTTCCAAAAATCACGCTGCCTAAGGTTTCATTCCGTTTGGACTCCGTTTGATATTCCTTTTCTTCGAGATACTGAAACAGGCAATAAAACAGCAATATGGGCTGGGCCTCCGGTTAATAGGTTAGTCCCAAAAGTTATATAAAAGTGTATAATAAAGCCCGTAATCCTTCAAAACAGATAATAAAATAGCATGAATGCTTCATAAATTATAGATACATTGGAGACATATCAGCATCCCCAAGCTTAATTCCTGCTCGTCCTCAAGTAGGTAAATGATAAAAGAAAGAATTTATGAAGTGTGAATGCTAGAGGTGCACAAGTTTGATCAATGATAATTTCAATCACCTTTTCTAGCATCATTATATGTCATAACAGTAGTTCATCTCATAAAACTTTTCATAATCAAGTAACAAGCAATTCACATGTTAAAGCATGGACCATAAACTTTCTTGAAAACTAGCAAACTTCATTCTTAGTCATCAAACAATTGAAATTCATCTTATTTTCAGGAAGGGTCTATGTCAGAGCTTTGATTTAGCAACCTTCACATACTCAACTATCATATAGTCTTCTACAATTGCTAACACTCACGTGATATTAATGGGTCCAAAGTTTTAATCGAACAAAGAGAAAGATAGGGGCTTATAATGTTGCCTCCAAACGTATTCACCTTTGGGTGATGTCAACAATAATAGTTCTTGCTAACTTACATCCAATTGGATATATATATATATATATATATATATATATATATATATATATATATCAGGATCACCCTAATACAAAGTGCTTGCCAAAGGATAAAATGAAAAAGGGAAAGGTGAAGATCACCTTGACTCTTGCATAAAGTAAAAGACATAAAGTAAAAGATAGGCCCTTCGCAGAGGGAAGCAGAGGTTGTCATGCGCTTTTAGGGTTGGATACACAAAATCTTAATGTGAAATAACGTCACTTTATATTGCCCCTTGTATATGGACCTTTATTATGCAGTCCGTCGCTTTTATTGCTTCCATAACAAGATCGTACAAAGCTTATTTTCTCCGCACTAATAAGTCATGCATATATAGAGACCAATTTTTATTGCTTACACCGATGACAACTTACTTGAAGGATCTTACTCAATACATAGGTAGGTATGGTGGACTCTCATGGCAAAAATTGGGTTTAAGGTTATTTGGAAGCACAAGTAGGATCTCTACTTGGTGCAAGGAATTTTTGGCTAGCATGAGGGGGAAAGGCAAGATCAACATGTTTGAATGATCCATGACAATATACTTTAACTGAGATGTGAGAAAACATAACCCATTACGTTGTCTTCCTTGTCCAACATCAACTCTTTAGCATGTCATACTTAATGAGTGCTCACAATTATAAAAGATATCTATGATAATATATTTATTTGTGAAATCTCTCTTCCTTCAATATTCTTTCATGAATTGTTCAAATGACTAATACAATGCTTGCTAACCGTCAATAAATTTACAACCTCTACTTCTTAAATGTGAAGTCATTACTCCCCATGGGATAAGCAAATAAAACATATATAAATTCAGATTTATAACATTCAATTCATTCAACCATTTACTCATAGGATATAAGTGAAGCACACGAGTAAATAAAAAACTACTCAAAAAGATATAAGTGAAGATCAATGAGTAGCTAAATAATTATGGAACTATGCGAAGACTCTCTCTCATTTAAGAATTTCAGATCTTGGTATTTTATTCAAACAGCAAGCAAAGCAAAATAAAATGACATTGCAAGGATAGCACAACTCATGTGAAGAAGCAAAAACTTAGGCTCGACCGATACTAACCGATAGTTGTTGAAGAAGAAAGGTGGGATGCCTACCGGGGCATCCCCAAGCTTAGATGCTTGAGACTTCTTGAAATATTATATTGGGGTGCCTTGGGCATCCCCAATCTTGAGATTTTATGTCTCCTTAATTCCTTTCATATCATGATTTCTCTTTTTATCAAAAGCTTCATTCACAACAAATTCAACAAGAACTCGTGAGATAGGTTAGTATAAATCAATGCAAAAACCTTATCATCTTATACTGTAACAAATTACTAACATTATTATCCAACATTGCATATTAAATTCCTATGCATATTTAACACTCCTATCCTCAAATAGAATCATTAAACAAGCAAGAAAATGCAAACAATGCAAACATAACAGCAATCTGCCAAAACAGTATAGTCTGTAAAGAATGCAAGATTCATCATACTTCCCTAACTCCAAAAATTATAAGAAAAATACTACGCTGTAAAAGATTTATCAGAGCTCATTATGCAAAAATATTTAACATTATATCACTCTCTGAATTTTCTAGGGAATTTTGGCAACAGCGGTAAACTTTCTGTTTTCAAACAGCAACATGTATACTAGCAAAATAAGCATGGTAAAGGCTATCCTTGACATTTTTATTGAAAATAGAGATGCAAAACATTATTATAAATAACAGAAAGCAAATACTAACAAAATAAAATGACGATCTAAGCAAAACACATATCATGTGGCGAATAAAAATATAGCTCCAAGTAAAGTTACCGATGAACGAAGACGAAAGAGGGGATGCCTTCCGGGGCATCCCCAAGCTTAGTTGCTTGGTTGTCCTTGGATATTACCTTGGGCTGCCTTGGGCATCCCCAAGCTTAGGCTCTTGCCACTCCTTATTCCATAGTTCATCGAATCTTTGCCCAAAACTTGAAAACTTCAACCACACAAAACTCAAAACAGAACT
Organism: Triticum aestivum; assembly: GCF_018294505.1. Taxonomy (NCBI): domain Eukaryota; kingdom Viridiplantae; phylum Streptophyta; class Magnoliopsida; order Poales; family Poaceae; genus Triticum; species Triticum aestivum. Next base: position 488,986,576 of record NC_057813.1, read on the forward strand.
CGTAAGCTCCGTTAGTATAAGAGAATAAAACCACCACTTAGGTACTGTAATGAACTCATTATAAATTTATATTTGTGTTAAACCTACTGTATTTGAACTTTTCTATGGTTCATACCCTTACATACTAGCCATAGATTCATCAAAATAAGCAAACAACACAATGAAAATAGAATCTGTCAAAAACAGAACAGTCTGTAGTAATCTGTATCAAACGTATACTTATGGAACCCCAAAAATTATGAAATAAATTGGTGGACCTGAGGAATTTGTCTATTAATCATCTGCAAAAAGAATCAACCTAAAAGCACTCTCCAGTAAAAAAGGCAGCTAATCTCGTGAGTGCTAAAGTTTCTGTTTTTTACAGCAAGATCACAAAGACTTCATCCAAGTCTTCCCAAAGGTTCTACTTGGCACAAACACTAATTAGAACATGAAACCACATCTAACCAGAGGCTAGATGAATTATTTATTACTAAACACGAGCAAAAGGTAAAGAACAAAAATAAAGTTGGGTTGCCTCCCAACAAGCGCTATCATTTAACGCCCCTAGCTAGGCATGATGATTTCAATGATGCTCACATAAAACATAAGAATTGAAACATAAAGGGAGCATCATGAATAATATGACTAGCACATTTAAGTCTAACCCACTTCATATGCATAGGGATTTTGTGAGCAAACAACTTATGGGAACAATAATCAACTAGCATAGGAAGGCAAAACAAGCATAACTTTAAAACTTTAAGCACATAGAGAGGAAACTTGATATTATTGCAATTCCTACAAGCATATGTTCCCCTCTCATAATAATTTTCAGTAGCATCATGAATGAATTCAACAATATAACCAGCACCTAAAGCATTCTTTTCATGATCTGCAAGCATAGAAAATTTACTACTCTCCACGTAAGCAAATTTATTCTTATCAATAGTAGTGGGAGCAAACTCAACAAAATAACCATCATGTGAGGCATAATCGAATTGAAAACTAAAATCATGATGACAAGTTTCATGGTTATCATTATTATTAATAGCATACAAGTCATCACAATAATCATCATAGATAGCAACTTTGTTCTCATAATCAATTGGAACCTCTTCCGAAATAGTGGAATCGTCACTAAATAAAGTTGACACTCTTCCAAATCCACTTTCATATTCATCACAATAAGATTCAACATCCTCCAAAATACCGGGATCAATACTACCTAAAGTTGACACTCCTCCAAACCCACTTTTATCAATATAATCATCATAAATAGGAGGCATGCTTTCATCATAATAAATATGCTCATCAAAACTTGGGGGACAAAAAATATCATATTCATCAAACATAGCTTCCCCAAGCTTGTGGCTTTGCATATCATTAGCATCATGGATATTCAAGGAATTCATACTAACAACATTGCAATCATGCTCATCATTCAAATATTTAGTTCCAAACAATTTAATGCATTCTTCTTCTAGAACTTGAGCACAATTTTCCTTACCATCATTCTCACGAAAGATATTAAAAAGATGAAGCGTATGAGACAAACTCAAATCCATTTTTTGTTTTCTTTTATAGACTAAACTAGTGATAAAACAAGAAACAAAAAGATTCGATTGCAAGATCTAAAGATATACCTTCAAGCACTCACCTGCCCGGCAACGGCGCCAGAAAAGAGCTTAATGTCTACTACACAACCTTCTTCTTGTAGACGTTGTTGGGCCTGCAAGTGCACAGGTTTGTAGGACAGTAGCAAATTTCCCTCAAGTGGATGACCTAAGGTTTATCAATCCGTAGGATGCGTAGGATGAAGATGGTCTCTCTCAAACAACCCTGCAACCAAATAACAAAGAGTCTCTTGTGTCCCCAACACACCCAATACAATGGTAGATTGTATAGGTGCACTAGTTCGGCGAAGAGATAGTGATACAAGTGCAATATGGATGGTAGATATAGGTTTTTGTAATCTGAAATTATAAAAACAGCAAGGTAACTATCGATAAAAGTGAGCGTAAACAGTATTGCAATGGTAGGAAACAAGGCCTAAGGTTCATACTTTCACTAGTGCAAGTTCTCTCAACAATAATAACATAGATAGATCATATAACAATCCCTCAACATGCAACAAAGAGTCACTCCAAAGCCACCAATAGCGGAGAACAAACGAAGAGATTATGGTAGGGTACTAAACCACCTCAAAGTTATCCTTTCTGTTCTATCTATTCAAGAGTTCATAGTAAAATAACGTGAAACTATTCTTTCCGCTCAATCCATCATAGAGTTCATACTAGAATAACACCTTAAGACAAAAATCAACCAAAACACTAATGTCACCTAGATACTCCATTGTCACCTCAAGTATCCGTGGGCATGATTATACGATATGCATCACACAATCTCAGATTCATCTATTCAACCAACACAAAGTACTTCAAAGAGTGCCCCAAAGTTTCTACCGGAGAGTCAAGATGAAAACGTGTGCCAATCCCTATGCATAGGTTCATGGGCGGAACCCGCAAGTTGGTCACCAAAACATACATCCAGTGGCACATGATATTCCATTGTCACCACAGATAATCACGACAAGACATACATCAAGTGTTCTCAAATCATAAAAGACTCAATCCGATAAGATAACTTCAAAGGGGGAAACTCAATCCATTACAAGAGAGTAGAGGGGGAGAAACATCATAAGATCCAACTATAATAGCAAAGCTCGGGATACATCAAGATCGTGCCATAGAGGGTACACGAGAGAGAACACGAGAGAGAGAGATCAAACACATAGCTACTAGTACATACCCTCAGCCTCGCGGGTGAACTACTCCCTCCTTGTCATGGATAGCGCCGGGATGATGAAGATGGCCACCGGTGATGGGATCCCCCTCTGGCAGGGTGCCGGAATGGGCTCCCGAGAGGTTTTTGGTGGCCACAGAGGCTTGCGGCGGCGGAACTCCCGATCTATCTTCATATTCGATGTTTTTAGGGTACGTAGGCTTATATAGGCGAAAGAAGTCAGTCGGGGGAGCCTCGAGGGGCCCACGAGAGGGTAGGGCGCGCCCAGGGGGTGGGAGCCCCCCTGTCTCGTGGCTTCCTCGATGACCCCACGGCTTGCACTCCAAGTCTCCTGGATCATAATCTTTCCAAAAATCACGATGCCGAAGGTTTCATTCCGTTTGGACTCCGTTTGATATTCCTGTTCTTTGAAATACTGAAACATGCAATAAAACAGCAATATGGGCTGGGCCTCCGGTTAATAGGTTAGTCCCAAAAGTAATATAAAAGTGTATAATCCTTCATAAATTAGATACGTTGAAATAGCATGAATGCTTCATAAATTATAGATACGTTGGAGACGTATCAGCTCGCCGCGATGAAGACGGAGCCGGGGCTCGACGCGGGCAAGACAGAGCCTGGACTCTCTGAGGAGGTGGCATTGAAATGTGCGCGCGAGGACTGGGCATAGACTAAGCTAGAGTGCTAGTGATGCGCCCTAGAGCAGTATTCCGCTCAGTGCCGGGGCCACAACGAGGATGAGTCATCGTCCTCGACGACGACGGCGACGACGCGCCGCCACCGGTCCGCCAGGGCAACGGCAGGCAGGAGTCCAGCAGGGGCGGCATCGGCCGCATCATGGAGGAGAAGGACGACGACGATGGCGACGGCAACAGCGACGGCGACTTTGCCGCGCTCAGCGCGTTCTTCCTGTAGCTAGGCTTTTATTTTTTAAGTTTACTATGTAAAAAAAATTTAAGCGCCGAAGTTTATTTTAAGTTTGCTATATTTCACCGAAGTTTATGCCCGTTTGCCAAATTTTAGCCGAACGTATGTTTAATTGTTTTTAAAGAAAACCTTCTGGGTCGACCCTGGGCCGGCGGCTGGGAACCCGATCAGCCCCAAGCCGATTTTTTTGCCGGGTCACCCCAGGCGATGAATTTTCGAGCCCCCTGGGGGGCCAACGGCTAGAGATGCTCTTAGGTGCGTGAGGATGGTGGCAATAGGTGGAAAGAAAATGGGTCTCAACTCTCAACTTCCAACCATGAGTGCATCGGCACCCGACTGCGATTGTTACCAATCTTACTCCTCTAACATTGTTGTTTTTTTCTTCCGAAAAGTTGAGGGCATTAGAGCATCTACCGGGCGCATCAAACCCGCCTTACACACCCGGACGGACCGTCCGGTCACTGTCCAGTCAATACTTTTTTACCCTGACGGGTTCCTCAAACGGCCTCAAACGTCCGGGCTGACAGGCACCCTTCATATCCAGCCTAAATATGGGGCGGATATGAGGCGCTTGGGCACGCTCGCCACGTCAGACCCAACAGCCCGACCCGACCCCAAATTGCACCAAATCCACCCCGAAGACCAGTCAGATTCATTTGGTTACACAGGGATACAACTTCCTCTGTTTCGGAACCCATCCAAACAGCTGTATGGGGAGTGTTGCGGTCGTAGGCCACAAGACCACGGCTAAGCACAACTCCAACACACAATCTCAAATGGTCCGGCCAAGTCGGTTTCAGAGTAAAGGGACAGAAGATGCAGCCCAATGCGCGGTAGCAAATGGATCAATGTCTGTTTTCGGTCCGCTTTTGACCCATTCTCGGCCCAAATTTTGGTCGCGGTTGTGTTGGGACTGCGGGCGGACAGACGGGACGGGCGCCCTTGTCCTCCAGTGGCCCACCCGTCGTGGAAACACTTGCCGACTTTCCCTCCATTTTGCCTAAAACCCTCATGTGTGCCCCTCCTCTCCCTCCTCGATGGTCGGCGGCCCGACGGGTCCCGGCGACTCCCCCCGTGGTTGCGCGCCCCGCGGCAAAGAAGAAAGCTACGAAGAAGCCGCGGTCGGAGCTCTCGCTGGTGGAGCTTGCCAAGTCGATGCCGAATCAGCCAAGAGAAGGAACTGGCGGACAAAGGTGGTGGAGAAGAAGTACGCTGCCGACTATGCCGCCAAGGTGGCAGCACGGTGTGCCGCACTGCACTAGGCCGATGTCGATGGCAAGGAGTCCATCATCGCTAAGGCGCTGTCGGGGAACATAGTAATTTCAAAAATTTCCTACGCACACGCAAGATCATGGTGATGCATAGCAACGAGAGGGGATAGTGTGTCCACGTACCCTCGTAGACCGAAAGCGGAAGCGTTAGCACAACGCGGTTGATGTAGTCGTACGTCTTCACGGCCCGATCGCTGAAGCACCGAACGCACGACACCTCCAAGTTCTTGCACACGTTCAGCTCGATGACGTCCCTCGAACTCCGATCCAGCTGAGTGTCGAGGGAGAGTTCCATCAGCACGACGGCGTGGTGACGATCTTGATGTTCTACCGTCGCAGGACTTCGCCTAAGCACCGTTACAATATTATCGAGGAGGACTATGGTGGAGGGGGGCACCGCACACGGCTAAGAGATCTAGAGATCAATTGTTGTGTCTATGGGGTGCCCCCCTCCTCCGTATATAAAGGAGGAGAGGAGGGGGAGGGCCGGCCCTCAACTATGGCGCGCCCTGGGGAGTCCTACTCCCACCGGGAGTAGGATTACCCCCCTTCCATGTAGTAGGAGTAGCTGTCAAGGAAAGGGAAGAAAGAAGGGAAGGAAGGAGGGGGCGCAGCCCCTCCCCCTAGTCCAATTCAGACTAGGCCTTGGGGGGGTGGGGGTGGCCTGCCCTAGGCAGCCCCTATCTCTTTCCCGTAAGGCCCAACACTTCCCCCCGGCGAATTCCCATAACTCTCTCGTACTCCGATAAATACCCGAATCACTCGGAAACTTTCCGAAGTCTAAATATAGTCGTCCAATATATCGATCTTTATGTCTCGACCATTTCGAGACTCCCCATCATGTCCCAGATCTCATCTGGGACTCCGAACTCCTTCAGTACATCAAAACACATAAACTCATAATATAACTGTCATCGAAACCTTAAGCGTGCGGACCCTACGTGTTCAACAACTATGTAGACATGACCGAGACACGTTTCCGGTCAATAACCAATAGCGGAACCTAGATGCTCATATTGGCTCCTACATATTCTACGAAGATCTTTATCGGTCAAACCGCATAACAACATACGTTGTTCCCTTTGTCATCGGTATGTTACTTGCCCGAGATTCGATCGTCGGTATCTCAATACCTAGTTCAATCTAGTTACCGGGAAGTCTCTTTACTCGTTATGTAATGCATCATCCCGTAACTAACTCATTAGCTACATTGCTTGCAAGGCTTATAGTGATGTGCATTACCGAGAGGGCCCAGAGATACCTCTCCGACAATCGGAGTGACAAATCCTAATCTCGAAATACGTCAACTCAACAAGTACCTTCGGAGACACCTGTAGAGCACCTTTATAATCACCCAGTTACGTTATGACGTTTGGTAGCACACAAAGTGTTCCTCCGATAAACGGGAGTTACATAATCTCATAGTCATAGGAACATGTATAAGTCATTAAGAAAGCAATAGCAACATACTAAACGATCAAGTGCTAAGCTAACGGAATAGGTCAAGTCAATCACATCATTCTCCTAATGATGTGATCCCGTTAATCAAATGACAACTCATGTCTATGGCTAGGAAACTCAACCATCTTTGATTAACGAGCTAGTCACGTAGAGGCATACTAGTGACACTATGTTTGTCTCTTTACTCACACATGTATTATGTTTCCGGTTAATACAATTCTAGCATGAATAATAAACATTTATCATGTAATAATGAAATAAATAATAACTTTATTATTGCCTCTAGGGCATATTTCCTTCAGCCTCCCACTTGCACTAGAGTCAATAATCTAGTTCACATCGCCATGTGATTTAACACCAATATTCACATCTGTATGTGATTAATACCCATAGTTCACATCATCATGTGATCAACACCCAAAGGGTACTAAGGTATGATCATGTTTTGCTCGTGAGAGAAGTTTAGTCAATGGGTCTGTCAAATTAAGAGCCGTATGTATTTTGCAAATATTCTATGTCTACAATGCTTTGCACGGAGCTACTCTAGCTACTTGCTCCCACTTTCAATACGTATCCAGATTAAGACTTAGAGTCATCTGGATTAGTGCCAAAACTTGTATCGACGTAACACTTTACGACAAACCTTTTGTCACCTCCATAATCGAGAAAAATATCCTTATTCCACTAAGGATAATTTTGACCAATGTCCAGTGATCTACTCCTAGATCACTATTGTACTCCCTTGACAAACCAGGGCAGAGTATACAATAGGTCTGGTCCATAGCATGGCATACTTTTATAGAACCTATGACTGATGCATAGGGAATGACATTCATTCTCTTTCTATTTTCTGCCATGGTCAGGATTTGAGTCTTACTCAATTTCATACCTTTGCAACACAGGCAAGAACTCTTTCTTTGACTGTTCCATTTTGAACTACTTCAAAATCTTGTCAAGGTATGTACTCATTGAAAATCTTATCAAGCGTCTTGATCTATCTCAATAGATCTTGATGCTCAATATGTAAGTAACTTTACTGACGTATTTCTTTTAAAGAACTCCTTTCAAACACTTCTTTATGCTTTCCAGAAAAATGCTACATCATTTCTGATCAACAATATGTCACTCACATATACTTATCAGAAAGGTTGTAGTGCTCCGACTCACTTTATTGTAAATACATGCTTCACTGCAAGTCCGTATAAAACTATGCTTTGATCAAGTTATCAAAGCATATATTCCAACTCCGAGATGCTTGCACCAATCCATTGAGGGATCGCTGGAGTTTGCACATTTTGTTAGCATCCTTTGGATCGACAAAACCTTCTGGTTCTATCATATACAACTCTTCTTCCAGAAATCCATTCAGGAATGCAGTTTTGACATCCATTTGCCAAATTTCATAATCATAAAATGCGGCAATTGCTAACATGATTCGGACAGACTTAAGCATCGCTACGGGTGAGAAAGTCTCATCGTAGTCAACCCCTTGAACTTGTCGAAAACCTTTCGCAACAAGTCGAGTTTTGTAGATAGTAACACTACTATCAGCGTATGTCTTCCTCTTGAAGATCCATTTATTTAACTTGGCCTGTTGATCATCGAGCAAGTCAACCAAAGTCCATACTTTGTTCTCATACATGGATCCTATCTCAGATTTTATGGCCTCAAGCCATTTCGCGGAATCTAGGCTCATCATCGCTTCCTCATAGTTTGTAGATTCATCATGGTCTAGTAACATGAATTTCAGAATAGGATTACCGTACCACTCTAGTGCAGATCTTACTCTGGAAGACCTACGAGGTTCGGTAGCAACTTGATCTGAAGTTTCATGATCATCATCATTAATTTCCCCACTTAATCGGTGTAGGAATCACTGGAACTGATTTCTGTGATGAACTACTTTCCAATAAGGGAGATGGTACAACTACCTCATCAAGTTCTACTTTCCTCCCACACACTTCTTTCGAGAGAAACTTCTTCTCCAGAAAGGATCAATTCTAAGCAACGATATTGCCTTTGGATCTGTGATAGAAGGTGTACCCAACTTGTTTCCTTTGGGTATCCTATGAAGACGCACTTCTCCGATTTGGGTTCGATCTTATCAGGTTGAAAATTTTTCACATAAGCATCGTAGCCCCAAACTTTTAAGAAACGACAACTTTGGTTTCTTGCCAAACCACAGTTCATAAGGCGTCGTCTCAACGGATTCCGATGGTGCACTTTTTAAAGTGAATGCAACTCTCTCTAATGCATAACCCCAAAACGATAGTGGTAAACCGATAAGAGACATCATAGGTTGCACAATATCCAATAAAGTGCGGTTACGATGTTCGGATACACCATAACATTGTGGTGTTCCAGGTGGTGTGAACTGTGAAACTATTCCACATTGTTTTATATGAAGGCCAAACTCGTAACTCAAATATTCTCCTCCACGATCAGATCGTAGAAACTTTATTTTCTTGTTACGATGATTCTCCACTTCACTCTGAAATTCTTTGAACTTTTCAAATGTTTCAGACTTATGTTTCATTAAGTAGATATACTCATATCTGCTCAAACCATCTTGTGAAGGTCAGAAAAATAACGATGCCCGCCACGAGCATCAATACTCATTGGACCGCATACATCAGTATGTATTATTTCCAATAAGTCACTAGCTCGTTCCATTGTTCCGGAGAACGGAGTTTTAGTCATCTTGCCCATAAGGCACGGTTCGCAAGCATCAAATGATTCAAAAAAATTCATCTTTATGGAGTTTCTTCATGCGCTTTACACTGATATGACCCAAATGGCAGTGCCACAAATATGTTGCACTATCATTATCAACTTTGCATCTTTTGGCTTCAATATTATGAATATGTGTATCACCATGATCAAGATTCAATAAACCATCAACATTGGGTGTATGACCATAGAAGGTTTTATTCATGTAAACAGAATAACAATTTATTCTCTGTCTTAGATGAATAATTGCATCACAATAAAACATGATCTAATCATATTCATGCTCAACGCAAACACCAAATAACATTTATTTAGGTTCAACACTAATCTCGAAAATATAGGGAGTGTACGATGATGATCATATCAATCTTGAACCACTTACAACACACATCGTTACTTCACCCTCAACTAGTCTCTGTTTATTCTGTAACTCCTGTTTCGAGTTACTAATCTTAGCAACCGAACAAGTATCAAATACTCAGGGCCTACTATAAACACTAGTATGGTACACATCAATAACCTGTATATCAAATATACCCTTGTTAACTTTGCCATCCTTCTTATCCACCAAATATTCAGAGCATTTCCGCTTCCAGTGACCATTTCCTTTGCAGTGGAAGTATTTAGTTTCAGGCTTTGGTCCAGCTTTGGGCTTCTTCACGGGAGTGACAACTTGCTTGCCATTCTACTTGAAGTTCCCTTTCTTTTCCTTTGCCCTTTTCATGAAACTAGTGGTCTTATCAATCATCAACACTTGATGCTCTTTTCTTGATTTCTACCTTCATCGGTTTTAGCATCAGGAAGAGCTCGGGAATCATTTTCGTCATCCCTTGCATTATAGTTCATCACGAAGTTCCAGTAACTTAGTGATGGTGACTAGAGAACTCTGCCAATCACTATCTTATCTGGAAGATTAACTCCCACTTGATTCAAGCGATTGTAGTACTTAGACAATCTAAGCACTTGCTCACTAGTTGAGCAATTCTCCTCCATCTTTTAGCTATAGAACTTGTTGGAGACTTCATATCTCTCAACTCGGGTATTTGCTTGAAATATTAACTCCAACTCCTGGAACATCTCATATGGTCCATGATGTTCAAAACGTCTTTGAAGTCCCGATTCTAAGCCGTTAAGGATGGTGCACTAAACTATCAAGTAGTCATCATATTGAGCTAGCCAAACGTTCATAACGTCTGCATCTGCTCCTGCAATAGGTCTGTCACCTAGCAGTGCATCAAGGACATAATTCTTATGTGCAGCAATGAGGATAAACCTCAGATCACAGACCAAGTCCGCATCATTGCTACTAACATCTTTCAACTAAGTTTTCTCTAGGAACACATATAAAAACATAGGGAAGCAAAAACATAGGGAAGCGGCAACGCGAGCTATTGATCTACAACATAATTTGCAAAATACTACCAGGACTAAGTTCATGATAAATTAAAGTTCAATTAATCATATTACTTAAGAACTCCCACTTAGATAGACATCTCTCTAATCATCTAAGTGATCATGTGATCCAAATCAACTAAACCATAACTGATGATCACGTTAAATGGAGTAGTTTTCAATGGTGAACATCACTATGTTGATCATATCTACTACATGATTCACGCTCGACCTTTCGGTCTCGGTGTTCCGAGGCCATATTTGCATATGCTAGGCTCGTCAAGTTTAACCTTAGTATTCTGCGTGTGCAAAACTGGCTTGCACCCGTTGTAGATGGACGTAGAGCTTATCACACCCGATCATCACGTGGTGTCTGGGCACGACGAACTTTGGCAACGGTGCATACTCAGGGAGAACACTTTTATCTTGAAATTTAGTGAGAGATCATCTTATAATGCTACCGTCAATCAAAACAAAATAAGATGTGTAAAAGATAAACATCATATGCAATCAAAAAATATGTGACATGATATGGCCATCATCATCTTGTGCCTTTGATCTCCATCTCCAAAGCATTGTCACGATCTCCATCGTCACCGGCATGACACCATGATCTCCATCATCTTGATCTATATCAATGTGTCGTCACATGGTCGTCTCGCCAACTATTGCTCTTGCAACTACTGCTATCGCATAGCGATAAAGTAAAGCAATTATTTGGCGCTTGCATCTTATGCAATAAAGAGACAACCATAAGGCTTCTGTCAGTTGCCGATAACTTCAACAAAACATGATCATCTCATACAACAACTTATATCTCATCACGTATTTGACCATATCACATCACAACATGCCCTGCAAAAACAAGTTAGACATCCTCTACTTTGTTGTTGCAAGTTTTACGTGGCTGCTACGGGCTGAGCAAGAACCGTTCTTACCTACGCATCAAAACCACAATGATAGTTCATCAAGTTAGTGATGTTTTAACCTTCTCAAGGACCGGGCGTAGCCACACTTGGTTCAACTAAAATTGGAGAAACTGACACCCGCCAGCCACCTATGTGCAAAGCACGTCGGTAGAACCAGTCTCGCGTAAGCGTACGCGTAATGTCAGCTCGGGCCGCTTCATCCAACAATACCGCCGAACCAAAGTATGACATGCTGGTAAGTAGTATGACTTGTATCACCCACAACTCACTTGTGTTGTACTCGTGCATATAACATCTACGCATAAAACCTGGCTCTGATGCCACTGTTGGGGAACGCAGTAATTTCAAAAATTTCCTACGCACACGCAAGATCATGGTGATGCATAGCAACGAGAGGGGAGAGTGTGTCCACGCACCCTCGTAGACCGAAAGCGGAAGCGTTAGCACAACGCGGTTGATGTAGTCGTACGTCTTCACGGCCCGACCGATCAAGCACAAAACGCACGACACCTCCGAGTTCTTGCACACGTTCAGCTCGATGACGTCCCTCGAACTCCGATCCAGCTGATTGTCGAGGGAGAGTTCCGTCAGCACGACGGCGTGGTGACGATCTTGATGTTCTACCATCGCAGGGCTTCGCCTAAGCACCACTACAATATTATCAAGAAGGACTATGGTGGAGGGGGGCACCGCACACGGCTAAGAGATCTAGAGATCAATTGTTGTGTCTATGGGGTGCCCCCCTCCTCCGTATATAAAGGAGGAGAGGAGGGGGAGGGCCGACCCTCAACTATGGCGTGCCCTGGGGAGTCCTACTCCCACCGGGAGTAGGATTCCCACCCCCCCTTCCATGTAGTAGGAGTAGGAGTCAAGGAAAGGGAAGAAAGAAGGGAAGGATGGAGGGGGCGCAGCCCCTCCCCCTAGTCCAATTCTGACTAGGCCTTGGGGGGGCGCGCGGCCTGCCCTAGGCAGCCCCTCTCTCTTTCTCGTATGGCCCAATAAGGCCCAATACTTCTCCCCGGCGAATTCCTGTAACTCTCCGGTACTCCGATAAATACCCGAATCACTCGGAACCTTTCCGAAGTCCGAATATAGTCGTCCAATATATCGATCTTTACGTCTCGACCATTTCGAGACTCCTCGTCATGTCCCCGATCTCATCTGGGACTCCGAACTCCTTCGATACATCAAAACACATAAACTCATAATATAACTGTCATCGAAACCTTAAGCGTGTGGGCCCTACGGGTTCGAGAACTATGTAGACATGACCGAGACACGTTTCCGGTCAATAACCAATAGCGGAACCTGGATGCTCATATTGGCTCCTACATATTCTACGAAGATCTTTATCGGTCAAACCGCATAACAACATACGTTGTTCCCTTTGTCATCGGTATGTTACTTGCCCGAGATTCGATCGTCGGTATCTCAATACCTAGTTCAATCTCGTTACCGGCAAGTCTCTTTACTCGTTATGTAATGCATCATCTCGTAACTAACTCATTAGCTACATTGCTTGCAAGGCTTATAGTGATGTGCATTACCGAGAGGGCCCAGAGATACCTCTCCGACAATCGGAGTGGCAAATCCTAATCTCGAAATACATCAACTCAACAAGTACCTTCGGAGACACCTGTAGAGCACCTTTATAATCACCCAGTTCCGTTGTGACGTTTGGTAGCACACAAAGTGTTCCTCCGGTAAACAGGAGTTACATAATCTCATAGTCATAGGAACATGTATAAGTCATGAAGAAAGCAATAGCAACATACTAAACGATCAAGTGCTAAGCTAACGAAATGGATCAAGTCAATCACATCATTCTCCTAATGATGTGATCCCGTTAATCAAATGGCAACTCATGTCTATGGCTAGGAAACTCAACCATCTTTGATTAACGAGCTAGTCAAGTAGAGGCATACTAGTGACACTATGTTTGTCTATATATTCACACATGTATTATGTTTCCGGTTAATACAATTCTAGCATGAATAATAAACATTTATCTTGAAATAAGGAAATAGATAATAACTTTATTATTGCCTCTAGGGCATATTTCCTTCAGGCGCATGCCCTCCTCATGTTAGGGTTGTGCCGACTCCCGCCGACCATTCTCTCGGTCGCTGCCATGGCCACGGCTAGCACAAGCACATCGTCCGTTCATCCTCCGCAGCACCGGTCCTCGAGTTCGTCCATCACACCCAAGACGCTGGGGTATCATGTTTTGTCGATGCCTGGCCATGGGCAGACATGGTTTTCCATGTTTCTGGATTGCAGCGTGGTTGCTCTGGCCATGCTCGTGGGCGTCATCGACCTCAACATGATGCTGGGGGTACAATGAAGCTGGCTAGCCATCCGATGGGACACAAATGAAGCATTCCCGGTCGATTCCTTCGTCCAACATGGCCGGCGCCCGCAAGCTATTCGATGAAATGCCACTGCAGATGCCGACGGCCAACGACCCTGACTACGTGGCGTTAATGGATAACGTTGTCTTTGAGGGCCTTGGCGAGGTCTTCCACCTCGATGGCCAAGGCCAAGCTTTCGATCCCGATCCGACCCAAAGCCAGGACGACCGCGACCACTATGGTGACACTCAATTCGAAGACCATGATAAAGATGAGGACGACCATGGCAACTCATGGCATGAAGATGATGACTTGTATTGTGAAGATGAGGAAGAAGAGGTCGACATTTTGGAGGAGCCATTGGTGTTTATCGATGAGCTCACCCTAAGGGTCGAGGCACAAAATAAGAGGCAACGCATTCACATGGGATCATACACCCAAAAGGACGACACTTTGATTTGCGAAAGTTAGATGGAGATAGGCCAAGATCCGATGAAAGGTGCCGAGCAAAAAGGATCTGTCTTTTGGATGAGGTTTCACAACACCTTTCATGAGCGAAGGAAGTTTGCACCCTAACAATTTGGGAGCACCTACGAACCAACCTGTGGTTGGATGATTAGAGGGACTGTGGTATCCCCAGCCCACCAGGGTTTATATCCTGGTGCTCGCATTCATTCCTGGATTTATTTTAGGATTTCAGGTGATGCACATTAAGTGGGAGGAGACATTCCCATCGACGGCGAGGTGCCTATGGTGACTTCATAAATTTCAATATGATATGCCAGCTTAGCCTTTCGGAGGTGCACACAGGGGTAGGGTGTGCGTGTGTACATTCATAGGGGTGAGTGTATGCACGTGTTTATGAGCGCTTGCGTCTGTACTGTGTTCAAAAAAATTGGGAGCACCCGCGGCATCAACTCAATCCAAAAGAGATGGGGGTTCATTCAACAAGTATTGTGCGGCACTGGACAGCGTCGAAGCCCGTCCCGTGAGTGGCCTAGTGTCGGGGAAACGAACACCTATGGGATCACATGAATCCCTTCTACGTTCGGCGGCGAGAGTAGCTGCACGAAGAGCAGGTCTAGCAGTCAGCACAAGGTTTTTTTTACCCAGGTTTGGGTGCAAAGATGCATAATTCCCTAGTCTTGCTTGTCTGGATATATGCGTTCTTGAGCTTTTGAACTAGCTACGGTGCGTGCACAGTCCAAAAAGTCTGAATCCTCTCTCTGTATGCCTCGGGCCTCCTTTTATACATAAAGGGGTTGCCAAAGTGGCACACAGAGGTGGAAAGCAAGCTACAGTGTATGAGCTTATCGCTCGGCACCGTAGGACAAACGCATTTAATGCATTGCCTACATGCCCTCTTACTTTATCAGGGACGGCAACACAAGCCATCCCATACGTCGTCGCTCGTCCTTGCTTCGACACGCGTCTAGGCTGACGAGGCATGCAATGCCACGCTGGCTAACTAGCTATTGTGTTGGCATGATGGTAGAGCCTCCACAAAGATCTGTAGGCTACCACACAGGCGCATGCTTAGTTGGCACACTGGTCGTCGCACTGGAGTGGTGGTGAGGTGGCAAATCCTTGCGAGGCGCGGGCCTAGTCATAGCCCAGCAATCGTCCCCGGCAAGGCTTGCCAGGGGCCTCGCAGTCGTGCCTGGAAAGGATCTTGCCAGGGGTCTTCGTCTTCTGGTCCCACATGGACCCGTAGGCTATCAATCTTCATGAAGATCTGCATGCTATCACGCATGCATTCTCAAATCTTGGTCTTAACATTGTCGATGGTGTCAGAACTCTCAGCCTCAAGGGTGATGGGCTTGCTGGTGCTGCGTTGGTTGCCCCGACAAGGATGTTGCCGGGGGAGGTCTAGCTCGCCTTCTCCTCCTTGTTCCTTAACTTGAGTATCTGCCTTGGTAGTGTTCGCGTTTCATCTTCTGCTGCCCTGTCGGGCCCGGCCACAGGTGTGGCTACGACTGCCCATGCACAAGTAAGGGGTACAGAAAGAGCCCATACATTTTGTACACCGATAGGAGCCCTGGGCTTGGGCCACACGTGAGGGAAAGGCGTAGTTGGGCCAGGCCCAAAGCAGTGCGCGGGCACGCGTGGTAGGGACTTAACTTCCACGATCTCTTCGCCAGTTGCACTTCCCCACGATCCGCATCGAGTGCGTGATGTGGGGGTCGTGCGTGGGATGGCCTCAGCATGCTTGCATCATCCCATAGTCGATTGTAAAGAGGCGGTTCATGCTTTCCTTATTAAAAAGAAGGAATTTGCAGGGCACTACTCATTTACTAAGTGGACTCGGGTCGCAGCCTGCATGGTGCCGCACCCCATGATCACGGGGTGGAAAACGATCGCCCCACCTGTGCTCACGCCCCTTTCCGCTTCATCACGTGTCCCCCACGCCTTGGGAAGGGAAGGTAGTGGATGCAGAGGGCACGAGCATTAATGCCAAGGCGGGAAACTAGTCGTTTGTTGATTGGGGGAGCGTGTCGGTCCCGATTCTCTGTGCTTCAGGAGGCCGCATTGGTCGTGCGGGGCGGCTGCCCCCTTAGGCTAGGAGGCTAGGCCCCAGCCCTGCCCTTCTATGAAAAGGGAGAGGGACGGTGCCTTTCCACACTCGCCTTCTTCTCCTCCTCCTCCTTGGTATCTTTCTTCCACTTGCTATGGCAAGAGGGCGTGTAGGCGCTTCGACGGCCGTAACGAGGGCTTCTGCTTGACAACGCGCTCCTCCTCCCCTGGAGCTTCCGGCAGCGGAGCCCTCCAGGAGGGGGAGAGGAAGGGGACGAGGCCGAGGCTGCCACGGTGCTCGGGGAAGAGGAGGACGGGGCGGCGCGCCGACTGCGCTTCTGTTGGCGGCCCCTCCTCCAATGGACGGCCATGTCGGAGATCAGCCTCATGAGTTCTTCATCCAGCTGTACAAGCGCGTGTGCGGCCATCTCCGCCTCCCTACCCCGTTTGCTCGAGTGAAGGAGCAGGATCCGCTGTAGGCTTTCAGGCTACACATGAGGGGCTGCGGGAACGGCAACACGTGGGTCAATGTTGGCTTCCTGTGCCCTCACGTCATGTACCTTCGCCGCGGGTGGAAGACTTTTGCATGCGCCCACAACTTGTCAGAGGGGCACATTCTCCATTTTAAATTAATGGAGAATGGCCTGCTCTCTGTCAAGGTCTTCGGGAGCTCAGGAATCTGCTTAGGGTTCTGCGTGGAGAGTTCCACCGACGACGAAAGCTCCTACTTGAACGACAGTGGCGAGGAGGACAGCGCCAGCAACGACGACGGCAGCGGGCGGGAGGATGACAACTCCGACTCCAGCTGACCATCAGTGGCAGCACCATCATCTGCTCCGCCTCCTCCCCCGGCAACACGCCTTGCCAGGGGTTGCATCCTGCTAGCTTTGGCGTCGGTGGTCGACGGGCTTCCCCGCGAAGCTCTCCATCGATGTGTTCCCCATGCCTGTTCCCGTCTTCACCTGCCATGTCAGTGTACAAAAGTGTGGGTACTTCTGTAGCCCTTACTTGTGCACGGACGGCCGCAGCCACCCCTGTAGTAGGGTTCGGCGAAGCAGAGGAGGACGGCAGGAAGCAAGATAGGAACAAGGGATATCAGAACAGACACTCAAGGCAACAAGCAGCAAGAGGTAAGCAGGGCCATACCCGGCAACAAGCCTTGCCGAGGCAACCTGTGAAGCCCCCGGCAAGTTCCTTGCCGGGCAGCTTGCAAAATAGACCAGCAGGGCCACCACCCTTGGGGTTGAGAGCTCTGACACCATCAACAATGTTAAGACCAAGATTTGGAGAGCACATGCCTGGTAGCATGCAGCCCCTCACGAAGATTGGCAACCCACTGGTCCATGTGGGATCGGAAGACGAAGACCCCCGGTAAGACCCTTGCCGGGGACAACTCCAAGGCCCCCGGCAAGCCTTGCCGGGGAAGATCGCTAGGCCGCGGCTAGGCCTATGCTCGGCAAGGTTTTGCCACTTCACCACCACTCATGTGTGACGATAGGCACGCCAGCTAAGCAGACGCCTGCGTGGCGGCATGCAGATCTTCGTGGAAGCCTACCATTTCTCCAACACAGCAACTTGTTGGCCAGCTTTGTGCTGGATGCCTCGTTGTCCCGGACGCGTGGCGAGGCGAGGAGGAGCGGCGAAGGATGTGATGGCCTCTATTGCCGCCCCTAATAATGCAAGAGGACACGTAGGCAACGCATTAAATGCGCTTGTCCTACGTTGATTGAGCGATAAGCTTGTACCACTATAGCTTGCCACCTCATGTGTGCCACTGTGGTAACCCCTTTGTGTATAAAAGGAGGCCCAAGGCGCACAGAGAGAGGATTCAGACTTTTGGACAAATCACGCATTGTAGCTAGTTCAAAATATCAAGAACACACATATAACAGATAAAGCAGGACTAGGGTATTACGCATCCTTGTGGCCCGAACCTGGATAAAAATCCTCTGTGTGCTAACGGCTCGACCTGCTCTTCGTGCAACTAATCCCCCGCCGATCATAGAAGGGATCCTTGTGACCCCATAGGTGATCGGTTTCTGGTGTGTAGTTAGTACAGTAACCCCTTCATCGTCATGGCTCTGAAGAAGAAGACGGCTACGATAATCAGCCCGTCTGGGGCTGCTACACCCGCACCCGTGCAGGCGGGTGATGGGGCAGGCGCTGGTGGTGGAGCAGATCGAGATCGTCCACACCATCTGAATACAAGAAGCCAGGCCGCCGGCATCCTCCACAGCGGCTACGGAGGCCGGCACGCCGCCGCACCCAAGGATGGAGTTGTGCCACCTACGGGTGGTGCGGAGACCTCCAAGGGCAGAAGATCGACCTCGCCGACGCGCGCACCGTGGTCTCCTCAGCTCGTGCACGATGAACCGCGCCGCAATGTTGTGGACCCCGGGCGTCGCCATGGCAAGAGCCCTCAGCATCACTCTCAAGACACGCAGGGCCGACATGTATGCCATCATGTAGGCGAAAAGAGCGTGCAGCCGCGGAATCGTGATGGGGCTCCTTCTAACATTGTTAGAAGTCCGAGTTCCTCCCATTCCTCGCGCATGTCGCTGCCACCCACGCGAGCGGAAGCGCTGTCACGAGCGCAACTGCTCCTCGACTTTCCTCCTGCCCTGGAGAAGCAAGAAGAGTGGAGGGATGTCATCCAAAGCCTTATTGGCCATGCCAATAGGGATGGACACCGGGGAGCAAGCCCCTCACGGCGCAGAAATGATGAACCGACGCGTGTAGGCAGTGGAAGGGTCGAGGGTGCCGCAA
Source organism: Triticum aestivum (assembly GCF_018294505.1). NCBI lineage: Eukaryota > Viridiplantae > Streptophyta > Magnoliopsida > Poales > Poaceae > Triticum > Triticum aestivum. The sequence continues at coordinate 489,005,701 of NC_057813.1, forward strand.
CCACGGTGCACCCTCCTCTGCCACGGTCGGCCCGTTGGGGCGATGCCCAGGACAACATGTCCCCGATGTCGTCAGACCCACGGACGTGTCGGGACGAACGACAAGTTCTTCGAGAGCGCCTCAAGGAGGACGCCCGGACTACTATCGAGTGGCGACGGGAAGCACATCACCAGTCTGATAGGCGGGCTGGGCCCATTGAGTATAGGCCTGCGCCGGGAGATGCTAGCGACTTGCCATATGCAATCACTTGTCTGGCATTCACCCGCGAGCTGTGGCGGTTCCAGAGGCCCAACACCCGCATGTTCAAACCACAGGTCCCAGAGAAGTACGATGGCAAGACTCACCCGTCTGAGTTCCTGAGCATTTAAACTATCACGATGCAAGCTGCCGAAGCACGAGACAATAAGATACTTGCCAACTATTTCCCGTTGGCACTTAAGCCCAACATCAGGTCATGGTTGATGCATCTGCTGATAGATTCAATTGCTTCTTGGTCTGACCTGTGCCATGAGTTTGTTGGTGCCTTCACGGGTGGCCACGTAGATCATGGGCAGGCAAGTGACTTGCATATGATCCCTCAGAGAGACGGCGAATCCTTGCGCAAGTACATACAGAGGTTTAGCCATGTGCAGTAGAACATCCCTGATGTTCATCCCGCCGCCGTCATCAGCGCGTTCCACCAGAACATGCACAATCAAAAGATGCGTGAAGAGTTGTCCATGAACAAGGTCGCAGATGTTGCCGAGCTGTATGTTCTGGCTGACAGATATGCTGGAGCAGAGGAAGGAAGGAAGTACCCCGGCGAGGATGCCGATGTGGGAAGTGACTCAGAAGATGAAGATGTCATCGCCCCAGCAAAGAAAGGATAGCGGCATAACAGGAAGCTCAAGGGCAAGACCGTGCTTGCCGTCGAGGAATCCGGCGACCCCGACACCGCTAAGAAATCCAAGGTTGGCGACCTCGGCAAGGAGGTTGCTGGATGCGACGCCTGACGAGCCTTGGCAGCTACCGGAAAGTCCGAGGTCTCCGACAAGCAGTACTGCAAGATTCACCGTAACAAGGGCCACGACCTCCAGAACTGCCACCAAGTGGAGCTGCTGATGGAGAAGCAAAGGGTTGAGTTCGAGAGGCGAGACAAGGAGAAGGGACAAGGAGGCGCTGAAGGGTCCGGCAAGAAGCACGGCAGCCAAGGAGGACGCGACAACAAGGAAAAGCAACAAGATAGGCCTGCCCGAGGCCGTGACGAGAAGGAGGAGGATGACGATCATGATGATGATGACGAATTCCACCGAGTAAGAGTTCTAGAAGGCGACAGAAGTCATTTGTGTCGACGGGGGGTGCTTTGCTGCATTCTTCCCACTGCCAACTGGAATAGTGGACGCGTGAGATTAATGCGACGGGACCAATAGTCGACGCCCAGAAGCCATTGAAGTGGTCCCACACGCCTATCATTTTCGACGCCGAGGATCACCCTGATCGCACCACTGCGGTTGGGTGTTTGCCATTGTTGGTACCCCCAACAATACACAACCTCAAGGTGATGAAGATGTTAGTTGACGGTGGGGCCGCCTTAATTTGATCTCGCCCAACATGGTCAAGAGGCTGTAGATCCCCGATGAGGATCTTGAGGAGACGAGCATGTTCCAAGGGATAAATCCGGGGAGGAGTCAGCCCAAGGGAAAGATCACACTACCAGTTACATTTGGTGGCGACCTCAACTACAGGATGGAGAGGATCGTTTTTGATGTTGCTGAGATCCCGTTACCATACAACGGGATCCTTGGCCGCCCTGCACTGGCCAAGTTTATGGCGGTGGCGCACTACATATACAACAAGGTGAAGATGCCTGGCCCGATGAGCATCTTCATTGTCTGTTGCGATGGGAAGGATGCACTCGTCTGTGCCGATCAGCTCTATCGAGAGGCGGTTGCAGCATCTGCCGCCAAGGCACCTGCTCCTGCTACCAAGAAGAGGACCAGTAAGGCCTCGGCCTCCGGTAGGACTCCTAGCTCCTACAAGGGCTCATGTACCCTCCCCGGCAAACGTGCCTCCTCAAAGTGCTGTGTTTCCGCTCGAGATGTACTAGAGAGCTCTAGCGGCAAGAGAAAAAAAGTCCAAGGCGGCTGTCGGTGTCAAAACCGGTGGATCTCGGGTAGGGGGTCCCGAACTGTGCATCTAAGGCTAATGGTAACAGGAGACTGGGGACACGATGTTTACCCAGGTTCGGGCCCTCTCAATGGAGGTAATACCCTACTTCTTGCCTGATTGATCTTGATAATATGAGTATTACAAGAGTTGATCTACCATGAGATCGTAGAGGCTAAACCCTATGAGCTAGCCTATGGTATGATTGTTGTCCGTCCTACGGACTAAACCCTCCAGTTTATATAGACACCGGAGGGAGCTAGGGTTACACAGAGTCAGTTACAGAAAAGGAGATCTATCATCCGGATCACCAAGCTTGCCTTCCATGCAAAGGAGAGTCCCATCCGGACACGGGACGAAATCTTCAATCTTGTAACTTCATAGTCCAAAAGTCCGGCCAAAGTATATAGTCCGGCTGTCCGGATACCCCCTTATCCAGGACTCCCTCAGTAGCCCCCGAACCAGGCTTCAATGACGGGGAGTCCGGCGTGCAGATTGTCTTCAGCATTGCAAGGAGGGTTCTCCTCTGAATCCGGCGTACCTGTCGTAGCGAACAATGTCCGGCCTCATAATAATGTTGTACTCCTCGGCTTCTGTGTTTCAATAATGGCCATCTCCACGCGTCAAGCAAAGACGAGGGGCCGGGGCATTTTTACATTTGCCACCCTAATCCAGTAAGTGAGCCATCTATTTGAAGAGACGGGGATCCTCAGATCCAAATCACACCATCTTATCCTGAGCAAGCATTCCGTAGAGCGCGTCCAAAAAAGACCATCCCATCATGACCGGTCGCCGTAGCTCTTCCTCCCGCTCCCTTAGCTCGAAACTAGGGGATTGGGAGAAGTGTTCCGTCCCTCACAGCCGCCTAATAGAGCTGCAGACCCAAGGGTTCCTTCCGCCCGCATACATAGTCCCCGTCTGATCCAGACTGGCCACCTATAATGGCGGGGAGCAAGCAGAGAGATTTCCTAACCCATCTCGGGGGGAGCGGGTATGCCTTATCCCATATCTGCTAAGAGGAGTCGGGTTTCCAATCCACCCATTCCTCCGCGGGCTCCTGGAGTTCTACGGCCTCCAGTTGCATAATCTTACCCCCGCCTCCATACTGCACATCGCGGGTTATGTTGCCCTCTGCGAGCTGTTCTTGGGATGTGAAGCTCATTTCGAGCTATGGAAGAGGTTATTTGCCTCGTCCCCCGCAACTAGGAGGGATCTATATATCAAGTGGGCGGAGCCGAAATATGGCGCGTTGCCCAGACCGGATACCTGTCCGGTACTCCAAAGAAGGCGTCTGAAGACTGGCCTTCGGAGTGGTTTTACGTTGATGACGTTCCCCTTCTGGTCCCAGTCCGGACAGGCCTTGCTGAGTTTACCAATACTCCACTGAAGAAACGCCAAAGATGGCGCCCCCGGAGCCCCCAGGAGGAAGATAACAGAGAAGTCCTCTATCTGATGAGCAGGATAAAAACCCTGGCCAAATCAGGACTAACAATAACCAAAGTTATGTCAATATGCATAATGCGGGGAGTGCAGCCACTTCAATATAGGGGGAAACCCATGTGGCACTTCAATGGAGAAGACGACGCCTCTCGCTGCGCTCATAAAGGTCCGGACTCCGCCACCGCGCTGGCGAGAATATGTCCAATTTGTATAAAGGAGAAGAAGAGGAGTTCCTCCACATTAAACCGCGGGATGGATTTTCCATGTACAACCCCTTTGGAGCTGGGTGAGCTGTCATCCTTTACTCAACTCTGTCCATTTTTGCCTCTTTTGTCATAATCATTTACCCTACTATTCCAAAGCAGGAACTAACAAAGGCCCTGAAAGAGTTCAGCAACCCATCTCCGCAACCAGAGGATCATGGCCGGGCTCTCGACCCCAGACTTGAAGAAGATCCGGATATATCCGTGGAGTTTGCCAACGGGACATTCTACCAGGCAAGCTGTGGTGGCTCTTTAGTGGCCATCATCGCAGATTATCCCGGGCTGCTTGCTATGTCGTATGTAAGTAAAGCCGAGGTCTTAACTTCCAAAAAGGAGTCCTTCATTATGCCACACCTTATGCACATATGTTGCGTCTTTATAGAAACGGCCATCAGGACGCTGCGCGGAACCCGTGGGGGCTCCTCAGCAAAGGGCGCCTGGATAAGGCAGGCTAAAAAGGAAGGAAGTTAGGACTGAGACGCTAGCGCAAAGGTACGATTTAAACTTGCTCCTTGATTATCTCTGCCAAGATATGACAATCTTAACTATGTCCTGGCAGAAAGAGTAGTCGCCGACCTATATCCGGGGATCCTGCCGGCCATGCCTCAAGCAGCCGGATTCCTGAACCGGTCTCACGGATGGAGGTTGATGTGGGGACAACACCGAACTGTCTTCATGCAGAGGATATGGATAGGCTTTCCGCCACAAATTCTGAAGTAGAGAGCGCCATGAATCACCGGCGCCGACGGGTCGTACTCCGCGGTGGTATTTTTTCTGAAGAGGCGTTTAATGCCTTCAATTCCGGAGACGCATATATCTGCGCTGCTCAAGATGGAGTTGCCAGAGCAATGGACCAATATGTGAAGGATATACGGGTAAGAAAATTTGATAAGGATGTGTAGTAGTAGCCATTGAGACTTGAAACAGTTGGCACAACTGATTTAAGGATCATTGTATGCATAGGTTCTTATAGAGAAGAATACCCATTTATCTCAAGAGATGGAGGAATGTAAGACCCAGCTGAAGGCCACTGTTGCCGACTAAGAGGAATCCAAAAAGGCTTCTTCTGGTAATACTTGCCTTCATAAAGGGATATGCAGGAATGGGTACCAGTTATTAATTCGGCATGGTTTATAAATCTAGCAAAAGATTCTATAGACAATCCCGGAGAAAATCCGAAGCCCGTGGAAGATAATGAGCCACATCTGCGAAGTCAGCTGAAGGCGGGCGAGCGCGTGCTGATGCAGGCTATTCAATAGAAAAATACGCTCCAAGATGCCAATATCCGACTAAGCATCAAATTGGCAGATGTTCAGGCTCAGCTTGCTGACTCCGTGAAGGAGAACAGGAGGATTCGATGCGGCATTTATAGTAAGTGCTTCAAACGAGCTGCAAAACAGTTCGGCAGGGAAGCGAATTAACAGAGTTGTGTCTGCAGGTATGCTGAAGGGCCGTCCTGGGGAGGAGATGCCTGGATCCGCAGGTGATTTGCTGCAAGATCTGTCACAACTGCACGAGCGAGCTCGGCAGGTGATGCAGGGTATTGCCCAGGCCTTGTGGCCGTCTTCTTCCGTGCCAGGAGGCATGAGCGAGCTTGTAGAGATGCTCAAAGGAGCACGGCGGCGCTTCCGTTTATGGAAGATATCAGCCTGGCGACAAGGTGCGAGGGAAGCTTGGGCCATGGTGAAGATGCGATACGCCAAGGCTGACCCGAACCATATGGCCGAATTCGGACCGGTGGGGTCAGATGGGCAAGAAATACCCGTTAGTCTGGTATATGACCAAGTAGCGTTAGCCGCAAAGTATTCCCAACAGGATTGTAGACTAGACAGCCTATTAGATGGTATAGAAGAAGAATATAGCCAGTCGAAGTGACTATGTAATTGAATGGACCTATGTAGTCCCTAGCCGGATTGAAAATCATTTGTCATGGCGGACCTTTTCGCTTCAGCCCCCGGAGCCGACAGTCTGAAGTGTATCCGAATACCCGCTCAGTTATGTAAAACCGGGCATGCATGGAAACCAGGCGTAGGGGTCATAAGTGCGTGAACAGACAAGTACCCAACTAGTTATGTTATATTACATGGATAGTAAGAAACATCTTCCAGAGATAATAGTTTCGTTAGGGGTTCCTCTCTCTGGGTACGCATGCATCAATGTGCATGTACGAACTGCGAACAGAAGCGCGGGAAACAAAACATATGGGGATTCACGTTATAATAAACGAAAACATCTTTTGTTCACCGACCGAATATTCCCTTAAGAACGCTAGCTTTTGGCTTCACCCAGTCTGAGGTACACATCCGGCTGAACCGGCAATAACAATCACAGAGGTGCTCCCCTTATGCCCTAGCCGAATTAACGGGAACGTAGGGCATAAACACAAGAGCCAGGCAACCCAGCATGGCCAAAACTTAAGTCATATCGATGCATATAATGGTGAAGAAAAGGCACATATGGAAAGAAAAACGCATATGTGGCTGGCAGGAAGCCATTGAGGTAGTTATATTTAGCTTCCGAATAGGAAGCCCCCAGGTATAGTGTGCACGCATAGTGCGGCCGGAGCGATCAGGACATCCGTACAGTTTTTAAGGCTATATGCGAAAAGGGAAAAGAGGGTGAGAAAGGAAGAAAGAGAACATAATTGAAGAAGCGGAGGTAAGGAGACGAACACTAAGTTCAGCACTAGGCGTAGAATCTTTGGAGTATGGCCGCGTTCCATGGGTTCGGCTCGAGTCTGTTATTGGATGCACTACGCAGACGGTACGCTCCTCCGGTGAGAACTTTATCAATGATGAAGGGACCCTCCCACTTGGGTTTGAGCTTGTCCTTCTTCTTCTCGGGGAGGCGTAGAACTAGTTCGCCAATGTTATAAGTTTTGGCCCATACTTCTCTGCTTTGATACCTTCGAGCATGTTGCTGATAGAATGCGGAACGGGCTTTTGCGACGTCATGCTCCTCCTCCAAAGCATCTAAGTTGTCCTGCCGATCTAGCTCGGCTTCCTTCTCTTCGTACATGCGCACGCGAGGTGAGTCATGGATTATGTCATAGGGTAGCACTGCTTCTGCGCCGTACACCATAAAAATGGTGTGTATCCGGTGGTACGATTCGGCGTGGTCCGCAGCCCCCAGAGTACGGAGTCGAGCTCCTCGACCCAATGCGTGTCTAATTCCTTCAAGGATCGCACTAGTCTGGGTTTGATGCCGCTCATGATGAGACAATTTGCACGTTCGACTTGACCGCTTGTTTGGGGGTGATAGACAGAGGCGTAATTGAGCTTGATGCCCATTTTGCCGCACCAAGTTTTCACCTCATTGGCTATAAAATTCGAGCCATTGTCAATGATGATGCTATGGGGGACACCGTAACGGTGTACAACCCCTGATATGAAGTCTATCACTGGTCCGGATTCGACCGTTTTAACTGGTTTGTCTTCTATCATTTGGTGAACTTGTCCACCATGACCAATAGATATTTTTTCTTATGTCTTCCCCCTTTAAGGGGTCCCACCATGTCCAGCCCCCAAACCGTGAAGGGCCAAGTTCTGGGGATTGTTTGGAGAGCGGTAGGGGCATATGGCTCTGATTGGCAAATAGTTGGCAAACAACGCAATGTTGGACAAGGTCCTGTGCATCTGCTCGGGCTGTCAGCCAGTAAAAACCTGTCCGAAAGGCCTTGCTTACAAGTGCCCAAGCTGCAGCATGGTGCCCGCCGAGTCCGGAATAGATTTCGGCTAAGAGCTGCCACCCTTCCTCTTCGGAGATGCATCATTGGAGCACTCCGGTGGTGCTCTTCTTGTAGATCTCTCCTTCATGGACTTTGTAGGCCTTAGAGCGTCACACAATACAACGTGCCTCATTTTGGTCTTTGGGGAGCTCTTGCCTATTTAGGTAGGCCAAGAAGGGCTCGGTCCACGGGGCAATGGCAGCCATGATTTCATGGGCCGAAGGTGTTATTTCAGTGGCAGAGCCTCCGATTACGTCAGATGGTTTGGAATCTAGGGTTGCGTTCGGAGCCGGACTAATATTGCCGGACTCGACTTCCCATACCACGGATGTCTTGAATAGCCTTTCCAAGAAGATATTAGGTGGGACGGGGTTGCGTTTAGCACCGATGCGGGCAAGGATATTGGCCGCTTGCTTATTTTCTCTGACCACATGGTGGAATTCGAGCCCCTCGAACCGAGCTGACATTTTAAGGATGGCATTGCGATAAGCTGCCATTTTCGGATCCTTGGCATCAAAGTATCCATTTATCTGAGATATTGCGAGGTTTGAGTCCCCGCGCACTTCGAGGCGTTGGATGCCCATGGAGACTACCATCCGAAGACCATGCAACAGAGCCTCGTATTCGGCTGCATTTTTGGAGTTTGTGTATAATATTTAGAGTATGTTGGACCATGTCTCCGGTGGGGGATGTCAGGACAACACCCGCTCCCAATCCGGCCAGCATTTTAGAGCCGTCAAAGTGCATGATCCAATTTGAGTATGCGTCGTACTCTTTAGGGAGTTCGGCTTCTGTCCATTCGGCGACGTAGTCAGCCAGCGCTTGCGACTTAATGGCCCGCCATGATTTGTATGTTATGTCGAACGGAAGGAGCTCAATAGCCCATTTAGCAATTCGGCCTGTTGCGTCGCGGTTATTTATTATGTCATTGAGTGGTACTTCGGAGGCCATCGTGATCGAACACTCTTGAAAGTAGTATCGTAGTTTCCGAGATGCCATGAAGACCGCGTACGCTATCTTTTGATAGTGTGGGTACCGAGATTTGCATGGAGTGAGGATAGTGGACATGTAATATATCGGCTTTTGGAGCGGGAACTTGTGTCCATCTACTTCTCGTTCGACAATGAGCACTGCGCTTACAACTTGGTTTGTTGCGGCTATGTATAATAGCATGGGTTCGCCAGTATTTGCCGCGGTCAGGACTGGGTTGGTGGCCAAGAGTGCCTTTATTTCTTCCAGTCCGGCCGTGGCCGCATCCGTCCACTCGAAGTGTTCGGTGCGTCGAAGAAGGCGATAAAGAGGTAGTGCCTTTTCTCCTAAGCGGGAGATAAAGTGGCTTAAGGCAGCCATGCATCTGGTTAGCTTCTGGATCTACTTGAGGTCTGTTGGGATAGCCAACTGTGACAGGGCTCAGATTTTTGCCGGATTTGCTTCAATTCCTCTATTGGAAACAATGAAGCCGAGCAATTTCTCAGAGGGTACACCGAAGACATATTTCTCCAGGTTGAGCTTGATGTCGTATGTTCGGAGATTGTCAAACGTAAGCCTCAAGTCATTTATTAAAGTTTTAACGTGTCTTGTTTTGATGACCACGTTGTTGGAAATATGCCCTAGAGGCAATAATAAATGGATTATTATTATATTTCCTTGTTCATGATAATTGTCTTTTATTCATGCTATAATTGTATTATCCAGAAATCGTAATACACGTGTGAATACATAGACCACAATACGTCCCTAGTAAGCCTCTAGTTGACTAGCTCGTTGGTCAACAGATAGTCATGGTTTCCTGACTATGGACATTAGATGTCGTTGACAACGAGATCACATCATTAGGAGAATGATGTGATGGACAAGACCCAATCCTAAGCATAGCACAAGATCGTGTAGTTCGTTTTGCTAGAGCTTTTCCAATGTCAAGTATCTCTTCCTTAGACCATGAGATCGTGTAACTCCCGGATACCGTAGGAGTGCTTTGGGTGTACCAAACGTCACAACGTAACTGGGTGACTATAAAGGTGCACTACAGGTATCTCCGAAAGTGTCTGTTGGGTTGACACGGATCGAGACTGGGATTTGTCACTCCGTATGACGGAGAGGTGTCTCTGGGCCCACTCGGTAATGCATCATCATAATGAGCTCAAAGTGACCAAGTGTTTGGTCACGGGATCATGCATTACGGTACGAGTAAAGTGACTTGCCGGTAACGAGACTGAACGAGGTATTGGGATACCAACGATCGAGTCTCGGGCATGTAACGTACCGTCTGACAAAGGGAACAGTATACGGGGTTGCTTGAATCCTCGACATCGTGGTTCATCCGATGACATCATCGAGGAGCATGTGAGAGCCAACATGGGTATCCAGATCCCGCTGTTGGTTATTGACCGGAGAGCCGTCTCGATCATGTCTGCGTGTCTCCCGAACCCGTAGGGTCTACACACTTAAGGTTCGGTGACGCTAGGGTTATTAGGAAGACTTGTATGTGATTACCAAATGTTTTTCGGAGTCCCGGATGAGATCCCGGACGTCACGAGGAGTTCCGGAAGGGTCCGGAGGTAAAGATTTATATATGGGAAGTTGTCATGCGGACACCAGAAAGGTTCGGGGGCATATCGGTATTGTACCGGGGCCACCGGAAGGGTTCCGGGGGTCCACCGGGAGGGGCCACCCCTCTCGGAGGGCCACATGGGCCGCAAGGGGCAGGGAACCAGCCCCTGGAGGGCTGGGCGCGCCCCCCACCTTGGGCCCATGCGCCTAGGGTTTGGGGGGAACCCTAGAGGGGGCGCCCCCTTTGCTTGGGGGGCAAGTCCCCCCTCCCTGGCCGCCACCCTCCCTCTAGATCCCATCTAGAGGGGCCGGCCCCCCTTGCCCCTTCCTCTATAAATAGAGGGGTGAGGGGAGGGCCGCAACACACAACCCAAGGCGCAGCCCCTCCCCTCGCCAACACCTCTCCTCCTCCGTCACAAGCTTGGCGAAGCCCTGCCGGAGTGCTGCCTCTCCACCAACAACACGCCGTCGTGCTGCCGTTGGAGCTGTCTTCCTCAACCTCTCCTTCCTCCTTGCTGGATCAAGATGGAGGAGACGTCGTCCGTACCGTACGTGTGTTGAACGCGGAGGTGCTGTCCGTTCGGCACTTGGTCATCGGTGATCTGAATCACGTCGAGTACGACTCCATCATCACCGTTCCCTCGAACGCTTCCGCACGCGATCTACAAGTGGTATGTAGATGCAAACTCACTCCCTTGACTCGTTGCTTAGATGAACTCATAGATGGATCTTGGTGAAACCGTAGGAAAAATTTTAATTTTCTGCAACGTTCCACAACAGTGGCATCATGAGCTAGGTCTATGCGTAGTTCTCTATTGCACAAGTAGAACACAATTTCGTTGTGGGCGTAGATCTTGTCAACTTGCTTGCCGCTACTAGTCTTATCTTGCTTCAGCGGTATTGTGGGATGAAGCGGCCCGGACCAACCTTACACGTACACTTACGTGAGACCGGTTCCACCGACTGACATGCACTATTTTCATGAGGTGGCTGGCGGGTGTCTCTCTCTCCCACTTTAGTTCGAGCGGATTCGATGAAAAGGGTCCTTATGAAGGGTAAATAGAAGTTGACAAAATCACGTTGTGGTTATTCGTAGGTAAGAAAACGTTCTTGCTAGAACCCAATTGCAGCCACGTAAAAGATGCAACAACAATTAGAGGACGTCTAACTTGTTTTTGCAGCAATTGTCATGTGATATGATATGGCCAGAAGTTGTGATGAATGATGAATGTTATATTGTGATGTATGAGATCATGTTCTTGTAATAGGAATCACGACTTGCATGTCTATGAGTATGACAACCGGCATGAGCCATAGGAGTTGTCTTTATTTTTTGTATGACCTGCGAGTCATTGAAGAACGCCATGTAAATTACTTTACTTTATTGCTAAACGCGTTAGCCATAGAAGTAGAAGTAGTCGTTGGCGTGACAAATTCATGAAGACACGATGATGGAGATCATGATGATGGAGATCATGGTGTCATGCCGGTGACAAGATGATCATGGAGCCCCGAAGATGGAGATCAATGGAGCTATATGATATTGGCCATATCATGTCACTACTAAATAATTGCATGTGATGTTTATTATGTTTGTGCATCTTGTTTACTTAAGAACGACGGTAGTAAATAAGATGATCCCTTACAACAATTTCAAGAAGTGTTCTCCCCTAACTGTGCACCATTGCTAAAGTTCGTCGTTTCGAAGCACCACGTGATGATCGGGTGTGATAGATCCTTACGTTCACATACAACGGGTGTAAGACAGTTTTACACATGCAAAACACTTAGGGTTAACTTGACGAGCCTAGCATGTACAGACATGGCCTCGGAACATGGAGACCGAAAGGTCGAACACGAGTCATATGGAAGATACGATCAACATGAAGATGTTCACCGACGATGACTAGTCCGTCTCACGTGATGATCGGACACGGCCTAGTCGACTCGGATCGTGTAACACTTAGATGACTAGAGGGATGTCTAATCTGAGTGGGAATTCATTACAATAATTTGATTAGATGAACTTAATTATCATGAACTTAGTCTAAAACCTTTGCAAAATGTCTTGTAGATCAAATGGCCAACGCTCATGTCAACATGAACTTCAACGCGTTCCTAGAGAAAACCAAGCTGAAAGATGATGGAAGCAACTATACGGACTGGGTTCGGAACCTGAGGATCATCCTCATAGCTGCCAGGAAACAATATGTCCTAGAAGGACCGCTAGGTGACGCTCCCGTCCCAGAGAACTAAGACATTATGAATGCTTGGCAGTCTCGCGCTGATGATTACTCCCTCGTTCAGTGCGGCATGCTTTACAGCTTAGAACCGGGGCTCCAAAAGCGTTTTGAGCAACACGGAGCATATGAGATGTTCGAGGAGATGAAACTAGTTTTCCAAGCTCATGCCCGGGTCGAGAGATATGAAGTCTCCGACAAGTTCTAAAGTTGTAAGATGGAGGAAAATAGTTCTGTCAGTGAGCATATACTCAAAATGTCTGGGTTGCACAACCACCTGTCCTAGCTGGACATTAACCTCTCGGATGAGGCGGTCATTGACAGAATCCTTCAGTCGCTCCCACCCAGCTACAAGAGCTTTGTGATGAACTACAATATGCAGGGGATGGTGAAGACCATTCCTGAAGTATTTTCAATGCTAAAGTCAGCAGAGGTTGAAATCAAGAAAGAACATCAAGTGTTGATGGTCAATAAGACCACTAAGTTCAAGAAGGGCAAGGGTAAGAAGAACTTCAAGAAGGACGGCAAAGATGTTGCCGCGCCCGGTAAGCCAGTTGCCGGGAAGAAGTCAAAGAATGGACCCAAGCCTGAAACTGAGTGCTTTTATTGCAAGGGGAAGGGTCACTGGAAGCGGAACTGCCCCAAATACTTAGCGGACAAGAAGGCCGGCAACACTAAAGGTATATTTGATATACATGTAATTGATGTGTACCTTACCAGTACTCATAGTAACTCCTGGGTATTTGATACCGGTGCCGTTGCTCACATTTGTAACTCACAGCAGGAGCTGCGGAATAAGCGGAGACTGGCGAAGGACGAGGTGACGATGCACATCGGGAATGGTTCCAAGGTCGATGTGATCGCCGTCGGCACGCTACCTCTACATTTACCTACGGGATTAGTTATGAACCTCAATAATTGTTATTTAGTGCCAAGTTTGAGCATGAACATTGTATCTGGATATCGTTTGATACGAGATGGCTACTCATTTAAATCCGAGAATAATGGTTGTTCTATTTATATGAGAGATATGTTTTATGGTCATGCCCCGATGGTCAATGGTTTATTCTTAATGAATCTCGAGCGTAATGTTACACATATTCATAGTGTGAATACCAAAAGATGTAAAGTTGATAACGATAGTCCCACATACTTGTGGCATTGCCGCCTTGGTCACATTGGTGTAAAACGCATGAAGAAGCTCCATGCTGATGGACTTTTAGAGTCTCTCGACTATGAATCATTTGACACATGCGAACCATGCCTCATGGGCAAAATGACCAAGACCCCGTTCTCCGGAACAATGGAGCGAGCAACCAACTTGTTGGAAATCATACATACCGATGTGTGCGGTCCAATGAGCGTTGAGGCTCGCGGAGGATATCATTATGTTCTCACTCTCACTGATGACTTGAGTAGATATGGGTATGTCTACTTGATGAAACACAAGTCTGAGACCTTTGAAAAGTTGAAGGAATTTCAGAATGAAGTAGAGAATCAACGCGACCGAAAGATAAAATTCTTACGATCGGATCGTGGAGGAGAATATTTAAGTCATGAATTTGGTACACACTTAAGAAAATGTGGAATCGTTTCACAACTCACGCCGCCTGGAAGACCTCAGCGTAACGGTGTGTCCGAACGTCGTAATCGCACTCTATTGGATATGGTGCGATCTATGATGTCTCTTACCGATTTACCACTATCATTTTGGGGATACGCTCTAGAGACAGCTACATTCACTTTAAATAGGGCACCGTCTAAATCCGTTGAGATGACACCGTATGAATTATGGTTTGGGAAGAAACCTAAGCTGTCGTTTCTAAAAGTTTGGGGATGCGATGCTTATGTCAAGAAACTTCAACCTGAAAAGCTCGAACCCAAGTTGGAAAAATGCGTCTTCATAGGATACCCTAAAGAAACCATTGGGTATACCTTCTACTTAAGATCCGAGGGCAAGATCTTTTTTGCCAAGAACGGATCCTTTCAGGAAAAAGAGTTTCTCTCGAAAGAAGTAAGTGGGAGGAAAGTAGAACTCGACGAAGTACTACCTCTTGAACGGGATAGTAGTGCAGCTCAGGAATATGTTCCTGTGATGCCTACACCAACTGAAGAGGAAAATAATGATGATGATCAAGGTACTTCGGATCAAGTTGCTACTGAACTTCGTAGGTCCACAAGGACACGTTCCGCACCAGAGTGGTACGGCAACCCTGTCCTGGAAATCATGTTGTTGGACAACGGTGAACCTTCGAACTATGAAGAAGCAATGGCGGGCCCAGATTCCAACAAATGGCTGAAGCCATGAAATCCAAGATAGAATCCATGTATGAAAACAAAGTATGGACTTTGACTGACTTGCCCAATGATCGGCGAGCGATAGAAAACAAATGGATCTTTAAGAAGAAGACGGACGCGGATGGTAATGTCACCATCTATAAAGCTCTACTTGTCGCTAAGGGTTATCGGCAAGTTCAAGGGATTGACTACGATGAGACTTTCTCTCCCGTAGCGAAGCTTAAGTCCGTCCGAATCATGTTAGCAATTGCCGCATACTATGATTATGAGATATGGCAGATGGACGTCAAAACGGCATTCCTTAACGGGCATCTTAAGGAAGAACTGTATATGATGCAGCCGGAGGGATTTGTCAATCCTAAGAATGCTAACAAAGTATGCAAGCTCCAGTAATCCATTTATGGGCTGGTGCAAGCGTCTCGGAGTTGGAACATTCGCTTTGATGAGATGATCAAAGCGTTTGGATTTATGCAGACTTATGGAGAAGCCTGCGTTTACAAGAAAGTGAGTGGGAGCTCTGTAGCATTTCTCATATTATATGTAGATGACATACTTTTGATGGGAAATGATATAGAACTTTTGGACAGCATTAAGGCCTACTTGAATAAGTGTTTTTCGATGAAGGACCTTGGAGAAGCTGCTTATATATTAGGCATCAAGATCTATAGAGATAGATCGAGACACCTCATAGGTCTTTCACAAAGCACATACCTTGATAAGATTTTGAAGAAGTTCAAAATGGATCAGTCCAAGAAGGGGTTCTTGCCTATATTGCAAGGTGTGAGATTGAGCTCGGCTCAATGCCCGACCACGGCAAAAGATAAAGAAGAGATGAGTGTCATCCCCTATGCTTCAGCCATAGGATCTATTATGTATGCCATGCTGTGTACCAGACCTGATGTAAACCTTGCCGTAAGTTTGGTAGGAAGGTACCAAAGTAATCCCGGCAAGGAACACTGGACAGCGGTCAAGAATATCCTAAAGTACCTGAAAAGGATGAAGGACATGTTTCTCGTTTATGGAGGTGACGAAGAGCTCGTCGTAAAGGGTTACGTCGACGCTAGCTTCGACACAGATCTGGATGACTCTAAGTCACAAACCGGATACGTGTATATGTTGAATGGTGGAGCAGTAAGCTGGTGCAGCTGCAAGCAGAGCGTCGTGGCGGGATCTACATGTGAAGCGGAGTACATGGCAGCCTCGGAGGCAGCGCATGAAGCAATTTGCGTGAAGGAGTTCATCACCGACCTAGGAGTCATACCCAATGCGTCGGGGCCGATCAAACTCTTCTGTGACAACACTGGAGCTATTTCCCTTGCCAAGGAGCCCAGGTTTCACAAGAAGACCAAGCACATCAAGCGTTGTTTCAACTCCATCCGTGAAAATGTTCAAGATGGAGACATAGATATTTGCAAAGTACATACGGGTCTGAATGTAGCAGATCCGTTGACTAAACCTCTCTCGCGAGCAAAACATGATCAACACCAGAACTCTATGGGTGTTCGATTCATCACAATGTAACTAGATTATTGACTCTAGTGCAAGTGGGAGACTGTTGGAAATATGCCCTAGAGGCAATAATAAATGGATTATTATTATATTTCCTTGTTCATGATAATTGTCTTTTATTCATGCTATAATTGTATTATCCGGAAATCGTAATACACGTGTGAATACATAGACCACAATACGTCCCTAGTAAGCCTCTAGTTGACTAGCTCATTGGTCAACAGATAGTCATGGTTTCCTAACTATGGACATTAGATGTCGTTGACAACGGGATCACATCATTAGGAGAATGATGTGATGGACAAGACCCAATCCTAAGCATAGCACAAGATCGTGTAGTTCGTTTTGCTAGAGCTTTTCCAATGTCAAGTATCTCTTCCTTAGACCATGAGATCGTGTAACTCCCGGATACCGTAGGAGTGCTTTGGGTGTACCAAACGTCACAACGTAACTGGGTGACTATAAAGGTGCACTACAGGTATCTCCGAAAGTGTCTGTTGGGTTGACACGGATCGAGACTGGGATTTGTCACTCCGTATGACGGAGAGGTGTCTCTGGGCCCACTCAGTAATGCATCATCATAATGAGCTCAAAGTGACCAAGTGTTTGGTCATGGGATCATGCATTATGGTACGAGTAAAGTGACTTGCCGGTAACGAGACTGAACGAGGTATTGGGATACCGACGATCGAGTCTCGGGCATGTAACGTACCATCTGACAAAGGGAATAATATACGGGGTTGCTTGAATCCTCGACATTGTGGTTCATCCGATGACATCATCGAGGAGCATGTGGGAGCCAACATGGGAATCCAGATCCCACTGTTGGTTATTGACCGGAGAGACATCTCGGTCATGTCTGCGTGTCTCCCGAACCCGTAGGGTCTACACACTTAAGGTTCGGTGACGCTAGGGTTATTAGGAAGACTTGTATGTGATTACCGAATGTTGTTCGGAGTCCCGTATGAGATCCCGGACGTCACGAGGAGTTCCGGAAGGGTCCAGAGGTAAAGATTTATATATGGGAAGTTGTCATGCGGACACCGGAAAGGTTCGGGGGCATATCGGTATTGTACCGGGGCCACCGGAAGGGTTCCGGGGGTCCACCGGGAGGGGCCACCCCTCTCGGAGGGCCACATGGGCCGCAAGGGGTAGGGAACCAGCCCCTGGAGGGCTGGGTACGCCCCCCACCTTGGGCCCATGCGCCTAGGGTTTGGGGGGAACCCTAGAGGGGGCGCCCCCTTTGCTTGGGGGGCAAGTCCCCCCTCCCTGGCCGCCGCCCTCCCTCTAGATCCCATCTAGAGGGGCCGGCCCCCCTTGACCCTTCCCCTATAAATAGAGGGGTGAGGGGAGGGCTACAACACACAACCCAAGGCGCAGACCCTCCCCTCCCCAACACCTCTCCTTCTCCGTCACGAGCTTGGCGAAGCCCTGCCGGAGTGCTACTTCTCCACCAACACCATGCCGTCGTGCTGCCGTTGGAGCTGTCTTCCTCAACCTCTCCTTCCTACTTGCTGGATCAAGACGGAGGAGACGTCGTCCGTACCGTACGTGTGTTGAAAGCGGAGGTGATGTCCGTTCGACACTTGGTCATCGGTGATCTGAATCACGTCGAGTACGACTCCATCATCACTGTTCCCTCGAACGCTTCCGCACGCGATCTACAAGTGGTATGTAGATGCAAACTCACTCCCTTGACTTGTTGCTTAGATGAACTCATAGATGGATCTTGGTGAAACCGTAGGAAAAATTTTAATTTTCTGCAACATTCCCCAACACACGTCGTCTACATAGGCCTCTACTGTTTTGCCGATTTGTTTTTCCAGGCATGTTTGAATCATGTGTTGATAGGTTGCGCCGGTGTTTTTGAGCCCGAAAGGCATGGTGTTGAAACAGAAGGGGCCGTATGGCATAATGAAGGCCGTTGCGGCCTAGTCGGACTCTGCCATCTTGATTTGATGGTATCCGGAGTATGCATCGAGGAAACACAATGAGTCGTGTCCTGCTGTGGTGTCGATGATTTGGTCAATGCGGGGGAGGGGGAAGGGATCCTTAGGGCAAGCCTTATTGATGTCCTTGAAATCGACACATAGGCGCCAGGATTTGTCCTTCTTTGGTACCATTATGAAGTTTGCTAGCCAATCCGGATGTTTGATGTCTCTAATGAATCCGGCCTCGAGTAGCTTGGCTAGATCTTCTCCCATGGCTTGCCGCTTAGGCTCTGAGAAGCGCCTAAGAGTCTGCTTGACTGGCTTGTATCCTTTCAGTATATTGAGGCTGTGTTCGGCCAGTCTCCGTGGGATGCCCGACATGTCTGAAGGGTGCCAGGCGAAGATATCCCAATTCTCACGCAGGAAATCTCACAGTGTCGCGTCTAATGTAGGGTTCAGCTGTGTCCCAATGGAAGTTGTCTTTGTAGGGTCCGTTGGGTGGACCTGGAATTTGACTATCTCATCCGCGGGTTTGAAGGAGGTGGACTTAGGTCGCTTGTCGAGTATCACATCGTCTCTATCTAGTGTTGCTCGCAGCGTTGTCAGTTCTTCGGCCGCGAGGGCTTCTGATAATGCCTCCAGTTAGAGTGATGATTTCGTTGGGCCCGGGCATTTTGAGCTTCATGTACCCGTAATCGGGTATAGCTTGGAAACTTGTGAATGTGTCTCGTCCTAAGAGGGCATGGTATCCGCTGCTGAATGGGGCCTCTTGGAATGTAATTTCTTCGGACCTGTAATTCTCCGGCGTGCCGAATACCACATCCAGTGTGATTTTTCCCGCGCATTGAGCCTCCCGACTAGGGATAATTCCCCTGAAGGTCGTGCTGCTTTGCTCAATGCGGCTCTTGTCAATTTCCATCTTGTTAAGGGTTTCCTCGTAGATGAGATTTAGTCCGCTTCCGCCATCCATGAGCACTTTAGTGAGCCGGAAGCCATCCACAATTGGACTAAGGACCAAAGCGGCTGGTGCCCGGACTGTTCAGAATTGAGGTTCGTCACTTGCATTGTAAGTTATAGTCGTGTCGTCCCATGGGTTTATTGTTGCCACGTGGCAGACCTCGGCGAGGCTGCGTTGAGCTCGCTTGCGCCTATTATTTGAGGCGAAAGTCTCGAAGACTGTAAATACCGTATTGTTGTTTCCGGCGAGATGTTGCTCTGTTGTATGGTTTATGAGGAGATCCTCACCGCTCTTTGCTACCTGCCGGAGTATCCAACATGCTCTAAGGCTATGAGTTGGCATGGTATTCGGAGTGCTGTGAATTTTGCATGGCCCATTGAGCCATTCCTCCAATACGGTTCCATGCCTTGTATCAGGCTTTGGTTTTTTGGTAATTGAATCAGGTAACTTACGAGAGTTTGCCCTTTTAGTTTGGACGAAGGGTTTAGTGAGAGTCATATTGCCCCAGAAGTTTGTTTGGGTTTTCCAAGCGCTTTGCATCGCGCGGTATTTCTGCACTATGGCCACTAAGTCAGCAAAGCATACTATGTCATGGCGACTTATAGCGTTGAGGATCCCTTTGTCCGTGCAATTTTTGCAAAAGAGGGAGATTGCGTCTTCCTCACGATAGTCCTTGACCCTGTTTATCACAAGGAGGAATCTGGCCCACTAATGATGTACTGTCTCTTGGGGCTCTTGTCTAATATGCGGAAGATTGAATAAAATTGGGTGGGTGGGTCATTTCGAATCCGAATCCTGACCCGATCTGAGACCCAGGGGCAAAGAAGCTTCCGAGCTTAACGGCTCGAGCTCTGGGATGTTGCCCAATTTGTTCGGCCCGCCGCCCGACCCTAAGTTTGGGGTTTGGGTCATGTCCTCCCATGAGCGGGTGTCCAGCTCAGGGAGCTCGGCAATCCGGACACAGTTCGTCCTCAAAATAGAGGGAGAATTCGTATGATGTTCCTCCACTACAGCTATCTCATGGGTGACCGGCGGAGAATAAATCTCCCTTTGGTCGGGTTTAAGCCCGATCCGATCATAGTCCATAGCGATGCCCAGGGCGGCGATGCGATCCAAGAGCTCATTAAGGGAGGAGAGTTCCATTGGATCCATCTATTCGGCGAGTTCCGAATCGACATGGAGGCTGTTTTTGATGACCTGAGAAGTCATCGTTGGCACGACAGCCGATCGGGCGGTCATCACGAAGCCGCCCAGCCGGGGAGTTTGGCCTAGGGCCAGTGCTCCCCCAGAGGTGATGTTGTCCTTGACAACGAGGCAAGCCATCGAGCCTTATCGCGACGCCACAACGGAACTCTCATGAAAGCACCAATGTCGGTGTGAAAACCGGCGGATCTTGGGTAGGGGGTCCCGAACTGTGCATCTAAGGCTAATGGTAATAGGAGACTGGGGACACGATGTTTACCCAGGTTCAGGCCCTCTCGATGGAGGTAATACCCTACTTCCTGCTTGATTGATCTTGATGATATGAGTATTACAAGAGTTGATCTACCACGAGATCGTAGAGGCTAGCCCTAGAAGCTAGCCTATGGTATGATTGTTGTCCGTCCTACGGACTAAACCCTCCAGTTTATATAGACACCGGAGGGAGCTAGGGTTACACAGAGTCGGTTACATAAAAGGAGATCTATCATCCGGATCGCCAAGCTTGCCTTCCACGCAAAGGAGAGTCCCATCCGAACACGGGACAAAATCTTCAATCTTGTATCTTCATAGTCCAACAGTCCGGCAAAGTATATAGTCCAGCTGTCTGGATACCCCCTTATCCAGGACTCCCTCAATGGCCCCGCCGGAAACTAAGAAGGTGTCCGTCAAGGAAGATGGCCCGGGCGGAGCTTCTTTCGTCATAAGGTCCACCCTTGACAGCAAATAGGAAAGCATGCTCGTCGCCTTCCTGTGGGCGAATGTCGATGTGTTTGCATGGCAAGCATCCGACACCCCCGGCGTTCCCAGGGAGGTGATTGAGCACCATCTTGCTATCTTCCCCCATGTGCGGCCCGTCAAGCAAATGTTCAGAAAGCAACCTTTGGAGCGACAAGAGTTTATCGTCGAGGAGATCAGGAAGTTGGAGGCGGCAGGTTTGGTCAAGGGAGTTCTCCACCCGATGTGGTTGGCTGATAACCCACAAGTATAGGGGATCAATTGTAGCCTCTCTCGGTAAGTAATAGTGTCGAACCCAGCAAAGAGCTAAAGGTAGAACAAATACTCCCTCAAGTTCTATCGACCACCGATACAACTCTACGCACGCTTAACGTTCGCTTTACCTAAAACAAGTATGAAACTAGAAGGACTTTGTGGGTGTTGTTGGATAGGCTTGCAAGAATATAAAGAGCACGTAAATAAAAACTAGGGGCTGTTTAGGTAAAGACGCAATAAAGTTAGTATAGCGAGTGTGGAAAAGTGGTGGTAGGAGTTACGAAATTGTCCCTAAGCAATTGACTACGTTACTAGAGAGATAGCAAGTTTTATGTGGGAGAGGCCACTGCTAGCATGTCATCACTAACTTGGAATTCAATGCACTTATGATTGGAACTATTAGCAAGCATCCGCAACTACTATCGTTCATTAAGGTAAAACCCAACCATAGCATTAAGTTATATTGGTCCCCCTTCAATCTCGTATGCATCAATTACTATGCTAGGTTGAAGCTTATGTCACTCTTGCCCTCCAATACATAGTCCTATCAACATAAAACTAACCCTATGGTGTGATCCACACGCGCGCTCATATGATGGGCACCAAAGGACAGCAATATAACCACAAGCAAATTAAACCAATCATTGCAATTCACCAATTACCGATAGGACAACGAAAATCTACTCAGACATCATAGGATGGCAACACATCATTGGATAAGAATATGAAAAATAAAGCACCATGTTCAAGTATAGGGTACAGAGGGTTGCGGGAGAGTGGACCATTGAATATAGATGGGGGAAGGTGATGACGATGTTGGTGAAGATGACGGAGGTGTTGGTGTAGATTGCGGTGATGATGATGGCCCCGACGGCATTTCGGCGCCACCAGAAGCGAGGGGGAGAGAGACCCCTTCTTCTTCTTCTTCCTTGACCTTCTCCCTAGATGGGAGAAAGGTTTCCTCTCTGGTCCATGGTCTCCATGGTGTGGGAGGGGTGAGAGCCTCTCTGAGATTGGATTTGTCTCTCTGTCTCTCTCTGTTTCTGCATTCCTGATTCTGCCCTTTCACCGTTTCTTATATTCCCGGAGATCCATGACTCCGATTGGATTGAAATTTGAACACGATTTTTATCCGGATATTGGCTTTCTTGCAGCGAAAGAAGGGCACCAACCGCCTTACGGGGTGTCCACGAGGTTCAGGGGCGCGCCCACCCCCTGGGGCGTGCCCCCTGCCTCGTGGCCCCCTCGGGCGTCGTCTCACGTTGATTCTTCTTCCCAAAAATCATAAATATTCCAATTCCGTCAGTATTTATCCCATTGGGACTCCGTTTGATATGAATTTTCTGCAAAAAAAACATGCAACAAACAGGAACTGGCACTGGGCACTGGATCAATATGTTAGTCCCAAAAATAGTATAAAAAGTTGCCAAAAGTATGTAAAAGTTGTAGAATGTTGGCATGGAACAATAAAAAATTATAGATAAGGCAGAGACGTATCAACATCCCCAAGCTTAATTCCTGCTCGTCCTCGAGTAGGTAAATGATAAAAAAGATAATTTTTGATGTGGAATGCTACCTAGCATAATCTTGATGATATATCTAATCATGGCATGAATATTAAGACATAAGTGATTCAAAGCAATAGTCTATAATTTGACATAAAGACATGAATACTCACGCATCCCAACAAACAATCATGTCTTTCAAAATATCAATGCTAAAGAACACTATCCCTACAAAATCATATAATCTTGTCATGCTCTGTCTTCTTAACACAAAGTATTTATCATGCACAACCCCGATGACAAGCCGAGCAATTGGTTCATACTTTTTAACGTGCCTCAGCTTTTTCAACCCTCACGCAATATGTTGGGGATATAACTACTGAGTATAAACCGCCCAGGAGGGGCTGGGTTATACTCGTAACAAGTCATTCATATTGAAGCCCATGAAGACAAGGATTATGGCGCTTTACTGAAGAGACTTAAAGGACCAAGGCCCAAAGGCGGATTAGGGCTTATAGTCATAAACTGACATACATTGTATAACTTGTATTGTAAGATAGGAAAAGGTAGAAACCAAGCCGGACACGTGTATGAGCTGGCGTCGGGATTCTGTAAACCGTTGGGCGTCAACCTGTGTATATAAAGGGACGACCCGGTGACGGTTCAGGGACAAGAAACAACAACTCGAGAGCCAGGTAAAGCGGATTCGCTCCCTAATCATCGAGACCCCATCCATTCCACCACAACTGGATCGTATGCTTTTACCTTCACCGCAAGGGGCCGAACCAGTATAAACTCCCCGTGTCCTTTGTCTGGTTTAACCCCTTTAAGCTAATCCCGTTGTGATGGCTCCACGACTAAGTCCTCACAGTAGGACATCTGACGTGTTAATTCCACGACAGTTGGTGCCCACCGTGGGGCTATCGCACGATGGTTTCAAGTTCTTAAAGGGCAACTTCGAAGGACTCAAGGGATACGCCGTGGGCCGGATGACCAAGAGTCGTCGCAGCAAGCTCTACATCGACGATGCAGGCTGGGGCCCCGACGCTGTCTCAATCGAGTACGGGTACCGGGTCCCCTTTGGAGGAATTCATGTCTTCATCGGCAAGATCGGCGAACCGGGCACTGAGCCGGACATCTGCACTGACCTCATCGAGACGGCTCAGCGTGCAAGCCCTGCCCAGGTTCAGCCTGCCATGAAGCGTGCGTTCGTAGGATTCATCAATGGTGTGGAGTCTTAACCGGTGTCCGATGGTGAGACGAACGTTTATTCAGATGGCGAATCATCCACCGGTGAGACCAAGTCACTGTATCAACTGCAAGATGGCCGGTTTGGGGGCTGTTCCGATGGCGAGAGTATTCCAGACCCCCTTGAACCGCCGAACCCGGTTGCGATCTTCATGGCCGGTACGCATCCCACGGAGCACTCTTCATCAGCAGCACGTAATGATTTCTGGATCGGCAGCCGGGGCAGGAGGCCCCGCGCGCCCGCCGGCTCAAGTTCTGCCCGGTTTATTGGACGCTTGGACAACATTGTTGACCATAGAGGTTATCGCGGATAATTAGGATTAGCATAACACAGAGGTCACAAAGCTACGAGATCTGATAGCTTAGGCCAAGGAGGACTTGGCGGCTGAGGAAACCAGGATGGCTGCAGAGCGGGCCGCTTTGGATGCTCAGGCATAGCAGATTCAAGCAGAAAATTACCGGCTCATGTTGGAACAGAATGCTTCAAACGACGTGTTGAGGAGGAGACATCGGTCTCATCTACCTCCGGTTTATGAAGCAATGAATCTCTTCAGCACACCAGGAGTAGGAACCAGTAATCTGGCAGCAGCAAACCTGATTGAAGCACCCGGGACAGGAGCGCCGGATCAACCTTTGGCGACGGACCCACCTCAACGGATTCATGACCCGCCTCAGTACATGCCAACACCGCCGGGTCACTTCTCCACCCCTTTGGATAACATGATCGCTGCGGCGGCGCGATTGGCAGCTATTCCAATGGAGGGCGAGTCTGCAGCGGTGGTTGAAATGCGGCATGCCAGGGATCTTCTTCAAACGGCTATGGTTCACCAGCAGGCTTATTCATATAGTCGAGACAGAATTCATTCAACCCCACGCCCGTGTCGGAGTTACAGCAGGCACATGGATGAACCAGATGTATCAAGCAGCGAGCGGAATCGTAATGCCCCTCGGAGGCCTAACCTGGCGGGCGGTGGTGCAAATGCTCAGGATGTGGTAGACGATGGAAGAGCGCGTCGAGAAGCCGAGTTAGCAGCACAACACATGGACCGTCAGCCTACTCCGGTTCGTCCGACGACTTCAGTGGAACGAGGTGTTACTTTCAGCTCTTGGAGGGTGTCATGTCTCACTCCGGATCTACGTAATGTGTGGTTGCCCAAGGATTTCAAGGGTCCGTGGAAGGTACCCAATTACACTGCTGACTTACCCCCCGAGTCATGGGTTGAAAGCTATGAGATGGCAATGGAGATGCTGGATGTGGATGAGGTGGCATGTGCTAAGTACTTCACCATGATGTTGGATGGAACAGCTCGCACTTGGCTGAAAAGTTTGCTAGCTAACTCCATTGGGTCATGGGACGAGTTAAAAGCCTGGTTTATAATGAATTTCAAGGACACGTGCAAGAAATCCATGCCAATTGTGGATCTAGCTGCCTGTGTTCAAGAAGAAAATGAATCGACAACCCATTGGGTGCACCGGGTTTTGGAGATTTTGCATTCATCGGACCGCATCAATGCCGATTCAGCAGTTATAACGTTGGAGGGCAATTGCCGGTTTAAGCCTCTAAAGTTGAAATTGGGATGACTCAAGCGTCACTGCAATGTCAAGGGAACACTTATGGCAGCTCTGTTTAAGTATGCCGATTCTGATAGTACCAAGGACCCCGAGTCTGAGGATAAAAAGCCGGGGAAGGGAAAGAAGAACGACAACACAAAAGGCAGCAGCATAACCCGGCAGGCCATGGAAACAATGGTAAGCGTAAAGCAGACAATAGTTCAGATTTTGTGGCTAACACCAATGCACATGATAATGGCCCACATCGCAAGGGTAGACCGCCCTCGCAGAGTGGAGGATCAGGTGGCAATCTTGAGCGCCTGCTAAATCAGCCTTGCCCAAAGCATGGGACAAAAGAAAAGCCAGCTACGCATCTCTAGAAGGATTGTTTTATTATGTGGGAGTTCAAAAACTCGGATCTCTTCCGATATGATCATGGACCGCCCGGCGGTTCAGGACCCGGGTCTCATGGGTCGGGTTATGGTGGAGACAGTTCCGGTTCAGGGTTTCAAGGTAATCAAGGTGGACAAGGCAATCAAGGCAGCCAGGGTGGTTATAATCAACAGGGAGGTCGGCAGCACCAACAGTCGAGTTACCAGAGCCACCCGAAGCAGTTGAATAGTGGGCAGTATCATGTCTTCACCACTAGCCTATGCAAGCGCGATCAGAAGCTTCATAAAAGGGCAGTGACCTCCATTAAACCGGCGGTACCCCATTACTTGCGCTGGTCCGAACAGCCTATTGTGTGAAGCAGAGAGGATCATCCACCCCAGGTTGATAATCCGGATCATCTGGCATTGGTGGTGGCGCCTCAAGTTGGAGGTTACAAGTTCACAAAGGTGCTCATGGATGGAGGGAGTAGTATCAACATCTTGTATTATGAAACCTTCCGTTGTATGGGGTTGACAGACAAGAACCTTAAACCGTCGAATACCGTTTTCCACGGTGTGGTGCCGGGTAAATCAGCGTATCCGGTTGGTAAGATAGCTCTGGATGTTGCTTTTGGAGATGATCATGATTCGAGATCAGAGACATTAACCTTTGAGGTGGTAAAAATCCAAAGCACGTATCATGCCTTGTTTGGACGACCGACTTATGCTAAGTTCATGGCAAGGCCCTGTTATTTCTATTTACAGCTCAAGATGCCGGGTCATAAGGGGACCATCACGGTACATGGAAGCCAAAAGGTTGCTTTGGAGTGTGAAGAAGGTGATGCAGCATATGCTGAGTCAGTTTGTGCAACAGAGGAGTTGAAGTTCTATAAGGACAATGCTGATCCGGCAGATGTGACCTCTTTGAAAAAACCAACTACAGAGCATGATCTGGCCCTGAAGTTTAAATTGGCTAATGAGACTAAGCTGGTTGATTTTGTTCCTGGCGATTCATCCAAGTAGTTTAGTATCAACACGAACATGGATCCGAAATAGGAAAGCGCGCTCATCGAGTTCATCCGTGAGAACCGGGACATCTTTGCATGGAAACCTTCTGACATGCTAGGTGTACCGAGGGAACTCGCTGAGCACACTCTTAATATTGATCCCAAGTTTAAACTGGTCAAGCAGTTTCTTCGACGCTGCAATGAAGAAAGGCGCAAGGCCATTGGTGAGGAGGTAGCCCGGCTCTTGGCGGCAGGGTTTATCATTGAAGTTTTTCATCCGGAATGGCTGGCTAATCCGATGCTGGTGCTGAAGAAGAATGGCACGTGGCGCATGCGTGTGGATTACACGGATTTGAACAAGGCTTGTCCAGCTGACCATTTCGCTCTCTCTCGGATTGATCAAATCATTGATGCTATGGCGGGTTGTGAGCGCTTGAGCTTTTTGGATGCTTATTCTGGTTATCATCAGATCAAGATGGCAGTTAAGGACCAGGAAAAGACAACTTTTATAACTCCCTTAGGAGCCTTCTGCTATGTATCTATGCCCTTTGGGCTCAAGAGTGCCCAGGCGACTTATCAGTGCAGAATTGTCTTCATGATCAGATTGGGCGCAATGTTCATGCTTATGTGGATGATATTGTGGTGAAGTCTAGGAAGAAGGAGACATTAATAGACGATCTGAAGGAAACCTTTGATAACCTCCGGGTTTATAAAATGATGCTTAACCCGGCCAAGTGTGTCTTCGGTGTTCCGGCAGGCAAGCTTTTCGGTTTTCTGGTGTCTAACAGGGGCATTGAAGCTAATCCGGAGAAGGTCAAAGATATTACCTCACTGGCTAAACCGGCGTGTATCAACGATGTTCAACGTCTGGCGGGTCGTATCGTGGCACTGAGCCGGTTTATCAGTCGGTTGGGAGAGAAGGCTATTCCTCTATATTAGATGATGAAAAAGACAGACAACTTTGTCTGGAGTGATAATGCTAATGCGGCGTTTGAGGATCTGAAGAAGCAGTTGGCCGAGCTGCCTATTCTTGTTGCCCCCATTAATAAGGAACCATTGCTATTATACATGGCTGCTAATGCTCGGGCTGTCAGCGTGGCTATTGTGGTGGAGCACAAGGAGGCAGGAAAGGAGTATCTGGTTCAGCGGCCGGTTTATTATATCAGTGAGGTGCTTATTGAGTCCAAGCAGAGGTACCCACATTAGCAGAAACTGGTGTATGGAGTGTTCATGGTCAGCCGAAAACTTAAGCAGTGCTTTCAGGGTCATCCCATCACTGTGGTCAGTTCGGCTCCTTTGGGAGATATCATCCAGAACAGGGAAGCCACTGGCCGGGTTACTAAGTGGGCTATCGAGCTTGGACCTCACGGGGTAAAATATATGCCTCATACGACCATCAAGTTCCAGGCACTTGTGGATTTCATTAATGACTGGACAGAGTTGCAGGCACTGGAGAATAAACCGGATAACACATATTGCACTATTCACTTCAATGGATCCAGACAATTGGAGGGCTCGTGGGATGGAGTGGTTCTTACTTCCCCTCGAGGTGACAAATTCTGTTATATTCTCCACTTGATGTTCCCTTGTACTAACAATGAAGCTGAGTATGAGGCCTTGCTCCATGATCTACGGATGGCCAAGGAGATGAACTTAATAAGGGTATGATGCTTTTGGGACTCCGATTTAGTGGCCCAGCAAGTCTCTAGTACTTGGGATTCTAAGGATCCACTCATGGCGGCTTATCGGCATGAGGTGGATGTTATTGCTCGTCACTTCAAGGGTTACCAGGTCGAACACATTGATCGGCACAAGAATGAAGCGGCAGACGCTTTAAGCTAGCTGGGATCTTAGCGTAAACTAGTGCCGCCCAATGTTTTTCTGGATGTTTTGCATAACCCGTCGGTCAAAATACCAATGGAGGAGGATCAGGCTGTTCCTAACCCCAGAGGCTCAATTAGTGGCGGTTCTTCATGCTATTCCTGATTGGATGGTACCCTACTTGGCGTACATGACCCAGGGCGAGTTACCCGAGGATGAAGTCTTGGCCAGGTAGATAATCCGGCGGTCCAAATCCATGACTATTGTTAATGGTGAGTTACATCATTACAGTGTCTGAGGGGTGTTTCAGCGCTGCGTTTCTCCTAAAGAAGGTTGTGATATTTTGCGTGAAATCCACAAAGGGGATTGAGGTCATCATGCCGGTTCAAAATCCCTTGTGGCTAAGGCTTTCTGACACAGTTTTTACTGGTTAACAGCTCATGTTGATGCTGAGGATTTGGTCAGGAGGTGTGATGGTTGTCAGAAATTTTCACACCGAGCCCATGTTCCGGCCCTGGAATTGAGGATGATTCCAATCACCTGGCTGTTTGCAACTTGGGGGCTGGATATGGTTGGGCCTTTTGGGAGGTCCAAGGATAAGAAGATCCACCTTGTGGTCGCGGTTGATAAGTTCATTAAGTGGGTGGAGGCAGAGCCAGTCAGCAAGTGTGATGTAGCCACGGCGGTTCAATTCATGAAGAAGGTGATTTTTCGTTTTGGTTTTCCACACAACATTATAACAGATAATTGCATGAATCTATCCAAGGGTGCTATGGAAGAATTCTGTCAGCGTGAGCACATCCGGCTTGATGTGTCATTAGTGGCTCACCCCCAGTCTAATGGTCAAGCGGAGAGAGCTAATCAAGAAATCCTAAAAGGTATCAAGCCCCGGCTTATGGTCCCTTTGTAGAGGACGTCGGGTTGTTGGGTGGAAGAGTTGCCTTATGTGTTATGGAGCATTAATACCACCCCCAATAGATCTACGGGTTATACACCTTTTTGCATGGTTTATGGAGTAGAAGCAGTTCTCCCAAGTGATATTCGCCATGACTCGCCCTGAGTGGCAGCTTATGTTGAAGAGGACAATGAAAGAGCACGCCAAGATGCATTGGACCTGTTAGATGAAAAACGGGACACATCGGCAGCCCGTTCAGCGATTTATCAGCAAGACCTGTAGCGTTACTACAGCCGCTGGATTAAAACCAAAGCTTTTCAAGAAGGCGACTGTCGGTGTCAAAACCGGGGGATCTCGGGTAGGGGGTCCCGAACTATGCGTCTAAGGCTAATGGTAACAGGAGGCAGGGGACACAATGTTTACCCAGGTTCGGGCCCTCTCTATGGAGGTAATACCCTACTTCCTGCTTGATTGGTCTTGATGATATGAGTTTTACAAGAGTTGATCTACCACGAGATCGTAGAGGCTAAACCCTAGAAGCTAGCCTATGATTATGATTGTCCTTGTCCTACGGACTAAACCCTCCGGATTATATAGACACGGAGGGGGCTAGGGTTACACAGAGTCGGTTACAGAGAAGGAAATCTACATATCCGAATTGCCAAGCTTTCCTTCCACGCAAAGGAGAGTCCCACCCGGACACGGGACGAAGTCTTCAATCTCGTATCTTCATAGTCCAACAGTCCGGCATAAGCATATAGTCCGGCTGTCCAAGGACCCCCTAATCCAGGAATCCCTCAGTAGCCCCTGAACCAGGCTTCAATGGAAATGAGTCTGGCGCGCAGATTGTCTTCGTCATTGCAAGGCGGGTTCCTTCTCCGAATACTCCAAGGTAGATTTTGAACATATGAATCGTGTCCGGCTCTGCAAAACAAATTCCACATCCCACCATAGAGAGCACAATGTTTCACAAATCTAATCTGCTGACAATTTTTCATAGTGTGACATCATGCCGCGGCCCGGTCATTATGCGAACCATTTTTCTCAACCTGCTACTGCACGTATCGCGAGGTGGTGTTGTTGGCACGTCTTGTCGAAGAAGAGATTGTGTCCCCTTATCACGTGATTCTCATCAATACGGGTGTGCGTAACCCAACCGCGCCATCAACACTGCGCTTGGGGAATAAGCGAGTTTATAGGGCAAGTGGGGAGGCACACAGTTTCTACCACCTTTATAAAGAGATAAGGATTCACCTTTTTCACCCACGCCTTCTTCTTCCTCTGCTCATCCATTCTCTCTTGATCGAGCTCTAGCTCCCAAGCTCTCACCCTCTCCGCAAAGTCATTCAAGCATGTCCGGAGTGGGAGGCAAATGGATGGCCTCCTCCGTCACGGAGGACATAACGAAGCTTCGGGGGGCCGGATACTTGTCCGCAAACATCACCCACCGGCTTCCGACCGAAGGGCAGATCATCCCCACCCCAAAACCCCAGGAAAGAGTAGTGTTCCTCTCTAACTTCGTCCGCGGGCTGGGATTTCCCCTTCACCCATTCATCTGCGGACTCATGTTTTACTATGGGCTGGACTTTCATGATCTGGCCCCCAACTTCATCCTCAACATCTCGGCATTCATCATCATGTGTGAGGCCTTCCTCCACATCACGCCCCACTTTGGCCTATGGCTGAAGTCCTTCAATGTGAAGCCAAAGGTGGTGGGCAGCCAGCAAGCGGAGTGCGGGGGCGCCATGGTGGGCAAGATGCCCAATGTCACCTGGCCCGAGGGCTCTTTTGTGGAGACCGTAAAGGGGTGGCAGTCGGGGTGGTTATACATCACCGAGTCATGCAACACAAACTGGGCGGCGGCCCCCGAATTCCGATCCGGTGTCCCCATGCGGCTCACCTCCTGGAAAGAGAAGGGCTTAGCCTGGGGCTCAGTGGTAGAGCTGACCGGACTTCAGACCTGCGTCTGGAATATGATAAGCAAGAAAATAAAGCTCGTCAATGTAGTATAGGTTATGCTCCTCTGCCGGATCCTTCCGTGCCAGAGACGAGATTGCAATCTATGGGAGTTCGACCTGGCCGAACATCAGACGCTGCGAGAGCTCTTCGACACGATGCATGAAGATGTCTCGAAGGTGCTGTTCAAGGCCACCGAGGTACCACCGCCCATAACCAAAGATTGCGGACTTAGCGCAAAGCGCCCCGCCAATCCGGTAAGTTTTTATGTTTCGCAAGACGCGCTTTTTATCGGCACATCTGCAAGAGGATCTTGAACCTCCATGCTGTTTTTGCAGGATTGGATAGCGATAGAGGAGCAGATCGACTGTCCAGCTACGTTACTTGAAGATCCAGAATCTGAGCTTCTAACGAAGACGTTGTTTTTGGCGCCCTATGAGGTGCCGGAGAAGAAGGCCAAGAAGACGGCCGCGGGGACCAGGAAAGGTCTCCGGCGGAAGGTGGTATCAGACTCGACGTTCAAAGACACCGAGGCGCACTCCGTCCACGAAGACGAGGAGGAGTAAGAGGAAATCCCTCCTTCCCCAATCGGGGGGAGAAGAAGAGAAAGGCCGCCCCACAGGGGGAGGCTGAAACGTCCAAGAAGGGAAAGACCTTCCTTCCGGACCACTCCACCACGGCCACCTACAACGGTGAGGAGTGGTTGCCCAGGGACAAGCCCCTGGATAAGTCGTAAGTACCCGGACACTATAATACTTCTAGTGTGTTTTGCTTTATTGCTTCTTACAATGCCGAACATGCATATGCAGTCCAGCCAAATCCCACATCGAGGTATCCTCTTCGGAGGAGTCCCTGGACCCGTCGGCGATGAACAGCGAGTCACTCCCAACGGCCTCCTCCCCCAGGCCGCGGACGACACTGGAAGTGTTGTCCTAGAGGATGCCGGACCAGGGGGGCAGTTCTGGAGACGCCCCCAGGCGAGATCCCAATCGCCGGGCACATGGGGGGGGGAAGACCCCCATGGACTCTGATAACGGGGGCCGCAGCGAGTTTGGGCCCCAGCCGAATACGGTTCCGGAACCCCAGGTGGTTCCGAAACTAGGCAGGCAACCCCTCGCTAAGGAGGGCGAGCCGCCTGTACCGATGACCTCTGTCCATCCAGAGGCATCATATAACTTGCTGGAAGCGCTTCGCGGCGCTTCCATTGATGACGAACACCGTACTCTTATGAGTGCGGTGATTGAGAAGGTCCGGTCCACCAAAAGCGGATTGACCAAAGCCTGCGCCAGCCTCCTAACAGGCTTTGAGGTAAGTAACAAAATTATAAGAAAATATCACGGTATAGACAGTAGCCCCTGATGCTCTGTTTGGTGTTCGGAAAGAAAGGCCAAACAGAGGATCAAATAATATCCGCAGGAGTCTAACGGAAGATGTCTCTGTGAATAAGCATGCGTCGCTGCTGGCCGCTGACGCTCGTACTGCGGAGGTCTCCGGACTGAAGTGGGACCTGGAGCGGGCCGAGGGAGAGCTCGGCCTCGTGAAGAGGCAGCTCGAGGAGAACAAAGGTACACAATACCCCGTCTGCATATTTAAAAAGGAAGAATGGTTTCTGCTAATAAAAGCGTTATGAACTTTACTAGGGGCCACGACCAAAGTGGCGGCCCTTAAGACGGTGCTGACCGAGGCCTAAGACAAAGTGGCCAAGGAGCGCTCCGAGCGCGAGAAGCAAGAGGCTCGGGTGAGCGAGGTCCAGCAAGAGCTCCAGGATTTCGTCCAAAAATACGAGTCCTTGGAGCATGACTCTAAGACGCAAGAGTCTGAGCTTGCTAAGGCCCTCCAGAGCATGAGAGACGCCAAAGCCAAAGCCAAAAAGGCCCTCCAGGAGTTTCAGGCGGCCAAGAAGATTGTGGTGGGTAACGCATTCATTATGCAAAGCAAGCATGTGAAGGAGACTTTCCTTTTACTTACATGAATTTGGAGCTCTCCAGGAGCGTTCACAGATCTACCGCGCAGCATATCTGATGCCGTAGAGTTCTATCGAGCCGAAGAAGGGAGCTCGACCGAGAAGTTGTTCTGGTCTCAGTACATTGGGACCGAACATTCGATGCCCTTGAGCGACCAGCTGAAGCAACTGGTCGAACTGCACAAGGCGGCCGAACTGGCCATGAAGGACTTCATAGTCTGGCTGTGGCCTGCCGAGCCTCTGCCTAGTAGCTACTTCAGCCTCGTAAAGCGGCTTGTGAGTGCTTGCCTATGGCTTGACCTCATAAAGCGGTCAGTTTGCATTGAAGGTGCGTGAATGGCCTTGTGAAAGTGCACTGGGCAAGGATGGATGCCGAGAAGCTGATGACCGAAGGACCGCCAAAGGGCAAGGAGCATCGCCACCCCGAGAAGTATTATGATAATGTCTTGATGGGCTCTCGCCTTGTGGCGGAGTAATGTGCAAAGGATGTAAGCTTTGAGTGAATGTACTCGTTTTATCCTGTAATATTAAACAAGTTCTTTTGCACAATATAATGCTTCTTGATTTAAAATTTTACCTTCTATGCGGCCGCTTATACAATCTGAGAGTTGGCCAGTCGTCGGCTTCTGCCCCCACGTAACTAGTACAGGGGTGTTCGGGATAAATCTAAACACTCTTTATCCAAATCTTTGGTCCTTTAAGGTGGTGTTTAGCGCAACAAACAAGGCAATCGGACTATACAGCTTTATCACTCTCACTTAGCCATAGAAGTTCTATAATTTTAAATTTCGGCGTAGCCCCTGGTATTCGGAAGGCCGAACTTGGGGCGCTATACACGCCTAAATCAGACAAAGACCGATTCCTCGCCCGAAGCGGAAAAAATCTTTAAGGATTTGAAACCTCTTGAACAACGACCAGCTCTCGACGCATCATGATAGTCAGTTTTCGGCTTTCTCTACTGAGGTGCTCGTCCGGAAGAACAGGGACACAATCACAGTAGTTCTCCCTGTGCCACCTTAGCCGATATAGCAGAACGTAAGGCGGCAAAACATGGGAACCGGGCAAACCCAACTATTGACCCAAGACATGATCTGGAGCTGATGCATATAATGTTATACGTTCGGGGTGCCGCACTGTCGAAAGTGTTTGGACTTTTCTTGTCGTGTTCTGGGGTACACTGAAGCCCCTGGCGAACTGAGTCGTACCAACATGTACGCGTGCAATTTGTAATAAATAAACAGTCAAGGAAAAAGATAAAGAAATGTAATAACAAGCTGACGTCGTTCATTATTTTCCATTGTTGTTTGAATAATACGTCAAGGCGTACGTATACAAGTAGTGCGATAAGCAAAATAGGACTATTTGACATGTCCTAACCAAGAGTGAGATGCGTATGGGTATGTAAAACAGGTATAGCGATCGTTATCAAAGACCACCTAGGGATTCCCTTGTACGTCAAAGCTCCTTGCCTCCTTGGTGTTTCCGTCCCGTGATGGGTCCGATAATCAAACTATCAGAAGAGCCTCCAAAACATAGGGACCTGAAAGAAAGAAAAGGGGCAAAGGTATACGGATCCTGGGGCGGCTGAGCCGTGTTGTGGACCGCATTGTAGCCGTGCCTCCGCCTGTGCCCATGGTATTTTAAGTGCATAATTATGTACGCGTGGTGCAAATTTCACCAGTTGACTGGGACCAGGACGGAGGCCTAATCGCTAGGCGAGCTCTGGTCATGCCGGACGATCCTATTGCAGAGTAGGTCGGACTCGCTTGGCGGTGTCCGGGGACTTTATTGCCGAATTGGAGGTCTGCCTAAGAAGGTTGCTCTGTGCTTCTGCTACGAGGGCCGCAGTGTGCTCCTCCGTACGGACGGAGCGCTCTATGTTTCCATTGACTGTTATAACCCCGCGGGGTCCTGGCATGTTCAGCTTGAGGTAGGCATAATGCGGCACCGCATTGAATCTGGCGAATGCGGTTCGTCCAAGCACTGCATGATAGCCACTGCAGAAGGGGACGATGTCGAAGATTAACTCCTCGCTTTGGAAGTTGTCCGGAGATCCGAAGACTATGTCCAGTGTGATTGAGCCCATGCAACAGGCCTCTACACCTGGTATGACACCTTTTAAGGTGGTTTTGGTGGGTTTGATCCTTGAGGGATCAATGCCCATTTTGCGCACTGTATCCTGATAGAGCAGGTTTAGGCTGCTGCCACCGTCCATAAGGACTCGTGTAAGGTGGAATCCGTCGATGACGGGGTCGAGGACCAACGCGGCCGAACCGCCATGACGGATACTGGTTGGATGGTCCCTGCGTTCGAAGGTGATCGGACAAGAAGACCATGGGTTGAACTTTGGGGCGACTGGCTCCATCGCATAGACGTCCCTTAGTGCATGCTTCCGCTCCCTCTTGGGAATATGGGTTGCATATATCATATTTACCGTTTTTACTTGGGGAGGAAATTTCTTTTGTCCTCCTATGTTCAGTAGCCGGGGTTCCTCGTCGTCATCACTATGTTCACCCAACATTCTCTATTGGTGTGATTGGCTGGTTTATCGGGGGTGCCGTGAAATTGACATGAACGATCGAGTATGCGGTCCAGACTGGACGGACCCGAATTGTTTCTTTTGAATGGCTTTTCCGTTGATCGGACTTAGAGCCACTGAATTCGGTGTTGACAGCCGTGTCTTCGGTGTTATCGCTGTTACTGCGACGCTTGTGCCTGTTGCGTTGAGGCTTGCCATTGCTATCTCTAGCATCTGAGGTGCCAGGATTTCTTGATGTGCTGTTGCTATGAGCCAGCCAGTTGTCCTCGCCCGCACAAAATCGGGTCAAATGAGTGTCGTGAGGGCTGCCATGGACTTCGGCTTCTCTTGGCCGAGGTGTCGGGCAAGCCACTCGTCACGGATGTTATGCTTAAAGGCCACTAGGGATTCGGCATCCGGGCAGTCAACAATTTGGTTCTTTTTAGTTAGGAACCGATTCCAGAATTTCCTGGCTGACTCTCCGGGCTGTTGGGTTATATAACTTAAATAATCAGCATCCGGTGGCCGCACATAAGTGCCCTGGAAGTTATCCAGGAATGCATCTTCCAGGTTCTCCCAACTTCCAATAGAGTTTGCCGGCAAACTATTCATCCAATGCCGAGCCGGTCCCTTGAGTTTTAGTGGGAGGTACTTGATGGCATGTAGATCATCACCGCGGGCCATGTGAATGTGGAGAAGGAAATCTTCTATCCATACCGTGGGGTCTGTAGTCCCATCATAGGGCTCGATATTAATGGGCTTAAACCCTTATGGGAATTCATGTTCCATAACTTTGTCAGTGAAGCATAGGGGGTGTGCGGAACCTCTATGTCGGGCTACATCACGACGCAGTTCGAATGAGTCTGGTCTGTTGTATTCTGCCCGGCCGGATTTGTATTTAGTATATCCGGCGTGGCAATCATCGTCACGTGTTGGGGCGCCCCCCCTTGATCTGTAGATCGATCTTGACTGTCCTGCTTTGTTTTCCAGTTTGTCTCGCAGGTCATGCGTGTAGCCCCGGGCCTTCGTGTTTTTATTTGTTTGGAGACGGGGTTCGGGCTAATACGCCGCTTTGTCTCAGCCACGAGGTGGCCGTCAGCCTCATCCTGCGCTAGTAGTGTAGGCTATAGTGCCTCCTCCTCGAATTGAGGTAACAACCTGCGCTTCGGGTAACTTTTGGTTGGGTGCTCGAGTCTGTATTACTTGGCTGCCAGGACCTCAGTCCATCTATCAGTTAGCAGATCTTGATCAGCTTGAAGCTGTTGCTGTTTTTACTTCATGCTTTTTGCAGTGGCTATAAGCTGGCGCTTGAAGCGCTCCTGCTTGACAGGATCCTCAGGCACGATAAATTCTTCGTCGCCGAGGCTCACCTCGTCTTCGGAGAGAGGCATATAATTGTCGTCCTCCGAGTCTCCATCGGTTGCCTGTTCATCAGGGCTAGCTTGCCCATCCTCCCATCCGGCTTGCTCGGTGCTTGGCTGGGCAGGATTGTTTTCGTCTTCGGCATCATCCGGAGTGCTATTGTCTCTTGTGCCGGTATCGCTGTTTTTGTTGTGGCGCGGCTTAGAGCGGCACCGCTGATGCCGATGCTTAGATTGCTTCTCAAGGGGATTATCCTCCGTTACCACATCGCCATTGCTTTCTTTGGGTGTGTCAACCATATATGTATCATATGTTGAGGTGGTTGTCCAGCGCCCTATGCTCGGTGGTTCCCGTTCTTCTCCGGTATCATCGTCCATACCGTCGATGTCTTTGGAGTCGAAATCAAGCATGTCGGTTAAGTCGTCGGCAGTGGCTATTAAGTGGGTGGTGGGTGGGCAACGAATTTCTTCGTCATCCGCTTCCCACACAAGCCGGACATAGATCGGCCAAGAGTCTCCTAATAGGGAGAGAGAGATTTTAATGAGCTTAGCACATCGCCCAAGGGTGAGTGCTGAAAGATATCCGCGGAGCTAAACTCCATTATCGGCACTTAGTCAGATTCGATGGGCATGGATGTGCACGGTTCGGAGCCTATGGCCGAAGAAGAGTCCGAGGGTCCAATGACGCAGACCTCATTGGAGGCGAAGGCTGTGCTTGGATTTATCGCCACTGAGTGTGCAGCCTCCGCGGCGGGGTCCATCCACTCGTCCTCGGATGGCACGACCAGCTCCGGATTTAGAGCCGTGGCAGCTGCAGGTGTGATTTCCTGGACACAATCCAATGGCAGATCTAGGTCATGCTCATCATGACCGTACGATGCACCTGTCATGGGCTCGAATCCGTCGAAGATCAAGTCTCCGTGGATGTCGGTAGTGTAGTTTAGGCTTCCAAACCTGACCTGATGGCCAGGGTCGTAGCTATCATCTGCTCCAGATGGCCAAGCGAGTTGGCCTGTAGTGCGAAGCTGCCGAATACGAAGATCTGTCCGGGGAGGAAAACCTCACCCTGGATCGCATCGTCGTGGATGATTGAAGGAGACATCAAGCCTTACCGTGATGACACAGTGGAACTCCCAATGAAAGCACCAATGTCGGTGTCAAAACAGGCGGATGTCGGGAAGTGTCGGGGATATACCCCGCGGTATGAACCGGCCGGAAATATGACCCGACCGGGCTTGGCGGTTTACTTGAGACCTGGTTGACACTTGGAG
Organism: Triticum aestivum; assembly: GCF_018294505.1. Classification (NCBI taxonomy): domain Eukaryota; kingdom Viridiplantae; phylum Streptophyta; class Magnoliopsida; order Poales; family Poaceae; genus Triticum; species Triticum aestivum. The sequence goes on from NC_057813.1 coordinate 489,044,422, forward strand.
ATTCACTGGCGACCCGCCCTGACCAGGCGGTTTACAAGCAACCTGCCTAAACATTATGACTCACTGGTAACCCGGCGGGCGGGACAGACGGATGACAAGGCCCAAGGCCCAGAAGGCTGGTTTATACTAATGGTGGACTGGTTTAAGAGGAAAGGCGTGAGGAATATTTACCTTACAAGGAGTTAAGACTCAGACTTGTATCCGGTTTGTATTTAGAAGGTAGACTAGTCCTAATCCAAATAGGACTCCACATGTAACCCGCCCCTCCAACTTATATAAGGAGGGGCAGGGCTCCCCAAAGAGGGAGAAGGAAGAAGAAACAATATCTAGGGCTAGACACAAAGACCCGGTTTACCGGCAACTCTCTCGTGAGGATAATGAGACCTAGCCACAAACAGCATGTAGGGTGGTTACGGGATGATGTTTCCCGGGGCCCGAAGCTGTCTAAACCCTTGTCTTGTGTTGCGTCTCTCGATTCCGCTCAACCCCTCTCAAGCTACCACGTAGATGCGTTAGCCTCACGATTAAGTCCTCACACCAGGACATCTGCCGTGACAATTCCAAGACAGTTGGCACCCACCGTGGGGCTCGCGCACGGTGGTGTTGAGTTATTGGAGGGCACTATACTAGGGATTGAGAAGCTCTGCCCGGCTTATTGAAGAAGTTCTGGTCGGCTCGTCGGAGAGTTCCAGCTGGCTCGCCGAAAAAGTTCCAATAGGCTCATCGAAAGGTCCTGGTGCGACGGAAAGTGCTGGCCGAATCATTGAAAAGTTCTGACCGCTTCGACAAAAGGTTCCTTCTGAATCGGCAAAAAGTTCCGACCGCCTCGACGAAAGGTTCCGTATGAATCGGCAAAAAAAAAGTTCCGGCCGCCTCGACGAAAGGTTCTGTCCAAATCGCCTAAGAGTTCCAACCGAATCACCAAAAGGTTCCATCTGAGTCGCCAAAGGGTTTCGACTTAGGTTACAGAAAAACTTTGGCCCACAAGGTTCCGGTTCAAAAAGTTCTGGGTTATCAAGAGGTTCTGGTTCAAAAGTTCTGGATTATCGAAAGTTCCGGGTTCAGAAGTTCCGGCTCAAAAAGTTTCGGCCGGCTTATCAAGAGCTTCCAGTTCAAAAGGTCTGGATTATCAAAAAGTTCCGGCCAGACTATCAAAAAGTTTTGGTTCAAAAGCTCAGGGTCATCTATTGTTACTAGCAGTAGGGATATGCCCATCCACGCCATTGCTGGGTCTTCATATATAAGTTGATTTATGGACCACACAAAGATCATCTGGCATTCAGGTGGTATCCATCCAAGTTTGTGTTATTAGCATATATTGTTTTTTGTCAAAAAACAAGTTTATCTTTGCCTTGGTCTGCAATATTGTTTATGCAGGACAACTGTTCATTGCAGGTGCGATGATCGTGTCATGGATGTATAGCCCGTGCCATCATTATCATGCGCTAGCATCTGACTATGCCATGATGCTTGAGGAATATATGTGCAAACCACCATTTCTACGGCCCGATTTAAATCAACATGACAATGATATGACTCGCCCGTACAGTTTACAACACGGAGGACAACTTGCTCGTCTGCGCCGGCTTACAACACTACCGCCGTGCTGCCTCTGATGCTGCAGTCGTTTACTGTCCGCCCAGCGGTCCGGCCTATTCACTGTGCCGGGTTGTCTAAACAGACACCGATGAGGATTGTAAGGTCCAAATACATCAGGTGTTATCTGTCCAGACTATTTTAAATAGCACGTATCAGCTTTTTCCTTTTGAGAACAACTACTCCGGTTTATGATATTATTTATGCAGGACATTTGGTCAGTGCAAGAGCGGTAGCGACTCGCCCGCGTCCATGCTGCCTCTAATGTTGCGGTTGTTTTTCCATCCGCCTCCGCGGTTTGGCATATAGCAACACAATGCGGCTCACTTGCCCGTTCGCACAGTTTACCGCGCCGTTTCACCATGGTGATCAACTGATCATCAACTCCGCGGCAGATAAATACTGGCCTAACATATCAGGTGAAATCCATCCAGTATATTTTATTATATATTGCTTTCTTTAGAAGAGAAATTACTCCGGCTTGCAAAGTTATTTAATGCAGGACCCTAAACCACCATATTGGTGCAAATTTAAAGGCCGTCAGAAAATGGCCGGCTTAAAAGGAAGGATTCCGGTTTAAAATCCAGTTCAAGGGAAAGATATCTCCCACAAAGCTTTGAAGCTCTCAATATCCGGTTTAAGAATTTCCGGTTCAAGAAAAATTTATCTCTTACAAAAAGTTAAAGGTTGCCGAAGAGGACTTGCTGCCGACGTGCGGTTCAAACATGGGTATCCTGCCTTATGGGCTCATCTTCATGTGATCACTTGGGGGCTTCCTGTTCAAAAATAGGTGTATTCACCAAAGAGAACATAGCGTTATTACCCTCTTGATGTGGCTATCAAGCCAATATTATCATAAGAGCACAGCTCTGGTTACTTCAGTAATCCGGCTATCAAGCCAATATTATCATAAGGGGCCAAAGAGAGTTTGTTGCACAACACAACTCAAACATAGGCACCCGACGAGCATAGCTCAAAAGCATATCACATGGGGGCTTTTGCTTATAAAGCGGAGTTCTGATTATCTATTAATCCGGCTATCACGCCACAACAAAGCTTGGGAGCTTCACACCCAAGGGGCCAAAGAGAGTCTTGTTGCTATGCACAACTCAAACATAGGCACCCATAGAGCACAGCTCACAAAGTTACTTGGGGGCTCCTTGTGCAACACAACAAAGAGTTTGAAAGGACCCTTGGAATATGCTATCAAGCCCGGCTTGGAAGCCTGGTGTATTCACCTAAAACCCCGGGTTAACCTGCCTTCATCAAGTAAGCCACTCCTTCTAGGTAATCCTGGCATGACCCGCCGAACGTTTGAAAAGTCAATCTTATACAGACCCTGAACTTGTCAAAGTTAAAATGACGATTGGTTAGTTGGAGGCCCATCTTGAAAGGCTTTGCAAAAATGGTTTAACTCAGCGGCCTGGCAGCCCATGAAAAGCCTCGAATTTGGGCCTGGCAGCCCTTGAAAAGCCTCGACTACATGGTTTTATTTTGCTTTGTCAAGATTTTTCTCTTTTGATAAAATTTTATGTTGAACCGGCGTCTATTGACCCGACATGGCTATCAGTCATCAAATTAACCTGGTGTTTGTTAATCCGGCTTGGCTTTCAGCTACAAGTTGTCAAACCACATTGAATTATAAACTGGTGTTTATTAACCCGGTCTGGCATTGACTATACGTAGCCAGGATGATCATCCAGTGTTTATCATAACCCGGCATGGCTTCACTATAAACCAGCAAAGCATGGTGGGAGTTATCAGCACTACAGATTTGGGTTGTCACCCTTGCTACAAGAAAGTTGGTAAACCAACAATGTGATTCAATATCACAGGTATGATATATTTCATATTTTATTATTCTTGCAACCTTGGTTATAAACCCGGGTTATATGTTGGGCATTATGACCTGTCCGGCAGTAAACCGCCAGGACACTTTAAACTTGTCGTATGCAGAAACAGGTTGAATAAAGCATAATTACAAATAACCGGCGTTTATTAACCCAGCCTGGCTTTAAGACGATAAGTCGCCAGTATATGATGAGAAATTGTCCGGTGTTTGTTAAACCGGCCTGGCTTTAAGACGATAAGTCGCCAGTATATGATGAGAAATTGTTCGGTGTTTGTTAAACCATCCTAGCTTTAAGACGATAAGTCGCCAGTATATGTTGAGAAATTGTCCGGTGTTTGTTAAACCGGCCTGGCTTTGGACTATAAGTCGCCAGTATATATATTTGGATTGCGCCATTGGAATCATGCGCTCATAAATCACTGGATTATGTTATTCAAATCTTTAAGAGCCAACATGGATGGATTTTATTATGGTTATCAATAACCAGTATTATGATTAAGGTTTTCAAAGTCGCTTTAGCGCAATGGCTATCATATTATCAATGGATATGATTTATTCTACAATTAAAGGAATAGTCTCGAGTCGCTGCAAGCTTACAACCCGGCACTTGGGGGCTACATTATTCAAGTTAAGATTACATCAAACACACAAGTCTCATGTCGCTGCAAGCATGCACCATGACACTTGGGGGCTAATGCAAAGTCATTGTTTGCTCACCTTATTGAAGACCCGACTCATCACATCATAATGAGCCGGCCCTTGGGGGCTACCAATTGCTCCTGTCAATAGTTCAAGGTACACAAATTTTCATCTCTTATTGAAGGATCCACTGCTCAGTTGGTAAAGCACAATGCTCTTAACCTTGTGGACGTGGGTTCAAGCCCCATGGTGGAGATACATCATATGATGTTATTTTCATTGAAGTACATGTCAAGTCCCAGCTCAATATTATCTTAATTACCCGGCCCTTGGGGGCTACACCGTTGTTGTTCAAAGTTTACATAATTATATTTATAAAGTCCTTGCTCATTATTACGTAATGACCCGGCCCTTGGGGGCTACACTAGTTTAAGTTTTTATGAGCTTAAGGCAATTACAAGTCCCAGGTTGCTGCAAGCATGACAACGCGACACTTGGGGGCTACATATATGGAGTATTCAGTTTTTTCTAGTGATTGAGATGAACAACATGGATTTCTTCAAAGTGGCAGTAATTATATGGAAACAAGTCTCAAATCATCACTTTGTTCTGTTCAAGACTTGGGGGTACATGTAATATGGATATAAGGCAGAAATATCTTCCGATTTTCAGTTTTGAGCAAACCAGGTTGACCCTGCATCACCAATCATTATGACCCGGTGTGTGCAACAATCATGAACCGGCGTTGGCAACAATCATGAACCAGCATTGGAAACAATCATGACCCAGAATTATCAGTTTTTTTAACCCAGCGATTTTGGAAATCATAGATCGGCAAGTTCTACATCTCCAAGCCGGCTAAATATCAGTTGAATATTTAAAGACCAATATTTTTGTCAAGTCAGAGTATTGAAGGCCGAGTCAAATGGATTCTTTATTTACAATATTTCTTCTACAAGCAAATTGATTATGAAACTGGTCTACTGACCCGGATTTTCTAGAAGGAGGAAATGGCAAGGACTTAAGGATGATCAAGTGCCGGCTTACAAAATATTTAAACCCGGAGCACAACCTTTCAAATTTGTTCTTGTGTTTGTTTTACAGGATCAGTTTAACATGGATAAATCCAAATTAAACTGGGGTCTAATGTCGGGGATATACCCCGCGGTATGAACCAGCCAGAAATATGACCCGGTCGGGCTTGGCGGTTTACTTGAGACCCGGTTGACACTTGGCGGTTCACTGGCGACCCGCCCTGACCAGACGGTTTACAAGCAACCTGCCTGAACATTATGACTCACTGGTAACCCGGCGGGCGGGATAGACGGATGACAAAGCCCAAGGCCCAGAAGGCCGGTTTATATTAATGGTGGGCCGGTTTAAGAGGAAAGGCGTGAGGAATATTTACCTTACAAGGAGTTAAGACTCGGACTTGTATCTGGTTTGTATTTAGAAGGTAGACTAGTCCTAATCCAAATAGGACTCCACATGTAACACGCCCCTCCAACTTATATAAGGAGAGGCTGGGCTCCCCAAAGAGGGAGAAGGAAGAAGAAACAATCTCTAGGGCTAGACACAAAGAGCCAATTGACCAGCGACTCTCTCGTGAGGATAATGAGACCTAGCCACAAACAGCATGTAGGGTTGTTACCGGATGATGTTTCCCGGGGCCCGAAGCTGTCTTAACCCTTGTCTTGTGTTGTGTCTCTCGATTCCGCTCAACCCCTCTCAAGCTACAAACGTAGATGCATTGGCGTCATGACTAAGTCCTCACACCAGGACATCTGCCGTGACAATTCCACGACAAGTAGGGGGTCCCGAACTGCGCGTCTAAGGCTAATGGTAACAGGAGGCGGGGGACACAATGTTTACCCAGGTTCGGGCCCTCTCTATGGAGGTAATACCCTACTTCCTGCTTGATTGATCTTGATGATATGAGTATTACAAGAGTTGATCTACCACGAGATCGTAGAGGCTAAACCCTAGAAGCTAGCCTATGATTATGATTGTCCTTGTCCTACGGACTAAACCCTCTGGTTTATATAGACACCGAAGGGGGCTAGGGTTACATAGAGTCGGTTATAGAGAAGGAAATCTACATGTCTGAATTGCCAAGCTTGCCTTCCACGCAAAGGAGAGTCCCACCCGGACACAGGACGAAGTCTTCAATCTTGTATCTTTATAGTTCAACAGTTCGGCATAAGCATATAGTCCGGCTGTCCGAGGACCCCCTAATCCAGGACTCCCTCAGCGACTTAGTGCTCCAGCTTATCCAAGATCAGACTGACATGCACAAGTTATCCCCACCTTGGGAAGGGCCCTTTGTGGTCAGCAAGAATCTGAACAACGGGTCATACTACCTTATCGACGTTCGAGAGCACAAAGACTCACGCAAGTCAGAGGAGGAGACCCGCCGGCCGTGGAATATCGCTCATCTTCGGCCTTACTACACCCGAGCCACAGGCTCCTATTATGTACATATTTTTGACAATGCATATATTATGATGAATATAATAAACCGGCATCCTTCCTAAAGTGGGGCCTCTACCGTTCTTCAAAAGATTTCTTGGTTACATGGGGGCTTCTGTTTATAAAGCGGAGCTCTGTTTGTCCATTAATCCGGCTTATAAAGCAAAAAGTTGGGGGGCTTCATACCCAAAATTATAAGGAGCCAAAGAGAGTTTGTTGTAAAGCACGTCTCAAACATAGACGCCCACTGAGCACAGCTCAAAATGTTACCTGGGGGTTCTTTGCTTGCACAGCAACAAAGCGTCTTAAACCTTGTAACAGGCTATCAAGCCAGGCTTGGAAGCCAGGTGTATTCACCTAAAACCCTGGGTTAACTTGCCTTCATCAATAAGTCACTCCGCCCAGGTAATCCTGATATGACCCGCCGAACGTTTGGCAAGTTAATCTTATACAGACCCTGAACTTGTCAAAGTTAAAACGACGATTGGTTAATGTGAGGTCCATCTTAAAATGCTTTGTAAAATGGTTTAACTCAGTGGCCTGGCAGCCCATGAAAAGCCTCGAATTTGGGCCTGGGAGCCCATGAAAAGCCTTGCCTCTTTCCATGATTTTATTTGACAATTTTCTCTTTTTATGAGATTATAACATTTTTATGACAAACCGATATTTATTAACCCGGCTTGGTTTTCAACTATAAGTTGTTAGTACACAACCAATTATAAACCGATGTTTGTTAACTCGGCCTGGCTTTGACTATAAGTCGCCAGTATGATCATCCGGTGTTTATTGTAACCCGGTACGGCTTCATCATAAACCAGCAAAGCATGGTGGGAGTTATCAACACTCAAAGATTTGGGTTATCACCCTTACTACTATCAAGTTGATTAATCAACAATGTGATTCAAGGTCACAGGTATGATATATTTCATATTTAATTATTCTTGAAAATACAGCCTTGGTTATAAATCATGGCTTTATATTGGACGTTATGACCCATCCGGTGGTAAACCGCCAGGACAATTTTAAGTTTATGCAGAAGCAGGATTGCATCAAGCTGCTAAGGATCATAAGCAAACATAGCATAATCATCACGGATTAACAGTATTGTGCAAATTAAATATGCACGATGGCATCGCAGACCAAGTGTTGAAGCTAGCCTATTACAACGCATTTCGACTGCCCAAAAGGATAATTGTTTATCACGCGGATTATAGTGCGCAGAAGCTAAATCGGCTTCCGGATCATGATTCTTCACCAGGCTGACTTGAAGGATGCGGATCCTCTTGCGCCGGTTCACCCTCCTCCTCTCCACCCAGTGGCTGGAAGTCAATGGTTGCCCAGTCAACCCTAGTTAAAGCTCCGAAGACGGCTTCATCACTTATAAGATCGGACGGTTCAACATCAGGGGCATAGGTATGCTTACGGATTGGCGGGATAAGATTTTGCACATCATATACAGGTGCATCAACCCGTTTGTTGTCTGTGTCATAAGCCGACCGATGGAAAGACAAATCAGTGTCCTCAACTAGCTTGCTTGCCAATGGACGCATCTCCCTTGTTATGGCCCTGAGGTCGTCATTATCAAACTCTTACCCGTCCTCTTTTTGGCTTGGATAACCATTACCAATATCCTCCGGATCAAGGTCAGGTATCCAGGCCTTGGCCCGGGTCAATGCAGTCACAGCACTAGCCCTAGCAGCTGATTTTTTCAACTCCTCAAGCCGGGCTGGCATCATGGATAATTTCTCCAATGTTACCTTGATTAAAGTTGGTGGCGGTTTATTATGTGAGGCAGTGCAGATGACCCGTTGAACGTCGGTATATAATTGCTCTATCAATGTATAGGCAGCCTTCAGTCTTTTGCACATATCCGAGCCAAGATAAGTAACACGGCTACCTGCAAAGGTCAAAAGTATTGTTAAACCGGCAGTCTCATGGCGGGTACTTGTTTAAAGCTTCTGAAGAGGTTTTTATCAAAGATAGCAGAGGTCATAGCATTGATTTGCAGCTTCAAGCCGGCCGATTCTTCTGTTACCGGGTTAAGGGCTGCTTCGGCATCCTCCGCCCGCTTTAGCAACGTTGCTTTTTTAGTCTCCCATTTTTCCCGCTCACCTTTAAAGCCATCCTTCAATTGTTCCATGGCTGTTAAAGCGCTAGTCAGTTCTTCTTTGGCTTTGGAGGTTTCTGCTTGTTGGGATTTGATATTTTCCTGAAGGTCGGCGATTTGAGATTCCCTTTTGTTCAGATCAGCCTGCAGAAGACATTCAATGAGTTGGCAATACATATTTGAAGTCCCAAGCACATAACAAGTTATACACTTGGCACTTGGGGGCTAATGCGGATTGCTTTTTATCAGCTGACATTTTAAGTCCCAAGCACATAACAAGTTATACACTTGGCACTTGGGGGCTAATGCGGATTGCTTTTTATCAGCTGACATTTTAAGTCCCAAGCATATAACAAGTTATACACCTGGCACTTGGGGGCTAATGCATATCGGATCTATTCCAAGTTATGTAGTTTTTCCCAATAAATCGGATTACAAGAAGGATGATTAACAGAAATTTGGAAGCCTTCATGACAGGAAAGGAACCAGTTCATCCTAAAGGTATAAACCGGCCCTTGGGGGCTATGCAAGCAAAATTCAATATTATTCTACTACAAGTCCCGGTTCACATTAATATTATGAACTGGCACTTGGGGGCTACTGGAATTGATAAGTTAATCCGGTTCTAAGGAAAAAGAGCTTGTGCAAAGTAATTGATATTTACCTCATATCGCTCCTTCATCAGACCTATTAAATCGGCCTCATAGTCGCGGCTTGTGTATAGGCGGTTTAAGTATCCAGAATGAATCTCCTGAGCATTGAGATGGGCATAGCTTGATAAGTCTGTTTTCCAGTTGCCCTTGTACATAGCAGCGTATTCTTCCTTGGCACTATGCTTTGATAAAGCGACAGGGTTACCAAGAAGAGTATGACCAAAAACAGTAACCATAACATCATCTGTGGTGTCATCAGTTGTTTTGGCTGGGCTTGGCGGTTTATCAGCTGTTTTTTCTGGGCTTGGCGGATCAGCAGATTGGCTCGTCGGATTTATCTCTACCAGTTCAACAAAAGTGTCTTGAACCTGAGGTATTAGATCATCCAGGATGGCATCAGCATTCGGATCAAAGGCCTCTAGGGTCTTCTCCGGTTCAGTGGCTGGATTATCATCGGTCGGTTTATTCAACTTGGCTTTCTTGCTAAGTCTGGCTTTGGCACTGGAAAGGACAGGTACAAAAGTTAGTATAATAAACAAATACAAAGTATAAAGGGTTAAGTGTACTTTGCTTACCCAGGAACAGTTTTGAGGGGAGGAAGTTGTGTGGCCGATGACTCGCCGAATGATGAATGGGAGGTACCCTGATAATTTGAGTCAGGCGGATTAAGAGGATATCGGAAGTGACCCGCTTTAGGATAAAGTGTGTCAGGAGTATAAGAAACCTCTTGGCAGCGCTTACGAACCGGGGAGTTCGGTAGACCGGAGGAGGTCACCACTTGGCCTCCATGCCGAGTTGTGCGGCGAGCTTCATGCTGTTTTGTCTTCAAAACAAAGTGCGGATCCGAATAAGCAAGAGGGCGTGAAAACTTTACTTTCCGGACTACTCGATGGATTTTTGGTGTTGGCACAGGATCTGAGTCGGAAGAAAGAATAGTTACCTCTATGTCACCAATGTGACTGGCTTTCACATCATCCTGATAAAGATTATTGTCAATGAGGTGTATGAAAAAAGAACCAAGAGAGTCAAGTTCTACCTCTGATTCTAGATCATCAAGTTCTTCTTCATTTGGCAGGACACGGGACTCGACGGTTTTCTTCTTCCCAGGTTTCTTTGTAGCTTTGGTCTTGATGCAAGGCGCTGTCACCGGTTTATCCTGTGCCTTGGCCAGTTTATCCTGTGTTTTCCTCTTCCAGAACGGATCATTACCCTGTGTAGATGGAAAACAAGTTATAAAGGAATATTTAAGAAGGGATGGATTAAGACAACAATGGTATGATTCTTACAGTTGGCGGTTCGTTGGAAACGCAGAAAGGACTTAGCCCTGTTTTGATGCATTCAGACACCGGTTCATCCAAAATTTTCCTGACAACTTCAGTAATCTCATCATCAGTTAGCTGGATATCAATGTGCCATTGAGGATCTTTGACATCCCCTATTGTCGGTGTCAAAACCGGCGGATCTCGGGTTGGGGGTCCCGAACTGTGCATCTAGGCGGATGGTAACAGGAGACAAGGGACACGATGTTTTTACCCAGGTTCGGGCCCTCTCGATGGAGGTAAAACCCTACTCCTGCTTGATTAATATTGATGATATGGTAGTACAAGAGTAGATCTACCACGAGATTAGAGAGGCTAAACCCTAGAAGCTAGCCTATGGTATGATTGTTGTTCGTCCTACGGACTAAAACCCTCCGGTTTATATAGACACCGGAGAGGGCTAGGGTTACACAGAGTCGGTTACAATGGGAGGAGATCTACATATCCGTATCACCAAGCTTGCCTTCCACGCGAAGGAAAGTCCCATCCGGACAAGGGACGAAGTCTTCAATCTTGTATCTTCATAGTCCAGGAGTCCGGCCAAAGGTTATAGTCCGGTCAACCGGACACCCCCTAATCCGGGACTCCCTCAGTAGCCCCCAAACCAGGCTTCAATGACGATGAGTCCGGCGCGCAAATTTGTCTTCGGCATTGCAAGGCGGGTTCTTCTCCAAATTCCATATACCCGTCGAATAGTGTTCGGCTTCTGGTGTATGTTGTGCTCCTTGGCTTCTGTGCCCAATAATGGCCATCTTCCACGTGTCAAACGAATGCGAAAAGCCAGGGAGTTTTTGAATTTACCCCCCTGGCTGCGTAAATGAGCCGCCCATAAAAGAGACGGGGGTTTAGATCCAAATCACACCATCTTCCCTCCGCGAGCATTCATCGGAGCGCATTCGACTGTGATCCAGTCCATCATGGCCAGTCGACGCAGCTCCTCATGTCGCCCCCCAGCCTTCAGCCTGGAGATTGGGAGAGATGCTCCGTCCCACACAGCGAGCTAGTGGCACTCCAAGCAAAGGGGTTACTCCCCCCAGCCTACATGGTCCTGGTTCGAGCCGGGCTCGCCACCTATAATGGTGGAGAGCAAGCGAAGAGCGTCCCCAATCCCTCCAAAGGAGAGCGGGTATGCCTTGTCCATTATTTGATAAGAGGGCTCGGATTTCCAATTCATCCGTTTCTCCGGGGGCTCCTGGAGTTCTACGGCCTCTAGTTGCACAGCTTTACGCCAGCCTCCATATTGCATATTGTGGGCTTCTTAGCCCTTTGCGAGCTGTTTTTGGGTATCGAGGCTCATTTCGCGCTGTGGAAGAAGCTGTTCTACCTTGTGCCCTGTTCTCAGGAGGGGTTGATATATCAAGTGGGCAGAGCCGAACTATGGCGCATCGCCGGGACTGGATATCTATCCGGAACCCCAAAGAAGGCGTCCGAAGACTGGCCTTCAGAATGGTTTTATATAGAAGACGTCCCCCTGCCGGACCCTGTACGGATCGACCTCCCTGAGTTCGATAATGCTCCTTTGAAGAAGCGCCTAAGCTGGCGTCCAAGGAGCCCTCAGCAGGAAAATGACAAGGACGTCCTTTACCTGATGAGTCGGATAAGGTTGTTAGCTCATTCCGGCCTGACCATGATCGAGGTCATGGCCACATGCATTATGCGGGGGGTGCAGCCGCTTCAGTATAGAGGCCACCCCATGTGGGATTTCAACGGGGAGGACGACGCTACCCGGTGCGGCTGTAAGGGGCCGGAATCAGCTGTTTCTCTCATAAAGATCTTGTCCGCCTTGTACAAGGGAGAAGAGGAGGAATTCCTCCGCGTCAACCCACGGGGCGGATTTTCTATGTACAATCCTTCCAGCTGGGTAAGCGAACACTTTCACTTGCCCATCCGTTTCATATTTCCACAGTTAAATATTTAGTCTAGCAATTTCAACGCAGGAGCTACACTAGGCTATAAAGGAGATAAACAACCCTCCTCCACAACCCGAGGACCTGGAACGGTCCTATGATCCGGACTCCCAAGAGGACCCGGACTAATGTGTGGAGCTGATCGATGGGGTGTTTCAGCAATTGAGCAAGGACAACACCTTAGTGGCCATTACGGCTGACTATCCTGGACTACTTCCAGCCTCACAAGTAACTGAGACCGAAGTCCCAGTACTTTTAAGATGATCCACCCGTGCTTATTTTTTATCACCGTATACCAACGGCGTTTTTGCAAGGGAAGTCCTTGAGGCGGAGGGCCGAGCCTACGGCTGCTAGCCAACAAGGGGCATCAAGGTCTGGCAGGCTGAAAAGAAGTGTGGTCCGTATTGAGATGCCGGTGCAACGATATGGCGTGCCATTTTATTTCAAGGTCTTATTCCCTCAAGGCGTACTAACGCTCGCGCTCTCTTCAGGAAAAAGAGCGCTCGCCGGACTACATCCGGAGAGGTTGCCAATCGTGCCTCCACCAGCCAGGCTCCAAGGCCGGGTCCGGAAGCGGAGGTGAACACGAGGCGCGCACCGGATGCTCCTCCGACAGAGGATGCGGACGGGCTGTCTGTCACCAATTCCGAGGTGGAGAGTGCCATGAACCACAGGCATCACCGGACAATTCTTCGTGACGCTTGTTTCTCCCAAGAGGCGTTGGATGCCTTCAATACGGGAGATGCATACCTCCGTGCCGCTCAAAATGGTCTAGCCAGAGCCACAGAGCAGTATGTAAAAGACATACGGGTGAGAAAATTTGATGATTATATATGTCAGTAGCTCCCGAGACTTGAAACAGTTAGAATAACTGATTTAAGGATCATTTGTTATGCAGGATCTTATAGAAAAGAATACCCAACTGTCCCAGGAGCTGGAAGAGTGCAAAGCCCAAGTTGAGGCCGCACTAGCCGCGGCAGGGGAGACCAAGGAGACCCCATCTGGTAATATATGCTTCAAAGGACAAGTATGTTTGTGAAGTGCGGCATGTGTGAAAATCTGACAATAACATTGCAGATAGCGCTGGAGTGGATCCGGACAAACAATAACTCTTACGCTGGTTAAAGGCCGGTGAATGCGTGCTTACGAGGGTGAGGCAAGAGAAGAATAAGCTCCAAGATGCCAACACCCAGCTGGGCGAGGAACTAAAGGATGTTCGTGCTCAGCTATCGGACTCCGTGAAGGAGAATCGGCGGCTTCGATGCGGCATTTTTAGTAAGTGCTTGAACGAACTTGGAAAAAAGAGTTTGGCGAGGAAGTCGATTGACAGAGTTATGTCTGTAGGTATGCTGACAAGTTGACCTGCAGAGGAAATGCTCGGTTCTATGGGTGACCTTCTTCCCGAGCTCTCACAACTGCACAAACGAGTTCGCAGGTGATGCAAGGCGTCGCCCAGGCCTTGTGGCCATCCGTCTCCCTGCCCGAAGGCCTCGGAGAGCTTGCGGAGAAGCTGAAGGGAGCGCGGCGGCGCTTCTGATTATGGAAGATATCGGCCTGCCATCAAGGCGCCAGGGAGGCCTGGGCCATGGTGAAGATGCGGTACAGGAAGGCTGACCCCAACCACATGGCTGAGGTCGGATCTATAGGGCCCGATGGGAAGGAGATCCCTGTGAGTTTAGTGTACGGCCAGGTAGAGTTGGCCGCCAAATATTCTCAACAGGACTATAAACTAGACAGCCTGTTGGATGGTATTGAAGAGGAATATACCCAGTCAAATTGACTATGTAATTTAAGATGACATGTAAAATGCCTTCTAGCCGGATTGTAGATCGTTTGTCATGGCGGACCTTTTCGCTTGAACCTCGGTACCCGATAGTCCGGAGTGTCCGAATACCCTCTCGGTTATGTAAGAACCGGGGCATGCATGGAGACCAGGCGTAGGGGTCATTAGTGCTTGAACAGACAAGTGCCCAACTAGTTATGTTATATTACATGGTTAGTAAGAAACATCTTCCAGGGAGAATAGTTCCGTTAGGGGTTCCTTTCCCTGGGAGGCATGCCCTAAAGTGCATGTCCGGACTGCGAAAAAAGCAGAAAAGCATCTGGGGGCGGATAAATAAACGAGTGAGAAATCATCTTTTAGTTCACTGACCGAATATTCCCTTAAGAACGCTAGCTTTCGGCTTCACCCAGTCTGAGGTACACATCCGGCTGACCCGGCAGTAACAATCGCAGAGGTGCTCCCTTTACCGCCTAGCCAAACAATCGGGAACGTAGGGGTAAGCACAGGAGCCAGGCAACCCAGCTTGGCCAAAACTTAAGTCATATCGATGCATATAATGGTGATAAAAGGTACATGCGGAAGTGTGACACATGTGTTGGGCATGAGGCCCGTACAAACAAGCTTCTGTTAGAGAAGCCCCCATGTATTATGAGTGCGGATAGCGCGTCAATTGTGTGTGAACAAGGCGCAAACGAGCCCTTAAAGGCTGTAAGAGAAAAGGAGGGAGAAGGAGAGAAATATAAGACAACTAATGTGTGAAAAATAGACAGAGGAAGGAGACGAACACAGAGTCCGGCGCTAGGCGTAGAATCTTCGTAGACAGGCTGCATTCCATGGGTTCGGCTCGAGTCGGTTATCCGATGCATCTGGCAGATGGTACGCTCCACCAGTCAGGACTTGGTCAATTATGAAGGGACCTTCCCATTTGGTCTTGAGTTTGTCCTTTTTCTTTTCTGGCAGGCGTAGAACTAACTCGCCAACATTGTAATTTTTGGCCCGTACTTCTCTGCTTTGATATCTTCGAGCCTGCTGTTGATAGAATGCAGAATGGGCTTTTGCCATGTCACGCTCCTCCTCCAAGGCGTCCAAACTGTCCTGCCGATCGAGTTCGGCTTCTCTTTCTTCATACATGCGCACGCGAGGTGAGTCATGAATTATGTCGCAGGGCAGAATTGCCTCCACGTCGTATACCATAAAGAATGGTGTGAATCCGGTAGTGCGATTCGGCGAGGTCCGTAGCCCCCAGAGTATAGAGTCGAGCTCCTCTACCCAGTGCGTATTAGATTCCTTAAGGGACCGCACTAACCTGGGTTTGATGCCGCTCATGATTAGACCATTTGCTCGCTCGACTTGACCGTTAGTTTGTGGGTGATAGACTGAAGCATAGTCGAGCTTGATGCCCATGTTTTTGCACCAGAGTTTGACCTCTTCGGCCGTAAAGTTTGTGCCATTATCAGTGATGATGCTGTGGGGACGCTGTAACGGTGTATGACCCCTGATATGAAGTCTATCACCAGTCCGGATTCGGCCGTCTTAACAGGCTTGGCCTCTATCCATTTGGTGAATTTGTCCACCATGACCAGTAGGTATTTTTGCTTGTGGGTTCCTCCCTTAAGGGGTCCAACCATGTCAAGCCCCCAGACCGCGAAGGGCCAGGTGATGGGTATTGTTTGGAGGGCGGTGGGTGGCATATGGCTTTGGTTAGCAAAGAGTTGGCAACCGACGCATCGTTGGACTAAGTCCTGAGCCTCTGCCCGGGCCGTCGGCCAATAAAATCCTGTACGGAAGGCCTTGCTTACAAGGGCCCGGGCTGCGGCGTGGTGCCCGCCGACTCCGACATGAATTTCAGCCAGGAGATTTTTCCCTTCCTCTTCGGAGATACACCTTTGAAGGACTCCGGTGGTGCTTTTCTTATAAAGCTCTCCCTCATGGACTTTATAGGCTTTAGATCTCCGCACTATGCAGCGTGCCTCGTTTTGGTCCTCGGGAAGTTCCTGCCTGGTCAGGTAGGCTAGGAATGGTTTCGTCCATGGGGCAATGACTGCCATTATTACGTGGGCTGAAGATGTTACTTCGTTGGCCGAGCCTCCCGTTGAGTCAGAATGTTCGGTGTCGGGCGGTGCGGTTGGATCCGGGCTGTTATTTCCGGATTCCCCTTCCCATGATATGGATGGCTTGAATAGCCTCTCCAAGAAAATATTTGGGGGGACTGCATCGCGCTTTGCGCCGATGCGTGCCAAGACGTCTGCTACCTGATTGTTTTCCCGGGCTATATGGTGAAATTCGAGCCCTTCGAACCGAGCTGACATTTTTAGGACGGCGTTGCGATAAGCTGCCATTTTCGGATCCTTGGCGTCAAAGTCTCCATTTATTTGGGATATCGCGAGGTTTGAATCCCCACGCACCTCTAGGCGTTGAATGCCAATGGAGACTGCCATCCGGAGACCATGTAGAAGGGCCTCATATTCGGCTACGTTATTGGAGTCTGTATACATTATCTGGAGTACGTATTGAACTGTATCTCCTATTGGGGACGTCAGAACGATGCCAGCCCCCAGACCAGCTAACATTTTGGAGCTGTCGAAGTGCATGACCCAATTGGAATATGTGTCGTACTCTTTAGGGAGTTCGGCTTTAGTCCATTCGGCGATGAAGTCGGCCAAAACTTGCGACTTGATAGCTCACCATGGCTTGTAGGATATGTCGAACGGGAGGAGCTCGATGGCCCATTTGGCAATCCGTCCTGTCGCGTTGCGGTTGTTTATAATTTTGTTAAGAGGTACTTCGGAGGCTACTGTTATTGAACACTCTTGAAAGTAGTGTCGCGGCTTCCGGGATGCCATAAATACCGCGTACGCTATCTTTTGATAATGCGGGTACCGTGACTTGCATGGAGTGAGGATAGTGGACACGTACTAAACTGGTTTTTGAAGGGGGAATTTTTGTCCGTCCGTTTCTCATTCGACGATGAGCACTGCGCTTACAACTTGATGAGTTGCCGCAGTGTACAATAGCATTGGTTCGCCGATGTTAGGTGCGGCCAGGACCGGGTTTGTTGCCAGTATGGCTTTTATTTCTTCGAGTCCGGCTGTGGCGGCTTCCTTCCACTCGAAGTGTTCGGTGCGCCGGAGGAGGCGATAAAGGGGTAATACCTTTTCTCCCAAACGGGAGATAAAGCGGCTCAGAGCCGACACACATCCAGTCAATTTTTGTATTTGTTTGAGGTCTTTTGGAATATCCAATTGTGATAGAGCTCGGATCTTGGCTGGGTTTGCTTCAATTCCTCTACCGGATACAATGAAGCCCAAGAGCTTTCCGGCTGGTACGCCAAAAACGCATTTTTCCGGGTTAAGCTTGATGTCATATGTCCGGAGGTTATCGAATGTGAGCCTCAAGTCGTCTACTAGAGTTTCGACATGCTTGGTTTTGACGACCACGTCATCTACGTATGCTTCCACTGTTTTGCCGATCTGGTTTGCCAGACATGTCTGAATCATGCGCTGATATGTTGCGCCGGCGTTTTTGAGCCCGAAGGGCATTGTGTTGAAGCAGAATGGGCCGTATGGGGTGATGAATGTCGTTGCCGCTTGGTCTGGCTCTGCCATCTTAATTTGATGGTAGCCGGAGTATGCGTCGAGGAAACACAATGAATCGTGCCCTGCGGTGGCGTCAATAATTTGATCGATGCGGGGGAGGGTGAAGGGATCCTTTGGGCAGGCCTTGTTGAGGTCCTTGAAATCGACGCATAGGCGCCAGGATCTGTCCTTCTTTGGTACCATCACCAGGTTTGCTAGCCAGTCCGGATGTTTTATATCTCTGATGAATCCGGCCTCCAGTAGTTTGGCTAGCTCCTCTCCCATGGCTTGTCTCTTAGGTTCGGAGAAACACCGAAGAGCCTTCTTGAAAGGCTTGAATCCTTTTAGGATGTTTAGGCTGTGTTTGGCCAGCCTGCGTGAGATTCCTGGCATGTTAGAAGGGTGCTAGACAAAAATGTCCCAATTTTCGCGTAGGAATTTTCGTAGTGTGGTGTCAACATCAAGGTTTAATTGTGCCCCGATGGAGGCCGTTTTTGTAGGGTCCGTTGGATGGACTTGGAATTTGACTATTTCGTCCACCGGTTTAAAAGAGGTGGACTTGGATCTTTTATCAAGTATCACATCGTCCCTGTTCACCATGGAGCGTAGCGCAGTCAGTTCCTCGGCCGCTAGGGCTTCGGATAGTGCCTCGAGGGCCAGTGCGGCTGTCTTATTTTCGGCGCGGAGTTCTATGTCCGGGTCACTAGCAAGAGTGATGATTCCGTTGGGTCCGGGCATTTTGAGCTTCATGTACCCGTAATGGGGTATAGCTTGAAAAATTGTGAATGCCTATCCCCCTAATAGAGCGTGGTATCCGCTGCTGAACGGGGCCACTTGAAACGTGACCTCCTTGGACCTGTAATTATCCGGCGTGCCGAACACCACATCCAGTGTAATTTTTCCTGTACAGCACGCCTCCCGACCGGGGATTATTCCTCTAAAGGTTGTGTTGCTTCGCTCAATGCGGCTCCAGTCTATTTCCATTTTTCGAAGGGTTTCCTCATAAATGAGGTTCAATCCGCTGCCACCGTCCATGAGTACCTTGGTAAGTCGAAAGTCGTCCACTATTGGACTGAGGACCAATGTGTCTGGTGCTCGGGCTGTTCGGAATTTAGGTTCATCACTGGCATTAAAGGTAATAGCCGTGTCACTCCATGGGTTTATTGTTGCTACTTGGTAGACTTCGGTAAGGCTGCGGAGTGTTTGTTTCCGCATATTATTTGATGCGAAAGTCTCGAAGACTGTTGATACCGTACTGGTATCCCTGGGCTGGTGCTCTGCGGATTCTGGAGTTAGAAGCTCCTCGCCACTTCTGGCCACCTGCCGGAGTATCCAACATGCTCTAAGGCTATGAGTTGGTGTGGCGCCCTCTGTACTATGAATTTTACAGGGTCCATTGAGCCATCCCTCCAGTACGGTTCCATACCCTATAGAGGGTGTCGGTGTCAAAACCGGCGGATCTCGGGTAGGGGGTCCCGAACTGTGCGTCTAGGCGGATGGTAACAGGAGACAAGGGACACGATGTTTTACCCAGGTTCGGGCCCTCTTGATGGAGGTAAAACCCTACGTCCTGCTTGATTGATATTGATATTATGGATGTTTACAAGAGTGGATCTACCACGAGATCAAGGAGGCTAAACCCTAGAAGCTAGCCTATGGTATGATTGTAATGGTTGTTGTTGTGTCCTACGGACTAGAGCCATCCGGTTTATATAGACACCGGAGAGGGCTAGGGTTACATAGAGTCGGTTACAATGGTAGGAGATCTACATATCCGTATCGCCAAGCTTGCCTTCCACGCCAAGGAAAGTCCCATCCGGACACGAGACGAAGTCTTCAATCTTGTATCTTCATAGTCTTGGAGTCCGGTCGATGATGATAGTCCGGTCGATGATAGTTTGGCTGATGATGGTAGTCCAGCTATCCGGACACCCCCTAATCCAGGACTCCCTCAGTAGCCCCTGAACCAGGCTTCAATGACGATAAGTCCGGCGCGTATATTGCTTGGCATTGCAAGGCGGGTTCCTCCTCCGAATGATAGAAGATTGTGAACACCAGGATAGTGTCCGGCTCTGCAAAATAAATTCCACATTCCACCCTAGAGAATAATATATACACAAGTTCAATCTGCTGACGTTTTTTGTGGCATGACGTTACACCACTACAAAGCCATTACTTGAATCGTTTTTTACTCTACCGCCTCAGCGCATTTAGCGAAGCGGTTTCCTTGGCACGTCTTGTCGAAGCAGAGATCGTGTTCCCCTTAATCCGGGATTCTCATCAATACGGACGTGGGAAACCCAACCGCGCCATTGATGGTGACGCTTGGGGGATAAGCGAGTTTTACCAGGCCGGTGGGGGACGCGTAGACTTCGCCCGCCCATATAAGGTATAAGGATTCACCTTTTCACCTACGCCTTCTTCCTCCTTTGCTTATCCATCTCCGCACACTCGAGCTCCAGCGCCCAAGCCCGCACATCTCGTCTCAACCTTCCCCAGTCATGTCTGGAGCAGGAGGCAAGTGGATGACCTCCTCCGTTAAGGAGGAGCACATTGAAAGACTGCACAGCGCCGGCTACCTGTCCGGTGACATCGCGCACCGGCTGCCCGACGAGGGGCAGCTCATCCCCACCCCCGGCCCCATGAGAGGGTCGTTTTTCTTCCCCACTTCCTCCGCGGACTGGGTTTTCCACTTCACCCCTTTGTCCGGGGGCTCATGTTCTACTACGGCCTAGATTTCCATGATCTGGCGCCGAACTTCATCCTTAACATCTCGGCATTTATCGTCATGTGCGAGGCCTTCCTCTGCATCCAGCCCCACTTCGGCTTGTGGCTCAAGACCTTCAATGTCAAGCCGAAGGTAGTGAAGGGCACTCAAGCGGAGTGCGGAGGCGCCATGTTGGGCAAGATGCCCAATGTCCTTTGGTTCAAAGGGGCCTTCATGGAATCCGTCAAGGGGTGGCAATTGGGGTGGTTCTATATCACCGAGCCGCGCGACCCTACGTGGGCGGCGGCCCCTGAGTTCAGATCTGGTATCCCCATGCAGCTCACCTCCTGGAAAGAGAAGGGCTTGCTGTGGGGTAGTTCGGAGGAGCTGACGAGACTCCAAGCCTGTATCCAGAAGCTGGTGAAGAAGCTCAGGCTGGTTAACGTGGTCCAAGTCATGCTCATCCGCCGAATTCTCCCATGCCAAGAGCGGGCATTCAATCTGTGGGAGTTCAATCCGGAACAGCTCCAGGCGCTGAGCGGGCTCTTCGACATGATGTACGAAGGCGCCTAGAGGGTGCTGTTCAAGGGCGCCGAAGCCCCCGTATCCGCGACTGAAGATCGCGGATTTCGCTCGCAGCGCAAAGCCGACGAGGTAAGTGATTCTACCCCTTTACGAGACACTTGCTTTTCATAGTTTGACTCTATGCGGGTTTTAATTTCCCCTTTTCCTTTGACAGGACTGGATGAGGAAGGCGGAGCAGATTATCTGCCCGGCTCCCATACCAGAAAACCCAGTAGAAGCCCATCTAGCGAGGCTGCTGGTTCCGGCACCGCACGTGGTGCCGAAGAAGAAGGCCAAGAAGGAGGCCACGGGTGCTCGAAAGAGTTCCCGTTTTCAGGTGTCCGACGACTCCGGGGCGGACTCCTCCCCCGAAAACGAGGAGGAGAAAGAGGACTCTCTCCCAGAGGAGGGAGAGAGGAAGAGGAAGGCTTCCCCAATAGGGGAGGCCGAAGGGTCCAAGAGGGGAAGAACTATTCCCCCGGACAGCTCCGCCAACATCAACGTTGGCGAGGAAGAATGGCCTTCAAGGGCCAGGCCTCCGGCGAGATCGTAAGTATCCAGATTCCTGAATGAGTTGTAATTTCTATATCTGTGTCACATAGTGTCATTCTGATGCCGCATGCTGCCTGTAGTCCGGCCAATGATGATCTCCCCGCTTCATCAAGCGGGTCGTTGGCTCCGTCGGATGTAGACTCCATCCCGACCGCCTCTACCCCTCGCAACCCCGAGGACGCCGAGGTGGGATCCCAAGAAGGGACCCATCAGGGGGAGGCTCCGGAGGCGCCACAAGGCGGCCTCCCGGACTCTGCACCGGACTCCATATCAGAACCCGCAGTGGTTCCGGAGTCTGGCTGGCGGCCCCTTCACAAGAAGGGCAAGACCGTGACGCCGGCGGCTTCCGTCCAACCGGGGGCGCCGGACAATTTGTTGGAGGCGCTCCAGAGCGCTTCCATCGAGGAAGAACGCCGCACTATTATGAGTGCGGTGATTCAGAAGGTACAGCTCGCCAAGAGCGGGCTGACCGAAGCCTGCAGTAGCCTTCTATCAGGCTTTGAGGTAAGAAGTTAAAAATATGTAATGTAATACCGCATAGATAGTAGCCCCTGATGCTCGGTTCGGTGTTCGGAAAGAAAAAGCCGGACTGAGGATGTGAAAAAAAAAAGATATACGCAGGGTTGCTAAAAAATTATGTCAATATGGGTTGCAGGCTGTGCTGCTGACCTCTGCCGCACTGACTGCGGAGGATGGTGCTTTGAAGCAGGAGCTCGAGCGGTCCTAGCAAGAGCTCAGCCGCACCAAGAAGCAGCTCCAGGACAAAGAAGGTGAGGAACACCACTTTGAACTTGTACCTTACAGAAAAGGATTTAGGTTGCAACAAAAAATAACAAGGATAACATGGGTACTGCAGGGGCCACGAACGAGGTGGCGACCCTGAAGGAGGCCGTGTCCGCGGCCGAACGCAGTGCGGCCGCGGAACGGACAGAGCGAGAAAAGCAGGAGGCGCAGGTGGCGGCAGTTCGGCAAGAGCTCTAGGCTCTCATGAAAAAGCATGAGAGTTTGGAGCATGACTCAAAGACTCGAGAGTCCGAGCTTGCCTCGGCTCTCGAAAGTGCCAAAGCTGCCAAGGCCGAAGCCCATAAGGCCCTTCAGGAGGTGGAAGATGTGAAGAAAATAGCGGCGGGTAAGGCATTTTTCATGCAAAGCAAGCATGTTAATGTAAACTACCTGACACTTACCCGGATTCGGAGCTCTCCAGGGGCGTTTGCAGATTTGCCTCGCAGTGCATCCGATGCCGCCGCATTCTACCATGGTGAGGAGGGAAGCTCGACGGAGAAGGTCTTCTAGTCTCAGTATGCTGAGGCCGGCCATCCGGTGCCCCCTAGCGACCAGCTGAAGCAACTGGTCGAACTCCACAAGGTAGCTGAGGAGGCCATGAAGGGCCTCATAGTCCAGCTGTGGCCTAGAGAGGCCATGCCTGGAAGCTACTTCGGCCTCGTGCGGCGGCTGGTGGACGCGCGCCCCTGGGTGGAGGTCATCAAGCGCTCCGCCTGTATTGAAGGTGCTCGTCGGGCCCTTGCCCGCGCAAAGGTGCATTGGGGCAAGCAGGATGCGAAGAAGCTAATCACTAACGCGCCACCAGCGGGCAAGGAATATCGTACGCCCGAAATGTACTATAAGACTATCCTGAAGGGTGCCCGCAAGATTGCGGATGAGTGCCCCCGAGATGTAATTATTGAGTAAACTCGCTATGTAGTATCCTGTGCGCTGAAAACTTTGTTCATATGCGCTAAGCAACGCTTGTTGAATTTAAAATATTACCTTTTGTGCGGCCGTTTGTTAAATCTGAGAGATGGCAAGTCGTCGGCTTCAGCCCCCATGCCGCGAGTGCTGGGGTGTTCGGGATAAACTTGAGCACTCTTGTTCCCATTGTTGGGTCCATCTAGGGAGGCGCTCAACACAACGAACAAGGCAACCAGACTTATAATGCTTGAACACTCTCACTTAGCCATAGAATTCTATAATTTTAAATTTCGGCGAAGCCCCTAGTATTCGGAAGACCGAATTCGGGGCGCTATCCACGCCTTTCGTCAGACATTATCCGGAACTTCGCTCGAAGCGGCGTAGGTCTTTAAGGACCCGAAAAAACCTCTCGAATAGCGACCAGTCTCTCGCCTTATCATGACGGTCAGTTTTAGCTTTCTCCACTAAGGCGTTAACTCGGCTCAATCGGGGCGCAATCGCAGTGGTTCTCCCAGTGCTACCTTAGCCGATAGAACGGAAACGTAAGGTGCCAAACATGGGAGCCGGGCAAACCCAACTATTGACCCAAGACATGATTCGGAGCCGATTCATATAATGCTATAAGTTCGGGGTGCCGCACTTGTGAAAGTGTTCGGACTTTATCACACCATAATGCGGGGAACATAAGCCCCTGGTGTATTCGGCCGTACCAAAATATACGGATGCAACATGTCGTAAATGAACATATATATATAGAAAGTAATGCAATTATGGGCAAAAAAATGCTACATTTTATTCAAGAAGGTCTGCTATGAGTGCGAAATGATACAAATAGTGCGGAAAGCAAGGGATTGGACGAATTAAAGGCGTCTCCTTCCAGGGGTAGGCTGCGGAATGGTGTATTTAACAAATTTAATGCTCGTAATGGAGACCACCTGAGTGTTCGTCACGGCCTTTGTCTCTCCCTGGATGTTGTATCATGAGTTCGGCCGGTTCACCGCAGGACGAAGTCCTGTAAAAAAAGGAGAAAAATAAAAGATAAAAAGAGCGACACACTTGGGAGCCCCTGGTGTGGTCTAACCGCACTCTGGGTTTGTTGTGGTCGTGCCCCTTCCCCTAGACCCATGGTATCTCCAGGGCGTAATTATGTACGCGGAGAGTTTGTCTTGCAATTGTGCGAGGGCTGGGGTTGGGGCCGCATTGCTACGCGTGCTCGGAACGTGCCAGGTGGTCTTGGTTGATGTTGCTCCGGGCGCGTTTGGCCGTGTCCGGCCGTTTAACGGCCGGACTCGAAAATTGCCTTAAAAGACTGCTCTGTACTTCTGCTGCGAGAGTCGCTGTATGTTCCTCCGTTCGGAGGGAGCGTTCCATGTTTCCATTGACCGTGATGACTCCGCGAGGGCCTGGCATCTTGAGCTTAAGGTATGCATAATGCGGCACCACGTTGAATTTTGCGAACGCGGTTCGTCCGAGCAGAGCGTGATAGCCACTGCGGAACGGGACTATATCGAAGATTAACTCCTCGCTTCGGAAATTATCCGGGGATCCGAAGACCACTTCCAGTGTAACTGAGCCTGTACAACTGGCCTCGACACCTGGTATGACGCCTTTGAAGGTTGTCTTTGTAGGTTTAATCCTTGAAGGGTCTATGCCCATCTTGCGCACTGTATCCTGATAAAGCAGGTTCAGGCTACTGCCGCCGTCCATCAGGACTCTCGTGAGGTGAAATCCATCAACGATTGGGTCTAAAACCAATGCGGTGAATCCGCCATGGCGGATACTGGTCGGATGGTCTCTTCGATCGAAAGTGATCGGGCAAGAGGACCATGGGTTGAATTTTGGGGCGACCGGCTCCATCGCGTATACGTCCCTTAGTGCACGCTTCCGCTCCCTCTTGGGTATATGCGTTGCATAGATCATGTTTACCGTCCGAACTTGAGGGGGGAATCCCTTTTGTCCTCTGTTATTCGGCGGCCGGGTCTCTTCCTCGTCATCGCTGTGTAGCCCCTTGTCATTGTTTTCGGTGATTAATTTGCCTGCCTGCTTGAATACCCAACAATCTTTGTTGGTGTGGTTAGCTGGCTTTTTGGGGGTTCCATGTATTTGACAGGAGCGGTCGAGTATTCGATCCAAATTGGACGGGCCCGGAGTGGTTCTTTTGAATGGCTTCTTCCGTTGACCGGGTTTGGAGCCTCGGAATCCGGCGTTGACTGCCGTATCCTCATTGCTGTCGCCGTTAATGCGGCGTTTGTTTTTGTTTTTGACGCGACCTGCCATTGCGGTCCTTGGTATCCGGACTGCCAGCGTTTTTGCTGAGGTTGTTGCTGCGAGCTAGCCAGCTATCCTCTCCCGCACAGAAGCGGGTCATGAGTGATGTGAGGGCTGCCATGGATTTCGGCTTTTCCTGTCCTAGGTGCCGGGCCAGCCACTCGTCGCGGATGTTATGTTTGAAGGCAGCGAGGGCCTCTGCATCCGGACAGTCGACGATTTGATTTTTCTTTGTTAAGAACCGTGTCCAGAATTGCCTGGCCGATTTGTCTGGCTGCTGGATTATGTGGCTTAGGTCATCTGCGTCCGGTGGTCGCACATACGTGCCCTGGAAGTTGTCGAGGAATGCGGCTTCCAGGTCTTCCCAGCATCCAATTGACTCTGCGGGCAGGCTGTTAAGCCAATGCCGAGCTGGTCCTTTAAGCTTGAGCGGGAGATATTTGATGGCATGAAGATCGTCGCCGCGGGCCATATGTATATGGAGGAGATAATCCTCAATCCAAACCGCGGGGTCTGTTGTGCCATCGTAGGATTCGATATTAACGGGTTTAAACCCTTCAGGGATTTGATGATCCATTACTTCGTCAGTGAAGCATAGTGGGTGTGCGGCGCCTCTGTATTGAGCAATATCACGACGTAGCTCGAGAGAGCGTTGTCTGCTGTGTTCGGCCCGGCCGGAGTAGTTGTATCCGGCGCGACGGTATTCGTTGTGGGTCTTGGGGCGCCCACGTGATCCATAGATAGATCTGGATTGTCTTGCATTGTCCTCCAATATGTCCCGCAAGTCTGGCGCGTTCCCTCGTGGCTTCGCGCTTTTTGAGCGGTGCCGGGGTACGGTTTTGGTGGAGGGCTTACATGCCTCTCTGTCCTGGCCACGAGGTGGTCGGTCTGCCGTATTGTGCGCTGGTGATGCCGGTTTGTATGCTTCCTCCTCTAGTTGGGGGAGCAACTTGCGTTTTGGGTAGCTTTTGGAGGGGCGTTCGAGTTCATACTCTTCGGCCGCGAGGACCTCGGTCCATTTGTCGGCCAGCAGGTCTTGATCAGCTTGAAGCTATTGCTACTTTTTCTTTAGACTATTTGCTGTGGCCATTAGCTTGCGTCTGAAACGCTCTTGTTCGACGGGATCCTCAGGCACGACAAATTCGTCGTCGTCGAGGCTTGCCTCGTCTCCGGAGGGAGGTATGTAATTATCATCCTCGACCTCTTCGTATGCCGCCCTCTCGCGAGGGCTTGCTTCTGCCTCCTCCTGCGCTGAATTTTGCTGGAGGGGGTTATCTTTGGCACTTTCTGGGGTGTTATTATCTCCTGTGCCGGAATCTCCATTCTTGCTGTGGCGGGATTTAGAGCGGCACCGCTGACGTTGGCGCTTGGGCTATTTCTTTAAGGAATATGCCTCCGCTGCTTCTTCGCCGTCCCCATCTTTTGGGGTGTCCACCATGTATATGTCGTATGACGAGGTGGTTTTCCAGTGTCCTGTAGGCGCTGGCTCTTGATAGTCTCCTGCATCGTCGTCCATACCGTCGATGTCTTCGGAGTCGTAGTCGAGTACGTCGGTTAGATCGTCGATGGTGGCTACGTAGTGGGTGGTGGGTGGGGTTCGAATTTCTTCGTCGTCCGCATCCCAACCATCCTGGCCGTAGTTCGGCCAGGGCTCTCTGGATAGCGAGAGATGCTTCAGCGAATTTAAGATATTGCCGAAGGGTGAGTGCTGAAAGATGTCCACAGCGGTGAATTCCATGATCGGCGCCCAATCGGATTCGACTGGCAGGGGCGCAGGAGGTTCGAAGTCCGGCAGGGAGTCCGGCACATCGGAGTCATGTGCTTTATGCGGGACAAGGTAAGTGTTCGGCTCCATCGCTGTAGAAGTTGCAGCTCCCGAGGCGGTGTCCAGCCATCCGTCCTCGATCTGAGTGATCGGCTCCGGACTATGGGTCGGAGTGGATTCGTGTGCGGCCTCCAAGGTGCTGTCCGGCGGCAGAGTTAGGTCGTGCCCATCGTGACAGCGCAGCACGCTTGGCTGTGGCTCAGATCCATCGAAGATCAAGTCCCCGCGGATATCAGCCGTGAAGTTTAGGCTTCCAAACCTGACCTGACGGCCAGGGGCGTAGCTTTCGATCTGCTCCAGATGGCCAAGTGAGTTAGCCCGCAGTGCGAAGCCGCCGAATACGAACATCTGTCCGGGGAGAAAAGTCTCACCCAGGACTCTGTCGTTGTCGATTGAAGAGGCCATCAAGCCTATCGGTGACGACACAGAGGAACTCTCAATGGAAGCACCAATGTCGGTGTCAAAACCGGCGGATCTCGGGTAGGGGGTCCCGAACGGTGCGTCTAGGTGGATGGTAACATGAGACAAGGGACACGATGTTTTACCCAGGTTCGGGCCCTCTTGATGGAGGTAAAACCCTACGTCCTGCTTGATTGATATTAATATTGTGGATGTTTACAAGAGTGGATCTACCACGAGATCAAGGAGGCTAAACCCTAGAAGCTAGCCTATGGTATGATTGTAATGGTTGTTGTTGTGTCCTACGGACTAGAGCCATCCGGTTTATATAGACACCAGAGAGGGCTAGGGTTACATAGAGTCGGTTACAATGGTAGGAGATCTACATATCCATATCGCCAAGCTTGCCTTCAATGCCAAGGAAAGTCCCATCCGGACACGGGACGAAGTCTTCAATCTTGTATCTTCATAGTCTTGGAGTCCGGTCGATGATGATAGTCCGGCCGATGATAGTTCGGCTGATGATGGTAGTCCAGCTATCCGGACACCCCCTAATCCAGGACTCCCTCAGAGGGTTTTTGCTTTTTGGTGTTTAACCCAGGTGCCTGGCGATAATGCACCTTTTTATTTCGGACTGGGGTTGTATTCAGGGCCGGATTGTCCCAAAATTTTATTTCGGTTTTCCATGCACTTTCCATCACACAGTACTTTCATATATGGATGCCAAGTTGGCGAAGCGTGTAATTTCACGGCGACTTATGGCGTTGAGGATTCCCTTGTCCATGCAATTATTGCAGAAGAATGAAATTGCATCCTCCTCGCGGCAGTCCTCTATCCTATTCATAACCAGGAGGAATCTGGCCCAGTAATGGTGTAATGTTTCTTCGGGATCTTGCCGAATTTGGGATAGATCCCTTATATTTGGGTGGGCGGGTGGAATTAAATCCGGAACCTTGCCCAATCTGAGACTCAGGGTCCAAGCAGTTTCCGAACTCAGAAGCTTGGGTTCTTGGACGTAGTCCAATGAATCTAGCCCGCTGCCTGACTTTAGGTTCAAGGCTTGAGTGACGTCCTCCCCTCCGCGGGTATCCAGCTCGGAGGGATCAGGAATCCGGAAATAACTAGTCCTTAGGATAGATGAAGGCTGGCCGCATTGCTCCTCCACCACTGCAACATGGTGGGTGACCTGGGGAGAGTTAATCTCTCTCAGATCGGGTTTAAGCCCCATCTGATCATAGTCTGTAGCGACTCCTAGGGCGGCGATGTGATCTAAGAGCTCGTTTAAGGAAGAGAGCTCCATCGGATCTAGCTGCTCGGTGAGTTCCGAGTTGACGTGGAGATTGCTTTCGATGACCCGAGAAGTCGTCGTCGGTGCGGCGGCTGAACAGGCGGTCATAAGAAAACCGCCTAGCCGGAGAGTTTGGCTGATAGCCAAAGCTCCTTTAGCAACAGTGTCGTCTTTAAAGACGGGATGAGGCATCCTTCCTGATGGCGACGGCACGGCGGAACTCTCAATGAAAGCACCAATGTCGGTGTCAAAACCGGCGGATCTCAGGTAGGGGGTCCCGAACTATGTGTCTAGGCGGATGGTAACAGGAGACAAGGGACACGATGTTTTTACCCAGGTTCGGGCCCTATCGATGGAGGTAAAACCCTACTCCTGCTTGATTAATATTGATGATATGGGTAGTACAAGAGTAGATCTACCACGAGATCAGAGAGGCTAAACCCTAGAAGCTAGCCTATGGTATGATTGTTGTTCGTCCTACGGACTAAAACCCTCCGGTTTATATAGACACCAGAGAGGGCTAGGGTTACACAGAGTCGGTTACAATGGGAGGAGATCTACATATCCGTATCACCAAGCTTGCCTTCCACGCCAAGGAAAGTCCCATCCGGACACGGGATGAAGTCTTCAATCTTGTATCTTCATAGTCCAGGAGTCCGGCCAAAGGTTATAGTCCGGTCATCCGGACACCCCCTAATCCGGGACTCCCTCACCTGTGTATTTGCACATTAAACCAGAGCGGCAGCTTAAGGGCAAAATACTCCAAGAAACCCAACAACGGACAAGGTCGATGCCAGTAAAACCATTGTCCATAAAGGCTTTGAGCTTTGCCAGTTGAGGTGCATATTTGTCTGTTCCTTGGCAGTGAGCCATTGGGGAAACGGGTGTGTGTTGGTAAGCCGGTGAGCACGATAACCCGATAGAGGATTTTCGTCGACCGGAGCGGTATTTTGGCAATAAAACAAAGTCTGATTCCAGTCTTTGGGGTGGCTGTGATGCTTGGCATGAGGAAAGTCAACATCCTTTCTCTTCTGAATTGAAACGCCACCAGGTTCAGTGTTGGGTCCGTCCATAGATTCAGTACGACGGTTTAAATAAAAGAAGTCCCACAATAGCTCCATAGTGGGTTCTTCTTGCAGATAAACCTTGCAAAATACTTGAAAATTACATATATTGGACACGGAGTTCGGTCCAATATCTTGAGGGCGGATCTGGAAGCTAGCAAGCACATCATGGAAGAATTTTGATCCAGGAGGGGTGAACCCTCGATTTAGATGATCAGTAAACACAATCACTTCTCCATTCTGGGGCTCAGGAGGATTTTCTGGACCGGGGACCCTCTAGTGGATGGTTTCTTTACTCGCTAAAGTGCCAGTTAAAACATACCTAGTCAGCTGATCTTCAGTAACCTGGGAAGGGACCCAATTGCAAGCATAAAACTGTTTGGCCATTTCAATGACAGGCTGGAAAAGAGGATCAAAGCCGGTTTACAATTTATGACTGACATGCATAAACCGGCGTAAGGCCGGAAGAAGAAGACATTGAAACATGTGTACATGATAAACTAGATTCTGACTTTAAAGGTCTAGTTGGCGATTTAAGAGAGGGCTAATGGTACCTGGCGGGTTATCATTTTCTAAAGGTTAAAACGCCTACAATGGTGTGGAAGTTACAGATCTGCAAAATGGCTAAGTATTGCACAAACAGGTTTTGCAAATTGACATTATAATTCCGGATCTACCGCAGTTCAAAAAAGGGAGAAAATTTCAAAACCCTAAGTGGTGACAGCGAAACAGCAAAGGTCCAGATGGGATTGATTCATTAAAAGATAGATGTCATGATGAGGAAAATGAATTATGGCTACATCTGCATAAGGATAATGCCAAGTTCTATCAAGTACTCGTGACAGCAAAGTACAGTGAAGAGCAACAACAAATGTCGACGAACACTGAAGAACACTGAAACCCTAGTGGTAGATCTGAGGTAAAATGAAGAAGACTTACTGAGGTTGAGGAAGCAGCGGAGAGGCACCACATTTTTCTGATCGAATCAGGTTGATGCAGCGGTCGTTGTTGGGGCAGAGACGAAGGTCGACAGCGGCGGCTGTGCTCGAGCTCTAAGGCGATGCGAGGTGGAAGAAAGATGAAGAGGCAGGGGAAAAAAAGAAAAGGACCCTCAGCCCTATTTATAAGACGAAGGGATAAGCGGCATGCGCGGGAATCAAGGAGCCCAAAAAATGGATATGTCACAGAGCTGTTGCCTCGATTTTCAGAGTTTATTAATAAAAAGGAAGTATATACGGATTTAATAAAGGAGGTGACGTCATGGCGGTTTATTACAATCTTGGAAGATGACATCATGGCGGTTTACAAGGTTCACATGAAGACATTCAAGAAGAAATTTTCTTAATTGTTGAAGATTGACATGAACAGGTTCAAATCAATCTGGGGCCTAATGTTGGGGATATAACTACTGAGTATAAACCGCCCAGGAGGGGCCGGGTTATACTCGTAACAAGTCATTCATATTGAAGCCCATGAAGACAAGGATTGTGGCGCTTTACTGAAGAGACTTAAAGGCCCAAGGCCCAAAGGCGGATTAGGGCTTATAGTCATAAACTGACATACATTGTATAACTTGTATTGTAAGATAGGAAAAGGTAGAAAACGAGCCAGACACGTGTATGAGCCGGCATCGGGATTCTGTAAACTGCTGGGCGTCAACCTGTGTATATAAAGGGACGACCCGGCGGCGGTTCAGGGAGAAGAAACAACAACTCGAGAGCCAGGTAAAGCGGATTCGCTCCCTGATCATCGAGACCCCATAAATTCCACCACAACTGGATCATAGGCTTTTACCTTCACCGCAAGGGGCCGAACCAGTATAAACTCCCTGTGTCCTTTGTCCGGTTTAACCCCTTTAAGCTAATCTCATTGCGATGGATCCACGACTAAGTCCTCACACTAGGACATCTGACGTGTTAATTCCATGACACAATATATGAGCGCAAGCCATGGATATAGCACTACAGGTGAAATAGAGTATGATGGTGGAGGTTGTGTGGAGAAGACAAAAAGGGAGAAAGTCTCACATCAACACGGCTAATCAACAGGCTATGGAGATGCCCATCAATTGATGTCAATCCGAGGAGTAGGGATTGCCATGCAACGGATGCACTAGAGCTATAAGTGTATGAAAGCTCAAACTGAAACTAAGTGGGTGTGCATCCAACTTGCTTTCTCATGAATACCTCGGGCATTTGAGGAAGCCCATCATCGGAATATACAAGCCAAGTTCTATAATGAAAATTCCCACTAGTATATGAAAGTGATAACTCAAGAGACTCTCTATATGAAGAACATGGTGCTATTTTGAAGCACAAGTGTGGTAAAAGGATAGTAACATTGCCCCTTTTCTCTTTTTCTCTCATTTTTTTGGTGGGTTCTTTGGCCTCTTTTTTTTTAAAGTCCAGAGTATCATCCCGACTTGTGGGGGAATCATAGTCTCCATCATCCTTTCCTCACTGGGGCAATGCTCTAATAAGATGATCATCACACTTTTATTTACTTACAATTCAATATTACAACTCGATACTAGAACAAAAATATGACTCTATATGAATGCCTCCGGCGGTGTACCGGGATGTGCAATGATCTAACGTAGCAATGAAATCAAAAAATGGACAAGCCATGAAAACATCATGCTAGCTATCTCACGATCATGCAAAGCAATATGACAATGAATGCTCAAGTCATGTATATGATGATGATGGAAGTTGCATGGCAATATATCTCGGAATGGCTATGGAAATGCCATGATAGGTAGGTATGGTGGCTGTTTTGAGGAAGATATAAGGAGGCTTATGTGTGATAGAGCGTATCGTATCACGGGTTTTGGATGCACTGATGAAGTTTGCACCAACTCTCGAGGTGAGAAAGGGTAATGCACGGTACCGTAGAGGATAGCAAATTGCGAAAAGGTAAGAGTGCGTATAATCCATGGACTCACATTAGTCATAAAGAACTCATATACTTATTGCAAAAGTTTATTAGCCCTCAAAGCAAAGTACTACTACGCATGCTCCTAGGGGGGAGGTTGGTAGGAGTTAACCATCGCGCGCCCCCGACCTTCACACAAAGGAGGACAATCAATAATAAATCATGCTCCAACTTCTTAGCATAACGAGAGACTATACGTGCATGCTTCAGGAATCACAAAACTTAACACAAATATTCTTACTGAACACAACCATTTACTAGTACCACCCACATATTATCATCTCTATATCGCAAAACTATTGCAAGGAATCAAACATATCATATTCAGTGATCTACAAGTTTTATGTAGGATTTTATGATTAACCATGTGAATGACCAATTCATGTCATCTCTCTAAATAGATATAAGTGAAGCAAGAGAGTTTAATTCTTTCTACAAAAGATATGCACACGCTCTAACAAATATAAGTGAAGCAAAAGAGCATTCTACAAATGGCGGTTTTCTATGTGAAGAGAAACAGGCAATCCAAACTTCAAATGATATAAGTGAAGCACATGAAGCATTCTATAAAGCCATACTCAAAAGATTTAAGTGAAGTGCAATGAGCATTCTATAAATCAACCATGGACTATCTCATACCAGCATGGTGCATAAAATAAAAGTGAAAACTAAATGCAAAAGACGCTCCAAGATTTGCACATATCACATGAATGAAACGAATCCGAAAACATACCAATACTTGTTGAAGAAAGATGGGATGCCTTCTGGGGCATCCCCAAGCTTAGACGCTTGAGTCTCCTTGAATATTTACTTGGGGTTCCTTGGGCATCCCCAAGCTTGAGCTGTTGCCTCTCCTCCTTATCCTCATATCGAGACCTCCTCAATCTTCGAACACTTCATCCACACAAAACTCAACAGAAAGCTCGGTAAGATCCGTTAGTATAATAAAACAAATCACTACTCTAGGTACTATTGCAAACCCATTCATATTTTTTTGCATTGTATCTACTGTAATATAATTTTTCCATGGCTTAATCCACTGTTAGAAATTGATAGTTTCATCAAAACAAGCAAACTATGCATCAAAAATAGAATCTGTCTTAAACAGGACAGTCTGTAGTAACCGGAACATTCACCATATTTATGGTACTCCAAAAATTCTGCCACAATTAGGAAAAATAAACAATTTGTATATAAAGAGAGTGCAAAAAGTTTCAGAACCGTATGACGTTCCAGTAAAAAATGTAAAATCATGCACTACAGCCAAAGTTGTTGTCTTGCACCGCAGAAACCAACAAGCAATGTAAACATCCTAAAGGAAAATCTTGGCACATTATTTTTATTTTTAAACCTTATAAAAACACACAACATAAATAAATTACTCTCCAAAACTTCCGGGTTGTCTCCCTGGCAGCGCTTACTTTAAAGCCATTAAGCTAGGCATATAGTGCTCAAGTAATGGATCCACCCGGATCCCAAGGTATAAGCCAATTTTAATTAACAATGATTCGTGATTTAATAGTGAGGACAAAGTAACATATATCATGCAACAACGAAGTCTAACTCTCTTCTATGCATTGGCATGTCATAAAAGAACAATTCATGCACACATAGTAAAGGCCAATGCATAGTGTAAACAGTTTCTTGCAATTTTATCATATTGGAAACATGGAGAGGCGAAGATGGAGTTCCTCTCTCATAATAATTGCAAGTAGGAGCAGCAAGCACATGCATATTATATTCATCAAAATTATCATGTGTAGTAGTAAAACGCAACCCATCAATATAATCCTTAATAAGGGTAAACTTTTCCGATATAGTGTAGTTTGGAGAATTCAAAAAGATAATAGGACTATCATGCGTGGGTGCAATAGAAACAATTTCATGTTTAACATAAGGAACTATAGCATGTTCATCTCCATAAGCAAAATTCATATTGGCATCTTGGCCACAAGCATAGCAAGCATCACCAAAAATGGATATTTCAAAAGAATCAACGGGGTCATAAAAATCACCATAGCATTCATCCTTTGGTAAGCACAAAGGGAAAAACAATGTATGAGTTGAAGAGTTACTCTCATTAGAAGGTGGGCATGGGTAGCTAATCCGCTCTTCCTCCTTTTGTTCTTTGCTCTCCTCATCATCTTTTTCATCCAATGAGCTCATAGTTTCATCAATTTCTTCTTCCATAGATTCCTGTAAAATATTAGTCTCTTCTTGGACAACGGACTCCTCAATAAATGCATCAATATCGGCATTATATTCATAATTCTCATAATAATATTTAAGTATAGCAAAAAAATTAGATTTGTAAAGAGCAACATCAAGATTTTCACACGTTTTAAACAAAGATTCAATTTCATAAGCGCCCATAAAAGCAACGAATTCTTCTATTTGTTCCACATCATAGTAATCATAAATACCATTAGCATAAGAATCCAAGGTTTCATTATCATTCAATTTGCATGAAAAGGGAAGGTGTGGAGCCTCCATCCTAGAGCAACAAGTATAATCATATCTCAAGCATAGTTGCCTAGCATACCAATACAACATATAAATTTGATCCCATAATATTTCCCTTTTTGTGTCAAGCGATAATTCCTAAAGTATTCACATTGATCCAACGTGTCTCCCATTATATAATTGAATGGGGTTTTCTCAGGATTATCAAAGTAGTGCATAATATCTTTCACATAATGAGCATCGAGGGTTTTAGGAGGTTCCCCATTTCCATGATTAGCAAGTACACCTAATTTTTTTGGTATTTCGTGTTCCATATCCATAACTAAAGATAGAGAACAACTTAGAAGAGGAAATAGAAACTACTTAGTGATAAAGCAAACAAGCACACACGAGAATATTCGCCCCATGCTATAACTCCTCGGCAACGGCGCCAGAAAAAGGTCTTGATAACCCACAAGTATAGGGGATAAATTGTAGCCTCTTTCGATAATTAAGAGTGTCGAACCCAACGAGGAGCTAAAGGTAGAACAAATATTCCCTCGAGTTCTATCAACCACCGATACAACTCTACGCACGCTTAACATTCGCTTTACCTAAAACAAGTATGAAACTAGAAGGACTTTGTAGGTGTTGTTGGATAGGCTTGCAAGAATATAAAGTGCACGTAAATAAAAACTAGGGGTTGTTTAGGTAAAGACGCAATAAAGTTAGTATAGCGAGTGTGGAGAAGTGGTGGTAGGAGTTACGAAATTGTCCCTAAGCAATTGACAACGTTACTAGACCGATAGCAAGTTTTATGTGGGAGAGGCCACTACTAGCATGTCATCCCTGACTTGGAATTCTATGCACTTATGATTGGAACTATTAGCAAGCATCCGCAACTACTAACGTTCATTAAGTTAAAACCCAACCATAGCATTAAGATATATTGCTCCCCCTTCAATCACGTATGCATCAATTTATATGCTAGGTTGAAGGTTCTGTCACTCTTGCCCTCCAATACATAGTCCTATCAACATACAACTAACCCTATGGTGTGATCCATGTGCGCGCTCATATGATGGGCACCAAAGGACAGCAACATAACCACAAGCAAATTAAACCAATCATAGCAATTCTCCAATTACCGATAGGACAACGAAAATCTACTCAGACATCATAGGATGGCAACACATAATTGGATAATAATATGAAGCATAAAGCACCATGTTCAAGTAGAGGGTACAACGGGTTGCGGGAGAGTGGACTGCTGAATATAGATGGGGGAAGGTGATGACGATGTTGGTGAAGATGACGGAGGTGTTGGTGTAGATTGCGGTGACGATGATGGCCCCAGCAGTGTTCCGGCGCCACCGGAAGCGACGGGGAGAGAGCCCCCCTTCTTCTTCTTCTTCTTCTTATTCCTTGAGCTTCTCCCTAGATGGGAGAAGGGTTTCCCCTCTGGTCCATGGTCTCCATGGCGTGGGAGGGGCGAGATCCCCTCCAAGATTGGATATGTCCCTCTGTCTCTCTTTGTTTCTGCGTTTCTGATTCTGCCCTTTCACTGTTTCTTATATTCTCGGAGATCCGTAACTCCGATTGGATTGAAATTTGAACATGATTTTTATCTGGATATTGGCTTTCTTGCAGTGAAAGAAGGGCACCAGCCGCCTTACGGGGTGCCCACGAGGGTCAAGGGCGCTCCCACCCCCTTGGGGTGCCCCCATGCCTCGTGGCCCCCTCAGGAATTGTCTTGCGTTGATTCTTCTTCCCAAAAATCATAAATATTCCAAAAAAAACTCTGTCAGTTTTTATCCCATTTGGACTCCATTTGATATGGATTTTCTGCGAAACAAAAAACATGCAACAAACATGAACTAGCACTGGGCACTGAATCAATATGTTAGTCCCAAAAATAGTATAAAACGTTGCCAAAAGTATGTAAAAGTTGTAGAATATTGGCATGGAACAATCAAAAATTATAGATACGACGGAGACGTATCATTGGACGATTCGGTTGTAGTATGTAAGGCAAATGGGAAGTCAAGGTTATGTATTGACTATACTGATATCAATAAAGCATGTCCAAAGGATCCTTTCCCATTGCCACGTATTGATCAGATAGTGGACTCCACTGCTGGGTTCAACCTGTTGTCATTCCTTGATACTTACTCAGGGTATCATCAAATCTTCATGACAAAGGAATATGAACAAAAGACCGCGTTCATCACCCCATGTGGTACGTACTGCTTTGTATGGATGCCTTTCAAGTTGAAGAGCGCTGGCTCAACGTTCGCTCAAGTAGTCCAAATTGGTTTTGAGCCCCAGCTCCATAGAAATATGGAAGCTTACATGGATGACATAGTGGTCAAAACCAAGGACAAGGATACGCTCGTGCAGGACCTGGAAGAAACTTTTGCAAACTTGCGCAGGATCAACCTCAAGCTCAACCCAGAGAAGTGCATGCTCGGTGTTCCGTCCGGCAAGCTTCTTAGTTTCTTTGTATCTCAACGCGGGATCGAAGCAAATCCTAACAAGATCAAAGCAATCGAGCAAATTGAGGCGCCAAGACGGGTCAAAGATGTCCGAAGGCTTGCCGGCTGCGTCGCCGCCCTGAGCAGATTCATCTCTAAGTCCATTGAGCGTGCCCTCCCCTTTTTCAAGATTTTGAAAAAGGCATGTCCAATGAAATGGACCCCAAAGGCAGAGGCGGCACTACAGCACTTGGAGAGATACCTCTCCTCTACACCAATACTGGTCGCGCCCAAGCCACAAGAGCCATTGCTCCTATACCTGGCGGCAACAAATCAAGTGGTTAGTGCTACGGTAGTGGCACAGAGAGAGGTTGAGGAAGAGGCGACAGCAGCGGCAAGGCCCTTAGGAGAAGAACTGGACCCGGCAGGATCTGACCCCGGCAAGGGAGAGCCCCCGGCAGGATCCGATCCTGGCAAGGCAGTGTCTATGCAAGTAAGCGAGGTAAAGCAGAAGAAGAAGGTGATGCAGCACCCATTCTACTTTGTCAGCTCCCTCTTGCAGGGGGCTAGGTTAAGGTATTCTGGGATGTGGAAATTTCTTTTTGGCCTCCTTATGGCCTCGAGAAAGTTGTGTCATTACTTCCAAGCACATGAAGTCACCATCGTCACACGCCTCCCTTTGCAATGGATCTTGCACAACCCAGATGCAACCGGGAGGATTGTGGAGTGGGCGTTGGAGCTGTCAAGCTTTGGCCTTAAGTTCGAGAGAACCTCGACAATCAAGAGCAGAGCCTTGGCAGAATTCATAGCAGAATGGACATCCACGCCCGACGAAGAAGTTCAAGAAACTACTCTTCCCGACAAAGAGGCAAGTAGTCATTAGATTATGTACTTTGATGGAGCCTTATTGTTACAAGGTGCAGGTGTCGGTGTGTTGCGCGTTGCGCCCACGGAGAATGCCTCAAGTACGTGATCCAGATGCACTTCCCCTCGGAGATGTTAACAAACAACACGCAGAATATGATGGGTTGCTCACTGGTCTCAGGATCGCGGCAGACCTTGGCATCAGGAAGCTTATTATCAGAGGAGATTCACGACTTGTTGTCAGGCAAGTCAACAAGGATTATCAGAGCCCGCTGATGGAGGCTTACGTGGATGAAGTGAGGAAATTGGAAGAGCGCTTTGATGGTCTACAAGCAAAGCATGTTCCTCGAGCAGAGAACAACATTGCCGATGACCTGTCGAAGCGCGCTGCCCTCAAGCTACCTGTGGAACCAGGTACCTTTGTGCTTCAGTTAACTCAACCATCCGTCGAGCCATCAGCAGAACAGACCAAGCGAAGGAAAACGAGTCCCGGCAAGTACTTTCCCGCAGAGCTCCCAGGAGCCGTCGGCAAGGAAGTTGCCGGGTACCCCAATCTTGCCGAGGAGCAGCAGCCTCCGGCAGTACCCCAGGCCCTTGCCGTCGAGGCGGCTGCCCCCGCAGCAGAAAACATGCCTTTAATCCTTGCCGTCGAGCCCCAGGCCCCGGCATGGGCACAACATACAGTCCGTTTCCTACAAATGGGAGAGCTCCCTGAGGAGCAGAAAGAAGCAGAGAAAGTAGCCCGTCGGTGCAGCATGTACCAGTTTGTTGATGATGCCCTTTATAGAAGAAGGCCAAACGGCATGAAATTAAAGTGTATTCCTCGGCAAGACGGACTGGAGTTATTGGCAGAGATACACAAAGGCATATGTGGCTCCCACATAGGGTCAAGATCCCTTGCCAGCAAAGCGTTCCAGCAAGGTTTCTTCTGGCCCACTGCCCTCCAGGATGCAACGACACTAGTAACCAAATGTGATGTGTGCCAGTTTCATTCGAAGAAGCTTCATCAACCAGCTCAAGCCCTTCAAACAATCCCTCTCTCCTGGCTATTTTTGGTCTGGGGACTCGACATACTGGGCCCCTTTCCCCGCTCTATCGGGGGCTTTGAGTACTTGATGCGGAGCATCCTATGGTCATCTCCATGTACACCATCATAGCAACTCGAGTCCCAAGGGGACCTACCGGAATTAAGGTGAACCTGCTCTTCTTCGAGAATATCATGAATATCCATTGGACTTGCTTGCTACCTCACCAAAGTGCTCTATGTGTCCTTAGATACGAAGACCGACGACCACAAGCTGGTGAGGAACACCCCAAAGGAGTAGGAGAAGGAGTAGGAGTAGGAGTAGGCTAGGAAGAAGGAGTGCAACAAGATCAACTCTGCACCTCCTAGGCGACCCCATGCCGACGGGCCTCAAAGACCCCGTGCACACGGACTACTCAAAGAGCTGGCGCCGGAGCACCCTATGAGCACGGGCTTGTACCGTGCCCACGGGGCCCCCGTGCGCACAGGACCAACTCCCATCAGGATGGACGGCTATGAGCTGTTGTTGGGCCTCCACTTCGTCCCCTCCTTCCACCTACCTATATATTCTGTACCTAGACCATATGTTAGGGTTAGCAAAGTATTTGATAGACAAAGAGAGAGCTTTGCTCATCTTCCTCCTCTTGGGGATCTAGACCTCCTCTTGGAGATCAAGGCCTCCTCTTGGAGAAGCTCCTCTTGGAGATCAAGGCCTCCTCTTGGAGAAGCTCCTCTTGGAGATCAAGCCCTCCTCTTGGAGAAGGGTCCCATCATAGGATCATCAAGACCTCTTTCCTCATAGGATTGGGATGAACTAGCTACCTCTTGTATCCTCTTATGTTGGATTTGGACCTTGGTATCTCTCTTTGTGTGATTGGACCTAGCACATGTGTGATTGGATCAAGTCAATTTGAGTGTTCCTCTTGTTCTCCCCCTTTGTGTTCTTCTTGTTCTTGGGGATTCCCCCTCCAATTCATGAAAGATCTTCACTTAGGGTTCCACCCTACAACATCTTTGTATCAGAGCCACGTTGATCACGAAATTGGAGCCTCCCCTCCTTGTTTTCTAGCCTAATTTTGCTTGTTCTTGCCCAAATTCAAAAATTCCCCACCAAAAACAGCCCCAATTTTTTTTGCGATTTGTTGGTTTGATGAGGTTTTGTTGGATTTGATCCATGGATTTGCTTGGTTTCAAGTGGATCTAGCTTTCCCCCATCTTTTCCCCACCATCCATCCCCAAAATCTCTCCAATTTTGCCCAAGAAATCTCCAATTTCCGCCACGAAATCGTGAAATTTCCACCCACCTCGTGCCCACGGACCCTAGACCCCGTGCGCACCCCCCCCCCCCCCGAAAAGTCCCTGGATACCCAGTGCCCATGGATCTGTACCGTGCACATGGGACCCTGTGCCCATGGGCTCCTACCCCCATGCGCACGACCCCCCCCCCCTAGGTCAGCCGCCAGCACTTCACCATTTTGCCCATAACTTCCACATCTGGAGTCCGATTTTCACGTTCTTAGCTCGTTGAGTAGCTATTGACATCCCCATCAACCTAGATAGGCTCCAACATCTTTTGACTCCACCAATTTTTGAAAATTTGGCATATTTGCCTAGGCCCTCCACCATATCATCCGCAAAACCACCATAGCCTTTCGCAACCTAACCCGTTTTGCCCCATTTAGCAATTGTGGTTGTTTGAGTGGTGAAGTGAGTCTCCTAAGGTGTTTCGGCTACTTAGGTACGTTTGCTTCTTTATCAACCACCACCACCACTTCCGCATTGCCATTTCTGCTACCACCATTTGACTTTTTTCCGTATGAGATTTTGAGTTTGTGGTTTTTACCGTTTCCTAAGGTGTTTCGGCTACTTAGGGACGGATCTACTTCATCTTGGTATCTACATCAAGATCACTGCCACTCATCATCGCCTCGAGGTCGTCATCAACATTGACCACTTCACCAATTTGACAACCTAACCGTAAGCAAGAACGGTAACCTCCATATCTTCTCGGTATCATGGTATCCCATCATTGTACATTCTAGCCATTACATTGTTAACCCCTTAGCCCATTTTGCGTCACTTGCCT
Organism: Triticum aestivum; assembly: GCF_018294505.1. Taxonomy (NCBI): domain Eukaryota; kingdom Viridiplantae; phylum Streptophyta; class Magnoliopsida; order Poales; family Poaceae; genus Triticum; species Triticum aestivum. The sequence continues at coordinate 489,086,502 of NC_057813.1, forward strand.
ATTGAGACTAGCCATTTGAGTATTGCCGGCAATGTTCCTTGTACACATTAGTGATCATTGATCTACACCTTCCATTGCATACATACCATATCATATTGGTATCATATCATCCCTTGTGTCACAAGATTGTTCCCACTTATACACAATTGCTATCTTGCTTTGTGCATTTCGCATAGTGGCCATATCAAAAAAGAGCAAAGAGCTTGTAAGCAATAGCCATAGCATTGCCACATTGCATATCATACTACCATATTGATCATCTTGGATCATCGTATGCGAAACACCAGAACATCATACACATAGCATACTTGGGATAGAAAACTCATACATTTTGCATCTTATAGGTTGTGCACAAGTGTCGTATCCGCCTATTGAGCAATCATGCTAGTGTCTCTCTTGAGTTGTGCAACACGAGCGTTTTCCATGGATTCCACATTTTTTTTGTGCTCATTCCTTGGTTGCACGACCCCATTTATCTATCCATGTGTGTGTTTCCGTGTGCCATTCTTTGCTATTTGTCTACTTGTTTCACTTGCGAATTTGTGAATCTTTTCCAGCATTATTGACTCTTGCTAACATTTTGCATCAAATTTTTTTTGTGCCACTATCCTCACCGAGCTCCACCATAAGCCTTACTTGTGTAGGTGTGAGAATTGACAAGATCCGGTACCAATTGTGCTATTTCCTTGATACATTATTGAGTGATCATTGATCCATCTTCAACATTGGAAAGGTACATTTGGTCTAGTTCTTTCCTTTCTTGCACTCACATTTGCTTGAGTCTTGTGATGGATAGGCAAGGCATTTCATCCCCAGTCTTCCACGACAACGACGGCCCGAAAAACTACATCACCAAAACGCCCATCTTCGGACTACAACGAGCAATGCGAGTCATTGAGCGACTCACCGTCGACATTCACCAACCTGAAGCACGGACAAGGGACTACATCGACACCAAGTTGGATGCACAATTGGATGACATCCGACACGTGTGGGCCAACTACAAGTCTTCTTCCCCTTCGTCATCTTCTCGGCGGCGACGCTCTAGTAGCAAATCTTTGGAACGCCTTCGAGCTCAAGCACTACAACACCATCAAGAGGAAGATGCTCGCGATGCGTACACCTACAAGTCCCAAAAAGCTCTACATCAAGCTACGACCAAATTTCATGAGCACAAGAGAAGACAGCGAGATGAGCACCAACCAGATGGTGCTACGACTACTACTACCACTTCGACATCTTCACCAAGTGTCATCAAGGCACCTTCGCCTTTGGATGTATGGCATCTTTGCCTACCTCCGACGAGTACACCTACATCGTCCTTCACCCATGGCGACGGTGACGAGATGATCGAGCATGGGATTTTCCCTTCGGTCATGGAGGAGAGTGATGATGTGCCATCTTCGGGCTTCATCCATGGCTACGACCACGACATGATTGAGCATGGAGACATTTGCACCTACATCTCTCCGACTCCCACATATGACGAGATGCCCCAATTCCCATGTGAGGAGAGCATGAGGGACTCCACCTACCATATGAGTGAGAGCATCATTGTCGGTGTCAAAACCGGCGGATCTCGGGTAGGGGGTCCCGAACTGTGCGTCTAGGCGGATGGTAACAGGAGACAAGGGACACGATGTTTTACCCAGGTTCGGGCCCTCTTGATGGAGGTAAAACCCTACGTCCTGCTTGATTAATATTGATGATGTGTGTTACAAGAGTAGATCTACCACGAGATCATGGAGGCTAAACCCTAGAAGCTAGCCTATGGTATGATTGTTGTTCGTCCTAAGGACTAAAGCCATCCGGTTTATATAGACATCGGAGAGGGCTAGGGTTACACAGAGTCGGTTACAATGGTAGGAAATCTACATATCCGTATCACCAAGCTTGCCTTCCACGCCAAGGAAAGTCCCATCCGGACACGGGACGGAGTCTTCAATCTTGTATCTTCATAGTCTGGGAGTCCGGCCGATGATGATAGTTCGGCTATCCGGACACCCCCTAGTCCGGAACTCCCTCAGTAGCCCCTGAACCAGGCTTCAATGACGACGAGTCCGGCGTGCATATTGTCTTCGGCATTGCAAGGCGGGTTCTTCCTCCAAATAACTTATAGAAGATTGTGAACACCAGGATAGTGTCCGGCTCTACAAAATAAATTCCACATACCACCGTAGAGAGAATAATATTACACAAGTTCAATCTGCTGACGTATTTTGTGGCGTGACGTCACACCATTACCAAGCCTTTACTCGAATTGTTTTTATTGTTCCACCTCCGCGCGTTTAGCGAGGCGGTTTCCTTGGCACGTCTTGTCGAAGCAGAGATCATGTTCCCCTTATTTCGGGATTCCCATCAATACGGACGTGGGTAACCCAACCGCGCCCGTTCCCACGCCCCCTCCATCGAAGGCGGGTTCCAAACGGTCACGGGACGGCTCTTGGTATTCTCCCTCTTTATAATGAGACCAAGGCCCGTTCTTTTTCTTCAATCCTCTATCGAATCCGCCCCTCGCCCCGAGTTCCAACACCCAGGGCTCCATATTTGGGTACCTTTGATCTTCGACAATGTCCGGCCCCGACCTACGAGGCCAGTGGATGCCCTCCTCCGTCATGGAAGAGGACGTGCTAAAGCTAAGAGACGCCAGGTACTTAACCTACGAGATTTTGCATAGGCTGCCTGCCCGAGGGCAAGTTATTCCCACTCCCGAGCTTGGTGAGAGCGTCGTGTTCGTGTCTTACCTCCGTCGGGGTTTAGGCTTCCCGACGGATCCCTTCGTGAGGGGGATCATGTTTTACTATGGGCTGGAATTCCATGACTTGGCTCCGGAGTCTATCCTCCACATCTCATCATTCATTGTCGTCTACGAAGCCTTCCTCCGCACTACCCCTCACTTCAGCTTGTGGCTCAAAACCTTCGATGTGGAGCCGAAGATGATTGAGGGGCGTCAGGCAGAGTGCGGTGGGGCAGTTATAAGCAAGAGGGCCGATGCTCCATGGCCCGAGGGCTCTTTTCAGGAGGAGCTCGGCTTGTGGCAACAGGAGTGGTTCTATATCACCGCTCCCAGGGGCAGCAGGCAGAGGTCGCCGCCCGTCTTCCGCTCGGGCCCTCCACAGCGGCTGACGTCATGGGTCAACAAGGGGCGTGACTGGGGGCCATCCAAGGACGTTCCCCTGTTGCAGGACCGGATTCGAGGCCTCCAAGAAAGGGAGATCAATCTGGCCGTAGTGGTACAGGTTATGTTGATCCGGCGCCTGCTGCCCTGCAAACGTCGCCCCCTCCGCTTGTGGGAATTTAATCCGGAGGGGCCACGAGCTCTTCAACACTTCATGGGTTTGACACCCGCGGAGATGTACAAACTGTTCTTCGGATCGCAAGAGATGCGTCCGGAATTGACCGAGGATGCTGGCCTAAGCTGCAATCACCCGGATACTCAAGTAAGTAGCCTTGTGTCCGGACACATCGTCCATTTATTTAATGTGGGTTTGCCTTTTAACCAGCTATCCCTTGGACAGGAGTGGATAGCGCAAGCAAAACTGATACGATGCCCGGCCCCCTCCCTGAGACCACGCAGGATCTCGTGCTAATCAAGATGTTAGAGGTTGCACCTTCGGAGGAGGGCGAAGGAGGACACAAGGGATCTACCTCCTCAGCCACGGAGGCTTTCAGTAAGGGAGGAATCGAGAGTCCCTCCTTCCAGGGAGAGAAGAGGACCGCTTCCGAAGACCCGGAGGCCAAGGCCTCAAAGTGGGTAAAGAAATCTGTACCGGAAGGTCTCGTGCCGGGAAGAGCCCCGGACGAACTGTCTCCTCGGACGAATCAGCCCTCTAGCGAGCCGTAAGTAAAAAGGGGAGATTTTGTAATGGTGGACATCCCTATTTAATTTCTAAGGGTAAACGAAGTTTTCACCTTGTAGTTCGGATCTCAGCCCATCTCAGCACAGCTCATCTTCGGGAGACCTTCGTCCGGAGATGATGGAGAGTGAAACGCCTTCATCTGCCGCCCCATCACGCGGGGCGGACGACCCTGAGGTGTCGTCGCGGAGGGTCTCCCCGAGTCCGGCGGGGCCAGAGAGTTCGGAACCCATTGGAGTACGGCCGGTGGAGCTGTAAGATTTGCTTAAGAGGGCGTCCATCTCAGAAGATCACCGCACATTAATGGGTATGGTGATTGAGAGGATCTCGTCCGCCGAAAGCAGGTTGTGTGAGGCCGTCGGAAGTTTGCTGACAGGATTCGAGGTACGCAAAAAATGACATACCTTTTGATAGTTTTGCACATGAAGTGCGCCCTGTATAGATAGTAGCCCCTGAGACTTGGTATGCTGTCGAAAGCGACAGCGTGCCGAGGATCATAATCTCAGTTATAGATTGTCGCCTTTCCTATGTAGGTGGCGGAACATTCGGTGGCCAGCTGGACTGATGGAGTTGCCGAACTGAAGAGGCAACTCGATGTTGCGGATGCGGACATCTCGCTGGTTAATAAACGACTTCATGAGTCACAAGGTATGTGGTTGCTCCGCGGTCGCCTAGTAAGGGAGCTGACGCCCATTCCTTACAATTTGTATGCTTGATGCAGATGGTGCTGCTGCTGTGGAAGACCTTCGAGCAGAACTTGCTCGGGCCAAGGAGCAAGCCAGAAAAACCGAGGCGGCTGCCTCGAAGGCAGCGGAAGAGCTAGAAGCCGAGAAGGCTGCTCACTGCCGAAGCAGGGAGGAGGTGGCCGGAATGGCCACGAAATTAAAAGTTGCTACCGACCGCCTAGAGGTTCTTGAAGGAGAACGCCGAGAGGAGCAAGAGGACCTGAAGAAGGCCAACGCCGAAGCCAAGGATGCCCGTAGTGCGATGCGGGCTATGCAGGAGGAACTGCATCAGGTTGGAGATATTGTGGCTGGAAAGCCCTTTATGCTACGTAGGAAGTTCACGGATCCGAAGTATGCTCAGCTGGGCCGGTTGTACGGTGCGGAGGATCCTTATCTGGACTTGGCGGCGAGTGCGGCGGACGCCGTTGTGCACTCTCGAAGCCAGGAGGATCACGAAATGGAAGAGCTTTTCTGGTCTCAATTCCATAGTCCGGAGCGTCCACTTCCGTTGAGTGATCGGCTTTTTGAGTGGGCTGAGCTGAATAGATTGTCCGGACATGCCATGACGGATGTGGTTGCTCATCTGTGGCCGAAAAGGCCCAAGCCGAAGAGTTATTTTGGCTTGTTGCAGCAATTCCTTGGGGCGGTGCCGCGTATTGGGGCGATGAAGCGGTCGGCATGCATAGAAGGTGCACGGATGGCTCTCGCCCGTGGTAAGACATACTGGGCGGAGATGGATGCCACCGCTGTTGCATCCCGGGGTTCGGACAAAAGCCGATTCCCCACCGAGCACTATTTTGAGGAAGTCCTGCAGGGCGCTCGTATAATAGAGTCACAGTGCTCGAAAGATGTTATGTTTGAATGACATGTATGATTTCTGAGATCATGTTTATAATGCAATAACTTTTTATACTTGTGTGTTCAAGTATTGAACTATCTCCTGTGCGGCCGTATATGTATGAATAACCTGAAAGTTGCAGTCTTCGGCTTCAGCCCCCACGCACATGGTGCGGGGGTGTTTGCAAAAAGAAAAGCGCTTTTTCACACTTAATCCAACGTCTTGGTCCTTGTAGGGAGGTGATAGCGTAGCAAACTAGGCAACCGGACTATAATGCTTTATTACTTTCACTTAGCCATAGGAGCTCGAATGTGGGGCTACTATATAGCCCCTAGCGGCACCGCTCCTCTCCGAACTTCGGGGCGCGTATGTGCCTGACCGAGAAGCGGTCCTTCGTCAAAGCGGAGGAATTCTAAACATTCCAGTGGTCGATCGAGTAGTTGACCAGTCTCTCGCTATATCATGACAGTCAGTTTTCGGCTTTCTCTACTGAGGTGCTTACCCGACCGAACAGGGGCACAATTGCAGTAGTTCTCCTGGTGCCGCGTTAGCCGATGATACAGAACGTAAGGCAGCAAAACACAGGAGCCGGGCAAACCCAACATTTGACCAAAGACATGATTCGGAGCTGATGCATATAAGGCCTAACTCAAGACGCTGAACACTCCCTGAGGTGTTCGGTCTTTATGATACCGGGCAGAACGATGCCCTAAGCCCCTAGTGTCCAGGTTCAGGCGGGAACTTCTAACGCGGCCGATGCCAAAACGCCAGCCTCCTCCTCGGTTATGGTTTGAAACCGGGGGATGTGTATCAACAAGAGACAGTAAGAAAGGTTGACGCAGGGTCTTAATCTGAAGAGAATCCTTGCAACGGGTCCCTGCTGCACATCTGCGCCTGTGTCTCCGTTGTGCTGTATCCTCGACGGGTGTAGCACGTGCTTCATCTGTAAAAGAGAAGGACTTAGTTTCCAAGAAATATCATGCAGAGGTTGTATAAAAATAGAATAAAAAGAAGAAAATTGAGCTTTATTGGTTCTCATCATTTATACACGCAGCCCCTTATAAAGGGGATATGCGGCTGGGAAGCCCCTTGTCGGACTCGCCTAACCATGTCCGAGGTATGAATGACCTATTTTTAGGGGCTTTGACCCGCGAGGTCTGATTAGTGTGTGGCTGTCGAGGCAGTCTCACGTTCTCCATGGTCGAGGAACACTCGGAGTTACTTTTTAATGAAATTATGCCACGTTGACCGGGCATTTTTAAGCGTAAAAACGCGTAATGTGGTATTGCGTTAGGGCTGGCGAAATCTGCGCGCCCCAGTAGTGCTTAAGGGCTACTGCTTGAATGGGGCGATGGGTAGTGAGCTTTTCGCGACGGAGGTTGTCAGATGTACCGAACACAACCTCTAGTGGTACAGAGCCTGTACAATTGGCTTAAAGGCCTGGCGTCACTCCTTTAAAGGAAGTGCTGCTATCGAGAATTTTGGTATGGTCTATCCCCATTCTGCGGCCGGTGTCCTGGTATTGCAGGTGCCGCGCTGTCTTTTCGTGTTATCACATGAAGTGAGTTCACTGTTTTTACTCCTAGTGGGAAAGTCTTCTGTTTTCCGGAGTGCTGCTTTTGGGTTTCGTCACTTTCGCTTGGTGTGTCGAGCCCCTTGTGTTTGGCATTAAGTCGGCCGGACTGTTTGAAGACCCAACAATCTCTGTGGGTATGGTTTGCAGGCTTCCCGGAGGTACCATGTATTTGACATAGTTTGTCCAGAATCTTATTTAGGTTTGATAGCTCGTCACTATTGTCCTTGAGGGGCAGTGTTGTGTTGTTCGGCTGAGAGCTTTTGAATCCGGCGTTGACCGCCATACTATTCGGGCATTTTTCCTTATTCCGGCGCTGATCTTTTTTGCGTCGTGATTTCCCATTTCCATCCCTAACTTCAGATGTACTCGGGTCACTGGTGCTGCACCTAGACAGCCAGCTGTCTTCCCCCGTGCAAAAGCGGGTCATGAGGCTTGTTAGTGCGACCATTGTTCTTGGTTTTTCCTGGCCGAGGTGTCTGGCCAGCCATTCGTCTCGGACGTTGTGTTTAAAGGCTGCTAAGGCTTCAGCGTCCGGACAGTCGACTATTTGGTTCTTTTTAGTGAGGAACCTGTTCCAGAATTTGCATGCTGACTCTCCGGGCTGTTGAGTTATGTGACTTAAATCGTCTGCATCCGGAGGACGGACATAGGTCCCCTGAAAATTTGCTCGAAACGCATCCTCAAGCTCTTCCCAACTTCCAATGGTATTTTCTGGGAGGCTTTTAAGCCAATGCCGAGCTGGCCCTTTGAGCTTGAGGGGTAGGTATTTTATGGCATGGAGATCGTCTCCTCTGGCCATATGTATGTGTAGGATGCAATCCTCAATCCAGACTCCGGGGTCTATTGTTCCGTCGTATGCTTCTATGTTTACGGGTTTGAATCCCGCTGGAAATCCATCATCCAGTACCTCGTCGGTGAAACATAGTGGGTGTGCGGCGCCCCTGTATTTGGGTGTGCCGTTGTCTTCAAATGCTTGGCGGGGTATGTTCCTTCCTGGAGTCTTCTTTTTTGGCCCATAAATAGACCTCACTGGGTCGTCCTTTTTCCGAGGATCTTTATGTTGATCGTGTGCCGGCTTGTGTGCGGCGCCCCTTGTTGCTCTTGGCCTGTCATCTGGTCGTCTATCCGGCCAGACGGCTTCTTTCTTTTTTGACTGCGGGGGCTCTGAGGCCTCCTCGTCAAATTCGGGCAACAGCTTGTGCTTCGGGTAGCTCTTTGTCTGGTGACTAGCGCCATGTTTATCTGCGTTGTTGAGTACTTTGCTTCATCTCATTCTGAGTGCGTCCTCTGCTGTTTTGAGCTTCCGCTTTTGCTTCTTCAAACTTCTTGCAGTGGCAACGAGCCTTTTATGAAGATTCATATGCTCTGGTGATGTGAGATCATCTTCACCGGGGATGGGTTGCTTGTCCAGTTTATGTCCGGCTGGCTGCTTGTTGATATGTGCGTCGTCCACTGCCTCGCCCTGCTCTAGGGCTGGGTCCTATGGGTGCCGTTTTTATCGATGCCGGTCTTCGGGCGGCGCCTGCGTCGCCGCTTTGGTTGTTTGTTGGGGGAGTTGTCCTTCGCCACGTCCCGTTTTTCCTCATTATCACTTCCTTTTGGTGTATCCACCATGTATACGTCATGAGTTGGGGTGGCTTTCCCGTGCCCGGTAGACGCTGGTTCTTGGTCGTCTCCGGCATCGTCGTCCATACCGTCGATGTCTTCGGAGTCATAGTTTAGCATGTCGGTTAGATCGTCGACAGCGGCTACCAAGTGGGTGGTGGGTGGGCTTTGAATTTCTTCGTCGTCCGCATCCCAACACCGTCCTGACCGTAGTCCGGCCAGGGCTCTCCTGATAATGAGAGATGTTTTAGCGAACTCAATATGTCGCCAAAAGGTGAGTGTTGAAAGATGTCCGCTGCGGTGAACTCCATGATCGGCGCCCAATCGGATTCGATCGGAGGGGCGAGGGAGGTTCGGAGTCCAGCAAGGAGTCCGGCACCTCGGAGTCACGAGCTTCATGAGGGACAAGGTCATTGTTCGGCTCTATCACCGTAGAGGTTGCAGCTCCCGAGGCGGTGTCTAGCCATCCGTCCTCGATCTACGCAGCCGGCTCCGAATTGAAGATCGGAGCGGGTTCGAGTGCGGCCTCCAACGTACTGTCCGGCTCCAGAGCTAAATCATGCCCGTCGTGACAGTGCGGCACACTCGGCTGTGGCTCGAATCCATCGAGGATCGAGTCCCCGCGGATGTCAGCCGTGAAGTTCAAACTTCCAAACCTGACCTGACGGCCAGGGGTGTAGCTTTCGATCTGCTCCAGATGGCCAAGCGAATTGGCCCGCAGTGCGAAGCCGCCGAATACGAAGATCTATCCGGGGAGAAAGGTCTCACCCTGGACTGCGTCATTGATGATGGTCGAAGAAGCCATCGAGCCTATCGGTGACGGCACAGAGGAACTCTCAATGAAAGCACCAATGTCGGTGTCAAAACCGGCGGATCTCGGGTAGGGGGTCCCGAACTGTGCGTCTAGGCGGATGGTAACAGGAGACAAGGGACACGATGTTTTACCCAGGTTCGGGCCCTCTTGATGGAGGTAAAACCCTACATCCTGCTCGATTAATATTGATGATGTGTGTTACAAGAGTAGATCTACCACAAGATCAAGGAGGCTAAACCCTAGAAGCTAGCCTATGGTATGATTGTTGTTTGTCCTAAGGACTAAAGCCATCCAGTTTATATAGACACCGGAGAGGGCTAGGGTTACAGAGTCGGTTACAATGGTAGGAAATCTACATATCCGTATTGCCAAGCCTGCCTTCCACGCCAAGGAAAGTCCCATCCGGACATGGGACGGAGTCTTCAATCTTGTATCTTCATAGTCTGGGAGTCCGGCCGATGATGATAGTTCGGCTATCCGGACACCCCCTAGTCCGGAACTCCCTCAATCATGCCGGGAATGAGTGAGCCACAACACTTAGTGAGTGAGGTGGTTGACACGGCACATGAGGCCACTATGATTTGTAACGACTTAACCTCTACTCCGAGTGTGTTTTCTTATTTGGTGCTAGGCCTCCTACTGACGACATGCCTATCCTCAATGAGTCCATACCTCCAATGGAAATGACGATGGCCATGGTGGACGATGATGCACCCCCACATGGTTCTATCATGAGGAAAATGACAACAAGTTGGTCTTCGACACCTCACCTACCACAGATGAGCGATGCTCCAAAGGTAACATAGGTGATGGTGCTTCTCTTGTCCCACTAGTGGACTATATTCACAACAATTGCTTGCATGATGTTGACACACCTATTACAATACTTCATGCTAGTGCGACTTCCTCATGTCATGACTTACCTATTTATGATGAATATGATGATGAGAATGTTGAGTTGCCTAGTTGTGATGCTATGATCCATAGGATATCATGTGAAAATTCTTTTGGTCACATCATGTTTGACAACCCCTTAAACTTGTCATATGCTATGAGTGAGATCTCCCATATTGCATCTTTACAAACTCAACATCGTAACTATGCATGCCCCATTAAAATAAATCCCATTTGCACTTATGGCATAGATGACGAGATGATGGCCATTGGCTTTTGTTTTTCTTGCGATGATATTGCTAAGCTTCCTTTACATGATTTGTGCAATTAATCTCATATGCCATGCCATGAAAATTATTGTGTATCGCATGATTACATCCCTTGTGTGCACCACATGCTTACTATTCCTCACAATGCTCTAGATATTGCGAGTGATGCATTACATCCTTTGAGTCTCCACTATGCTATACATAACAACAAACCTCTCATGATGGATGACATGTTTCTATATCATGCAACTCATTTATTTGAGCATTGTATATTTTGTGGTAACCAACACAAGCACGTGCGCATCATGATGGATGATGTGTACATCTACCACACACACACAATTTTCCCTTTTTTTGTTGTGTGTAGGTACTCACGTATACTCGTCAACCTCTCAATCCCAAGAGTTGACGAAACGAGCTCTTGAGAGCAACGACGATTTGGGATCCCGTGGTTTGTCCGTCCTACCATTCTCTTCGTCCAACAACTACGCGCATCTCTTCTACTTGGCTCTCACAAGGCTATGGGCTATATATAACTTGTATTTATTCCCATTGTATCTTGTTCTCTTTGCATGTTATGCCTCTTTACATGATTTTGTCATGCAATTGTGACCCTTGCTTGCATCTACCCATGATTCACCATTATGCTACTACTATGTGTATTTGCATGCTTGGTGGAGATCCTTGTTGCTATTTCCATGTTTATCATGTGCATCATGCTATTGATGCTTTTTGTGTTGGGAGAGTCATGATGTCCCATTGATATTTACATACGGCATCTCTCCAATACATTGATGATGCTTTGCTCATATCTTGTTTTCAAGCTTGTGACATATCTTGTGCATCACATATGCCCACCACTTACACACATGACATGATTGCCATGACTCCTTCTAGTATGTTGCATCTTCGCACTACTAGCTTTCTTGACTTGATTACTATGATTGCTTGCTTGCTTGCATCACCCATGTTCCTTTATAAATCACTTTCTTGGGTTGATGACATATATGTTCACGCCTCTCACTTGATTTTTCTTGATCATTATCTCTTGTCTCCATTAGTTGCACTTCTCATATGCCATTCTAGTGAGTGCACCCATGCTATGCTTATTGATCTTGGAGACTTAGACATATTACTTGTGAAGCATGTTTGTTTGGTTGAGTTTATTATAGTTGGTTGTAATCGCATCATATGCCTCCATGACATGTCACCCTACCTTGCCCTTCCTTATGATACACATGATAAATTCACTTATTGGGCATTTCCCTTCCCGAATGATAGGCTTTGCGTTCACGCTAACCTCATGGGTTTTTCCAAGTGCTTGCCATGTTCTTTTGTTTTGAAGGTCTTGCAAGGTGGTACCATCATGAGCTATCATGGGAAGGCATACATGTTGCCATGTTCTTAGAGAACCTCGCCGAGCGACAAGGCATCAATTCCTACCATGTACATGGCGATACGGTTTACGATCCGAGGTCGGATCTCTCCCAAGGGGGAGGGGATGATGCGGAGCATCCCATGGTCATCTCCATGTACACCGTCATAGCAGCTCGAGTCCCAAGGGGTCCTACCGGAATTAAGGTGAACCCGCTCTTCTTCGAGAATATCATGAATATACATTGGACTTGCTTGCTACCTCACCAAAGTGATCTATGTGTCCTTAGATACGAAGACCAACGACCAAAAGCTGGTGAGGAACACCCCAAAGGAGTAGGAGAAGGACCCCAAGGCCACAAGGAGGAAGGAGTGCAACAAGATCAACTCTGCACCTCCCAGGCGACCCCGTGCCCATGGGCCTCGAAGACCCCGTGCGCACGGACTACTCAGAGAGCTGGCGCCGGAGCACCCCGTGCGCACGGGCCCAACTTACCCCGTGAGCATGGGCCCATTAGGATGGACTACTGTGAGCTGATGTTGGGACTCCACTTTGTCCCCTCCTTCCACCTACCTATATATTCTGTACCTAGACCATATCTTAGGGTTAGCAACGTATTTGATAGACAAAGAGAGAGCTTTGGTCATCTTCCTCCTCTTGGAGATCTAGACCTCCTCTTGGAGAAGCTCCTCTTAGAGATCAAGGCCTCCTCTTGGAGAAGCTCCTCTTGGAGATCAAGCCCTCCTCTTGGAGAAGGATCCCCATCATAGGATCATCAAGACCTCTTTCCTCATAGGATTAGGATGAACTAGCTACCTCTTGTATCCTCTTGTGTTGGATTTGGACCTTGGTATCTCTCTTTGTGTGATTGGACCTAGCACATGTGTGATTGGATCAAGTCAATTTGAGTGTTCCTCTTGTTCTCCCCCTTTGTGTTCTTCTTGTTCTTGGGGATTCCCCCTCCAATTTGTGAAAGATCTTCACTTAGGATTCCACCCTACAACAGTACTGGTACGTCGTAATTGACAAGTTCACAAAGTGGCCGGAAGTGGAGCTGGTGAGGAAGGTAACAGCACAATCAGCCGTCAAGTTCTTCAAGGGACTCGTTTGCCGTTTTGGTGTGCCAAACAGAGTCATCACCAACAACGGCACACAGTTCACGAGCCGCACCTTCATGAAGTATATCTAGGACCTTGGCAGCAAGGTATGCTTTGCTTCTATTGCTCATCCAAGGAGCAATGGCCAAGCGGAAAGGGCAAATGCTAAAGTATTGCGAGGCCTCAAAACAAGAACCTTCGACAAGCTGCGCAAATATGGAAGGCGCTGGATTGATGAATTGCCAATGCTTCCTTGGTCAATCAGAATGACACCAAATCGGGCCACTTGCTAGACACCCTTTGCCCTGGTTTACGGGGCAGAAGCAGTTCTCCCCACTTAACTCATATACGGGTCACCTCAAGTGCTTGCTTATGATGAGCTTGAGCAAAAGCAGTTGCGCCAAGATGATGCAACACTCCTTGAGGAAGATCGTCTTTGAGCTGCTGTGCGAGCCGCTCGCTACTAGCAAGCCTTGCGCCGCTATCATAGCCGCAAGGTTCACGCCCGAAGCCTTGAGGAAGGCAACCTTGTTCTTCGGCGCGTTCAGTCCGCCAAGAATTCAAACAAGTTAATGCCAAAGTATGAAGGCCCCTATCGGGTAAGACGAGTCACCAAGCCCGGCTCAGTCCGCCTGTAGACCGGAGATGGCATTCCAGTGAGCAACTCCTGGAATATCGAGCAGCTTCGCAAGTTTTACCCATAGGACGCGGTTTCCGGGTGCTCCGGCAACCACCTTTTGTACTAGTCTTGCTGGCAAGGCATGTAACCCTATGTACAGAGCCAGGCGCATACCCTGCACACAGCGAGATAGTTTTTAGCACATGCAGTTTCCTGTTAGCTTCCATGTTTATATATGTATATGTATGCATGAGTACTTGTCCAGGATATTGTGCTACCTTAGATTTTAACATGTGTTGGGAAACTGCCGAGGCTCCATGCCCTGTCCTCTCTTCCCTCCGGCCGCAGTAACAACGCCTCGGCAAGAGAATGAGAAGACTGCTTGGTGCAGCGTCGCCATCAACAACTTAATTAGATAAAGTTCCTCCCCTGCCCATTGATGTTCCTAATTTGTGACTTGCGCATTAGAAAACCTCACCACTCTGTCTATACTTGGGTGCTCCCATCCCCGACTCGAACGCTGCTTCGGTCGGGGTAGTTGCAGTAACCATCGACAAAAGAAGAGTTTAGCAGGGGGCTGGACCCTACGCTTGTATCCCGGCAGATGTGATTCTTCGGTAGGCACAGGAGCGCCGGCCAGGTAGCTTGCTGGGGGGACTCATTTATTTTCGTTAAAGGGGCATTTTGCCTCTGCACGAACGTACACATGCATGAGCTCCCGGCGAAAGCTCATCTTTTTCACTGATATGTTGATGCAAGTATAGATATTACAGAACATAAGCATGGGCTTGGTAGAGTACATTTCCTAGAAAGTTAAGATTTGGCAAGTGCCTACAAATTGAGAAAAACATAAGTGTCCCATAATCCCCATTATTGCCCCATTCCTCTCCAGGCACGGAAGGCCGTGCAAAGTGACAGGCATGGGGAACTGGGTGATGGGGAGCTTGACGAGGAAGCCCACCAACCACCGTCGCCAGGGACAGCAGGACGAAGCCCCCAGCAAGGCGTGTTGCCGGGGGAGGGAGCGGGCCAGACGATGGTGCGGCCACTGGCGGTCAGCCGGAGTCGTAGTCGTCGTCCTCCCGCCCGCTGCCGTCAACATTGCTGGCGCTGTCCTCCTCGCCACTATGGCTCGAGGAGGATCTTTCATCGTCGGTGGAGCTCTCCATGCAGTACCCTAGGCGAATTCTGGAGTTCCCAAAGACCTTGACAAAGAGCAGGCCGCTCTCCATTAACTTAAAATGGAAAACATGCCCCTCCGTCAAGCTATGGGCATGTTCAAAGGTCTTCCACCCCTGCCAAAGATACATGACGTGAGGGCAGGGAAACTCAACGACAACCCATATGCTGCCATTCCCACAACCCCTCATGTGAAGCCACAAGAATCGCGGGGTCTCCTCCTCCATCGCCCGAGCGAACGGGGTCAGAAGCCGGAGGCGACTGCGTACGGGCCTATACATCCTGATGAAGAACTTATAGGGCTGGTCCCCAATGTGGCCACCCATCGGAGGGGGGCGCTGGCAGAGGCGCGGCCGGGATACCACCCCGGCCACCTCCTCCCCGAGCACCACGACGATCGCGGCCTCGTCCTCTTCCTCTTCCCCTCGCGGCGGGTTCTGCCACCAGAGGCTCCGGGGGAGGAGTGATGCACTATCGAGCAGTAGTCCTCGTCGCTGCCACCGAAGCGCCGACATGCCCTTTCACCATGGTGAGTCAGAGGGAGATGACGAGCAAGAGGGGGAGAGGAGGGCGAGTGTGGAGAAGCGCCGCCCCTCTCCCCTTTTATAGAAGAGCAGGGCCGAAGCCTGGCCACCCAGCCCAAGGGGCGGCCGCCTCGCACGGCCAATACGGCCTCTTAAAGCACGGGGAATCGGAACCGGCCCGCTCCCCCAATCCATGAACGCCTGATTGTCTTCCTTGGCATTAATGCCCACGTCCTCTGCGCCCGCCGCCTGCCCTTCCCAATGCATGGGGGTACGTGGCGAAGTAGAAGGGGGCATGAAGATGGGTGGGACGACCGATTGCCACCCCGTGATCGTGGGGTGCAGCGCCATGCAGGCTGCGACCCGAGTCCACTTAGTAAATGAGTAGCGCCCTGTAGATTCCTTCCTTTTTAATAAGGTAAGCACGGGCCGCCTCTTTTCTATTGACTGCGAGATGACGCGAGCATTCTGAGGCCATCCCATGCACAACCCCCACGTCACACACGAGACACGGGGTGCGGGGAACCATAACTGACAGAAAGATCATGGGGGTTCGCCTCCGCCACGCCCGCCCGCGCACTGCTTTGGGCCTGGCCCAACTAGGCCTTGCGGTTATGAGGGGCCCAAGCCCGGGGGCTCCTGTAGGTGTACAAAAGTGTGAGTACTTCTGTACCCCTTACTTGTGCACGGATGGTCGCAGCCACCCCTGCAGCAGGGCTCGGTGAAGCAGAGGAGGACGACAGGAAGCAAGACAGGAACAAGGGATATCAAAACAGACACTCAAGGCAACAAGCAGCGAGAGGCAAGCAGGGCCACGCCCGGCAACAAGCCTTGCCGAGGCAACCTGCGAAGCCCCCAGCAAGCTCCTTGACGGGGCAGCTTGCGAAAGAGACTAGCAGGGCCACCACCCTTGGGGTTGAGAGCTCTGACACCATCGAAAATGTTAAGACCAAGATTTGAAGAGCACATGCCTGGTAGCATGTAGCCCCTCACAAATATTGGCAACCCACGGGTCCATGTGGGATCGAAAGACAAAGACCCCTAGCAAGGCCCTTGTCGGGGATAACTCCAAGGCCCCCGGCAAGCCTTCCTGGGGACGATCACTGGGCCGCGGCCAGGCCCGCGCTCGGCAAGGTTTTGCCACTTCACCACCACTCCTGTGCAATGATAGGCACACCAGCTAAGCAGACGCCTGCGTGGCGGCATGCAGATCTTCGTGGAAGCCTACCATTTCGCCAACACAGGAGTTGGTTGACCAGCGTAGCGCTGCATGCCTCGTTGGCCCGGATACGTGGTGAGGCGAGGAGGAGCGGCAAAGGATGTGATGGCCTTTGTTGTCGTCCCCAATAAAGCAAGAGGACACATAGGCAACTCATTAAATGCGCTTGTCCTACGTTGATCGAGCGATAAGCTCGTACCACTGTAGCTTGCCACCTTCTGTGTGCCACTGTGGCAACCCCTTTGTGTATAAAAGGAGGCCCGAGGCGCACAGAGAGAGGATTCGGAATTTTGGACAAAGCACGCATCATAGCTAGTTCAAAAGCTTAAGAACACACATATAACCAGATAAAGCAGGACTAGGGTATTACGCATCCTTGCGGCCCGAACCTGGATAAAAATCGTCTATGTCCTAACGGCTCGACCTGCTCTTCGTGCAACTAATCCCCCGCTGAACGAAGAAGGGATCCTTGTGAACCCATAGGTTATTAGTTTCCCCGACATGTTGTGCCTCAGAGGAAAGGGCAAGAACGGGGATTACAGGGCACTTTTCTTTTTCTCAATTTGTAGGCACTTGCTAAATCTTAAGTTTCTAAAAAATGTAATCTTCTGAGCCCATGCTTATGCTCTATAACGTTTGTACTTGCATCAGCATAATGAAAAAGATGAGCTTTTGCTGGGAACTCATGCATGTACACATTCGTGCAGAGGGAAAACGCCCCTTTAATAAAAATAAGTAAGTTTCCCCGGCAAGCTACCTTGTCGGCGCCCTCTGTGCCTGCCGGAGAATCACATCTGTCGGGTTACAGACGTAGGGTTCAACCCCCCGCCAATCACTTTTTACCAAAGGTTACTACAACCACACCGACCGAAGCAGCGTTCGAGTCGGGGATGGGAGCACCTAAGTCTAAACAGGGTGGCTAAGTTTTCTAATGCACAAGTCACAAGTTACGAACATGGATGGGCTGGAGATGAACTTTATCTGGTTGGGTTGTCGGGGATCATGTGCCGAGCAGTCTTCTCAATTCCTTGCCATAGCATTGTCACTGCGGTTGAAAGGAGGAGGAGACAGGGGCACGGAACCTTGGCGGTTCCCCAGTACTTGCTAGGATCTAAAGTAGCACAATATCCTGGACAAGCACACATGCATATATATATATATATAAACATAAACATAGAAACTAGCAGGAAACTGTACATACTGAAAGCTATCTGACTGCGCACAGGGTCTGCGCCTAGCTCTATACATAGGGTTACATGCCTCGCCTACAAGGCTAGTACAAAAGGGGGTTGTCGGGGCTCCCAGCAATCGCGCCCTATGGGTAAAACTTGCGAAGATGTTCGATATTCTAGGAGTTGCTCATTGGGATGCCATCTTCATTCTCCAGGCGGACTGTGTCAGGCCTGGTGACTCATATTACCCGATAAGGGCCTTCCCACTTTGGCTTCAACTTATTTGAATTCTTGGTGGACTAAACACGCCGAAGAACAAGGTCGCCTTCCTCAAGGCTTCGGGTGTGAACCTTGAGGCTATGTCGCTCGGTGCAAGGTTTGCTGGTAGCGAGCGGCTCGCACAGCAGCTCGAAGATGATCTTCCTTAAGGAGCATTGCATCATCTTGGTGCAACTGCTCTTGCTCAAGCTCATCATAAGCGAGTACTCGAGGTGACCCGTATATGAGTTCTATGGGGAGAACTGCTTCTGCCCCGTATACTAGGGCAAAGGGTGTCTGGCCGGTGGCTCGATTTGGTGTCGTTCTGATTGATTAAAGAACCGTTGGCAATTCATCAATCCAGCACCTTCCACACTTGCGTAGCCTGTCGAAAGTCCTTGTTTTGAGGCCTCGCAACACTTCAGCATTTGCTCTTTCTGCTTGGCCATTGCTTCTTGGATGAGCAACAGAAGCAAAGCAAACCTTGCTACCAAGGTCTTGGATATACTACATGAAGGTGTAGCTCGTGAACTGTGTGTCGTTGTTGGTGATGACTCTGTTTGGTACACCAAAGCGGCAAACGAGTCCCTTGAAGAACTTGACGGCCAACTGCGCTGTCACCTTTCTTGCTGGCTCCACTTCTGGCCACTTTGCGAACTTGTCAATCGCAACGTACAATTACTCAAAGCCCCCGACAGCACGGGGAAAGAGGCCCAGTATGTCAAGCCCCTAGACCAAAAATGGCCAGGAAAGAGGAATTGTTTGAAGAGCCTAGGTTGGTTGATGGAGCTTCTTTGAATGAAACTGGCACGCTTCGCACTTGGTTACTACTTTCGTTGCATCCTAGAGGGCAGTGGAACAGAAGAAACCTTGCTGCAATGCCCTGCCGGCAAGGGCTCTTGACCCAATGTGGGAGCCACATATGCTTCCATGGATCTCTACCAACAGCTCCAGTCCGTCCTCCCGAGGAATACACTTCAATTGCACGCCATTCGGTCTCCTTCTGTATAGGACATCATCCACAAACTGGTACATGCTGGACCGACGGGCTACTTTTTCTGCTTCTTCCTGCTCCTCAGGGAGCTCCCCTGTTTGGAGGAAACGAACTGTATGATGGGCCCATGCTGGAGCATGAGGCTCGACTGCAAGGACTAAAGGCATGTCTTCTACCGCGGGGGCAGCTATCTCTATGGAAAGGGCCGGTGGCTATGCCAGAGGCTGTTGCTCCCCGACAAACTTGGGGTACCCGGCAACTTCCTTGCCGGCAGCTCCTGGGAGCTCTGCGGGAAAGTACTTGTCGGGGCCCACTTTCCTTCGCTTGTTATGCCCTGCTGATGGTTCGATGGATGACTGAGTTAATTGAAGCACAAAGGTACCTGGTTGCATAGGTAACTTGAGGGCAGCGCACTTTGACAAGGCATCGGCAATGTTGTTCTCCGCTCGAGGAACATGCTCTGCTTGCAGACCGTCAAAGTGATCTTCCAACTTCCTCACTTCATCCATGTAGGCCTCCATTAGTAGGCTCTGAGAATCCTTGTTGATTTGCTTGACGACAAGTTGTGAATCTCCCCTGACAATAAGCTTCCTGATTCCAAGGTCTGCCACGATCCTGAGACCAGCAAGCAACCCCTCGTACTCTGCAGTGTTGTTCGTTGACTTCTCCCGGAGAAAATGCATCTGGACTACGTATTTGAGGTGCTCTCTAGTGGGTGCGATGAGCAGCACGCCGCTACTGGCACCTTGCAATGAGAAAGCCACATCAAAGTACATAATCCAATGACTACTTGCGTCTTTGCCGGGAAGGGTGGTTTCTTGAACTTCTTCGTCGGGCATGGATGTCCATTCTGCTATGAACTCTGTCAAGGCTCTACTCTTGATCGTCGAAGTACTTTCAAATCTGATCCGAAATCTCGACAGCTCCAACGCCCACTCCACAATCCTCCCAGTTGCATCTGGGTTGTGCAAGATTCGTTGCAACGGGAGGCGAGTGACGACGGTGATCTCGTGCGCCTGAAAATAGTGGCGCAGCTTTCTCGAGGCCATAAGAAGGTCGAAAAGCAACTTATGCATGCCAGAATACCTTGACCTAGCCCCTTGCAAGAGGGAGCTGGCAAAATAGACTAGGTGCTGCACCACCTTCTTCTTCTGCCTTACTTCACTTACTTGTGCAGACTCTGTCTTGTCGGAACCGGGCTCTGCCGAGGGTTCTGCCTTGCCAGCATCGGGCCCTGCCGGCCCTGGTTCCTCATCTGATGGCCTTGCTGCCGCTGTTGCCTCTTCCTAAACTTCTCTTTCCGCCACTAGCGCAACACTGACCACTTGATTCGTTGCTGCCAAATATAGCATCAACGGCTCTTGTGGTTTGGGCGCGACTAGTATTGGCGTAGAGGATAGGTACCTCTTTAAATCTTGCAGCGCTGCCTCTACCTCTGGTGTCCATTTCATTGGACCCGCCTTTTTCAAAATTTTGAAAAAGGGGAGAGCGCGCTCAGCAGACTTAGAGATAAACCTACTCAGGGCGGCAACGCAGCCGGTAAGCCTACGGACGTACTTGACTCGTCTGGGCGCCTCAATCTGCTCAATGGCTTTGATCTTGTCGGGATTCGCTTTGATTCCGCCTTGAGACACAAAGAACCGAAGAAGTTTGCCGGATGGAACACCGAACACACACGTCTCTGGGTTGAGCTTGAGGTTGAGCTGCACAAATTCGCAAAGGTTTCTTCCAGGTCCTGCACGAGCGTGGCCTTGTCTTTGCTTTTGATTACTATATCATCCATGTAATCTTCCATATTTCTATGGAGCTGGGGCTCAAAACCAATCTGGACTGCTCGGGCGAATGTTGAACCACCGCTCTTCAACCTCAAAGGCATTCATACAAAATAGTACGTACCACATGGGGTGATGAACGCGGTCTTTTCTTCATCTTCCTTCTTCATGAAGATTTGATGATATCATGAGTAGGCGTCGAGGAACGACAACAGGTCGCACCCGATAGTGGAGTCCACTATCTGGTCGATACGTGGCAATGGGAAAGGATCCTTTGGACAGGCTTTATTAATATCAATATAGTTGATACATAGCCTCCACTTCCCATTCGCCTTACGTACAACCACTGGATTGGCCACCCACATTGGGTGGAGTACTCCCTTGACCAAGCTTGCCGCCTCCAACTTCCGTATCTCCTCATGATGAGCTCTTGTCGCTCCAAAGCTTGCTTTCTGACCTTCTGCTTGATAGGCCGTGCATGGGGGCAGACAGCAAGATGGTGCTCAATCACCTCTCTAGGAACGTTGGGGATGTCGGATGCTTGTCATGCAAACACGTCGACATTCGCCCGCGGGAAAGCGACGAGTGCGCTTTCCTATTTGCTGTCAAGGGTCGAGCTTATGGTAAAAGCTTCGCCCGTGCCATCCTCCTTGACGGGCACCTTCTTGGTTTCTGGTGGGGCTGCCTTAGGCTTCTTTCTCTTGCCGATAGAGATCTCTGGCACATCCTCAGCGGGAACATAGCACTCCCAAGAGGCGCGTTTGCCGGAGTGAGTGCAGGAACCCTTGCCGGAGCCAGGAGTCTTGCCTGCGGCCAAGGCCTTGCTTGTTTTCTTCTTGGTGGCGGGAGCAGGTGTCTTGGCGGCGGATGTTGCAACCGCCTCTCGATAGAGCTGATCAGTGTAGATGAGTGCATACCTTTTGTTGCAGTTGACGGCGATGATGCTCATCGGGCCGGGCATCTTCAGCTTGTTGTACGCGTAGTGTGACGCCGCCATGAACTTGGCCAGCGTCGGGCGGACAAGGATCCCGTTATATGGCAACGGGATCTCGGCAACATCGAAAACGATTCTCTTCATCCTGTAGTTTAGGTCGCCACCAAACGTGACTGGTAGCATGACCTTTCCCTTGGGCTGGCTCCTCCTCGGATTGATCCCTTGGAACGTACCCGTTTCCTAAAGATCTCCGGCACGGATCTGCAGCCTCTTGATTATGTTGGGCGAGATCAAGTTCAGGTCGGCTGACAATACCATAGACCTAGGGTAGGGTCATAGACCTTACCTATACGCCCTACCCAAGGTCACTACCCTGGAAGCAAGGACATTCAAAGCACAACAGGAAGTATCAATTGAAGAAATCGAGTGCAATCCACTCGACCAGTCACCTTACTCGGATACCCCCAATTTCACTCGACCTGGATGGAGTCATTCGACCATACAGGGAACCACTCGGAGTACAAAAGACCTAGAGTCACTCAGGATGGCAATGATCAGGCGTTCACTCTGTAGTCTTAAAGATCATTGATAACACCTTATAGCTGGCGTTACCAGTAACGCCCTATCTTAATGTACATTGAACCCCTGTAATGGAGGACGACTGGGGTCCTGGCGCACTCTATATAAGCCACCCCCTCCTCTGGGACAGGGGTTCGCACCACTTGTAACACACACCCATATTCCAGTCGACCGCCTCAGGGCACCGAGATGTAGGGCTTTTACCTCCTCCGAGAGGGGCCTGAACTCGTAAACCCGTGTATACAACCTCGCCGTAGCTAAGGCCTCGCCTCCTCATATATACCCCCTATTTTTACTGTCAGACTTAGTACCACGACAGTTGGCGCCCATCGTGGGGCAAAGCGTCTTAGCGACTTCCGGCGAGGTTGCATTTTCTCCGATCTTCATCAACATGGTTTCCGGTGGCGGTTTGGTCATGGGCTGCGAGTGCTGACTCGGTGCGCTCACTTTCCTCATCGACGACTCTGCCTGGCTCCAGGAAGCCGCCCTCGATGTCGAGGCTCTCCCAATCCATGGATCGTTGCACTTCCACACGAGTGCCTGCAGCGTCCTCTTACGATAGCCGTTGACTCCATATCGGTCGACCTTCACATTGCTTACTCACTCTGCCAGACGCCGCCGCAAGCGATCTGGTCGATCGCAGCTCCAGCGGTGGGTGAAGCATGTGGTGGCTCGCCAGACGACCACCCCAAGTCACGGCAATCGAGCCCGACAAGTTTCACTGCGGTCCAGTCGACCTGTTGACTGGCTCTGCAGACATGTTTTTCGAGAGCGGGAGCTATGACCCTGCGGCAGAAGTTCTTATGGTCGACTCTCGTCGCAGCCCACCTGAGTTTCGCCGCAGCAACGGCAACGGTGCCGGCGATGGCCCATCATTTGGCCACGAGGAGTACGACCCCCAACCTCTCAACTCGCAGCAAAGGGAAGAGTCTCACCGTCGCAACATGGTGGCCCTCCAGACCCCCATCATAGGGGAAAACGCTGATGCTCGGGCCTTGGAGGCAGCGCGCCTGGCCACGCTAGCTAAGAGCACTCGTTTGGAGAATTTCCAACATTCTCTCCACAAGCGCGCCCATCGACTGATCCCCGAATCCAGTAGACGTCCACGACAGTTGTTTCTGCCTGAACCTCAGGTATTCCGCACTCTAATCTAGAATCTTGCAGCTGTTGCGTGTATCGCAGAGTCTATTCAGTCGTCCCACTCGGAGGCTGGAAGGGGCTTGGAACAGATCAGAATGCTACTCCGAGCAGCAGGAGAGCTGAACTCCGCCGTTTCTTAGTTGTGGAACAGGATCCACAGCAGGTCGGTAAGGGCAGATACAGTTCAGTCGGCACACAGTCCTGGGTCGCCTTTGCGATGTGAAGATCATGATCACCACCGAGATCGACACCTGGGAAGATCTCATGGAGAGTTTGATCATGAGTATGCCCGTGACAACCACTGTCGAGTGCCTTCGCCCCTTCCGAGGGACGGATCATGCGTGCCTTGGCGGTATGACGAAAGGCGCCTGTATGGTAACGACCGTAGAGTTCCAGTCGACCCAAGAGAGCCTGGGTTCGACGCAAGGTTAGTCCTTGTCCAAGGTTTGGTCGAACGGAACAGAGCATATAGAGAGGGGTTGGATAGAAACAGGCCCAGTGGAAGCAGGGTCCACCTCTCCGGCCCCGTGTGTTTCGGAAGAGCCATCTGAGCCGCTGAGATCCCTCACAACTTCAGATTGGTGACTGGCGTCAGTAAGTTCAAAGGAGAGTCGAAACCCAACACGTGGTTAGAAGACTACCGAGTGGCTGTGCATATCAGTGCGGCAGCGATGAGGTGGCCATGAAGCACCTCCCTTTGATGCTTGAAGGTTCTGCCAGAGCTTGGCTGAATCAGTTAGCCCCTGGAAGCATTTTCAGTTGGGATGAGTTGGCCCGAGTGTTTACCAAAACATTCGAGGGCACCTGCAAGAGACCTGCTGGTTTGTTAGAATTGCAGCATTGCATACAGAAACAGAATGAGACCTTGAGAGATTATATCCAGAGTTGGATCACTCTTCACCACACAATGGAGAATGTATCAGATCACCAAGTAGTTTGTGCCTTTAAAAAAGGCGTCCGTTACAGAGAGCTCAATCTGAAGTTCGGTCGGACCAGAGACATGTATTTGGCTCGGATGATGGAGATTGCCACTAAGTACGCTAACGACAAAGAAGAGGACCGACTCCGGAGTGGCAAGAACAAACCAGTCGCCCAGGACACCGGAGGAGGCAATTCCAGTCGGAACCAGAAACGAAAGGCTGAAGCTGCAGGCCTGTCACACCCTGATTTTCATTCCACTAAACTTAAGCTAATAACCATGCTAAAATGTGGCTTGACAAAAGTGTTTTGGTCTTTGTTTGATTGGATCTTGTCTGTTGTTTGCAAGTGCTCTAAAAATCAGATAAATCCTCCAACTCTTATACTCCTTCTCCCTGATCCAAAACTTCTGCCCAATGATCATGCCATGTGTATAGTACAGTATAGAATTTTCTTATAAAAATAATTTGGCCAAAAAAGTATTTTCTAAATTTAGTTTTCCAAAACCCCCTGAATTGAGGTTGCACTGCAAGTACCTGATTTGGGATATGAAAAATCTTTCAAAGAGTATTTTTATATCCCATTAGTTATAGGACTCCCATAAACCATAAAAATATAATTTTAAAAGTTACTTTCTTATTTTATTTAAAGGCTTTTTCTTTAGGCCAAAAATAGTCTTTAATAGGTTAAAATTATTTCAATGTTTTAAAAATATTTGGGAAAATTTAGGAAAACCCAGTGGACATATGTTTTCCCTATATGTGAGATTCAACACATGGTCATGTTCAAAATATTGGTCAAATCCCTCAAAAACCCTTCCTGGATATTTCAAGCTTTTGAAATATTTACAAAGGAAACATTCTCTAAAAATTCCAAGAAAATTCTAGCATGTCACATATGACATATTTGATGACCTTGCCAATTCTCATGTCATGGAGAATAGTATAACCCCATGAAACACTCTCAAAACCATTTCTGTCCTTTTTCAAGTATGAACAACTTTGCATTAGCAAACTTGTCCAAATACTATGAAGCTAGGTCCACATGCTAAGATGGTCTGATAAGTCATCTAGAACAAGTAGCACAAGTTGGAGAACAAGTTAACTTGATCAAAGTGCCCCAAAACCCTTTTTGTCCAGAACAAAATTTGAACAACTCTACATTGGAAACTTTCTCCTTTTGATCTCAACTTTTGTGGACATGTTCAGAACCTCAAATGATGACACTACACCAAGTGGTGCATCAAGGAGAATAGATTTGCATGACTACATCTTGGAAAACTCATTTCTATTGATTTTTAGGGTTTACAAAAGTTGCATTGGCAACTTTGCCCAAATGGACTCAATATTGGTGGAACCTCTTATTTTCTCATACCATTTGACCATGTCAAGCCTCATGACAAGAGGAGTTCATCTTCTTGCCCAAACCAACATCAAACACCTTCTGGCAGAAATTTAAAATGCAGGTTTGGTCCATTTCCACTAATCTCCATGAGTTCTCCTTTTTACCACAACCCCTCCTAGCCCCCCTCTACCTCTGGTATGCTTCCCTGCCCAAGAGGCAATGATGAAGGGGGGCAGGGATCCACTTTTCTTCTCTGGGCAACAGCATTTTCACTCTCTCTCCACCCCTTCTCTCCTCTACTGGCTCCCTAGGGCATCCAATGCCATTTTCCCATTGTTTACTTCCCCCTGCAGCTTCCAGACACAAGTAGCCGCGCCCATTCCGCAAAAAGGCATGCCATGCCGGCCAAAGTCGCGCTTTGGAGCGCCTGGCAGAGCACTCGGCCATTGACGCCACGTCACTCGACCACCTCGGGCCTCCCCCTTGCGCCAGTCGAGGCCCTCGGTGTCCGCAACACGACAGCCATGCAGGCCCCCTTCTCTCCCCTCCTCTCTCTCACCCGACCGCGCGTGCTCGATGCCTCCCGGCTCGACCAATGCATGGCCTCGCACGTGCGAGAACCAGAGCCCTGCTGCCTCTCCCCTCTCTCTTCCCAATGACCTACTCCACTCTTACGAACGTCGTAGACAGCCCCTCGCTCTCACTCCTGGCCTCCCGAGTCGTTGCCACGGCCACCCATGCGTCGCGTCCATGGTGAGCCACGGGTCGGCTACTTAAAGCCGTCCTAGGCCCTCCTCTCCACTCTGTTTGCTCCCCCTCTCTCCTAGAGCCCATGTGGACCAACCCACACCCCTCCTCGTCCCCTCCATAGCCTGCAATGGCCAGAGCGCCGCCGTCGGGCTCCGCTTAAATTCGGGCTATCTCGAGCCTCTCCTCTCTCCCTAGCCACTCTGTGCCCCCTCACCACCACCGCCGACTCGCCCCGCACTTCATCCCCTTCTCCCTGCACCTGCCATGCAGTGCCAAACCTCGTCGACAGCCTCCTCTGCGGCCATCCGAGCCATCGCCACTACAACCCTCCCCGACATGCATGAAGCACATCGATCGGTGTGGCGTGCCCTCCTGAGAATGTCGGTGGGCGGAGCATCGCCGAAGACGCTCTGTAGCCCCGGCAATCACTGGCGGGAGCTGCTCCTCCTCGTGGCCGGAGCGCGTGGGAGGAAGACGAAGATGAAGGCCCTGCCAGCGGGCCCTGCTCATCAGTGGCCCAGCCACCAGGCCATGCTGGCAAGTGGAGACGGGTTCACCCTCTCCCACCTTCGACATCTCCATGTCGCTCGCGTGGCCGAGCCACTGGGCCGGCCCAGTTATGCCTCGTTGTTAAATCCCTCCCGGTGCGTGCTGCCGCCACTGGAATTTGGCCCATCAGGTATTTCCATTTACTTTTTCTTTTTCAGCAAGATTCAAACTTTTCCAGAGACCTCATTTCAAGTCCAAATTTGATGATTCAAATTTTCAGAGGCTCCATAAATCATGTTATATTTAATGAGCCATAGTGAACATTTTTATTCTACCTAGTTGCCACTGGATCTAATAAGTAGGTTATTTATACCCCTAAACCAGCTTCCAAAATTCATAGAATATTCATTTCGACTCCAAATCCAGTGAAACCAATTTATAAATGTTTCTAAAATCATGCCTGATTTAATGGGTACTTTTAATCATTTTTATAAAAAGGCATTCTATGGACAACTTGTAGATCCATCAAATCCATTGATTCCATCATATTGAAATGTTCAGAAATATTCACTGATCCAATTCAAATGAAACCACTCTAGTTATTTTTCTTATAACCACAGAAGTCCTAGAATAGTCAACTTCATATTTTTAGAGCACTTTTATTTTTCTACCTTGTTGTGTTGCTTATTATGATTGCTTTCAACGATAGTTGATGAAGTAGACGAAATACTCGGAGATGGACTAGAAGATTTGAAGACCCTGATGAACCAGGCAAGCAGCCCTTTGACCATGACACCCCTCTTGTTCATCGGTACCCTTTTTCCGCTTGCATGATGATGAAATATGACGGTGGTAGACTTGTTGGGAACCACCACATGATGCATACCCTTACTCATGACTTTACCGTGTTCATGATTGCATTGTCAAGGGACTAGTTGATGCATAATGATGCATGTGTACCATGAACTCTTCATGGATACATCCTTTCGAAACCCCCATCGGGTGCCCCTAATACCCTTGGGAGATGTTGAACTAAGGTCACCACTTGAGGAAGAAGTGGTGTACCGAAGAGAGATTTTGGTGTGTGTAAAATGATGGATTAGATTTATGTGTGATTACTGTCCCAACCAAACATGTGCAACCACTCTACCCTTATATGGGAAAGGGAATTATTGATTACCTAGGCTGATACTAGCTTGGAGCCCGCATTACTAGTGACGGGAGAGTCGTTATTGCGCTCTCTCGGGACGGGGTCATGCCAGGTAGGGCGGCCATGACTATTTTTACAGGGCACCGGGCACACCGTTGGTACCCCATGCTTATGGTATGTGATGAATATGGGAGCGAGGCTCCACAATTTTAAGATGTGAAATGTTGGGCACGGGGGTTACTACCAATCAAGTGGACTCTATGTTAGTGTCGTCTAGGGAAAGGTAGTGATCGGGTGCTTACCCCAGGTACTTGAGGTACCGCGGGATCGTGGATGACACGAAAGCTTCCCGGATCTTGTGGGTAAAGTGCGCAACCTCTGTAGAGTGTCAAACTATTCGAATAGCCGTGTCCGCGGTCAAGGACAGTTGGGTGGTGCTGCTTAGACTATGTTCATATGTTTCTGAAAAACAACACAGTTTGGTGATATGGATGATGTGACTCGTGAGGAAATCACGATGAGCTTGAGCATGAGTTGTTTATAAATCTTTCTCGATATTGATGTCTGTAACCTCCTGATACTTGTTGCAGACACATTCATGTCCTTGATAAATGTTGATCATACTTGCATGAGAAAAACTAGCTTTCCGCAAAAATGCCAATTCAGTAGTAGAGCCTTGCATAATTATTTTGTTATCACTCTTGGGTTGCTTGCGAGTACATTCAAAGTACTCATTGGCTTGCCACTGGTTATTTTATTGGCCAGGCATGAAAGGCAGGATATAATGAAGAGTACCTTGGTGACGAACATGCGAGCTAGGACGCTTCCCAGTCAGAATGCCTGTAGGGTTAAGGCAGATGGCATGGGTTCAAGTTATCGATGAAGATTTCGGCTGCAATGTTATACTCAAGACTTGACCATAATGGTCATAATTTATGTAAGACAGTATGTATGGATGTAAGACTCTTGTTATTCAGCTCCTGTGTGTTCAGTGAGCATTGATCTCTGGGATCACTGTACACGTGCATTCGGTGATCGCGACTTATGAGTCGGGGTCCCCACAAGGCCCTACCGAGGTAGTAGTTTTGAACCAAGGAAAGTTCAAGGGGAAGCCTAAAGGGCCTTGGATCCCTAAAAAGGTGAAGGATCAAGCAGGAAATGATGTGCTTGATTTGCCTTGTCATATACACACCATAAAGGATGAGGAAGGGAATCTGATTCTCCCCAAGCATACCACTTGACAGTGTCAACTCCTGATCCAGAGCTTCCGAGAAAGCCAACCTAGTGAAAAAGACAAAGAGTCTGATAAGGAGGAAGACAAAGAGGATGATGGTGGTTACCCCAATGTTAATGCCACCTGGGTGATTTTTGCTGACCTCAAGAGCAAAAGTCGACTGAAAGTTATTAACAGAGAGGTGAACATGGTTGCTCCGGCAACACCAAGATATTTGAAGTGGTCAAAAACCCCTATTACATTCGACCAGTCTGACCACCCACCACACGTTGCTACCCCTGGGCGACAAGCGTTGGTGGTCGACCCAGTCGTTGGGGGCACCCGACTGACCAAGGTTTTGATGGATGGTGGAAGTGGGCTGAATATATTGTATGCTGAGGCCCTCCGAGGGATGGGCATTCCGATGTCCAAACTCAGTGAGAGCAACATGAGATTCCATGGTATCATCCCGAGAAAGAAAGCCGATTCACTCGGTCAGATCACTCTTGATGTGGTTTTTGGTGATTCCCTGAATTACTGCAAGGAAAAGTTGACGTTTGAGGTAGTGGATGTTGATAGTGCCTATCATGCCATTCTAGGCACGACCGTGCTATGTGTACCTCAAGTTGAAGGTGCATGGCCCCAAAGGCGTAATCATGGTCACTGGAAACCGGCAGAGAGCAGAAGATTGTCTCCAGAATGGTTCAAAGATCGCCGAGTTTCAAGAATACCAGAAGACTGCAGATTCGAGTGATTTGCTACGTGCCAAGAGGCCTGCCTCGGAGTCCGTGTTTCAGTTGGCCGGCAAAACAAAGCCGGTCCACATTCACCTGACCGACCCCAATGCTGCTTTGACCCATATCTCAACGACACTCGACAGCAAATAAGAAGAAGCGCTCATCCAGTTCCTCCGTTAGAACTGGGACATCTTTGCATGGAAGCCATCTGACATGACAGGTGTACCCAGGGGACTGGCTGAGCACCGTTTTGCGAGTCAACTCAAAGGCAAAACCCATTAAAGAACATCTCCGTCGGTCCGCCGCGGAGAAGAGAAAGGCGATTGGCGAGGAGGTGGCTCGGCTTCTGGCTGCCGAGTTCATCCGCGAGATATACCACTCCGAGTGGCTCGCCAATGTCGTTATGGTCCCCAAGAAAGATAAGTCACTACGAATGTGTATTGATTTCAAGCACATCAATCGGGCCTGCCCGAAAGATCATTTTCCTCTGCCCCGCATCGACCAGATAGTCGACTCAACTGCGGGATGTGAGCGATTGTCCCTTTTTGACGCTTATTCTGGGTACCATCAGATCCGACTGTATGGGACTGACGAGATAAGGACAGCTTTCATCACCCCATTCGGGTGTTTTTGCTATGTTACTATGCCCTTTGGCCTCAAGAATGATGGTGCCACATTCATGCGCGTGATTCAGAAGTGCCTGCTCACTCAAATCAGTCGGAATGTGGAAGCATACATGGATGACATAGTGGTTAATTCATGCAAAGGTTTCGACCTACTAACTGACCTTGCTGAAACCTTTGCCAACTTAAGAAGATATGATATCAAGCTCAATCCATCAAAGTGCACATTCGGAGTCCTAGGTGGAAAGTTACTCGGTTTCCTTGTTTCTGAACGGGGGATCGATGCGAACCCAGAGAAGATTGGCACAATCCTCCGAATGAAGCGCCCTATGCGTGTGCACAATGTTTAGAAGCTTACTTGTTGTTTGGCTGCATTGAGTCGATTCTTCTGACGCCTCGGTGAAAAAGCACTGCCTCTTTACCGACTGATGAAGAAATCTGACAAGTTCGAGTGGAATGATGAAGCTGAAGCAACGTTTGAAGAGCTCAAAGCCCTACTTTCCACCTAGTCAGTGCTTGCCGCTCTAGTTAGCAAGGAGCCTTTACTGCTTTACATCGCAGCCACTAGACAGATTGTCAGCACAGTGCTCATGGTCGAGCGGGAAGAAGAAGGCAAATCCTTCAAAGTTCAGCGCCCTGTGTATTACATTTCAGAAGTCCTCACCCCATCCAAGTAGAGATATCCTCATTATCAAAAGCTTGTTTATGGAATTTACCTGACCATGAAAAAAGTTGCACATTACTTCTTAGGTCACTTGGTTTCAGTCGTCGGCAACGCTCCATTGTCAGAAATTCTAAATAATAGATATGTAACTGGTCGAGTGGCAAGATGGGCGATTGAACTTCTTCCTTTAAATATCAAGTTTGAGGCAAAGAAAGCCATCAAGTCTCAAGCAATAGCAGATTTCCTCGCAGAGTGGATTGAACAGCAACAGCCGACTCAGATTTAGTCGAAACATTGGACTATGTTCTTTGATGGATCCAAGATGTTGAATGGCTCTGGTGCAGGAGTGGTTTTACTGTCCCCAAGAGGAGACAAGATCAGTTATGTCCTCCAGATTCACTTTGATTCTTCAAACAATGAAGCTGAGTATGAGGTATTATTGTATGGGTTGCGTATGGCCATTTCACACGACGTCCGGTGCTTGATGGTTTACGGCGACACAAACTTAGTGGTTAATCAAGTAATGAAGGAATGGGACGTCAAGAGTCCAACAATGACCGGTTATTGCAATGAGTGAGAAAGCTAGAGAAGAAGTTTGAGGGGTTAGAGCTCCACCACATTCCCAGAATCAAGAATCAAGCTGCTGACGATCTGGCGAAGATAGGTTCCACTCGGAAGCCTATTCCCAGCAACGTGTTCTTGAAGCATCTCCACACCCTGTCAATACAAGAAGATCCCTTCAAGGAAGAACCCCCACAATCGATAAGTTTAACCAATCCGACTGAGATTGAAGTCCCAGTTGTGGTCGACCTGATCATGGAAGTCCTAGCGATCATGCCCGATTGGACGGTGCCGTACATCACGTACCTGCTTAGGTAGGAACTCCCAAAGGATGAGGATGAGGCTCGCCAGATAGTCCGTCGATTGGAAGCTTTCACCGTGATAAAACAGCAGCTTTACAGAGAAAGTGTCACATGAGTGGATCAACGCCACATCACCCCAGGAGAAGGTCGAATGATCCTAAACGATATCCACTCGGGGACCTGTGGTCACCATGCGTCCTCTCGGACCATCGTGTCCAAAGCATACCGAGCGGGACTCTATTGTCCTCGTGCGAACGAGATGGCAAAGGATATAGTCGACAAGTGCACAGGTTGTCAGTTCTACTCCAACATGTATCACAAGCCTGCGTTTGCCCTAAAGACTATTCCACTCGTCTGGCCGTTCGTAGTCTGGGGGTTGGATATGGTCGGACCCTTCAAGACTGGCAGAAGTGGTCTCACTCATTTGCTCCTGCAGTCGACAAGTTCACCAAATGGATCAAAGCCAAGCCTATAAAAAACCTTGACTCAAGCACTGCTGTCAGTTTCATCAAGGAGTTGATATTCAGATATGGAGTCCCTCACAGCATTATCACAGATAACAGATCCAATTTTGATTCTGACGAGTTTAAGGCGTTCTGTGCTTCCCAAGGCACTCGGGTCGACTACGCGTCTGTTGCACACCCGCAGTTGAATGGGCAAGCAGAAAGGGCGAATGGTTTGATCCTTCAAGGGCTGAAACCCTGACTGATGTGCAACCTCAAGCACGCCGCCGGAGCTTGGGTGACTGAGTTACCATCCGTCTTATGGGGGCTGAGAACAACGCCGAACCGGTTGACTAACCGAACCCCTTTCTTCTTGGTGTACGGTGCTGAGGCTGTGCTTCCGAGTAACTTGCTGCACAACGCTCCTCGAGTAGAACTCTTCTCAGAAGCTGAAGCTGAACAGGCATGCCAAGACGCAGTTGATCTCTTGGAAGAGGAACGAGAGATGGCTCTGGTCCAGTCGACCATCTATCAGCAAGATCTGCGTCGATTCCATGCCCGTAATGTCAGAGGTCGAGCATTCCAGGAAGGAGACCTTGTGCTCCGAGTGGATCAGAAACGGCCTCACAAGCTCGCTCCGGCTTGGGAAGGTCCCTTCATCATCACCAAGGTGCTTCACAATGGAGCGTACCACATCTACAACATAGCCAAGAAAATGGACGAGCCACGCGTGTGGAACGCAGAGCTACTTCGCCCTTTCTATACCTAAACCGCTTGGATTGACGAGTTGTAATAAGAGTCCTTCAATTTGTTTACCAAAGACAAGATTTTGCAGTATCTTAATGATTGATTTCCCATAATCATTTGCGTCCAAATCCCCTAGTGGGTGGCTTAGCCGCGAACCTGATTCGCCTAAGTTAAAAAACACTCCGAGTGGAGAGCAATCCTCCCACTCGGGGGCTTAGTTGCGACCCCGTACTCGCCTAAGTTAAAAAACACTCTGAGTGGAGAGAAATCGTCCCACTCAAGGGCTTAGCTGCGACCCCGTACTCGCCTAAATTAAAAACACTCCGAGTGGAGAGCAATCCTCCCACTCAGAGGCTTAGCTGCGACCCCGTACTCGCCTAAGTTAAAAACACTCCGAGTGGAGAGCAATCCTCCCACTCGGGGGCTTAGCTGCGACCTCGTACTCGCCTAAGTTAAAAAACACTCCGAGTGGAGAGCAATCTTCCCACTCGGAGGCTTAGTTGTGACCCCGTACTCTCCTAAGTTAAAAAAGCACTCTGAGTGGAGAGAAATCATCCCACTCGGGGGCTTAGATGCGACCATGTACTCGCCTAAGTTAAAAACACTCCGAGTGGAGAGCAATCCTCCCACTCGGGGGCTTAGCTGCGACCCCGTACTCGCCTAAGTTAAATAACACTCCGAGTGGAGAGCAATCCGCCCACTCGGGGGCTTAGTTGCGACCCCATACTCGTGTAAGTTAAAAGACACTCCAAGTAGAGAGCAATCCTCCCACTCGGGGGCTTAGCTGCGACCCCATACTCGCCTAAGTTAAAAAACACTCTGAGTGGAGAGCAGCCCTCCCACTCGGAAGCTTAGCTGCGACCCTGTACTTGCCTAAGTTAAAAAAAACACTCCGAGTGGAGAGCAATCCTCCCACTCGGGGGCTTAGCTGTGACCCCGTACTTACCTAAGTCACAAAGATCCTCTAAGCTACGTCACAAGTACAACGTACGCTCCATCCCGATCTGCAAGGACGACGAGGTGTTGACTGAACACATCACCGGAGTTGCACCACAAGTATAACTTATGCTCCATCTCGAACCACAAGGACGATGAGGTGTCGATAGATCACATCATCAGAGCCACTCAACGAAGAGTCGAAGGGTCAAGTTCCACTCGGAATTGAAAAACATCCGAAAGCGATAAAAAGCAAATCCATCATATTCAAAGAAAAACCAAGTTCAGATAAATCCCGCAAAAGTTCAGAACCACAATGGGTAGAAGTACTCAGGCATCAGGCCTGAAAGAGTTTAACGGTTACAAAACTACTCGGCATTCCGAGGCAAATAAAGGTGGGGCATAATGTTTGTTCACTCAGCGGGAGGAGGACTTGCTCGCTCAACAAAGCTGTCAAGGTCAATGTTGTCTGCGATACGAGTAGCGGCGTCGATGAAGGTGTCCATGAAGGACTAGAAGTTGAGCTTCTTGGTGTTGGCAACCTTGAGTGCCGCCAGCTTGTCTTCTCTGACATCCTTACAGTGGACTCGGACCAATGACAGAGCAACATCAGCACCACAGCGAGCAGATGACTTCTTCCACTCTTGCACTCGACCAGCGATTTCGTTCAGTCGAGTCATCAGAGACTCGAGATCTTTGGAGTTCCTCTTGGGGCCAGAGTTCAGTGTCAATCCGCGACATCGCCACCTTCAGACGAGCAAAATAATCCATAGCACTGTCCAGACGAGACTCCAATCATAGCACATTCATAGCAACGTCATCTTTGACAGGAGAGTTTATGGGGTCAAGACCTGTCTCGATCTGCCCTATCTCTGCTTCGAAGTCTTGATAGAGTTCTGCATAGACGGAAAAGCGGTGAGTCGACAGTTAAATAATGAGTCGACAATGGCAGATCAGCCAGATGAGAGGAAGTACCTTCAAGCTTCTGGACCAGTTTCTCAGCAAGCCGCCCCAGATAAGCCTCCAGTTCGCCCTTCTTCATCGTGAGATTTCCAACCTTGTCAGTCAAGGTATCCTTGTCCTTCTTCAGTCTCGCAACCTCCTGGTTGGCCTCAATAACAGCGGTCTTCAGCTTAGAGTTCTCTTCTTCCAACTTGTTGAATGAGGCCAGCTTCTTACCGGCAACTGTTGTTTTCTCTCTCGCCTCCTTTTGTGCTACGGCAAGGTCTTGATCCTTCTTCTCCACAGCCTGCTTCATTTTCTCTAAAGAAATAACATTCTTCAGACAATCTTGGAGCTGACGGTTTTCACTACGCACATCTGTTCGAGTGGAGTCACTCGGTTCAAGAGACTAAAAGGAAAAAAAGTCATAAGGTGGACAGTCGACGAATTATTACCTCCCATGGTAGTTGCTTCTTCCTGGGCCTTCTAGAGATTATTCTTGGCCAGCTCCAGGTCGAGGTTGAGGCTGGTATGCTTCCTCTCCAATTCAGCAAATTTGGCTCCAAGATCACAAGATTTCTGCGGTCAGCGAATAAGATATGTCAGTCGACAGAAACAAAGGACCAATCACAACAAAAATTGCTCTAAGACTACCGCCGAATCAAACATTCAATAGTAGTCTCGGGGACTACACCCAGTAGGTGCACTTGGCGTGCCCCCACTAGTCTGGTTTTCCACTCTGCATGGTCTGCCCAGCATGAGTATGCGAAAGAGAGAGAGAGAGAGAGAGATTCTCAGACCCCAGCCGACTGCCAGCACTCGACCGCGGTCTCGGGGACTACACCCAGTGGGTGCACTCTGCGTGCCCCCACTGGTCTAGATTCCACTCGGGTCAAGCTATTCAACCGAGTGAAAGGATAATAAAGTGACATTCGACTAAGACCCCCGCCGCATCAAACATCCGACGGCGGTCTCGGGGACTACACCCAGTGGGTGCACTTTGCGTGCCCCCACTGGTTCAGAGATACACTCGACTCAACTTGGTCGACTCAAGTAGAAGAACTATTCAACACTAAGTCAAAACACCCAATGGGTGATTGGATGTAAAATGCAGACTCATGATAGATGCACATAAAGGGTCCAAAACACTCATCCAAGGACATCTTACGGACAATGAAGCAGTAGTTACAACTACCACACCCTAGCAAGGCAAAAATCAAATCGAGAGATCAGTCGGAAACCAACTAACCTTGACATTAACATGCAGAGCAGAGCTGGCATTGTAGGCAGCCTGACTGGCCTCGTGCACCACCTTCATCTGCTCCATCATGAGGTTTGCTTGGAGTAGAGCTTCCCTGGCGGCACCCGACGGCAGTACAGTCAGAGCGATCACGGGATCTGAAACATGGAGCTGTGCAGGCGAAGCAGAGACTTGAGCAGTCGAAGCAAAAGCAATAGGAACGTACATCTTGATCTTGGGCAAGGTATTCCGAGACTTTGAAGGGGCAACCTTGGGCTTCTTGGCGATCTTCTCTGACGGCTCCGGAGTCGAAGTCCGAGTGCGCTTATGCACTTGCATACTCGGAGCCACAGTTTTGCTACGCCCGCCCACTGGATCATGGAACTGCTTGGATCGACGCTCTGTGCGAGGTGGTGAGTCGACCTCCTCTTCTTCATCGTCCGACTCATCATTCTCTTCCTCATCCCTCATCGTCAGGAGATTGCCAATCGGCGCTCTCTTCTGCACTATCCGCTCCCTCCTAGACTTGCTCCTGGGTTTGTTCCCCGTTCGGCATCGTATACATCTCAGTATAAACCTGTGAGGCAAGAAGTTAATCAAACATCAGTCGGATTCAGAAACAGTTGCAAGATAGACTGGAGTACACTCGGTAGCAAGGATCAGACCTTGTCCGGCTGGTTGTCAGCGTCGAATGGATCGACTCTCCTAGCCCCCTTGGGGTTATCTTTGTTTTTGGTAATGCTCCTCAGCCACAGGGCCACCGTCTCATCGGAAACCTCCTCTGGGTGGACCCGCGCGGTGTCGTTGGAGCCCGAGTACATCCACATCGAGTGGTCACGGGCTTGGAGCGGCTGGATGCGCCGACTGAGAAACACCTCCAACAAATCCATGCCAGTTAGACCTTGACGGACCAGCTGAACTACCCTCTCGACCAACATGTTTGTCTCTACTTTCTCTGCCACGATCACAATCAGTGAAGAAGGTTGCTGGACTCGATCTAGGGAAAAGGGAGGAAGACCGGTCGACTGACCTGGGGTTGCAATGTCCTAGCAGTATAACCAAGTCGACTACCAGCCCCTAACTGACTCGGGAAGTGTCATAGGAGGAAAAGTGCTCCTCTTCCTCATATGAATCCCTAAACCCCCGCACATCTGGATCACGTATGTCCTCTTGTCATTCAGATTTTCTTTCTTCACGGTTTCGGAACGGACTATGAAAATGTGTTTGAAGAGACCCCAGTGCGTTCGACAACCCAAGAGGTTTTCGCACATCGACACGAACGCAGCAAGATACATGATGGTATTGGGAGAGAAGTGGTGAAGCTGAGAACCAAAAAAGTTCAGAAAGCCCCAGAAGAAAGGATGCAGGGGAAGGGAGAAACCACAGTCGACGTGGATGGCGAGAAGGACACACTCACCCGCCCGCGGCTGAGGCTCTATCTCGTCCCCCGGCAGCCTCGAAGACTCGGCAGGGATCAAGCCCGTGGCGGCCAGATCTACAAGATCCTCTAGCTGGAGCATAGGACGGATCCAGTCTCCCTCTAACCCGATGGCAGCCCGGACCTCGACAACGACCCCTGATTCATCTTCTTGCCCTTCACCATTGCCGTCGCCTTTTTTGCACGCTCCAGCGCCACCGTCTTGTCCTTCACCATGGTGGCGGGCAATGCACTGGCAGAGCAGCGATGTCGAGGACAAAAGAGGATGCAGTGGAGAAGCAGAGGAAGAAGAGGGGGAATGGGAGTGCATAGTGCAGACGCATCGGCCTTGATGCCTTTTAAGGGCCTACTTCTGAGTGGCTGACGCGTGGGCCCGAGCGATCCTGTCAAATCCCACAATAATCGTGCACTGGATATGTGGCGAAAAAGGTGGCGCAGAAATCAAGGCGCCTCTATCTATCCATCCCGTTTACTACCGCGCGCTTCGCCTCGCGCGCTTCCCCAAATTTTCGAATCCCGTGAGATCCAGGAACTGCATTAACCAATCGCGCCGAAGATTTCACATCATAGCAACACTCGAAGAGTGCCAGCATAAGTTCACTCGACAACCTCTGAATCAACCAAGGCGACTAAAATGAAGCCGAAGTTTTAGCAAGGACCTCAAATCCAGCATGAATGCTTGTGAAGAAAAAGAGTCAAGGCAGGGACAACTTCAACTTTCTTTTCACTCGGACCTCAATCCA
Organism: Triticum aestivum; assembly: GCF_018294505.1. Lineage (NCBI taxonomy): Eukaryota > Viridiplantae > Streptophyta > Magnoliopsida > Poales > Poaceae > Triticum > Triticum aestivum. Next base: position 489,125,182 of record NC_057813.1, read on the forward strand.
TTTGGGGACGATGCCATAGACCTAGGGTAGGGTCATATACCTGACCTATACGCCCTACCCAAGGTCACTACCCTGGAAGCAAGGACATTCAAAGCACAACAGGAAGTATCAACTGAAGCCATCGAGTGCAATCCACTCGACCAATCACCTTACTCGGATATCCCCAATTTCACTCGACCTGGATGGAGTCATTCGACCATACAGGGAACCACTCGGAGTATAGAAGACCTAGAGTCACTCAGGATGGCAACGATCAGGCGTTCACTCCGTAGTCTTAAAGATCATTGATAACACTTTATAGATGGCGTTACCAGTAACACCCTATCTTAATGTACATTGAACCCCTGTAATGGAGGACGGCTGGGGTCCTGGAGCACTCTATATAAGCCACCCCCTCCTCTGGGACAGGGGTTCGCACCCCTTGTAACACACACCCATATTCCAGTCGACTGCCTTAGGGCACCGAGACGTAGGCCTTTTACCTCCTCCGAGAGGGGCCTGAACTCGTAAACCCGTGTGGACAACCTCGCTGTAGCTAAGGCCTCGCCTCCTCATACGTACCCCCTATTCTTACTATCAGACTTAGTACCACGACACCGGCCCCACCGTCAACTAACATCTTCATCACCTTGAGGTTGCGTATTGTTGGTGATACCAACAACGGCAAACACCCGACCGCAGTTGTGCGATTAGGGTGGTCCTCGGTGTCGAAAATGATAGGCGTGTGGGACCACCTTAGTGGCTTCTGGGCGTCGACCATTGGTTCCGTTGCATTAATCTCACGCGCCCACTGTTTAAGTTGGCGGTGGGAGGAATGCAACGAGGCACCTCCGTAAACACACACGACCTCTGTTGCCTTCTAAAACTCATGCTCGCTGGACTCGTTGTCATCATCATGATCGTCATCCTCCTCTTTCTTGTCGCTGCCTCGGGCGGGCCTCTCTTGTTGCTTCTCTTTATCGCCGCGACCTCCTCGACCACTATGCTTCTTACCGTATCCTTCAGCACCATCTTGGCCATTCTCCTTGTCTCGTCTCTCATACTCAGCCCTTTGCTTCTCCATTAGCAGCTCCACTTGGCGGCAATTCTGGAGGTCGTGGCCCTTGGTACGGTGACTCTTGCAGTACTGCTTGTCAGAGCCCTCTGACTTGCCAGCAGCTGCCAAGGCCCGGCAGGCATTGCACCCGACAATCTCCTTGTCGGGGTCATCAACCTTGGCCTTCTTGGCGGTGCCGGGGTCGCCGGATTCCTCAACGGCAAGCACGGTCTTTCCCTTGCGCTTCCTATTACGTCATTGGCCCTTCTTCGCCGGGGAGATGACGTCTTTGTCTTCTGAGTCACTTCCCACGTCGGCATCTTCGTTGGGGTACTTTCTTCCCTCCTCAGCTCGGGCACACCTGTCGGCCAAAACATACAGTTTGACAACATCTGCAACCTTGTTCATCGCCAGCTCTTCACGCATCTTACGATTGCGAATGTTCTGATGGAACGCCCTGATGACAACGGCAGGATGGACATCAGGGATGTTGTAATGCACAGGCTGAATCTTTGTATGTACTTACGCAAGCATTCGCCGTCCCTTTAAGGGATCACATGCAAATCCCTTGCCTAGCCAGGAGCTACGTGGCCGCTCGTGAAGGCACCAACAAACTCGTGGCACAGATCGGACCAAGAGGAGATGGAGCCTATTGGAAAATGCATCAACCATGACCTGACGTCGGGCTTGAGCACCAACGGGAAATAGTTGGCGAGTACCTTGCCGTCTCGTGCTCCGGCAGCTTGCATCATGATGGTGTAAACGCTCAGGAACTCAGACGGATGTGTCTTACCGTCATACTTCTCCGGGACCTCCGGTTTGAACACGCGGGTGTTGGGCCACTGGAACTGCCGCAGCTCATGGGTGAATGTTGGACAAGTTATTGCATAGGGCAAGTCGCTAGCGTCCCCCGCACAGGCTTGTATGCAGTAGGGCCAGCACGCCTATCAGATTGGTGGCATGCCTCCCATCTCCGCTCGATAGTGGTCCGGGCGTCTTCCTTGAGCCGCTCTCGGAGAACTTAGCATTGGTCGCCAATGGGCCCGTGGGACAAACGATGTCGTGGACATGTTGTCACGGGCGTCAACCCGATGGGCTGGCCGCAGTAGAGGGGAGTGCACCGTGGTTGCGGCGCCTCCAACCCTTCCACTGTCCATACACGCCAGCTCGTCGGTCCGGCGCCGCGAGGGACTTGCTTCCCAGTGGCCATCCCTGTTGGCATGGCCAATAAGGCTTTGAATGGCAGCCCTCCACTCTTCTTGCTTCTCCAAGGCAGGGGGAAAGTCGAGGAGTAGCTGCGCCCGTGCCAATGCTTCTGCTCGTGTGGGTGGCAGCGACAAGCGCAAGGAATGGGAGGAACTCAGACTTCTAACTATGTTAGAAGGAGTCCCATCATGATTATGCGGCCGCGCCCTTTTTGCCAGCATCATGGCATGCATGTCGGCCCTGCGCGTCTTGAGAGTGACGCTGAGGGCTTTTGTCACGGCGACGCCCGGGGTCTTCAACATCGCGGCGCTGTTCATCGCGCACGAGTTGAGAGGACCATGGCGCATGCACTGGCAGGGTCGTCTTCCTGCCCTTGGAGGTCCCCACGCCACCCGTAGGTAGCGTAGCTGCATCCTTAGGTGCGGCGGCGTGCGGACCGTCATCGCTACTGCGGATGCCGCCGCCCGCGTGGCTTCTCGTATCTGGGTGGCATGGACGGTCTTGATCTCCTCCACCACTGGCGTCTGCCACATCGCCCGTTCGCGCCGGCACGGGCGGAGCGGCTCCAGATGGGCCGATCTCTACGATCGTCTTCTTCTTTGGAGCCATGGCGATGAAGAAATTGCTGCGCTAACTAATAGACCAGATTCTCACAACTAATTCCCCCTACCTGGTGTGCCAAAGATGTCGGGGAAACTAACACCTATGGGATCACAAGAATCCCTTCTATGTTCGGCAGGGAGAGTAGCTGCACAAAGAGCAGGTCTAGCAGTCAGCACAAGGGGTTTTTTACCCATGTTCGGGCCGCAAAGATGTGTAATACCCTAGTCCTGCTTGTCTGGGTATATGTGTTCTTAAGCTTTTGAACTAGCTATGGTGCGTGCACAGTCCAAGAAGTCCGAATCCTCTCTCTGTACGCCTCGGGCCTCCTTTTATACGTAAAGGGGTCACCACAGTGGCACACAGGAGGTGGAAATCAAACTACAGTGTATGAGCTTATCGCTCGGCACCATAGGACAAACGCATTTAATGTGTTGCCTACATGCCCTCTTACTTTATCGAGGACGGCAACAGAAGCCACCCCGTCCATCGCCGCTCCTCCTTGCTTCGACACACGTCCAGGCTGACGAGGCATGCAATGCCATGCTGGCTAACTAGCTGCTGTGTTGGCACGATGGTAGAGCCTCCACGAAGATCTACATGCTGCCACGCAGGTGCCTGCTTAGTTGGCACACTGGTCGTTGCACTGGAGTGGTGGTGAGGTGGCAAATCCTTGCCGGCCGCCGGCCTGGTCGCAGCCCAGCAATCGTCCCCGGCAAGGCTTGTCGGGGGCCTCGCAGTCGTCCCTGGCAAGGATCTTGCCGGGGGTCTTCGTCCTCTGGTCCCATGTGGACCCGTAGGCTATCAATCTTCATGAAGATCTACATGCTACCACGCATGCGTTCTCAAATCTTGGTCTTAACATTGTCGATGGTGTCAGAACTCTCAGCCTCAAGGGTGATGGGCTTGCTGGTGCTGCGTAGGTTGCCCCGACAAGGATGTTGCCGGGGGAGGTCCAGCTCGCCTTCTGCTCCTTGTTCCTTGACTTGAGTATCTGCCTTGATAGTCTTTGTGTTTCATCTTCTGTTGCCCTGTAGGGCCCGGCCACAGGTGTGGCTACGACTGCTTGTGCACAAGTAAGGGGTACAGAAAGAGCCCATACTTTTGTACACCGACACCTAGGCCTTGGCGACTTGGTATGAACCTCTCTTTTTCATGTTGGCATGCCATTTATGTTTCATGCATCTTGGGTCCTTCCATGTTACAATTGCGACCGCTTCTTTGATTGTGTAGGCATTTCAATCTTTGGAAGCCTTCAAGGCACGACACAAGAACAAGCCATTTACTCTCACGCATTGTTGGTCGCTCATCAAAGATTACCCCAAGTTCAAAGACCAATATGCCGCTCATAAGAAGAAAGGTGGGAAGGCGACCATGGCTGATGAGGGAGACTTGCTCAAGAGGCCGTGGAGCAAGACAAGATCGAAGGCCGACGAGAAGTGTGATGCATTTTCTATGGCCTTGCAAGGAACTTTGGAAAAGATGATGAGTAAAAAGGAATTCAGGGAGGAGAGGAGGAGCAAAGGGAAGGAGGAGCAAATGAAGATCTACCTAGAGCTCCAAACAAAGAAGCTTGACATGAAGGAGGCCGCGAAGAGGAGGAAGATTGACATCAAGGAGGCCGCTCAACTAAAGAAGCTCAAGATCGAGGCTACCAATGCCGACATGAAGGCAAAGGAGGTGGCACTTGCGATCATGAGTGTCAACAAGAACAACATGTCACCGGAGAGGAAGGCTTGGTTCACGAATCGGCGGAAGGAGATGTTCGCCCACTATGGCCTGAACTAGGTGAAACCTCGGCCGTGGACTATGGTCGTTCATTTTGAAGGTTGACTGGCTTTGTTGCCGGCGTCAAAAACTTGTTCATTTTGAAGGTTGGCTCGTGTGCTGGCCGCTGACTTTGTTGTCGGCGTCAAAAACATGTTTATTTTGAAGGCTGACTAGTGTGCGGCCGCTGGCTGTGTTGCTGGCGTGAAAATGGAGGGTGACAATTCTGTAGGTCGCTGACTTTGTTGCCGGGCGGCATGAACTGGTGTGAACCGCGGCTGCTGGCGTAAACTATGGTCGCTATCATTTAGCTACATCTTTTGTTGTTTTCATATTTGCATACCCGGATCAGATGTGGCTGCCTATTGGGCGCATGCCGGCGCATCCACAAATCCGAGCGGACACGGCCCATTGCCATCTCGAAACGGACGAAATCCGGATAAAACGGACGACCGCTTAGGGTCGTGTGTTGTAGTTGCTCTAACTTTGTTCTGTAAACGACTAGCTAAAGTAATGACAACCTCCCTTTGATCAACCATCATAGCTTTTATCTCATGCACTAGCGTCATGTATCACGAACAGTTTCTCTCATTGTCTTGGATCATCGTCACGGCCTCCGTGCAGTCCATTTTGATTCACCATACACCAATACTCTTCTACAGTTATTTTTAACTAAAGGCGTGAAGAAAATAGAGGTGCGAAAAATAAAGCTAAAAGTGATGACCTTAAGGTAAAGTATCTTAATGATTACCCGCAAAAAAAAGTACCTTAATAAATAAAAAAGGAGGATGCACTCCCGCCTCTGCATCTGGGTGATGCATGCGGCCATTTTATTTATTATTCATAAAGATCTTACAAAGTAATACAACAGTAAGCCCGAGGCCACCATCTAGATGACACATGTCGCTACTCCTATCCTCTTGATGAAGGGGTGTCGAATGTCCGGGCCAAATACCAAACAGACATCGCACTAAAGCCTAACATCTAAAGCCGGATGCCCCATCCAAGCCACATAGGCGGGACTGGGTAACACTCCGGTCTGGCGCACTCTCAGTGAGTACCACACGCATGCGCTGCAAGGGCCGTCACCTCCGCTTCCATCAATACATCCTCAAAAGCATATATTGATGCATCGACCTTGCCAGGCCTCTCTGTCGTCGTAGCCACCACGACGCCAGACAACGTCATCTTCCTGCGTGTGTCCCTCGTCACACATCTGATGCCGAGCCTCCACTGCTCCACGCCGCCGAGACCCCCCCCCCCCCCGCCATGAATATGAAGAAAGAAACATCGCTCCACTGAAGAAGCCGTCCGCTAGTCCCTCGAGCCCGAGTGCATCTCCAAGAATGCCGCCCCAAAGGGGGTAACGACATATGATTGCCGCCGTCATCCGATCAACTGATATAGGGTTTCCCCCGGAGGTATTGGGTGGGATTGGGAGCTTCACCTCGATGATGCCTTCATGAAGGAAATGATGATAAGTGCATCGTCATCACCGGCTCCGACCACCGACTGAAGACCAGGTTTTCACCCGGATCTGTCCCAAGAAATCCCCAGATCTCGACCACCTTCAAAGCCCCAGATCTAGCCGCCTAGATCCAACGACCAACCGCAACAGCAGTGCCACAGTAGGAGCCCTGGCGCACCGGCGGCTGCCTGAGTGTGCCACCACTAGAGCCTGGGAGGAGGGCTCCAACCCTACCTCACCAAAGCACGAGAGCCGCCATGATGGATCCCGCATGCTCATCACCGTCTCTGATCTGAACCAATCCATAGTAAAAACCACGAGATTGCTGATGCAGATCCGCCTTGGACAAGGACTGCACTATGCCATGTCGCCGCGGGAAGCCCGAGCTTCACCCGCCACCATGTTCCAGGGTCGCCGCCCCGGGATCCAGACAAAACATCGCCGCTGCCACCAGCCATATTCCGTCGCCGCCTGCCACCGCGACCGAGGCCGCCATGACCCTGTGAGCCCACCGAGCGGCCGACGCCACCAGATCTTCCGCGAAGCCTAGCAGCTACGCTGCCTCCGCCCAGAAGAATGCCGCCACCTTGCGCCGCCACCAGAGACGAACAGCTGCGATGCAGATCAGGAAAGAAACGCTCCCGTGCCATGGGTGACCCGCCTCACCCGATCCGGCACGAGAGGGAAGAGGGCCTCCGCCGCCGCCGTCAGCCGTCAGGGCTTCGCCCGCCGACCTCCTCCAGCGGCAGCGGAGGGGAGGATGAGGATGGATGTGCCCGGCGGCCGGGGGGGGGGGGGGGGTTAGGGTTTCCACCCGAGCCGCCCATACCTTAATGGTTGGTTTTATTAGACATCGTCATTGCTCTTTTTCTTTCAGGGGACCATTCCTCTCATTTGCTTTAGTGTCTTCCGTTTAGCATAATTTGCTTGGTTAATCAATAAAACCAGGTGGTTTGCTAAAAGCCACCACACAATCCACTAGTAAAATGCAACAATTGCAACACGGCTAGCGAGCACAAGGTAGATTTTTTGTTCTACCAAAGTATCATGCACTGCGGAGCCAACACATTCTTAGAGCGTTGGAAAAGTCCTAATTGTGGGCACAATGATTATTGTTTTGCAAAGAGAAAAAAGTCTCAAATCAAGTAGCAACCTCTTCAGTTAATACTTCTGAGGAGATTCACACATGGAGCTTGAGCAGCAGCCACGGGCGGCGGGGCATCTCAGTTAGTTGTATCATATGATCATGAGATAGAGCAACTTTGTAGAAAAATGGATATATAAGTTTAAAAAATTATGTGCATACAAAGTATAAGTAGGCACATATTATGTGAAACTTAATAAAAGAAAGTAGGCACATATTATGTGAAACTTGATAATATTTCTTCAGGTTCATTTCGGTTGACCGTTGTCCCCTCTTGCTGCTTGGTCAACTTTCATCAAGGTCATTTTGGTGGGCTACTACCCCTTCATCTGTCTTGCTATGGAGCTGCTCTTCTACTTGGGTTGTTGCTAATAGGGATGAAAATAGAGTGGAAACAGACGGAATTGGGTGCTATCATATTTCTTTTCATTTTTTTTGCAGAAGCAAAAGTGAATACAAAATTTTCAGAAATGAATACGAAAATAGATACTACCGAAAACGCACACAAAGTGAATACAACGCGGAATCGGAAATGAATGCAGGTGTTTGCTGGAATATAAATAACCCATGAACCAAAGGGAAAAACACAAGCAAACCCACAATCAATTGTTAACATGAGTATACAATATTATGATGGTTATATCATAAGATATGCATTTATGCTTATATTTTTCAACCGTGGCAAACAAACACATTTGTGGTAATCATAAACACATGCTCCATATATAAGAAAACCCCAGTGTATCAGGTCATCCTCTTACAAGTAAAATACATTGTAACATCACAAAATAATCTGAAGGTTTCAAGCCCAGCCTCCATTGTGGTTACAATCAGGGCTAGCTTCTTCCTTGCATGGTAATAGAAGTTGGGCCACACATGGGTCATTCTGCTCATTGTTTATTTGTTTTATATTTGATGGTTGGGCTAGAAAGCCACAGGCCCATGGTAGAAACAAAAATTCCATATTCATGAAAACGACAAGTTCCATTTTCGTGTCTGCTCCACCGGAAACACCGTTCCACTTTGATTTCTGTTTCTACATTAAAAAATATTCCGTTTTGCATATTTTCAATTTCATTTTAATATTTCCTCTCAGTTTACATTTTTTTGCCAGAAAAGCATAAAGTTTCCACTCCATTTACATTCCTAGTTGCTAGTAGTAGTAGTAGTGATAGTTAGTTTCATGTTGTTGTCTTTGAGTTGTTTCAGACTTTGTATGTTGTCTCCTCCCCTTTGTTTCTATCTATTTATTTACATGCAGCCGTTCCGCATTGTTTGAAAAATAAATAAAAAGTATGATCATCTGCGAGCTGGAGGAAAAATACATGTTAAGTTACTACTCCCTCTGTTCCTAAATATAAGTCTTTTTAGATATTCCACTATGGACCGCATATGGAGCAAAATGAGTGAATCTACACTCTGAAATGGGCTTATTCCATCTGTGACCCCAATTCCTTAGTTGTGCTCAGTTTTCCCCACGCTTGAAACTTTTGCTCACTTTTCCCCACTCCCTTAGCTGAAACTCTCACAAATGTTCATAACAAACGTTTGCCGTCTTGGCCGTTAACTGACTTGTGGGGCCACGTTGGACTCTGTTGACTATGGCTATGGCTTCACTAGTTGGGCCGTGTTTGTGTTCATAGGACGGGACCGTTAGTTTGTTGGTAATAAATTAAAAAGGCCTAATTAAAAAAGCCTGCTATCGATGGATGCAGCCTGCTATGCATGCCCGGCTTTGGCATCGATGTAGCCTGCTATGCATGCGAACACCGACACGCACGCATCTAGTGACCTAGACCTAAACGCATGCATGTATGCTGACACGCACGCATCGATCCGTGTCGCACGGTTGCCGGTGGATTCAGCCGCCACGCAGTGTCGTTTCACGCGTCGCAGGCATACGTGCCGGTGGCAGAAGGGGCAGGCTGCACGCACGCTCGCGCCGCACGGCTGCCGCTCGATTCAGTTGTGGGAGGCAGGCAGCCGCCAACACAGAGCACGCAGAAGGGGGAGGCAGGCAGCCGCCAACACAGAGCACGCAAAGCACGCTCGCTTCGATTCATGTTCACACATTGATGATCGCATCGGTTCACACACGCACTGAGTCACGATCTACGCCGTTTGCGCGTGTACCCACTTCATCTCACCCGGCTATTTAAACTGCCCTTCATTGCCTCTTCTTCTACAGATCCATATGCGCCTCCCACTTCTCTTCTCCCCCCTAAAGCCAAAGCCGTTCCACTTAGCGAAGCGTTCAAGATGAAGTACAACGGGCCGGCGTTCCAAGAGCCGCCGACCGTGCCGGAACGGCGGTACCCCGCCAACGTTGTCGTCGAGGCATCGCTCCGTGTGTGGGCATTCTCACGCTGGAGGGGTAGCACTGAGCTTGCATGGGGGTTCGGCTTCCACCACCTCCCGGCGGGCTCGCCGCCCATGTTCAACCTCGTGGAGCAGCGTCCCCACGCCAACGCTCCAGTGGTAGGGCTCGTCATCCACTTCACCAATAGGTTTTATGCCTACTACCTGCTCGGCAAGGTGTATTGGTGTGGGCGCGAGTTCATCGCATTCACCACCTATAACATCTTCACCGACTTCGAGAGCATCTTCCCCGCTCGCAACCGCATGCACAGCCTCCCGTACTACCTCGGTGACAACGGCCTTGAGGAGGAGCAGTACTGAAGCCGGCGGCGAAGAAGACGATGAAGCCGGCGGTTAAGGTGAAGACGACGGTGAAGACATGGCGGCGTTACCCTAGCTACCCTATGTACTATGTAGTGTGAGTTTGGTGTGTGTGTTGCCCGACCTAGCTACCCTATCTATGCATGTAAGGTTAATTATTATTATCTATGTAAGAACTTATGTTGCCCTAGCAATTGGTGTGTCGTGTTATATGTAAGAACTTATGTTGCCCTAGCAACCCTATCTAAGTTAAGTTATGTGTGTTATACTAATGCTTTGCTATGTTTGTATTTTTTTATCCCAAGTTTAGACACGGCTAATTGGCGTGGGAAAAATTAACGAAACTAACTAAAAATGATGTGTTTATAGATGCCTTCTAAAAATAAGAACATATTGTACATTCGTACATGGCTTTGGTTTGCTGAGAGCTCTGTATTTTTTAGGTATTCCAAAAATACTTTGCTTTTCAGAAATATTGAAGTATCAAATACTTTGAGATGTTTGGCTTTAGTCAAAAGTGTAGTTTTATATACTTTAATCCCTACTTTAATATGTAGAAAACTACACTATGTTTGAAGTATATAAAAAAGAGGGTTGGACCTCTTTTTCCAATCATGAAGTATTGGTTCGCTAGGCATAATAATACCGCGGTTTGCAAATACTTTGATTCTAAAAAATGAATGGACCCATAAAGGAAAGCCAAAAAAATTCCTCAATGAGATAGAAGAGATTGGGAAATCAAATTAATGAAAAAAGCAATCAGAAACAAAAAAGAACAAAGCAATCGTTCCTAAACAAAAAAAGAAACATCGCTTGTTTCTAGGCCTCATTTATCCTTTGTGGGCCGCGAACTAGGTTTTTTTTCTAGCAGAACTGACGAACTCGAGGACAAAAGTTTGGCAAGTGCAAGAGAGAAGAGATGAACTTGAAGTATATCCCTTGTGCTGCTCAAGTACTGCTTACTATCATCTGACGAGCTAGGGTATGATCCAACACTCGAGGTTATTCGCTAACAAAATAATCCTATCACTGAACTGGTAGTTGTCTTCTGCCGAAACTGAAAGTGTCAAAACTTAATAGTAAACTGCATACATTCAGAGATCGACAGTTGCACTAAACAGAGTTCCATTTGAGATAAACAGACTTGGATTGCTAAACAGTGGCAACAACAGTAGACAAACATATCTAACGAGAGATGGCCATCAAGTAAAAAATTCCTAGAGCAAGTATTCCTAAAGCTATCAGATTGGATTGCTTCTTCAACTCAATCAGCTACTTGAAGTTCTTGTTCATCTTCTTCAATTCCGTCTTCAGTTCGACATCTACCACCGTCGGGTATTCCGGACGCGCTGTTGCTGCCGGAGTGGCACTGTCATGGGGCAGATTGAACTCGCGGATTGCATTCCCCCTCGAATCCAGCAAGCCCAACCCTTAAAGCCTCTGGATGCAATCATCCATCCACTCGAAATGGTGGCATTTCTTCATGATCTGAAAATGAAATCGAAATCTGACAGATTTTTTTGAGAAATTAGAGATAAAGGATGCGAGGAAAACTCAGACCTAACCTGCCCCTCCGGCTTGCTCTTGCATTTGACGAACTCGCGCCCAAAGTTCCCATTCTTCTCCTCCTTCAAAGTCAACCGCTTCAGTGGCGCAGTCCGTGGGCAGTCAGTGCATCGAGTCATCAGCACTGGACCATACACCGGCCACGTGGAACGGGGGGCTGACGAGGAGGTCGACATATCGCCCAAGAGGAAGAAACAGAGGAATTGGTCGAGAGGAAGAAGAACGAGAAGATGGGGAAAGAAATAGAGGAATTGCTCGATCTGCTCGATGCCTTTGTCTGTCAGATAGAGAAGCGGAGAAGGGGAAGCCATATTGATGATTTTCCACATTGTATTTTGCAGTTTGAATATTTGAACCAACTCTTTTCACTGACATGTGGTGGTCATGTGCGAAAAATACAATTTCATATGTAAAGTGGGGCAGATCGTAAAAACCCGAGAAAGACAGTGCAGTAGCCAATCAGGATGCATCACGCGGATCGCGCATGACTGCCCCCACATCTGACGGGTGGTGTTTGGCGCTTGGTAGGATCTGACGGCGGACGTTCGACGCTAGGGTTTGGAGCATTTCTGCGGGGTTATGAGCGAGTCAACGGGGTTATTAGGGTTTGACCAGATTTCAAATGGCCATAACTAAATTAGAAAAAATCGCAAAAATATAAAACAAACGTAGTTCGTCTGTTTATGAGACCTAGTTACCATAAAAAATATAAAGTTGGTATAGGGGTGTTTTTTTTGAAAAATCATTTTTTGTCGAAATCAAGTTCAAATGTTTTTAAAAAATTTAAAAAAATTCAAAATGTTGTAATTCTTGCGCACATAGCCGTCATATGTGACAAGGTTATGAGAAAAAAATATAAACTTGGTGTAGGTCATTTTCATGAAAGAAGGCTTCACACAAATGAGCTATCACCTATGAACATGTTCAGAGTTCGTAGAATAGGGAGAGAGGGTTTAGGGTTTGAAAAAAATCAAAATAATTCAAAAAAAATCAGAAAAATCTCCATAGCTTCATTTTAGAGTGAATAAGAAGGATCTGAACATACTTTTTCATTTTCATATCTAAAACGTGTTATTTGACGGTTTTGAATTAAAAGCATATTTTTTCAAAAAAAATGTAGTAATATGAATATTAATCAATAAATAGTGAGACTTCGTTTTTACCCTATATATATGGAACAAGTGTTAATAAAAATATATGTGTCTCATTTAGGCAAGGTCAAAAAAAACTTGATTTCAAATAGGGTTGTTTACCCTAGCTTTTGAGCTCGTTCCTAGCACATTTCTCATTCGGACTGTTCACCTAGGAATATTGGACTTCAAATGCTCGATCAAATACACCACGCAGAACAATGAACCTCCAATGTTCAACTTCAACTTTGGCTCGAATCCAAATTTTGGCCCAAATTCAAATGTTGATTTAAATTCAAATTTTGAAGGAAATTTGAATTCTGACTCAAATAAGAAACCAAAGTAGAAGCAACATTATTACAACTGATAAGTTTTCATAGTAGCTCAAATCCACCAAGTTTTAAGATGCCAACATCTTAATACAAATCTACCAAGTTTTAAGCGATCGACTCGCCCTGAAATTGACAACACAAACATTTCCCAACAATTTAATTCAAATTTTCGACTTGCTCCTTGTGTTTGCAGCTGGCTTCACCGTCTTGCTCCTGGTTTCCCTAGTTGAGATACTCTTTTCTTTCAGACTCTTGTTCCTTTTGATCTTGGGCTTTACTTGGGGTTTTCCCCGTGGAGGTGCTGATGGAGTAGTTCCACTCGCCGAGCACTTGACGACCATTTGACGGTCATCTATGGGTTCAGTAATCTTTAAAGGCACAATTGGAAAAATTACCCCCTCATCTTCCTCTCTTATAGCTTCAAAACCATCAAAGGCCATGGTTTCAAAATCTTCTTCTTCATCATCTCTTGGCCTTTTCTCCCTAGAGCTGGTAAATAAAATTATAAGCCATAGGCAAAAAAGAGAACAAATGCAAACAAAAGGGTTGCTGCATTCTACAAAGGGTGCAAACACATACCAAGATGCTTCATTTGCTGCTGCATTCTCCACTGCTTCATTTGCTGCTACATTCTCCAATGCATCTTCAGTCTCCATTACTGCTGCATTCTCCTCAGCATTGGTTGCTGTCCATCTTTCCTCCTCTCCAAATGATGCATCCACTGCATTGGTACAAAGCCTAGCAATATGCCCCAGAACTCCACATTTTTTGCAAGCACGCTTCTTTGGTAGACGACCCTCCTCACCTGCTCTAATCCTCTGGTTCCTTGGTATTCCTGGTGGTCTAATAATGATAGGAGCGTGGAGTTTGAACCCTGGATCTACTATGTTCCATTGATCTTTCCCCAATAGTGCAGGCACATTGTCAGCATAAGCAGGCATAAATTTGGCAATAGAGCAATATTGATCAACTTCACCATCTGCACCCTCGATAACGTTCATCGGGTGTAGGGCATGTATGCATGGCTTCCCACGGATCTGCCATTGCCTACAAGTACATTCTCTAGTACTTAGGTTCACAGGATACCTCCATACTCTATTTTTAGTGTCAGTATAGGTAACCTCTCCCTCATATGTACCAGATCGAATACATTTCATCTTTAGTCCTCTTGCCTTCAAGTGCAATGCCTTAATCGGTGATGGGAGTATTTGATGACCAACATATTGTGTTTCTGCAATTCTTTTGCGAAGAGCCATCTTTATCATGATCATTTGCCTCATCTTGTCAAATGCTTGCCACAACAAGAGCCCTTTCACTGACTTGAACTTTGAATTGAAGCATTCTGCAAGGTTACTGGTCACATAATCTACTTTGCAGATTTCATTGAATTTGCTTCTTGAACACACCTTACCATGATGTGCATCCATGTACTCCTTCACAAGAGGATTTGAGCATACAACACTCTCAAATGGTGTTCATGCTTCCTTTCGCTGCATGTGTATGATGTTGGCCATAAGTTCTCATCATAAACTTTACCTTTGAAATTATGCGCTAGGTGTCGCATACATTCCCTATTCTCCACTCCAGGGAATACAATTTCCACTACACTCTCTAAACCCTTGCAAGCATCTGTATGTGTAGCTAAACCTGGGGGTGTGCCTATAATGTTGCGCAACTGCTGTAGAAACCATACCCAACTTTCCTCAGACTCTGCCTCCACCACACCAAATGCAACTGGGAATAGCCAGTTATGTCCATCAACTGCAGAAGCTTCTACTAGCTGTGCTCTCCATCTTCCAGTCAAATGTGTAGCATCTACGGCCAAATAGGGCCTGCAACCATCTAGAAACCCCTGCCAGCAAGCCTTGAAACAAACAAAAGCCCTTCTGAAGCACTCCTTCTGAAATGACTTCCCTTTTATTTTGAATTGAACTGTATGCTTGTCAATCTCTACAACACTCCCTGGACTTGCCATCTCCACTTCAGCTTTGGAAGTGTAAAGCAGCTGAAAACTGTCATTCCATTTGTTGGGAAACGTAGTAATTTCAAAAAAATTCCTACGCACACGCAAGATCATGGTGATGGCATAGCAATGAGAGGGGAGAGTGTAGTCCACGTACCCTTGTAGACCGTAAGCAGAAGCGTTATGACAACGCGGTTGATGTAGTCGTACGTCTTCACGATCCAACCGATCCAAGTACCGAACGTACGGCACCTCCGAGTTCAGCACACGTTCAGCTCGATGACGATCCCCGGACTCCGATCCAGTAAAGTGTCGAGGATGAGTCCTGTTAGCACGACGGCGTGGTGACAATGATGATGCTCTACCGGCGCAGGGCTTCGCCTAAACTCCGCGACGATATGACCGAGGTGGAATATGGTGGAGGGGGGCACCGCACACGGCTAAGGAATGATCCGTAGATCAACTTATGTTGTTGTGCCTAGAGGTGCCCCCTGCCCCCGTATATAAAGGAGGGAGGGGGGAGGTGCGGCCGGCCAGGAGGGGCGCGTCAGGAGGAGTCCTCCTCCCACCGGGAGTAGGACTCCCCCCCTTCCTTGTTGGAGTAGGAGAGAAGGAAAGAGGGGGAGAGGAGGAAGGAAAAGGGGGCTGCACCCCTTGTCCAATTCGGACCAGAAGGGGGCTGCGCACCTCCTTTCTTTCAGCCTCTCTCCTCTATTCCCGTATGGCCCAATAAGGCCCATATACTCCCCGGCGAATTCCCATAACTCTCCGGTACTCCGAAAAATACCCGAATCACTCGGAACCTTTCCGAACTCCGAATATAGTCGTCCAATATATCGATCTTTACGTCTCGACCATTTCGAGACTCCTCGTCATGTCCCCGATCTCATCCGGGACGAACTCCTTCGGTACATCAAAACTCATAAACTCATAATATAACTGTCATCGAAACCTTAAGCGTGCGGACCCTACGGGTTCGAGAACTATGTAGACATGACCTAAAACTATTCTTGGTCAATAACCAATAGCGGAACCTGGATGCCCATATTGGCTCCTACATATTCTACGAAGATCTTTATCGGTCAAACCGCATAACAACATACTTTGTTCCCTTTGTCATCGGTATGTTACTTGCCCGAGATTCGATCGTCGGTATCTAATACCTAGTTCAATCTCGTTAACGGCAAGTCTCTTTACTCGTTACGTAATGCATCATTCCGTAACTAACTCATTAGCTACATTGATTGCAAGGCTTATAGTGATGTGCATTACCGAGAGGGGCCAGAGATACCTCTCTGACAATCGGAGTGACAAAACCTAATCTCGAAATACGCAAACCCAACATGTACCTTTGGAGACACCTGTAGTACTCCTTTATAATCACCCAGTTACGTTGTGACGTTTGGTAGCACCCAAAGTGTTCCTCCGGCAAACGGGAGTTGCATAATCTCATAGTTACAGGAACATGTATAAGTCATGAAGAAAGCAATAGCAACATACTAAACGATCAAGTGCTAGGCTAACGGAATAGGTCATGTCAATCACATCATTCTCCTAATGATGTGACCTCATTAATCAAATGACAACACATGTCAATGGTTAGGAAACAAAACCATCTTTGATTAATGAGCTAGTCAAGTAGAGGCATACTAGTGACTATATGTTTGTCTATGTATTCACACATGTATCATGTTTCCGGTTAATACAATTCTAGCATGAATAATAAACATTTATCATGAAATAAGGAAATAAATAATAACTTTATTATTGCCTCTAGGACATATTTCCTTCAGTCTCCCACTTGCACTAGAGTCAATAATCTAGTTCACATCGCTATGTGATTTAACACCAATATTCACATCTGCATGTGATCAATACCCATAGTTCACATCATCATGTGATCAACACCCAAAAGGTTTACTAGAGTCAATAATCTAGTTTCACATCGCTATGTGATTAACACCCAAAGAGTACTAAGGTATGATCATGTTTTGCTCGTGAGAGAGGTTTAGTCAACGGGTCTGTCATATTACAGAGTCGTATGTATTTTGCAAATATTCTATGTCTACAATGCTTTGCACGGAGCTACTCTAGCTAATTTCTTCCACTTTCAATATGTATCCAGATTGAGACTTAGAGTCATCTGGATCAATGTAAAAGTTTGCATCGATGTAACTTTTACGACGAACTCTTTTATCACCTCCATAATCGAGAAACATCTCCTTATTCCACTAAGGATAATTTTGACCAATGTCCAGTGATCTACTCTTAGATCACTATTGTACTCCCTTGCCAAACCAGGGCAGAGTATACAATAGTTCTGGTCCATAGCATGGCATACTTTTATAGAACCTATGACTGATGCATAAGGAATGATATTCATTCTCTTTCTATTTTCTGCTGTGGTCGGGATTTGAGTCTTACTCAATTTCATACCTTGCAACACAGGCAAGAACTCTTTCTTTGACTGTTCCATTTTGAACTACTTCAAAAAAATTATCAAGGTATGTACTCATTGAAAAACTTATCAAGAGTCTTGATCTATCTATATAGATCTTGATGCTCAATGTGTAAGCAGCTTCATCGAGGTCTTTCTTTGAAAGAAATCCTTTCAAACACTCCTTTATGCTTTGCAGAATAATTCTACATTATTTCCGATCAACAATATGTCATTCACATATACTTATCAGAAATGTTGTAGTGCTCCCACTCACTTTCTTGTAAATACAGGCTTCACCGTAAGTCTGTACAAAACTATATGCTTTGATCAACTTATCAAACTGTATATTCCAACTCTGAGATGCTTGCACCAGTCCATTGATGAATCATTGGAGCTTGCACATTTTGTTAGCACCTTTCGGATCGACAAAAACTTCTGGTTGTATCATATACAACTTTCCTTTAAGAAAACCATTAAGGAATGCAGTTTTGACATCCATTTGCCAGATTTCATAAAATGTGGCAATTGCTAACATGATTCAGACAGACTTAAGCATCGATATGAGTGAGAAAATCTCATCGTATTCAACACCTTGAACTTGTCGAAAAACTTTCGCAACAAGTCGAGCTTAGTAGATCGTAACACTACTATCAGTGTCCATCTTCCTCTTGAAGATCCATTTATTTAACATGGCTTGCTGATCATTGAGCAAGTCAATCAAAGTCCATACTTTGTTCTCATACATGGATCATATCTCAGATTTTATGGCCTCATGCCATTTCGCGGAATCTGGGCTCATCATCGCTTCCTCATAGTTCGTAGGTTCATCATGGTCTAGTAACATGACTTCCAGAATAAGATTACCGTACCACTCTAGTGCGGATCTTACTCTGGAAGACCTACGAGGTTTGGTAGCAACTTGACCTGAAGTTTCATGATCATCATCATTAACTTCCTCACTAATTGGTGTAGGAATCACTGGAACTGATTTCTGTGATGAACTACTTTCCAATAAGGAAGAAGGTACAATTACCTCATCAAGTTTTACTTTCCTCCCACTCACTTCTTTCGAGAGAAACTTTTTCTCTAGAAAGGATCCATCTTAGCAACGAAATAACTTGCCTTTGGATCTGTGATAGAAGGTGTACCCAATAGTTACCTTTGGGTATTCTATGAAGACGCACTTCTCCGATTTGGGTTCGAGCTTATAAGGTTGAAAACCTTTTTCATATAAGCATCGCAACTCCAAACTTTAAGAAACGACAGCTTAGGTTTACTGCTAAACCATAGTTCATACGGTGTCGTCTCAAGGGATTTAGATGGTGCCCTATTAAACGTGAATGCAGCTGTCTCTAATGCATAACCCCAAAACGATAGTGGTAAACTGATAAGAGACATCATAGATCGCACCATATCTAGTAAAGTATGATTACGACGTTCGGA
This sequence comes from Triticum aestivum, assembly GCF_018294505.1. Taxonomy (NCBI): domain Eukaryota; kingdom Viridiplantae; phylum Streptophyta; class Magnoliopsida; order Poales; family Poaceae; genus Triticum; species Triticum aestivum. The sequence goes on from NC_057813.1 coordinate 489,143,956, forward strand.
CACACCATAACGTTGTGGTGTTCCAGGTGGCGTGAGCTGTGAAACTATTCCACATTGTTTTAATTGAAGACCAAACTTGTAACTCAAATATTCGTCTCCATGATCAGATCATAGAAACTTTATTTTTCTTGTTACGATGATTTTTCCACTTTACTCTGAAATTCTTTGAACTTTTCAACTATTTTAGACTTATGTTTCATCAAGTAGATATACCCATATCTGCTCAAATCATCTGTAAAGGTTAGAAAATAACGATACTTGCCACGAGCATCAACACTCATTGGACCGCATACATCGGTATGTATTGTTTCCAATAAGTCAGTAGCTCATCCCATTGTTCCGGAGAACGGAGTTTTAGTCATCTTGCCCAAAAGGCACGGTTCGCAAGCATCAAATGATTCATAACCAAGTGATTCCGAAAATCCATCTTTATGAAGTTTCTTCATGCGCTTTACACCGATATGACTCAAATGGCAGTGCCACAAATAAGTTGCACTATCATTATTAACTTTGCATCTTTTGTCATCAATATTATGAATATGTGTATCACTACGATCGAGATCCAACAAACTATTTTCATTGGGTGTATAACCATCGAAGGTCTTATTCATGTAAACAGAATAACAATTATTCTTTAACTTCAAATGAATAACCATATTGCAATAAACATGATCAAATCAAATTCATGCTCAACGCAAATGCCAAATAACATTTATTTAGGTTTAACACTAATCCCGAAAGTATAGGGAGTGTGCGATGATGATCATATCAATCTTGGAACCACTTCCAACACACATCGTCACTTCACCCTCAACTAGTCTCTGTTTATTCTGTAACTCCTGTTTTGAGTTACTAATCTTAGCAACTGAACAAGTATCAAATACTCAGGGGCTACTATAAACACTAGTAAGGCACACATCAATAACCTGTATATCAAATATACCCTTGTTCACTTCGCCATCCTTCTTATCCACCAAATATTCAGGGCATTTCCGCTTCCAGTGACCATTTCCTTTGCAGTGTAAGCACTCAGTTTCAGGCTTTGGTCCAGCTGTGGGCTTCTTCGCGGGAGTGACAACTTGCTTGTCATTCTACTTGAAGTTCCCTTTCTATCCCTTTGCCCTTTTCTTGAAACTAGTGGTCTTGTCAATCATCAACACTTGATGCTCTTTCTTGATTTCTACCTTCGTCGATTTCAACATCACAAAGAGCTCAGGAATTGTTTTCGTCATCCCTTGCATACTATAGTTCATCATAAAGTTCTACTAACTTGGTGATGGTGACTAGAGAATTTTGTCAATCACTATCTTATCTGGAAGATTAACTCCCACTTGATTCAAGCGATTGTAGTACCCAGACAATCTGAGCACATGCTCACTAGTTGAGCGATTCTCCTCCATCTTTTAGCCATAGAACTTGTTGGAGACTTCATATCTCTCAACTCGGGTATTTGCTTGAAATATTAACTTCAACTCTTGGAACATCTCATATGGTCCATGACGTTCAAAACGTCTTTGAAGTCCCGATTCTAAGCCGTAAAGCACAGTGCACAAAACTATCAAGTAGTCATCATATTGAGCTAGCCAAACGTTCATAACGTCTGCATCTGCTCCTGCAATAGGTCTGTCACCTAGCGGTACATTAAGGACATAATTCTTCTGTGCAGCAATAAGGATAAACCTCAGATCACGGATCCAATCCGCATCATTGCTACTAACATCTTTCAACACAATTTTCTCCAGGAACATATCAAAATAAACATATGAAAGCAACAACGCAAGCTATTGATCTACACATAATTTGCAAAATACTACCAGGACTAAGTTCATGATAAATTTAAGTTCAATTAATCATATTACTAAAGAACTCCCACTTAGATAGACATCCCTCTAATCCTCTAAGTGATTACGTGATCCAAATCAACTAAACCATGTCCAATCATCACGTGAGATGGAGTAGTTTCAATGGTGAACATCACTATGTTGATCATATCTACTATATGATTCACGTTCGACCTTTCGGTCTCCGTGTTCCGATGCCATATTTGTATATGCTAGGCTCGTCAAGTTTAACCTGAGTATTCCGCGTGTGCAACTGTTTTGCACCCGTTGTATTTGAACGTAGAGCCTATCACACCCGATCATCACGTGGTGTCTCAGCGCGAAGAACTTTCGCAACGGTGCATACTCAGGGAGAACACTTCTTGATAATTAGTGAGAGATCATCTTAAAATGCTACCGTCAAACAAAACAGAATAAGATGTAAAACAGATAAATATCATATGCAATCAAAATATGTGACATGATATGGCCATGATCATCTTGCGCCTTTGATCTCCATCTCCAAAGTACTGTCATGATCTCTATCATCACCGGCACGACACCATGATCTTCATCATCTTGATCTATATCAATGTGTCGTCACATGGTCGTCTCTCCAACTATTGCTCTTGCAACTATTGCTATCGCATAGCGATAAAGTAAAGCAATTATTTGGCACTTGCATCTTATGCAACAAAGAGACAACCATAGGGCTTCTGCCAGTTGCCGATAACTTCAACAAAACATGATCATCTCATACAACAACTTATATCTCATCACATCTTGACCATATCACATCACAACATGCCCTGCAAAAACAAGTTAGACGTCCTCTACTTTGTTGTTGCAAATTTTACGTGGCTGCTACGGGCTTAGCAAGAACCGTTCTTACCTACGCACCAAAACCACAACGATAGTTCGTCAAGTTAGTGTTGTTTTAACCTTTGCAAGGACCGAGCGTAGCCACACTCGATTCAGCTAAAGTGAGAGAGACAGACACCCGCCAGCCACCTTTAAGCACAAGTGCTCGTAACGGTGAAACCAGTCTCGCGTAAGCGTACGCGTAATGTCGGTCCGCGCCGCTTCATCTCACAATACCGCCGAACCAAAGTATGACATGCTGGTAAGCAGTATGACTTGTATCGCCCACAACTCACTTGTGTTCTACTCGTGCATATAACATCAACGCATAAAACCTAGGCTCGGATGCCACTGTTGGGAAACGTAATAATTTCAAAAAAATTCCTACGCACACGCAAGATCATGGTGATGGCATAGCAACGAGAGGGGAGAGTGTAGTCCACGTACCCTCGTAGACCATAAGCAGAAGCGTTATGACAACGCGGTTGATGTAGTCGTACGTCTTCATGATCCGACCGATCCAAGTACCGAACGTACGGCACCTCCGAGTTCAGCACACGTTCAGCTCGATGACGATCCCCGGACTCCGATCCAGCAAAGTGTCGGGGATGAGTCATGTCAGCACGATGGCGTGGTGACGATGATGATGCTCTACCGGCGCAAAGGCTTCGCCTAAACTCCGCGACGATATGACCGAGGTGGAATATGGTGGAGGGGGGCATCGCACACGGCTAAGGAACGATCCGTAGATAAACTTATGTTGTTGTGCCTAGAGGTTCCCCCCTACCCCCGTATATAAAGGAGGGAGGGGGGAGGTGCAGCCGGCCAGGAGGGGCGCGCCAGGAGGAGTCCTCCTCCCACCGGGAGTAGGACTCCCCCCCTTCCTTGTTGGAGTAGGAGAGAAGGAAAGAGGGGGAGAGGAGGAAGGAAAAGGGGGCTGCACCCCTTGTCCAATTCGGACCAGAAGGGGGTTGCGCACCTCCTTTCTTTCAGCCTCTCTCCTCTATTCCCGTATGGCCCAATAAGGCCCATATACTCCCCGGCGAATTCCCGTAACTCTCCGGTACTCCGAAAAATACCCGAATCATTCGGAACCTTTCCGAACTCCGAATATAGTCGTCCAATATATCGATCTTTACGTCTCGACCATTTCGAGACTCCTCGTCATGTCCCCGATCTCATCCGGGACTCCGAACTCCTTCGGTACATCAAAACTCATAAACTCATAATATAACTGTCATCGAAACCTTAAGCGTGCGGACCCTACGGGTTCGAGAACTATGTAGACATGACCTAAAACTATTCTTGGTCAATAACCAATAGCGGAACCTGGATGCCCATATTGGCTCCTACATATTCTACGAAGATCTTTATCGGTCAAACCGCATAACAACATACTTTGTTCCCTTTGTCATCGGTATGTTACTTGCCCGAGATTCGATCGTCGGTATCTAATACCTAGTTCAATCTCGTTAACGGCAAGTCTCTTTACTCATTACGTAATGCATCATTCCGTAACTAACTCATTAGCTACATTGCTTGCAAGGCTTATAGTGATGTGCATTACCGAGAGGGGCCAGAGATACCTCTCTGACAATCGGAGTGACAAAACCTAATCTCGAAATACGCCAACCCAACATGTACCTTTGGAGACACCTGTAGTACTCCTTTATAATCACCCAGTTACGTTGTGACGTTTGGTAGCACCCAAAGTGTTCCTCCGGCAAACGGGAGTTGCATAATCTCATAGTTACAGGAACATGTATAAGTCATGAAGAAAGCAATAGCAACATACTAAACGATCAAGTGCTAGGCTAACGGAATGGGTCATGTCAATCACATCATTCTCCTAATGATGTGACCTCATTAATCAAATGACAACACATGTCAATGGTTAGGAAACAAAACCATCTTTGATTAATGAGCTAGTCAAGTAGAGGCATACTAGTGACTATATGTTTGTCTATGTATTCACACATGTATCATGTTTTCGGTTAATACAATTCTAGCATGAATAATAAACATTTATCATGAAATAAGGAAATAAATAATAACTTTATTATTGCCTCTAGGGCATATTTCCTTCACCATTGACCATTAATTCTGTCAAGAGCCTTTTCCCTTGCATTGAAAATTCTCATGTAAGGAATTTCTATCTTGTACTTCTCAAAAAGCTTCCCATGGAGTGCTGTTGGACCAAGTCCAGGTTCTTCTCTCAGCCAGTCCAATATAGCATCTGCCACCCACCTAGTTTTTGCTAGCTTGGTTTTGGCCTTCCCCCCTCCCCCTCCAGGTGGACAGGTGTGCTTGTGTGGGTTTTTTCTTTATCTGAAACAAAATAAAAGGGTAAAAAATAGTTAAGAAACCTTACTCAACAATCTAAAACTAAATTACTAACTGAACTTGGATTACCTGAATATATTTTCTCTTTCTCATACGAGATGCATGCAACTTCCACCTACACCTAGGATATGGACAAAAAACTGTAAGCCTTGCTGGCTCACTCCTTTTAATCTTATAGGTGTTTTCAGATATAATGCACCATGTTGTCACTGCATTCCGACAGTCCACCATTGATTGGAAAATGGTGCCTACACTAAGCTCAGGTTTTTCCCTGTTCCACTCAATTATTGGCATGTCATCACCATCGTATTCATCCTCGATTAAGCTGTCCATGTTCTCCACCTTCTCTTCATCGTCAGTGTCATCAAACCTAGCTTGGCTGATGGGCTCCTCCATATATTCGTCATCCACTGCTTGCTGACTGGCTACATCGACCAGTTCAGGAAACATCATCTCGTCCTCATCATCATTTGTAGGCACTGCCTCGTCAGGTTCTGCATCGTCTTCTACACCAACTGCAGAAGGTACACGAGAAGCAGCAGCTGAATCGGAACCAGAATTGGCAGCAGGCATGTTGTGGCTCCATGAACCACTTGCTTTACTTGGTGTCGACCTACAAGGAGTGCCGGGGTGCTGGCTATTAGCACAGACAGATGATGTCTGAACTCCCTTCCCCTTCACCCATTCTGCGCGTGGCTGAAGCACATCGATTTGGAGTTTACCGAATCGGCAGCCAGCAATCCCAGCAAAAAGCAACGGCATATGATCGTCGCAAGTTAGTGGGAGAAATCTTTGCTCATCACTGCTGAAGTAATTCAGTTCAACAGCATCGACATCACTCCAGGGATAGGTGTTTCTGAGCTCAGCTCGCAAATCTTTGAAAGATATGCTGGTTTCTACCACTTTGGGATAGAAAAATGATGAAATCAAATGCGGTTTAGTACCACGCAGCACACTAGTTTCCATTCTAATCGCCAACCGAAAAGCCAGTGCGGGATCAATCCTATTTTGTTGAAGCAAATAAAGGCTTCAGTTAGCCGGGTAAAATCGAGCACAAATTCGAACGATTCAAGCAAATAGAAGTCAAATACGGCCTACAATACGACTTAGAACGTCAATTCGAGAGGAAACAATGCTTACCCAGGTTTAATCCATGAATTATCTGCCGCGGATTCGACCCAATCCTCTCCACGGTCGACTGCATTCCGGGCGTCCTCACTCAACATCGCTATGTAATCCTAGATGGGGAGGTGGGCTATATCTGGCGGAGACGCGGTGTCGCCGACGAACGGAATAGGGGCATAGGATGGAGGAAACAACTGCGGTGGACGCGGCACGACGCCGGCGGAGGGGGCGGGGCGGCGCCGTGCAGTGCGGCATGTCTAGATCTGTTTCAGATTCAGACAAGCTGCCCAATACGTGTCTCCTTGCGGTCCCACCCATCAGCAAGCAACAGTCAGACGAAGACTCGGCCCCACTCATCAGCAATTAACGGTCAATGGACGGTCAAGACGACAAACGGCCGCTATGAGCATTTGTGAGAGTTTCAGCTAAGGAAGAGGGGGAAAGTGAGCAAACGTTTGGAGCGTGGGGAAAAATGAGCACAACTAAGGAACCAGGGGCACTAATTTAAATATCCCCTCTAAAATATGTCTATATACATCTGTATGTAGTTTGTAGTGAAATCTTTAAAAAGACATATTTTGAGAACGGAGGAAGTACTTGATATACCAAGTTAAGGTAACTTGAGGTGAAACAAGTCTTTAATTTGCATAGCACAAAGATCATTCTTTCCAAATTTGACATGTGGGTCTTTCTACCGTCCTCTACATGATTTTTTTTATTTAAACTTGTAGACATGATTTTTCAGCTAGCTACAAATACTCCATGCTCATGTGAATATATGATACAAATATAAGTTGATTTCCATTTCTCAAATGAGCTATTGCAAATTCATCCAACGGCAGTAAACAGGTTACTGGAACTGCTTCGACAGCAACCATTGCAAGATATTCATATAAGAGCGGACCGTGGCATCCAAGATGCCGCCTCACATTTGGTCTGAAGTTTGAACTTTCTTCGTCGCAAAAAATAAAAGAGGTTCGAATTCTCTTGACTTGGTAGTAAGTATTTCTTCCGTAATGAAATATAAGATTTTGGTGATTATATCAAAAAAAAATTGCGGGGAGAGGGAGTACACAATGAAGACAGGACAACAGCCTAGTACTGTAGTAGTAGACTCTAGTACAACGTAAATACAGAACATTCTCGTCTAAAAAAACAAAATAAAATAGATACAGAACATTCTTCTTGGGTAGCAGGCGGGTCCTACCTCCACGTCATTGTCGCGCAGGTTGCCTCGTCGTCGCGCCAACGCATCCAAATAATCGGAGCCATGGAGCCTGGCACAAGTTTGATTTTCAAATCATTTTCATTTGGCACCATTCAACCGAAGCGAAGTCACCCCGTGCTCGCTCTCACCTCTCACCTCTCACAGGACAGAGAAAGCTGCTGGTCATTACGCTTCCCCGCCGATGCCACCGCTGCCGAGTGGTTGTTGCTGACTTGATTGGTTAGTTGACTCGCCCGCAGCCGCCGCCGCCACCGCCAAGGGGCTCGACTCCTCCTCCGCCGACGCCGCTCTTGAAGAAGGTTAGTCAATCGTCGCCGCCGTCGCCCCCCCGCGCGGCATGGCGTCCTCGGGTGACCCCCTGGCGGTCGCGGTGGCCGTGCGCGGGGACGGCCGCGCCAGCCGCCGGGCTGCCAGGTGGGCCACCGCCGCCCCCGGCCGCGTCGCGCTCGTCCACGTAATCCCGCCCCTCGCCTTCGTCCCCACCCCCAGTAAGTTGATCTCGCCGCTTCTCTCCCCCGTCGATTCGGTTTCGCGCGGTGGCGATCATCAACGGCGAGCTGAGGTCCTTCTTGTTGTGGCCGTGCGGTGCAGCGGGGGAGCAGGTGCCGCTGGAGAGGATGGCGGCGGGGGTGGTGGAGATATTCTCGCAGGACCGGAGGGCGCGCGCGCAGGACGTCTTCCTCCCCTTCCGCCGCCTCTTCGGCAGCAAAACCGTCAGTCTTCGACCATCTTCCCTTCTTCGGGGCACCTGCTAGCCGCCTAGATCAGTGGTTCTGGTCGATCTGCTCGTGTCTGAATTCGAGCGTGCGTGCGTGCAGGTGGAGACGGTGGTTCTGGAGGGGGACAGCGTCGCGGAGGCGCTGGCCAGGTACGCGGCCGAGTCCGGCGTCCGCAACCTGGTGCTCGGATCCGCAACCTTGAGCTGGTTCCGGAGGTACTATATATTTTCGAGTTCAGAAAAGGCCGGAGTTTCGCTTTTGAGAACCCAACGAATCTGGATAGTTGTTCGCTTTTCCCCAAAAGAGGAACCGGAAATGTAAGTTAGTGTAGGGAGCGGAAAGGGGTGAGTCCCTCAAAAAAAAAAGAAAGGGGTGAGTCCCTTTTGTGGATGGTGACTTGCCTCCTCTCTCATGTTACGCATTTGGCATCAGAAAGGCAGATAGATGCATCCACTGATCCACGTACATACAAATTTAGTTTCTGTTTAGAGACTGAACTATGTTCGGAAGAAAATACTGTAGGATAGTTTGCAAAGTGTGTGTTGGTAAGATTTGAAGCAGCAACGACAGTCCTGTTCATGTGTTGATTGTCAGCATATGCATCTGGTTTTGTTTTAAATTGATTTTATTTTTTTGCCCTATTTAGTCCCAATGGTCTCATCTCTTAGGAAGAGTTGGTGGGGGGAGATTCTAGCTAACTGAAAGGGCCATCCTAATTATTCTCTTTTACAAGGTTGAGAGTAGCTCAAAGTGATAGCACATACTCCCTCCGTCCCAAAATAACTGTCTCAAGCTTAGCACAAATTTGTACTAGAGCTAGTACAAAGTTGAGACACTTATTTTGGGACAGAGGGAGTACATTCTCATTCTCTACCTCTGCTCTCATGAAATATTTAAAAAAAGGGCTTATAGCTCTCTAGAATCCTCCATTTAAAGGTCATACCTGCCATGCTGTGTGCGGTGTTTCCTGAGTCTATAGAATTCCTGCATGCAGTTCCATAACTACATAAGTATATTATCATTTCAGGGTTGAATCAAAGTTAGTACATATTTCTTAGTTCCATAGATTATCATTTTATCAACTTCAGATGCATTACCAACGCTTACGAGCATCTCTGTTTATGTATGGAGGATTTTTTAGCACGTTCAGTTTTAAGCCAGTTGTGCCAAATCTCCAAGATGTTATAAATGCTAGCACTGTTATCTTTTCAGGATATTATGGCTCCAAGATTTGCCCAATACTGTCTTAAAAGCCATGCCATGTTCTTGCAATGTATTTATCGTGTCCCGGCATGGATTAACTATAAAACTTGCGAATCAGACACAAACAGACAGTATGTTTTGCTCTATTTCTCTTTCTTCGTTACGTCTCAATCTGTTCATTTTTACCAATGGAATGGCATTCTGTTCTTAAACACATGCGTTTTTACAGACTCAAATACTTGCTCAAAGATCCAGTCAGTTAGTCATAGAGCATTTGCCCTACAACTGAGGAGCCAGTTGCAAGACAAACAATCATTGCACGACCTTCCTGATGTCAACACACCAAAATCTTCTGGAGTTTCTAGTTCTGACTCATGCTCTCAAGCCCGCAGTTCTCTTAGCAATTCTACGAGTGCTGCTCAAAGTTCAGAAAGTCATAGAAGACGTCTGTTTGGAAGCTTATGTCGAAAGACACCAGGGCGAACAGGGGACACAGATTTTGACGCCATTGGCCAGTTGAAGGAATTTCCTCATGTCCCCTTAAGTTCTACTGAAGAGGTCAGAGCTGTTTCCGATTACTATGATTGATGTTGGCTTCCAGATTTTCTGACATTAATACCGGTAATTGTGAGTTGGCATGTATTTTTGAGAATGCCTGATTTTTGTTGCTGTCATGATTTACAATCTCAGCGTATAGATGAAGAAGCAAAGCAGAGGAAGGAGTTGCAGGATAAACCGATGATGTATGTCGAAGCTTGTGAAAATCACGTCCATGCTAAGAAAAAGGTTAGTGATATATGATAAACCTGCAAGTTAATATCTCATTCCAAGCTAAGGTTAAATTCTTATGATGGTTGTCGTATATCTTAGTTACTGTTACTATTTAGTGTCCTAAAAGTTACTGTTTGGTAATGCTAATCAGTAACTAAGTGATACTCTGGACGATCCGTGTGCTTCATCGAGTGACATTTTATTCACATTTGCGCCATCTCCTACTTAGAAGTTTGATACTAATTCCCTAAGTTAGTTGCTACTTTGCATACACTACGCTTTGCATTTGGTCATTTTCCATTCCGAGGGAAGGTTTTACTCAGTCCTTATCCATTACATTATGATGTTTCAGATCCAGGTGCTTTCTAATGGATGTAGTGAAGATTTGCAGAAGGTGCAAGATGCACTACAGTGGGAGGATTTTTTCAAACAAAAAGCTGCACCGGAGAAAAACAAACATTTCAGAGCTATTGAAGAAGCTGAGATGGTGAAAGAGGCATTCACTCGTGAGACTTATTCCAAGCACAATGCTGAAACTGTAACCAACATGGCGACTACAGAGAAGGCAAAGGTTCTGGATGCTCTTCTGTCAACAGGCAAAAGTTGCAGGCGCTACTCGAGACATGAAATAGAGCTCGCCACCGAGAACTTCTCTGATGCAAAAAAGATCGGTGAGGGAGGCTATGGGATTGTATACAGGTGCACCCTTGATCACACTGAAGTAGCTGTCAAGGTTATCCAACAAGATTCCCGTGGCAAGATTGATGAGTTCTTTAAAGAGGTACTCCGATTTATATTTCTTTTACGTGTCTCCTTGTAAATCTCTTAACATTCATACTGTGTTGTTAATACAATAATACCCATAAACAGGGGGTCAATGTAATTTGATTTAATCTATTTTTATTATCGATGGGGTATTTATTAAATGCTTTGATTTTTTTTCCACATGACGCAGATTGATATTCTCAGCCGACTTCACCATCCCCACCTGGTTTTGTTGCTTGGGTTTTGTCCTGAAATTGGATGTCTTGTATATGAATACATGGAGAATGGAAGTCTGGAAGATCAACTTATCGACAACGAAGGGCGCCAACCACTCCATTGGTTTCTGCGCTTCCAAATTATTTTTGAGGTAGCTCGTGGGCTTGCATTCTTGCATGGAACGAAGCCAGAGCCCATTGTGCATCGTGATCTGAAGCCTGGGAATATCTTGCTGGACAAGAACTATGTAAGCAAAATAGGTGACGTAGGTTTTGCGAAGCTCATATCAGATCTAGCGCCAGATGGTTTCACGGAATACAGAGACGACACCGTCATTGCCGGCACAATGTATTACATGGACCCTGAGTACCAGTTAACTGGGACAGTTCGTCCAAAATCAGATCTTTTCGCTCTGGGGATCATCATTCTCCAGCTGCTAACTGGCAAGCGTCCGCAGGGGCTAATACTTAGTGTAGAAGAGGCCATCCGAAAGGGCACATTTCCTGATATTCTCGACGTATCTCTGAATGATTGGCCAATCGCTGAGGCGGAGATGCTGGCAAAACTGGGGCTGCATTGTACGGCGCTAAGATGCAGGGACCGGCCTGATCTTGAGCAAGAGGTGCTTCCAGAGCTCGAAAATGTTCTAAGCAGTGTTACCAGTTCCCGGAAGTTTGAAAGTCCAAAAGCAGTTGTGCCAAGCCACTTCATCTGCCCTATATCACAGGTAAAATTCTCTACGTAAAATAGCGCCAGTTCAACTGTCACTCTAGCTTAAGAGACAATTTCAATGCAGGAGGTAATGGATGATCCTTGTGTTGCTGCTGATGGTCATACCTACGAGCGCAGGGTGATCGAAGCTTGGCTCGAGGAACACAAGATCTCCCCAATTACGAAACACGTGCTTCCGAGTCTGACCATAATTCCCAGCCATTCCTTGCACGAAGCGATCCAGCAATGGAAGCGGTCATCTAGATGACTGTTGTTTCCTGTCAAATCTAGATGATTTTTGGTTCCACTTTGTAAAGTAGGAGATAGTTGTATATCATAGTAGCAGGAAGATTTGGTCCTCTAGGTGATCCATCTTGTCTTCCATTCAGAGCAGGTACAGCCTAAATGGCTTCCTGAAATAACTACTGAATCCGATGCACCCAAGTGCTAGTGTGTGACTATGGTTTGGACGTTGCTGCTGACCACCTGAACTCTTGGCCTTGAATACTCTCCAAGATCACATAAATATTTCCGCATACAAATTTGTTGTTTCTCGCGCTTGGAAACTGCAAATCTTTTATAAACCATTTGGATAAGAAAATATTTTGCATTGCCAGCGTCAATGCTTAAGTACCGGAACACCAAGAGTCTGTTGACCACCTTTTCTACAAATGCCGCTTCTCTATCCGCCTATGGGGATTAGTCAAGGACTGGCTGCAACTGGTGAGCATTGATACTTCCTCATGGCACCTCTCAGGCAACATCGAAGAGTGGTGGGTGGGCCTCTCCGACACATCTATCCCCAACAGGAAGGCGATGGCCTCGCTCACCATGCTAGTCGCCTGGACCATTTGGAACGAGAGGAATGCGCGAGTGTTCCGTCAGAAGAGTGCTCCGCCGACGGTTCTACTCGCCAACATTAAGAAGGAGGCCACGCTTTGGGTATCAGCGGGTGCAAGCAAGTTGGGATACTTGATGACGCGAGAGTAGTTGGTCACCTTTATTTCGGGTGTTGCGGCGCTGTCACTGTTGTAACACGAACATAAACTCTATTCCTCTTATTTAATGAATGAGGCAAATCTTTTGCCTCTCTTCAAAAAAAAAAGGAGGATAACAGCTCAACACACACAAAAATAATTATATAACTAGGCATAGCCTGTGTGATGGATGATTCTCAACATACAATTCTACTTTGCTCCAGAAATGTCCAGCGGCACTTCTACTTCTTTCGGAACAGGTGATGTGCAACCATCCATTCATCACCATTGTTATATCCAAAAAGTTCAGCTACTGAGATGAAGAATGTCCTCCAATAAGCTATCCATTTGGTAGCTGATTCCCTCCCATAAGTCTTCTCAAAGATTGGCCTTATGGCAGCGATGTTCTTGTCCATGCGTTTCAGCCACTCCTCGCTACAGGCAGACATTGCATACAAAATTAGCATGCCGTGTCATTGTATTGTATAAACTCTAGACATGAATGTCCCTAAAAAAAAACTCTAGACACCAATGAAGTTTGTTGCATCGGTAGCGAAATGCAAACCAGGAAATTCTCCAACAATTAATTCACAGTTCATCGCATAGCATTTTTACTTTGATATCAAGGTTTGCAATGTTATTTTGCATTTCATACCTAATCAATTTAGCTCACCCGGAATCATGTTGAGGCACATGAAGTAAAAGGGATACAATACTTTGAAAGTTAGGAAAGGCATACCTAGTTCTAGCATAATGTGTGCCACTGACAAGCCAATGATTGACCACAGATACATCTTCCTGCAAAATTATAGTAAGTGAATATCAATATTCATGTTTGATCAATGGCCAACCAACATTCATATTTGGCTAGGGCAGAGACAAGTAACCTACTTAGGTACTAACCTGAAAGTACAGAAGGAGGTTTGCTGATGGCATTGTTCCTCCAGTAAAGAAATACCTTGTGATCCAATCATCGTCATTCTTGTCCTGTTGAAAATGTGATGCCTCAGTTCACATGAGATTTACACTACAGATACATTTATAGTAATACAGTTCTCAACAATAATTTAATGAGTCTAGTTTAGTACAAGAGGTGAACTTATTTCACTTCCGCAGAAATGAATAAGAGTTCTAAGGACACTCGTGAGTGTTAGTAATGAATAAGTTTTTTTTTGAAACAAGGCAAAAGACTTGCCATTTTCATTGATTAAGAAGAAAGTGAGAATTGCCCGGTTAATTGACGGAAAACCGGGCTAAAACCGATACAACCCCACCCACATGACATGGGCACCACCGGCCAACCTGGCTACCGACATGGGACACACCATGACGGCACAATAAGTTTATTACCGCAAGGAACTTCTATCACTATCAGTAGGAACGAGATTGGTGAGAAGTGAACTTCACATATATGTCAACGGATACAAATAGAGCTACAATATAAGAGGTACTACCATGACCGTGTGATAGGAAAGCTATTTCAGATGTAGCCAAGACCAAATGACTTGTCAAAATGCAGGATTATTAAAGTACCTCGAAGTGATACGCAAATGTCTTGTGGCAGAAGTAGTGAACAAACAATAAGGAATCCTCTTTCATCCATCTGGATATCTTCTTAAGAAGTGCCTTGTAGTTTTTCATGTGCTACATAACAGGCCCATTACAAACACTCCTTTACCTTAAGGAATTATTAAAAGGGTCGAAACCACAGAAAATCCAAGTTATACCTCAAACATCTCTATCGATATGATCCTGTCAAAAGAACGCTCCATCTCAAACTTGCTGATGTCTGCTACAATGATCTCAACATTGGATAGCTCATTCTCCCTGTAACAGAAACGAAGTCTTTACTGCAGGACTACCGAAATCATGGGGCCAAATGGTGGTAACAATTCTGTCAGTATGTCTAGCAAATCGAAGGTTGAATGGTTGATGCATGTGAAAGATCATTTCCATTAGTATTTGAAATAACTAGAAATTTTATGAAACTAGTAAGTGACATATGAACATAATCAAAATGAAATCAAATTGAGCTGTCATCAATATGCTCTGGTGCAAACTTCAAAAATGACCACGAGAAATATAAAATGGTCACTACATGGCAAAAGAATGCACTCATCAGGTCCTCTCAGCAATAAAACTGTTGCACGTACCTACACTGCTCTTCTATAAAAGCCTTTTGAGTTGTTGAGTTGCATATCCCCGTGATATTGCAGTTCCTATATTTCTTTGCTATGTATACAGAGAGGGATCCCCATCCACATCCAACATCGAGAACGCTTTGGCCATCTTGCAGCTGCGCCCTCTCACAGTACAACTCCAACATTGCAACCTCGGCATCTTCTAGGGTGCTTGAATCATCAGGGAAGTAACATGAGCTGGAAAATTACGGAGCGTGTATGTGAATTAACAAACGAAGCACAAGATGCATGTTAAACCAAGTACTAGCTTTTACTCGTGTATAACATCATAGTAGATTCAAATATCTCGCCCAGCATCTTTTCTACCACTCAAAAGCTAGGCATGTGACCATTCCTGATACTAGTGTGCATCATGAAGCACAAACCTGTATTTGAGGTTTTTTCCGAGCACTAGCTTGAAGAATGTGGTCGGCAGCTCGTAGTGCTGGGTTTTAGCTGTGTCCGTTTCGATGGCAATGGGCATGCCTTCAAGTGCTGCATCACAAACCAAACGTAGTGCACGGTAAGTCGGACAGAACAGTAACTAGACAAAATTTTGAATTCGAAATCTCAGGGAAATCGCGGAAAGTAGCGGATATGAACTGATAACTGAAATCTGTACGCACGCGAACTGGCCAGATCTACTGGCAACTGCTACCAGGCGTTTCCCTCGCGAAAAATAAAATAAAAAGGGAAAAATGCTACTGGGTGTTCGCCCAGATATTCGGACACTATTTGCGGAGAGTAGAATGGCAGCGCAGCGACCAGCGAGGGTGGAAGAAACTGCATTTGGGCGGGCGGTGCGTACAGTGGGCGAAGAGGATGAGGTCCTGCAGCTGGAGCGGCGCGGAGGGGAGGTAGCCGAGGCGGAGGCGCTGCGCGAGCAGGAGGCGCGTGAGCCGCCGGGTGACCGCGTCCGGCAGCAGGTTGCGCTCCAGCGCCGCCAGCGCGGACCGCGCCGCTGCCTCGTACGCCCGCGCCGCCACAGCCGCCGCCGCCATCTTGCTCGCTTCCGGCGCCCGGCTGCTGGCTGCCGCTAGGAATTTGTGCTGGGCTGCCGTTTGCTTCCGTGATTGACGTGCTTGGGTTGGTGGCAGCCTAATCGGCTGGGGGTGGTCAGTGGCGCGGCTCGAGTGAACGTAAAACGGACACGTCGCCTCGATAACGAAGCAAAGGGGCACGTGACCGTGGATTTGTCTCAGATAAAAAATGTTGGCGCCGCCTAAAAAAACGTGACAGTGGATGGATGCGGCATCTTCGAGGTTCAGACCATGGCGGCGTCGTTGGCGAAACAAGAACACCACGGTGGCACGGTGATGTCCAAACGAGATGCAAATTCAAATCCAAGAGGGGTGTTCTGGTTTTTCCGAGAAAAGAGTTGTTCTTGTTGAGCATATTGATTATTATGAAAAATGAGATGGCGTAGGATATTATTCTACCTTGCATTGTACTCCTATAAATATATGCCCACGAGGCTCAAGCAATACAATAAATTATTCCACCAATCCTTCTAACATGGTATCAGCATTACTTCGATCCTAAACCCTACCCCGACCGACGATTCTCTATCTTTCAAGAGAAGAGTGAAACGCTTCGTCCCGTCCGCTCCCGCGAGCGGCTGGGCGAAGCCCTAGGCGCCGCCGGCCCTAGCCCTCCCCTACCTCTCCTTCCCCTCGCCGCCGCCAGAGGGCGCGGCCGGGCAAAGCCTGGTCCGCGTCGGCGGCGGCGGGGCTCTCTTCCCTCCTGGCTTGGCGGCGCGCGGCACGGGACGAGGTGGTCGGCGGGAGCGCCGTGCTCGGCGTGGGGCGCGGCGGCGGCGAGGCGCGGCGGCGGCGTTGGCTGGCGTGCTGGTGGCGGTGGCTGCGCGGGCTAGGTGGGGCGTGCCTGCGCGTGGACGGCGGGGCTCGGCCTCTTGATCCAGATCCGGATCGGGTCCCTCCCGCGGGCTGCACGTGGGCGGCGCGGGCCGTGGCGGCGGGGTGGCGTGGCTGGAGGTCGTCGGCGTGCTCGTCGTGCTGTAGACGGCGGCCTGGACGGAGGCGCGTGCGGGGGCCCGGTGGTGGCGGATGGCCCCGGCCAGATCTGTCCGCTATCGCTCCTTGCGGCGAGGGCCGTGGGCGGCGCGGGTTGGCCGCCTCTGCACCGCTCCGGCGTGGTGGTGCTTCGACGTGCTGGCTCGTGGTGGCTCGGTCCGGCGTGTTCGGGTGGATGCGGGTGGCTCGCCGGAAGCGAGAGGTGCGTGTCCGGCGGCTCCGACGCTTGGAGCTCGGCGGGCGGCGCGAGTTGGGCAGTGGTCCGGTGTGGCTGCTGCTCCGGCCGTGGATGGCTCCACGGCAGCTTGGCAGGTCTGGACCGTTTCACGGCGGCGGCCGTCGGTGAGCGGCCTTTTTCGACCTTCGATTCCTCCCCTCGTCGTCCCGGCTCTACCCTCGTCATAGGGCTGGACCGCTCCCAGTTGCGGTCCATTGCTCGTCTCGCGCCCGTGGCTGCGAGACAGAGCTCGTCTCGCGCCCGACAGCAGGACCGAGCTCGTCTCGCGCCCAGCAGCAGGACCGAGCTCGTCTCGCGCCCGACAGCAGGACCGAGCTTGTCTTGCACCCGGTGTAGTAGGACGGGTGATGGAGGCCTTTTTTCGGCCAGCCCTTTGGGTCTCAGCGTTGGGGGCCGTTCAGGGGTGTGTAAAGGAGCGACCTTTCCACTCGTCTCTTTGGTTGGGGTAGCGACGGGTCTCGGGTGCGGTGGTGTCAGGGTCTTGGATGCCGGGGCGGCGGCCCTAGTGGTGGTAGCGCAGTGCTCATGGGCAGATCCCGTGGCTTGGTGTTGCCCGGTGATCATGGCCGTGTGGGCGGCATGGGTGGCAGGGGTGTGGCGTTCGGTGGCGGTGAGTGTTTGCTGGGGTGAAAACCTGTTCTATCCTCGGACGGACCGGCGGCGGCATAGCGCGTTACCTTCTTGAAGGCGTCGTCGCAGCTCTCACTGGTCATTGTGTCGCTCCAGGGGAAACTCTGACCCCCGGGTCAGGCGGTGGCGGCGCGCTAGCGTCGTAACCTTCTTGGAGGCGCCGCCTTGGAGCTCACGATTCGTCATATGTGGCTTCATCTCTTCGCGGTTGCGTGTTCACGGTGGAGGTACCCGGTTGCTCTTGTAGTGTTAGGGGTGGTGTTGCTGCGCTCAGCGCCTATGTATCCCGCCTTGGGTGTGTGGGTCTGTTGTCGTGGGTTGTGTTTGTACTTGAGTTGTGGTTGATCTGTGCTTTATATATAAAGCGGGGCGAAAGCCTTTTTCGGTAAACCCTACCGCCGTCAATTCTGCACCCGTGCGCCGCGCCCGGGGCAGTCAGCCTCCATGACCGCCGCCGGGGGCCGCGCTGCATGTACCTAGGGTTCGTCCGCCGGTCATGTTACCCGGCTGCCCTAGAGATAAAGTATTTTTCATGATCTCTTGATCCGGGTTTTCGCTTTGTCACCGGTCGTTTTGGTCGGCGTTTTCCTTTTTGGTTTTCCGATCTATACTTGATCGGTTTGCGTCGCCCGCCGCCGCCGTCGACCCTCCTCCGCCTCTACTCCGACACCAGCGCGACCGGCAGGCTCTTCACTGATCCGGCGGCCTCGCACGACAGGCCGCCCCTCACGGCCGTCGTCCGCGCGCCGCCCCCCTCGTCGATCTAAGCCGACCGTCACCACCTTCTCCGACCAGGACACCTGCATCGCCCCTACCCGGCGGCCTCGCGCCATGCAGCGGTCCATCATAGTCATCGTCGTGCGCCGGCCCACCCGTCAATCCACGCCACCCGCCTCCGCCACGTCTGCATGGCGCTGCCCTGCGGTCTGCCTCGCCGGCCTCGTCCCCGGCTACGTCGGGTCGACTGCATCAGGCTCGTCGGCTGCCTCAACTCGAGCGCCGCTGCTATGTTGGTCGCTCGGGCCTCGCTGCCCGGGCGCCGACACTGCCAAGTGTCGGTGCTGACACGCTCGTTCGCACGACGTGACACACCATCTGTCACCATCGGCTTCATCTCGGACTCTGCCGCCAACTGCCTCCACCGAGTGGCGTCCTGACCTACGCGATCGGCTTGATGACCCGCTCGCCGTCGTGATCTGCCTCATCTACACCACACGACCGACCTCGCCCGTCGGTTGCGTGCACCTTCGCATGTCCCGTGAAGATCGTCCCTGAGTTCAGCGTGCCCCTCCATCGATCGAGCAACGGGTAGCCGCTGCGTCGCCCCGTCGGGTCGCAGCGCCGCCGCCCCGTGGTTCTCCTGGCGGCTGCAACAACTCGCGCGTCACCGCTGCGTCGCCTCTTCGGGCCGTAGTGCCGCGATACGCGGTCCCCGCCGCCCCGAGGCCGTCCTCGCGGTTGCATCAACCCGCGCTCCGCCGCCCCTTCAGGTTGTAGCGCCGCGGCCCGCGGTCCCCGCTGCCGCCCGAGGTCTTCCCACCATCGCCCTGACCCATCTGCTGCCACCACGTCGCCCCTTCGGCCCGTAGCGCCGCGGCCCGCAGTCCACTCCGCCGTCACCGTGCGTCGACCTCACGTGGTATGCATCGCGTCGTCTCCCTCGGCGCGGGAACGCCACAGTCCGCGTCATTCTTCATCTACTTCAAGCATCGCCGCCGCACTTCTAACCTAGCCGCCGCAATTGCTCTTCTTTGGCCGCTGCCGCGACTACCCATGTAGTCGTCGCTGCCCGTCCAACCCCTTCGTCTTCGTCCAGCACCAGCCAGTCGCTAGCGTCCCCATCATCTACCTAGACAACTTCATCTACTTCGACAACCACGGGCGACATCGGCCCCGCGCCGATTGGCGCCGCAACCGTCGTCGAGAGTTTCTCTGCTGGTCTCTTCGTGTTGGGGAACATAGTAATAATTCGAAAAAATTCCTACGTGTCATCAAGATCAATCTAGGAGATGCTAGCAATGAGAGAGAGGGAGTGCATCTTCATACCCTTGAAGATCGCTAAGCGGAAGCGTTACAAGAACGCGGTTGATGGAGTCGTAGTCGCGCTGATTCAAATTGCGGAAGATCCGATCCAAGCACCGAATGGACGGTGCCTCTGCGTTCAACACACGTATAGCCCGGGGATGTCTCCTACTTCTTGATCCAGCAAGGGGGAAGGAGAAGTTGAGGGAGAACTCCGACAGCATGACTGCGTGGTGGTGGAGCTTGTGGTTCGCCGGCAGAGCTTCGCCGAGCTCAACGGAGGAGGAGGAGAAGGAGGAGGAGGTGTAGGAGGGGGAGGGCTGCGCCAGGGGCTGAGGTGCGGCTGCCCTCCCACCCCCTCTATTTATAGGGTGAAGGAGAGAGGGGGCCGCCCCCCTAGATGCATCTAGAGGGGGGGCCAAGGGGGGAGACTTCCCCCCAAGCATGTGGGAGGCGCCCCCACCCCCTAGGGTTTCCAACCGTAGGCGCCTTGGGACCTTGGGGGGCACACCAACCCACTAGGGGGCTGGTTCCCACCCATATTCAGCCCATTTGGTCCCCGGGGTAGGTGGCCCCACCCGGTGGACCCCCGGACACCTTTCGGTGGTCCCGGTACAATACCGATAACCCCTGAAACCTTTCCGGCGACTGAAATTGGACTTCCCATATATAAATCTTCACCTCCGAACCATTCTGGAACTCCTCGAGACGTCCGGGATCTCATCTGGGACTCCGAACAACTTTTGGTAACCACATAAAATTTCCCATTACAACTCTAGCGTCACCGAACCTTAAGTGTGTAGGCCCTATGGGTTCGGGAGACATGCAAACATGACCGAGACATCTCTCCGGCCAATAACCAATAGCGAGATCTGGATACCCATATTGGCTCCCACATGTTCCACGATGATCTCACCGGATGAACCACGATGTCGGGGATTCAATCAACCCCGTATACAATTCCCTTTGTCCATTGGTATGTTACTTGCCCGAGATCCGATCGTCCGTATTCCCGTACCTCATTCAATGTCGTTACCGGAAAGTCTCTTTACTCATTCCGTAATGCATGATCCCGTGTGTAAGTGCATCTAGTGCCACCCCTAGTTGGTTTTGGAGTATTGACGACAAAGTTGGTTGAGGGACTAATGTGTTTGTGAGAATTGCAGGATAACGCGGGTAGTAGTCCCATATTGATTCGGTGTACCTACCAGAGATGACCCCTAAAAATGTGTGAAGACATTGAAGACAATGGTGGCCTGTGAAGATATTCACATTGAAGACTATGACAAGAAAAGACATCGCATGAAGACTATGGAGTGCGAAGACATAGTTGTTTTCGTAGTTTCCTTTTCTTCTTTGTTTAGCCATAGGAACCACTGTACTGTTAAGTGGGGTCCAAGTGAACGAAGTCAGAGTGACTGAGGTGATGCTCAACCACATCCTATGTCTTCTAGCAAAGACAATGAGAGCAAATCTTATCCAGAGCTAGACGAGTCAGCTTGGCTTGTAGCTCAAGCTAAGATGCCGCGTGTGTTTGAAATCTAACCGTTGGACACGTGTCAGTTCCTTAGTGACCCAGGGTCATTTTGGACAAATCAGGTCAGGTTGCCTCCTGGCTATAAATAGCCCACCCCCTACACCATAAATTGGTGGCTGATCAGAGTTAGTGCACGACTTTTGTCGTTTGAGAGCAACCCACCTCCGAAGCCTTTGAGAGAGAATCCTTGCGAGGACAAAGCCCAAAACACCCAGAGCCAAAGAGTGTTAGGCATAACCGAAGTCTTTCTGTCTGCATGATCTGAAGACTTATTACACTTGAGGACTCTGAATCCTCCAGCCGGTTAGGCGTCGAGTTCTGAGCATTCAAGAGTCATTGTGGATTGCTAGTGAACGAAGTCTGTGAAGGTTTGGAAGTCTCCCTTGAAGACTTACCAGAGTGATTGGGCGAGGACTAAGTGTTCTTAGCTCAAGGGGAATAAGGTGAAGACACGGTCTTATGAGTTGAATCTCAGCCTCCCTAACCAGACGTATAGTTGTCACGGAAACTGGAACTGGTCCAACAAATCCCTTGTCCTCTCTGAGCAACTGGTTCTATCCTACCTCTCTCACTTTACTTACAGTTTGTCTTCGTGAAGTCTTTGCCCACTTGCCTGATCTGATTGACTTCACTGTGTGAAGACTGTTGTTTGTTTGGCTTCACACTATCTTCCATCCTGATCCATACTACCTAGCTGCTGATAGTCTTCGTGCTTTCACTACATTGCTTACTTGACTATGGCTTGTCTAGTGTAGTCTACCTTCCGCTGCATATCAATAGGTTCATTTCTATTGTTTGTCTTCAAAACACCCCTGTTTTGAAGGCTTTCATAAAAATCGCCTATTCACCCCCCTCTAGTCGAATACTAGCACTTTCAATTGGTATCAGAGCAAGGTGCTCCCTTGTTCTGTGTGATTCGGTTTAACCACCTGGAGATTAGCTATGTCGACTACAGGGATAATCAAAGTCTCCGCTGCGTGCCCTGTCGTTGATGGCACTGATTACCCCTACTGGAAGAATAAGATGCGTATGCATCTTGAAGCCATTGACGTCGATCTCTGGTATGTCGTCAAGAACAGTGTTCCCAAGGCCGGTGAAGGTGTTACTCCTGTTGATGTCAAGAAGTTCATCCAACTAGAATCAACTGCCAAGAATATCATTTGTGGTCATCTGACCAAAGGGCAGTATGGTCATGTGAGTGCTTTGGAAACTGTGAAGCTAGTCTGGGACTGGCTCTCCAAGGTCAACGAAGGCGTATCAACACAGAGAGATTCAAGGATTAGTATTCTTCGCAATCTCTTCAACCGCTTCAAGAGAAATGACAATGAGAATGTCCGGTTCACATTTGATCGCCTCACTGATATCACAAACGAGCTTCATGCACTCGGTGCCACTGAGATCACCAAGCATGAATCGTCAAGACACTTCTGAGATCTCTTGACAGCTCATTTGACACACTGGCCCTGATGATTCAAGAGCGCCCTGACTTCAAGACTCTCGATCCGTCTGACATACTTGAGAGGCTCAACACACATGAGTTCCAGCTATCTGAGAAAAGAGATATATATGGTCGCAACTATGGCCGTACTCACGCTTTGAAGGCAAAGGCTATCTCCTCATCTAAAGAAGAATCTGACTGCAGTTCTGGGGATCCTGAAGACATTGGAAAGGATCTTGCTATGCTTGTGAAGAAGTTCCAGAAGTTTGCCAAGAAGAAAGACTTCAAAAAGTCTTCAAGATCCAGCTCAAGAAGTGACGAAGCTTCCTCTCGTGATCACAAGAAGAGAACCTGTCACAAGTGCAAGAAACCTGGTCACTACATATCTGAGTGTCCACGGTGGGAAAATGATACAAAGAAGAAGAAGAAGGGCAAGGAATATGATTCTGATGACAAGAAGAAGAAGAAATCCTCAAAGTCTTCTTCCAAGTCTTCATCGAAGTCTTCATCACACAATAAGAGCTCATCAAGCAAGGCTCGTGCTTTTGTTGGCAAGGAGATGGATTCAGAGGAGGAGTCTGCATCTGAGGAGGCAGAGGTGGAGTCCGAAGAGGAATCTGATTCTGGAGTAGGAAGCCTGGATCTAGCTTCTGCATACGTCGCCAAGTCCATCTTCAACACTGAAGACAATGGCCTCGTCACCAACGCTCATGCCAAGGATGAGGATGACTATGCTCCCACCTACTGCTTCATGGCACATGGTGCCAAGGTAAACTCACGCGATGCTTACTTTCAAACATCAAGTGAAGATGACTCTGAATGTGAATCTAAACCTAGCTACAAAACACTTGCTAAAATTGCAACTGAACAACAGAATGCCATGGAATATATTCAAAAGTTGTTAGACAAAGGCGATGACCTGTTGGACGCAGAAATGACCCAAACTCTGTCCTTAATTGAAGACATTAAAAATCTTCATGTTAAGTACGAGGAACTTGAAACTCGTCATGAATCGCTCTCAACTTGTCATGAAAAGCTTTCCTATGATTATCTTCAAAGAAAGCAAGAGCTTGACAGTTGAGATCGGCTCATGAAGATCTTCAAAAGGAGAACGAGTCACTTCGTGCTCAACAGATCAGTTCCGCTCAGGAAGGATTTGAACCACCATGCCTAAAATGTATTGAGCGTGATAACGCTGTCTCTGTTGCTGAATGTTCAACTGCTACTACTGTTGCAATATCTTCAACTGCTAATGTGGTAACTAACCCCTCAGCCGAGGATACCACTACTATTGTTGATGAGAATGCCAGGTTGAAGTCATTACTTGAGACAAGAATGTACAAAAGTCTCAAAGGGCATCAGACACTATGTGATGTCCTTAAAAAGCAGATTCTGAACCGAAACCCTAGGAAAGAGGGTGTTGGGTTCGAGAGGAAAATGAATGTTGATGGTTCTTACTGGATGCCTGAGCAGTACCCCAAAACCACAAGGGTTGCTGCTAAGGGACCTTCAGTGGATCCATCTACCTTATCTGACTTCACTAGTGTTGACCCAATTATCATTGATGAATCCTTTGATGCAAACTATAAACTGTTCAATAATCGGAATGGTGAAGTGTTTGCCATGTATATTGGTACTAACTGCAGGAATGGACCACCTCTTAAGAAGATCCGTGTACCCAAGCGTTGTCTAGAAAGTCTTCCCGTGAATGTCATCATGACACCACCAGGGAAGAAGACAAACCATAGACCAAAGACTTCATATGGTCCAAAGGCTTCATACAAACAAAGGACTCACCTGAGTCACCCTAACGCCAATGTTTTGCAAGGAAATCATACTCAGACCTTTGAATATGAGCGTGTTTCATCAAACCGCTATGTTCATAAGCCTAAGAACTTTTCTGCTTATTCTTATGAGTATTATTCTCCTCCTGCAAGGCTATTTGCTAGGGCTCCAAAGCCGAAGTTCTCAGATGCTGCACTTAGACTCATTGCTTCTAAGCCACCCCTGAAGATGTGGGTGGTTAAGAAAACTTAACTCTCTTTTGCAGGGAAAGGTCTCCAGCCGGAAATCAAAGGCGTCTGATGCTTATGCTGGGGACCTTAAACATCTTGTGGGATGCAAGATAAAATGTCCAAATGGTCTTACTATGTATTTCGTCCCGGGATTCCTTGACACTCATCCTATCTATCCTAACCAAGATCTGAACTTCTATGTTCCGCTTGTTTGTCAAATGTTTCTGCTTCACAACTCTCTTGGTGAAGCCTATCCCCCAAACTATACTGTAGGCTATGACACCTCAAGCTTCAGAATGGATTATGGATAGTGGCTGCGCCAACCACATGACTGGTGATCGAAGTCTTCTGATGGATTCAACCCTTCGCCCGTCCGATAAAAGTCATATCACATTTGCTGACACTGGTAAAAGTAAGGTATTGGGTCTTGGTAGAGTTGCAATCTCAAAGGATTAGCACATGGATAAAGTGATGCTTGTTGAATCCCTTGGTTTCAACTTAATGTCTGTATCAATGCTATGTGATTTGAACATGATTGTGATACTTGGAAAATATCGTTGCCTTGTCCTTATGGAATCTGACAAATCTGTAGTCTTTGAAGGGTATCGAAAAGATGATTTGTATAGGGTAGATTTTTCAGCAGGACCACAGCTTGCCGTATGTCTTCTAGCAAAAGCTTCAGAGTGCCGGCTCTGGCATCGGAGGCTAGGACATGTGGGCATGAGTAACTTGTACACTCTTGCGAAGAAGAAGCATGTCGTGGGCATCGAAGGTGTCAAGTTCAAGAAGGACTATCTGTGTGGTGCCTGTGAAGCTGGGAAGATGACTAGGGCCAAGCATCCCTCGAAGACAATCATGACGACATCTCAACCTTTCGAGCTGCTTCACATGGACTTATTCGGCCCTACTCACTATTCTACTCTTATACCACTGCTTGTCTCTATGGTTTCGTTATTGTTGATGATTACTCAAGATATACATGGGTGCATATAATTCTATATAAGACTGAAGTGCAGGATGTCTTCAGACGTTTCGCCAATCGTGCCATGACGAACTATGGCGTCAAGATCAAGCACATCAGAAGTGACAATGGCACAGAATTCAAGAACACCGGCCTCGACACTTATCTTGATACACTAGGCATCACTCATGAGTTTTCTACTCCCTACACACCTCAACAGAATGGCATCATGGAGCGTAAGAACAGAACCCTCATCGAGATGGCTCGGATGATGCTCGATGAGTACAAGACTCCAAGAAAATTTTGGCCTGAAGCCATTGATACTGCATGCCATGTCATCAACCGGGTTTATCTTCACAAGCTTCTAAAGAAAACATCATATGAGCTACTAACTGGTAAGAAGCCAAACGTCAGTTACTTTAGAGTATTTGGTGCTAGGTGCTGGATCAAGGATCCACATCACACTTCAAAATTTGCACTGAAAGCACATGAAGGTTTTATGCTTGGATACAGAAAGGATTAGCACTCCTACAAAGTCTTCAACCTCTTTCACTATAAAGTGGTTGAAACTATGGATGTGCGGTTCGATGAGACTAACGGCTCACAAAGAGAGTACCTGCCAAATGTGATAGATGAAGTCCCTCCTAGTGAATCTAGCAAGCTCATGGGTACTGGAGAAATCATACCTTCTGAAGCGCAGGCTGGAGACGAACTCATCATTGCACCAAGTCAACCTGAAGACAATGCTCAGCCCGAAGTCAATGCTGAAGCTGAAGACAATGATCTGTAAGGGCAAAATCTTCGTCCAGTACATCCCTGTGTTGCAAATGAAGTACAAATTGAGAAGATAATTGACAGCATCAATGCACCTGGTCCGCTCACTCGTTCAAGAGCAACACAACTAGCAAATTTCTGTGGGCACTTTGCATTTGTCTCTATATCTGAAACCAAGAAAGTTGTTGAAGCCTTTATGGAACCTGGATTCAAGCTATGCAAGAAGAGCTTCATCAGTTCGAGCTGAATAATGTCTGGGAACTGGTCAAGCATCCTGATCCTCGCAAGCACAATATCATTGGCACCAAATGGATCTATCGCAACAAACAAGATGAGCATGGTCAAGTTGTCAGAAACAAGGCTTGTCTGGTTGCTCAAGGTTACACTCAAATAGAAGGGATTGACTTCGATGAAACATTTGCCCCCGTGGCAAGACTTGAAGCCATTCGCATACTACTAGCATATGCCAACCATCACAACATCCTTCTGTACCAAATGGATGTGAAGAGTGCCTTTCTCAATGGCAAGATTGAAGAAGAAGTGTATGTTGCACAACCACCTGGCTTTGAAGATCCAAAACATCCTGATATGGTGTACAAGCTCAACAAGGCAATGTATGGCCTCAAACAAGCTCCTCGCGCTTGGTATGACACCCTCAAAGACTTCCTGAAGAGCAAAGGCTTCAAACCTGGTTCTCTAGATCCAACATTCTTCATGAAGTCATTATGACGGTGAACTGTTTGTGTGCCAAATCTATGTGGATGACATTATCTTCGGCTGCACCAACAAGAGATACAGTGATGAGTTTGGGCACATGATGCAAGAGCAATATCAGATGTCCATGATGGGTGAGCTGAAGTTCTTCCTTGGTCTTCAAATCTATCAGCAGAGGAATGGCATCTTTATATCACAAGAGAAATACCTCAAAGATTGCCTGAAGAAGTTTGGAATGCAAGACTGCAAAGGATACACGACGCCAATGCCAACCAAAAGTCATCTGGGTCCTGACGATAATGGTAAAGAGTTCTATCAAAAGGTATACCGCTGCATGATTTGTTCCTTACTTTACTTATGTGCATCTAGGCCAGATATAATGCTTAGCGTTTGCATGTGTGCCTGATTCCAAGTGACACAAAAGGAGTCGCATCACCTAGCGGTGAAGCGAATACTTCGATATTTGGCTTACACCCCAACAATAGGATTATGGTATCCAAAGGGCTCAACATTTGATCTGATTGGGTATTCTAATGCTGATTATGCTGGTGACAAGGTTGATCGCAAATCCACCTCAGGAACATGTCACTTTATCAGTCCATCACTTGTCTGTTGGTCTTCAAAGAAGTAGAACTGTGTGTCACTCTCCACTGCTAAATCTGAATACATTGATGTTGGATCGTGCTATGCTCAGCTTCTATGGATGAAGCAAACTCTCAAGGACTATGTCATCAACACGAAGAATGTACCACTCTTCTGTAACAATGAAAGCGCCATCAAGCTTTCCAAGAATCCAGCTCAGCACTCGAACACAAAGCACATTCAGATCCGTCATCACTTTCTCAGATATCATGTCAACAAGGAAGACATTGATATCATTCACGTCAACACTGAAGAGCAATTGGCAGATATCTTCACTAAGCCCTTGGATGAGAAAAGGTTTTGCAAGTTGCGGTGTGAGCTATATATCTTAGAATCCTCAAATGTCCTGTGAATGGACACACATCCTAACGCTTATGCATGTTGACGACTTAGATGTGCAACACACGAAACGTATATCTTCAATCAATGAAGACTTACATTCTGAGTGTGAATACATTAATGTGGAATTTGACTTCGGAGCGCCACGATAATTGTGCGTCGTGTCTGGGTCTAATACTTCCTATACGGTGGGTAACGCCACCACCAAATTCTTATTGAAGTGTTTCTCTTGGTGTTATAATTGCAAAGTCTTCACATTTGGATTGTCTTCAACATTGATTTGTCTTCATGATTTATCTTCGCAATGTTGAGTTGGTTCATATATATATATATATATATATATATATATATATTTGTGTTCTGTCCTCTACATCATTCACTTATAGCTATGTCCTCACTCTTGAATCTTTTGATCTAAGTGAATATGATCGAACCCTAACCTATTCTGTGCTTCTACCTCAACTCTATCTGTCCAAATCATATGCATTCTATTGAAACCTGTCGATTGTCTTCTCTGAGTCCTTGTCAGCAGAGGACAATCTGACAAACATTTAATCTGTTTTAATGATGCATCCTTATTGCCTGAAAACTGGAGAAGTCGGAACGACCACCCGACAATCCAGGCGTGCGTGGGAACATGGAACAACTCTCAATGAGTTGCATGCATGCCACGTGTCTCTCAGATGTGAACCGCCAGAGGCACCTGCATAATTGTGCTGCGCCGTCCTCCTCCTTCTTAGAAATACACACCCATGCGGTCATTATCCTTTCTTCCACCTCGCCACCTCGCACAAACCCTAGCGCCTCCGCTAGCTCGTGTCGACGCCAAAGATGAAGTGCTTAGCTGCCGCAACCTCTTCGACGCCGTCCTCACGCCAGCCGCGGACCACGTCCTCTCTGCCGCCGCCATAGGTGTCTTCCACCGCCAAGTTAGGGTGTGGGAGATTGAACTGCTCGGCTTCTCTTCCAACCCGTCTAGCAGTTCATCTGGGGTAAATAAATCTTACTTTTTACTGCCTTTTAGATCTGTCAAATCCGTCCACTTTATCCAAAAGTGGTTTCTGAACTTCCAAATCTGGATTTGTTCTCGTCTGCATCTCATACCATGCTAAGTATATTCACTTATGCTTGATAACTAGTTAGATTCCTCATCTGTACTTATTCATGGATTCGTACAAATCCGGAACCAACTCTCTCCAAATAAGTGAATGTCTTCGTACTATGAGGTCAATGTCTTCTAAACTGATTTATCTTCAAAATCTTCTAAGAATGCATATGACCTCTTCCCTTTCCCTCGCATCTCTAATGTTGTTACAGGTACATGTCCGTGGGAGAATCCATTGGTTCTCATAGTCTGCATTCATTTGCAGAATACTTATAACATCACATTGAATCACCTGAAGCCAGTTCTTGTTTGAAGCCAATCAGACGGAAGCCATTCACTATACTGAAGCCAATCAACTTGAATATTATGGCTTCAGAAAAGTCTGCTTAGAAGGGTGGCAGGCAACGCCGAGGTAACACAACACTTGATCTGCCTCCTGCCTTGTATGAGCAATACAAATCATACCCTGACGAAAACTACAACCGGATTCAGTGGATCCAAAGATATTGGGCTGAGGAATGGTTCAAGTACAGATTCGTCACGCCTGAATACGCTCAGAAGAACGCCATCAAGCACCCATGGGGAGACTGTTT
Organism: Triticum aestivum; assembly: GCF_018294505.1. NCBI lineage: Eukaryota > Viridiplantae > Streptophyta > Magnoliopsida > Poales > Poaceae > Triticum > Triticum aestivum. The sequence continues at coordinate 489,173,916 of NC_057813.1, forward strand.
GTATCACGACTTGGTGCCGAAAAACAAGGCTGGAGCCATTGCACAAGAATTCTATCCTTGCATGGTCAAAGGACCGCAGCCTGAAAATGCCGACCCATCTTCCTTATTATGGTGTCGTGATGACAATCTCTTTAAGCGCAACTATCAGTTTGCCAAAGATTCAACTGCCCAGAACGCAAAGGACTATGGCCTCAACTTCAACCCTGGACCCTCTGCTCCCAGATCTGATGGGACACGTGAAGCGAATGAAAACAGAATTGACCCCTTTGCTAATTTTGATGGGCTTCTATCTCACATTGCTGCTCAGAGAGCAGCAGTGGAGCAATCTGATGGTGAGGCTGACACTGAAGCTGCTCCCTCACCTCCCAAGGAAAATAAGAAGAAGAAGGCAAAATCTTCAAAGCCATCTTCATCACCAAAAGCTTCAGTAAGGAAGCCACTGAAGATTGCACCGCCTAAATCCAGTGTGCAGTCTGAAGACTTATCTCGCGTGTCCAAGAGGGCCAAGAAGCCATTGCCCTAGAAGGCCACTGGGCAACCACTGACACCATTCGCTGTGCTACGCAACAAAGATGAAGCCATTGATTTGTCCAGTGATGAAGATCTTGCTGATGATGCTCTGGAAATGCTTATCAAGAGCAAGCAAGAAGCTGAAATCTTCAACGATCTACCCCTCTTTGATGTTGATATTCTAAATAACTTCATCGATGAGTGGTTTGATAACCAGGACATCAGTATTGATGATCTTCAGCTCCCCGTGGACATCATCGTCACCTTCCATGGTGCCATCTCTGGTGAACTGGCCTTGGCTCAGAAGATTGTCGAGCTGAAGAACAAGATTGATTATGAGAAGGCTCACTTCAAGAAGAACATGGACAAGCTCAGTGTGGCAGATGTTCAAATCTTCAAGAAGATGTTGCATGACCTCAACAAGGAGTTCCACAAGAAACGCACTGAAGCTAAAGTCTCAAGGCAGCGCATGAAGTATCTTGCTGAGAAATGTGTTCAAGCCCATAATGAAGCTGAGAAGCGAAAAGCTCTTGGGTGGCCTAGCATTGATCCCAGGATGGCTGCCAAGAAGAAGTCTGCTAAGACCCACACTACACCAAGGCAGGAAGAACCTCGCATTGTCTTCCCTGCCAGTATGACAGGCTCGAAGCCTAAGGTCCCCTCAGCAGCTTCTGAATTGAAGAAGACAAGAGCGGCTGAAGCTGAAGCCAAGAAGCGCAAGCACAAGGATGTATTTGACGATGCTCCTTCTAAGAAGAAGCTGAAGACTAAGGGGACCAAGTCTTCAAAGAAAGAGCGTGCTGCAGCCTCTCAGCCACTCATTGTTGAACCCATCTCAGTTGCTCCCCCTGCTACCACAAACCAAGAACGTCGAGTTGTACTACACTAGCCTGCTTCCACAGAGGCTCATGAAGAAGAGCAAGTTCCAGCTGTTGACCCCAACGCAGCTGAAGACATTGGTCATGAAGACAATGTTGTTGATGACGAAGTCCTTCCTCAGCTAGAGCATTAGTTGGTATCATCGCCTGCTCCAACGAGCAGTGAATACATCAGCATTGGTCGTCCATTGATGCCAATTGCTCAGGATGATTCATGGGCTGAGCGCCTGCAAGAAGAAATCCCAGTTCGTGATGCAACACCCTGCACTCCACCAGCGCAAGTCACCAACCCAATGGTGAATGATGACGACTACATGGAGACCACTCCATCGCCAAAGGCGTCGCCCATGTTCTAACAGCTTCGCAAAGGCCTCAGGCCATCGGTCTCCATGTCAACCATCCCAGAAGAAGATTCACAACAATCCAGCTCAGTGGCACGTCAAGTGTTCCCTGAAGAGAATCCTTCTGCGACGGTTCCTGAGTCTGAAGCCAAAGCTGCTGAAGACATTCCGGCTGCATCAGCCGATGAAGAAGAAAGAGAAACAAGAGAAGAGAGAGTTGCTACACCCCCTGCCCTAGATGAAGTCATTCTCTAGGAGAATGTGACTGTGCAAGACCCTCTGGTCGTTGACCATATGGAGGTTGAGAATGTTGAGGCTGCCACAAACACTGCTGAAGCCAATGACCATGTCTTGGCTGAAGATCGTGTGGAGCCTAAAGCCAATGTTGTGCCTGAAGCCAATGAGAATCTTGAAGCTTCTGTCACGCCGGTCCCCACTGACGGCGTTGTTCCTCCCCCAAGGCCTCACACAATGGAGTTGGCTTACAACCGTGATATGGATTTGGTCACTGTTCACTGGCCTGTCCTGGTACCTCCCACTGGTCCTGGACCGCAATATGACTATCACGTGCAGCAGCGACCACAAGTGCAGAAGCCTAAGCCAAGACTGCCAAGACTTCCAGGTGCCGCTACATCTCCTGGATCTTTCAGTGTCAATAGCTTCAGAGCACACAACACCTTCTTTGATATTGATAAGAATCCCTAATCGAAACCAAGGATATCCTCAGATCACTTCTAGAGCCATCAACAACGCAACTACTACTCCTGTGTTCTCTACAACTAAGAGAGAATCTTCCCTCACACGCGCCTTGATTGTGAAGCTATGGCTGGGCTCCCCTGTCTTGAAGAAGCTATGGATTGCTTTCGTGGTGCTGGCCTTCTGGAATTCATCACAGCCAAAGAGCACTGGAATGAAGAGCTTCTACTGCAGTTCTATGCTATTCTTCACATACGTGGATACAACCGGGATCCGAAGACATGGATCCTTGAGTGGATGACAAGTGATGTGCACCATGAAGCCAAAGCTCAGGACATCATTGAGCTTACCTCCCTTCCCACTCCAGGTGAATTGTACGAGCCTGGTTGTCAACGCCACACAGAAGGACTGCAGAGCATTTTTCAGCGGCCTGAACCCAATATGAGTCAGATGCTCAGCATGATGAAGCCATTGCCTCAAGATGCAGAATATCCAAAGGAATTCTTTGTCCAGGACCTCGAGTACTTGCCCCGCATAGTTTATCATATCCTGAGGCATACTTGTCGGTGTACTAGAGTAGGGGTACCCTAGTATCCCGAACTTGTGCACGGGCAGTGGCAGCACCCCGCGGCAAGGCTTGCCGGGTGACCGCCAAGGTCCCCCGTGGTTCCTGTGGAGCCATTCAAGAACAAAGTATTCAAGCCAAGGAGACAAGGCCCCGGCAAGAGGAGCTTGCCGGGAAGGCCAACCAAGGCATCTCAAGGAACTTGTCGCGACGCGCCACGCGTCCCGGCGAGGCCCGGTGAGCGACAAGCTTCCGGACGCGACAAGGCAACGACCACGGCAAGGCGCTTGCCGCGGCAAAGCTACCACCCTATACCCGCGCTCCAGCACATCCACCAACGTGTCGCCCTGGGGCCTTTCCAGGCGCGCGTGGCAGGAGGCTGTGCAGCCAGCGGTGCGCGGTGGCAAGCGGCGCTGACAAGATTGCCATCGTGGCGAGCGGTGGCGCCCCTGACGGTCCTTTTTTGCACTATTTGGGCGACGTAGACGGGCATTTAATGCCTTTGTCCCTTGCTGTTAGGGTTAGGTATGATACACTGTACAGGTAGCTGTACCAACCCCAATCCCTTTTCCATTTTTACCCTTGTCTACGTTGCCACCTGTCGGTGACCCCTTTAGCATATAAAAGGAGGCCCATGCGCAACGTAGGAAGGGGTACGAAGGCAGAAAAACACTCACGCTCGGTCTCGTTAGCAGCTAGTGTGTACTGTAGCACTCAGTGCTCCTGAGTAAGAACTCAATACACTCAGACATGCAGCAGTAGGAGTATTATCTCTCCGGAGAGCTCCGAAGCTGGGTAAAACCGCTCGTGTGCTTCGCCTCGATCTGCTCTTCATGCGATCTCCGCCCCTCGCCGAACCGAAAGGGGCCCGGCCCGCCGGTCCCCATAGGTGTTCGTGGATCAGCCTCCCCGACAATACTCTATGGCCAATCAAGGGACATTCTTCTGAAACCAAACTTGAAGGCGCCATGAAGACTTTGGTTTTCTATATTGTCAATGGCATCAAGTTCAACTCCCAGTATTTCTTCATCAGACAACTTGCTGCATCTAGGATTGATCTGTTTGTCCTAAAGTTTTATGCTCCATGGGTGATGCGCCAAATCAAGCTCCATTCAACTGTCAACTATCAGCCTTCAGCACGCAACCATCTAGTCTTCTTGCCTGAGGTTGATCTATCAGTTGAAGCCATCTACCCCGAGCCTGCCAAGGAGCCAATATATCTTCACAATGCTGATCATCAACGCTTCACGCAGCCCATCGAAGGTGTTCATGTTCCAAATGCTGTTGTTCCTGCTTATCCTCTTGCTGGCAATGTGCGTCTACCTCACCGTGCCAATACCGAAGCCACTGCCAGTACTATTGCTCAAAGGCCTCGGAAGCGTTCTCGGGTCCTCAATGACCGAGAGCTACTTCTGGCCTTACATCAGAAGCAGGACAAGCACCATGACTGGCTGAAGCGTCAGATGCATAGTCTCTTGGTGGATGTCAATCGCATTCACAATTTGGCTACCAAGAACTCTTTCGTTGCCCATGAGAATGCACGGCGGTCCTGGAAGAGCCTAACTCTGCTATGTTCTGAAGATGATCTTCGAGCAGATGGCTTCACCAAAAGCTTCAAGTTTGACTCCAGGCCTGCACCTAATGCAAGCTGGCGCCGTACTCCCTCACTTGAAGACTTTGAGTATTCATCTTCGGCTGCAACTGTTGTTGCGAATGTCGTCGATGAAGAAGACGACACCACTTCACCAACAATGTCTGCAGTGCATATCGACTCTACACCAGGCCCCTCTGCTCCACCATCTGCTCCTTCTGGGAACGAGAAGATGCTCTATGTCTTCAAACCTTTTTTGGTCATTACTGACAAAAGGGGGAGAAGCATATGAATTGACAGTCTTCAAGCGGGTCCTTATGGGTGGCTGCATTATTTTGCCAAGTACTTACAACTCTCGTCTTTTGAAACATTTGGTTCTCTGAGTTGTAACACTTAAACTTGATGGTTATCTGCTACTTTTTCTGCTATTCTGTGATGTGATGATAAATTCCGCATGAAGTCATTCTGCATACGTCCATTTTCCATTATGCATATCATTATCTTATTTACTTACTTATATGCATAATGCATTGTCTTCACAATTTGATGATGGCCTCCACAAAGCAAAACCTGCCATGTACATTTGCACATCTTCAGGGGGAGCCTCATCATATGTATGAAGACAATACTCACAACACTAAACTTTCACATACTTTTATCCCCGTTGAAAACTTCAACCAGTTTGTCATCAATCACCAAAAGGGGGAGATTGTAAGTGCATCTAGTGCCACCCCTAGTTGGTTTTGGAGTATTGACGACAAAGTTGGTTGAGGGACTAATGTGTTTGTGAGAATTGCAGGATAACACAGGTAGTAGTCCCATATTGATTCGGTGTACCTACCAGAGATGACCCCTAAAAATGTGTGAAGACATTGAAGACAACGTTGGTCTGTGAAGACATTCACATTGAAGACTATGACAAGAGAAGACATCACGTGAAGACTATGGAGTGCGAAGACATAGTTGTTTTCGTTTCTTCTTTGTTGAGTCATAGGAACCACCGTACTGTTAAGTGGGTCCAAGTGAACAAAGTCAGAGTGACTGAGGTGATGCTCAACCAAATCCTATGTCTTCGAGCGAAGACAATGGGAGAAAATCTTATCCAGAGCTAGACAAGTCAGCTTGGCTTGTAGCTCAAGTTAAGCTGCCACGTGTGTTTGAAATCTAATCGTTGGACACGTGTCAGTTCCTTGGTGACCCAGGGTCATTTTGGACAAATCAAGCCGGGTTGCCTCCTGGATATAAATAGCCCACCCCCTACACCATAAATTGGTGGCTGCTCAGAATTAGTGCATGGCTTTTATCGTTTGAGAGCAACCCACCTCTAAAGCCTTTGAGAGAGAATCCTTGTGAGGATAAAGCCCAAAACACCCAGAGCCAAAGAGTGTTAGGCATCACTGAAGTCTTTCTGTCCGCGTGATCTGAAGACTTATTACACTTGAGGATTGTGAATCCTCCAGCCAGTTAGGCGTTGCGTTTTGAGCATCCAAGAGTCATTATGGATTGCCCGTGAACAAAGTCTGTGAAGGTTTGGAAGTCTCCCTTGAAGACTTACCAGAGTGATTGGGCGAGGACTAAGTGTTCTTAGCTCAAGGGGAATAAGGTGAAGACACGGTCTTCTGAGTTGAATCTCAGCCTCCCTAACCAGACGTACAGTTGTCACAACAACTGGAACTGGTCCAACAAATCCCTTGTCCTCTCCGAGCAACTGGTTCTATCCTACCTCTCTCACTTTACTTACAGTTTGTCTTCGTGAAGTCTTTGCCCACTTGCCTGATCTGATTGACTTCACTGTGTGAAGACTGTTGTTTGTTTGGCTTCACACTATCTTCCATCCTGATCCATACTACCTAGCTGCTGATAGTCTTCGTGCTTTCACTACATTGCTTACTTGACTATGGCTTGTCTAGTGTAGTCTACCTTCCGTTGCATATCAATAGGTTCATTTCTATTGTTTGTCTTCAAAACACCCCTGTTTTGAAGACTTTCATAAAAATCGCCTATTCACCCCCCCTCTAGTCGAATACTAGCACTTTCACTGTGGCTAACTCCTTAGTCACATTGAGCTCATTATGATGATGCATTACCGAGTGGGCCCAGAGATACCTCTCCGTCATACGGAGTGACAAATCCCAGTCTCGATTCGTGCCAACCCAGCAGACACTTTCGGAGATACCTATAGTGCACCTTTATGGTCACCCAGTTACATTGTGATGTTTGATACACCCAAAGAATTCCTATGGCATCCGGGAGTTGCACAATCTCATGGTCTAAGGAAAGATACTTGACCTTAGAAAAGCTCTAGCAAACGAACTACACGATCTTGTGCTATGATTAGGATTGGGTCTTGTCCATCACATCATTCCCCTAATGATGTGATCTCGTTATCAATGACATCCAATGTCCATGGTCAGGAAACCATAACCAACTATTGATCAACGATCTAGTCAACTAGAGGCTCACTAGGGACATGTTGTGGTCTATGCATTCACACATGTATTACCGTTTCCGGCTAATACAATTATAGCATGAACAATAGAGAATTATCATGAACAAGGAACTATAATAATAACCATTTTATTATTGCCTCTAGGTCATATTTCCAACACTCTGACATGGCATACATCTTGTGTAGATCTCAGTCTATGCATGCTCGATGCTGGCAACACCGGTGCGTGCCTTCGTCCATGATGTGCCCCCGAGCCTGGCAAGCCTAGTGCGGCACTTCGTCAACTTTGTCTTAGTCCGCCTATGCATGCCTGGTGCTTGCAACATCGACGTGTTCCTTTGTCTACGATGTGTCCCCGGGTTTGGCAAACCCGGCGCGACGCCTCATCAACATCGTCTTCTTCCCGGCACACCACTACTTCGACACCACTGCGCCCATGCTAACTTGGTGCCCCCTTATGCCCGCGGCTCCATGACGACATCCTTGACACCGGCTACTCCCACTCAACATTGACCACGGCATTCTTCTCACGGCTACCTCGACCATGGCTACACCACCCATGCTTTCAGCTACATCAACAAACGACACAAAGGGGTACCGCCTTGCTTGAGCAACCTCGCCGGTTTCCACTCCAGCCACGACTTTCACGATGCGTCAGCCGTTACAACTGTGTGTGTGTGTGTGGGGGGGGTATCCCTCGTCTTATCTTCGGATTCTTCTCTAGTCTCACCGTATGTGTCGCTACCGTTGTGATTGCGGGGAAATGTTGAGTATATTGATTATTAGGAAAGACGAGATGGACTAGGATTTGTTCTGGCTTGTCTTGTACTCCAAGTTGATCATTGTACTCATATATATATGCCCACGAGGCTCAAGCAATACAATGAAGTATTCCACCAATCCTTCTAGCAGTTCTATCCGAAAATATGCCTGGGACTAGAGGGGAAATCTGGCTTGCCGTGCAATTTTATCCTTTGTAGTTTTGGGATGCGGTTCTGCACCAAGGTTTTTTCTTATAGTAGTGCCTTTTGTTCTAACCAAAGCGAGATTACAGGAATCCACATGCATGGAAACAAAGAAACACACATGAACAAGATAGCTATCCCGGAAACCTTGCATGACAGAGCCCAGGGGAGATGAAAATACAAACAAGACCCAAAGGCTCCTTGCACACGACAGAATTGTCGACCATCTCCAACCTCCATCACCATTGAGATGCTCGCCGGAGAGAGAAGAGATAGGCCTCCATCATTGCCATAGCTAGGGATGCACCATCGCCATTAGGGATTTATGAACCGAAGATCAGGCCCGCTGCACGCGGCAGAGCACATAACCCTATGGCATGTTGGCCGGGGGTCATTCCCGTGCCATCCCGACCCCGGATCTGGAACTTCCTGTCAACGACATCGAGGAGCACCACCAGAACCTCCATCTGCGGACCTCTTCACTTGTTCTAGTCAGACAGTCTTGTTCCGCACACGGACGCCACCACCAAGGGTAGTAAACACCTGCCACCTCCAGAACAAGGCCGCCATGCTCCTCAATGACGTCGAAGGGGACGCCACATTGACGGAGACGGAGTAGGAGGACAGAAACATCCGAAGAAGATGTCGCCGCCACCGTCTCGCCGACATCAACAAGGAAACCTAATCTCGCCGATCTGAAGGACCGGCGAGCAGACAATGTATACAACTCATAAGTACATCACAAATGCCTTCTGATGCTCAGGCTACATGGAGTCCATTTCTTTTATAAACATCCAAAAATAAAGTTTCAGTGATTAAAAATTCTGGGGGGAAATCCACACGGTCATACAGATGTATACTCCATTTGTGCAACTTTCACGATGAGATACATTGGCGGGTGATCTAAAGAAAAAGAAGACAAATTCATGTTTTTAACCCAATAAACTGTATATACATTGTTCACTATAGAAAACCAACAAATTTCACTTTTTTGTGTATAGCTCACAAATCAATGTATTTTCTCATGAAATTTTACACATATGTAGTATACATCCATATGTCAATGTTGACTTTTTTCCAGAATTTCTTTAAACTTTGAAATATGTTTTTTAGTGTTTCAAATAAAGGGCTCCATGTAGACCGAGCACCAAAATGTTTACTCCTTGTACATAGTATATCATGGTAGCTTTAGAGATAACAAGCTCACAAACCATGTACACAACAAAGGAATCTTTTGTGGTTGGCATCACAAACACTCAATTGTTCAACCAAACACGACATTATGAATATAACCTAGCAATTCACAGTTCTTATAGCGAAAACTATTAGACTCTTGAAAGGAAAACATAAACAATAGTAAACAATAGTAACTAGTAAGCATTAAAAGGCAGGAAAGCAATGGTAAGAATATATAGAAAAATTAACATAAGAGGTTTGCACACTGCAGCAACATTCCTGACCCTGGGTTGCACATGGGTAGTTGTGCAACCAACTTTCTTGCCACCGCCAACTCCGCTCCCTCCCCTCCTCCATCTATTGCTACTCCCTAAAGGTGGTCTATCCCTCTTCACACCCCTCCCTCACAAGGCCAGGTCCATCCGTTGAAAGTCCTCCATACATGTAACATTCTTCTCCTCCTTATTTCGTACCACTTCGACCGCCTTTCCCTTGTGTGTGCTTGGTTGTCACCATGTCTTTGTTGATCTCTATCTTGATGAAAGTTTCCGCTTTTTGGGAAGACGCGGGTAGCCACCATCTCGAGCCATGATAAAATGTGGAATCATTGATGGTGCATAGCTGAAAAGAGCCGGGGTTAGGGAAAGCATGCTAAGGGGAAAAAGTGTGAGGTTCGAGCCGATGGCATGAGAGCATCTCTAGAGTGGCGGATATAGAACAACACGATAGGGGGTGCCAGTGTTGGAGATCGTTGCAGAAAATAAAAAAAATTCTATGCATCACCGAGATCAATCTATGGAGCAACTAGCAACGAGAGAGAGAGGAGTGCATCTTCATACCCTTGAAGACCGCGAGACGGAAGCGTTACAAGAACGTCGATGAGGGAGTCGTACTCGAAGTGATTCAGATCGCGATGGACTCTGATCTTAGCGCCGAACAACAACACCTCCGCGTTTAACACACGTGCATCCCGGTGATGTCTCCCGCACCTTGATACAGCAAGGAGGAGGGAGAGGTTGAGGAAGAGGGATTCCAACAGCAGCACGACGACGTGGTGGTGATGGAGCGGCAGTACTCCGGCAGGGCTTCGCCAAGCTTGCGGAGGAGGAGAGGTGTTGGGGAGGGGAGGGGCTGCGCCTTAGTTGTGTTGCTGCAGCCCTCCCCTCGCCCCTCTATTTATAGGAGGAGGGGGAAGGGGTCCATCCCCCTCTAGATGAGATCTAGAGAGGAGGGGGGGGGGGGCGGCGGCCAAGGGGGAGGACTTGCCCCCCAAGCAAGGGGGGCGCCCCCCTTTAGGGTTTCCCCCCCAACCCTAGGCGCATGGGCCCACGGGGGGATGCGCCCAGCCCTCCAAGGGCTAGTTCCCTTCCCACTACAGCCAACGAGGCCCTCCGGGAGAGGTGGCCCCTCCCGGTGGACCCCCGGAACCCTTCCGGCCGGTGGCCCCGGTACAATACCGGTATGCCCCTGAACTTTTCCGGTGACCGCATGACAACTTCCCATATATAAATCTTCACCTCTGGACCATTCCGGAACTCCTCGTGACATCCGGGATCTCATCCGAGACTCCGAACAACATTCGGTAATCACATACAAGTCTTCGTAATAACCCTAGCGTCATCGAACCTAGTGTGTAGACCTTACGGGTCCGGGAATCACGCAGACATGACCAAGATAGCTCTCCGTCCAATAACCAACAGCGGGATCTGGATACCCATGTTGTCTCCCACATGTTCCACGATGATATCATCAGATGAACCACGATGTCGAGGATTCAAATAATCCCGTATACAATTCCCTTTTATCAATCGGTATGTTACTTGCCCGGGATTCGATTGTCGATATCCCAATACCTCGTTCAATCTCGTTACCGGCAAGTCACTTTACTCATTACATAATGCATGATCCCGTGACTAACCACTTAGTCACAATGAGCTCATTATGATGATGCATTACCGAGTGGGCCCAGAGATACCTCTCCGTCATACAGAGTGACAAATCCCAATCTCGATTCGTGCCAACCCAACAGACACTTTCGAAGATACCTGTAGTGCACCTTTATGGTCACCCAGTTACGTTGTGATGTTTGGTACACCCAAAGCACTCCTATGGTATCCGGGAGTTACACAATCTTATGGTCTAAGGAACTGATACTTGACATTAGAAAAGCTTTAGCAAACGAACTACACGATCTTGTGCTATGCTTAGGATTGGGACTTGTCCATCACATCATTCTCCTAATGATGTGATCCTGTTATCAATGACATCCAATGTCCATAGTCAGGAAACCATGACCATCTGTTGATCAACGAGCTAGTCAACTAGAGGCTCACTAGGGACATGTTGTGGTCTATGTATTCACACATGTATCACGGTTTTCGGTCAATACAATTATAGCATGAATAATAGACAATTATCATGAACAAGGAAATATAATAATAATCATTTTATTATTGCCTCTAGGGCATATTTCCAACAGTCTCCCACTTGCACTAGAGTCAATAATCTAGTTACACTGTGATGAATCGAACACCCATAGAGTGCTGGTGTTGATCATGTTTTGCCCGCGGAAGAGGTTTAGTCAACGGATGTGCGACATTCAGATCCGTATGCACTTTGCAAATATCTATGTCTCCATCTTGAACATTTGCACGAATGGAGTTGAAGCGACGCTTGATGTGCCTGGTCTTCTTGTGAAGCCTGGGCTCCTTGGCAATGGCAATAGCTCCAGTGTTATCACAGAAGAGAGTGATCGGCCCCGACGCACTGTGAATAACTCCTAGGTCGGTGATGAACTCCTTCATCCAGATTGCTTCATGCGCTGCCTCCGAGGCTGCCATGTACTCCGCTTCACATGTAGATCCCGCCACGACGCTCTGCTTGCTGCTGCACCAGCTTACTGCCCCACCATTCAAAATATACACGTATCTGGTTTGTGACTTGGAGTCATCCAGATCTGTGTCGAAGCTAGCATCAACGTAACCCTTTACGACGAGCTCTTTGTCACCTCCATAAATGAAAAACATATCCTTAGTCCTTTTCAGGTACTTCAGGATATTCTTGACCGTTGTCCAGTGTTCCATGCCGGGATTACTTTGGTGTCTTGCAACCAAACTTACGGCAAGGTTTACATCAGGTCTGGTACACAGCATGGTATACATAATAGACCCTATGGCCGAGGCATAGGGGATGACACTCATCTTTTCTTTATCTTCTGTCGTGGTCGGGGATTGAGCCGAGCTCAATTTCACACCTTGCAACACAGGCAAGAACCCCTTCTTGGACTGATCCATATTGAACTTCTTCAATATCTTGTCAAGGTATGTGCTTTGTGAAAGACCTATGAGGCGTCTCGATCTATCTCTATAGATCTTGATGCCTAATATATAAGCAGCTTCTCCAAGGTCCTTCATTGAAAAACACTTATTAAAGTAGGCCTTTATGCTGTCCAAGAGTTCTATATCATTTCCCATCAAAAGTATGTCATCCACATATAATATGAGAAATGCTACAGAGCTCCCACTCACTTTCTTGTAAACGCAGGCTTCTCCATATGTCTGCATAAACCCAAACGCTTTGATCATCTCATCAAAGAGAATGTTCCAACTCTGAGATGCTTGCACCAGCCCGTAAATGGATCGCTGGAGCTTGCATACCTTGTTAGCATTCTTAGGATCTGTTGAGGATATAACTACTGAGTGTAAACCACCCAGGTGGGGCCAGTTCACGCTCAACTATGCTGAAGCCCAAGAAGACAAAGAAGATGGCGGTATACTAATAAAGATTAGAGGCCCAAAGCCCGAAGGCGGATTAGGGCACATAATGGTAAACCACCATAGTTGTATAACTTGTATTGTGAGTTAGGAAAGGGGAGACCGAGCCGAACACTTGTATGAGCCGGCCTCGGGACTCTGTAAACCGGTCGGGTGTTAACCTGTGTATATAAAGGGATGACCCGGTGGCGGTTCAGGGACAAGAAACAACAACTCGAGACTCAGGCAAAGCGTATTCGCTCCCTGGTCATCAAAACCCAATCAATTCCATCACAACTAGATGTAGGCTTTTACCTTCATCGTAAGGGGCCGAACTAGTATAAAACTCTCTTGTCCTTTGTCCGGTTTAACCCCTTCAAGCTAACCCGTTGCGATGGCTCCACGACTAGGTCCTTTCATGAGGACATCTGACGTGATATTTCCACGACAGTTGGCGCTCACCGTGGGGCTCTCGCACGATGGTTTCAAGTTCTTGAAGGGCAGCTTTGAAGGACTCATAGGGTACGCGGTTGGACGGATGACCAAGAGTCGTCTCGGCAAGCTCTACATCGACGATGCAGGCTGGGGCCCCGACGCCGGCTCAATCGAGTACGGGTACCGGGTCCCCTTCGGAGGAATTCATGTCTTCATTGGCAAGATCGGCGAGCCGGGCCCTGAGCCGGACATCTGCACCGACCTCGTCGAGACGGCTCAGCGTGCGAGTCCCGCCCGGATTCAGACCGCCATGAAGCGTGCGTTCGTAGGATGTGTCCATGGGATTGGATCTGAACCGGTGTCCGAAGGTGAGACGGTCGTTTATTCTGATGGCGAGTCATCCACCGGTGAAACCGAGTCCCTGTACCAAGTTCATGACGGTGTGTTCGAAGGGTATTCCGATGGCACTAGTATTCCGGAATTTCTTGAACCGCTGAACCGAGTCGCAATCTTCATGGCTGGTACACAGCCAACCTTGCAAAATTCTACTGGCGGCATTGGGTTCCGGACCAGCAGCTGGGGCAGGAGGCCCCGTGCGCCGGCCGGCTCAAGTTCTGTCCGATTTGTTGGATGCTTGGACGATGCTATTGGCCACAACAGTCACCCCGGAGACTCAAGATCGGCATAACACGGAAGTCACAAAGCTACGAGATCAGATAATTCAGGCCAAAGAGGACTTGGCGGCTGAGGAAACCAGGATGGATGAGGAACAAGCCGCTTTAGATGCCCATGCGCAGAGGATTCAGGCCGAGAATTATCGACTTTTGCTGGATCAAAATGCCTCGAATGAAGTGTTGAGGAGGAGACATCAGTCTTGCTTGCCGGCGGATTACAATGCGATGAATCTCTTCAATACGCCAGGGGCAGGAACCAGTAACCCGGCAGCCGTAAATCGGACTATCATGCCAAGGACTAGAGCGTCGGATCAACCTCAGGTGATGGGTCCACCCCGACAAACAGACAACCCGCCATGGTACACAACACCCCCGCCGGGTCACTTCTCTACCCCTTTGGATAACATGATAGCAGCAGCATCCCGGCTGGAAGCTATTCCAATGGAGGGTGAATCGCTAGCGGTGGTTGAGACACGGCGGGCCAGGGATCTTCTTCAGACTGCTATGGTGCAGCAGCAGGCTTACTCATACAGCCGAGACAGGATTCACACGACCCCCATCCGAGCAAAAGCTATAGCAGGCAAATAGATGAACCAAAGGTGTCCAGTAGTGCGCGGCACCGTTATGCCCCTCAAGGACCCAATCTGGCGCGCAGTGAGGTAAATGCTTAGGATGTGGTGGATAATGGCAGAGCATGAAGGGAGGCTGCTTTAGCAGCGCAGTATGTGGGTCATTATCAACCCGCCCCGGTTCAGCCAGCATCGTTAATAGACCGAGGCACCGGGCTTGCCTTCAGTTCCTGGGGAGTACCGTGTCTCATTTCGGCTCTCCGTAATGTGCGATTGCCCAAGGATTTCAAGGGTCCATGTAAGGTGCCTAATTACACCACTGATCAGCCACCTGAGGCGTGGGTTGAAAGTTATGAAATGGCAATGGAGATGTTGGATGTGGATGAAGCGGCCTGTGCAAAATACTTCACGATGATGTTGGAAGGGACATCCCATACTTGGTTGAAGAACCTGCCAGCTAACTCCATCGAGTCATGGGACCAATTGAAGGCCCGATTTATAGCAAATTTCAAGGATACATGCAAACATCCTATGTCCATTGTGGATCTGGATGCTTGTGTTCAAGGAGAGAACGAGTCAACAACTCATTGGGTGCGCCGGGTTTCAGAAGTCTTGCACTCGTCAGACCACGTTAATGCTGGCCAAGCAATCATAACATTGGAGCGTAATTGCCGGTTTAAGTCACTAAAGATGAAGTTGGGACGGCTCAAGCGCCACTGCAATGACATGGGAACCCTTATGGCAGCCTTGGTAAAATATGTCGATTCTGATAATACCAAGGATCCCGATTCTGATGAGGAGAAACCGGAGAAGGAAAAGAAGAACGGCGGTGCAAAGGGACAACATCACAACCAAGGAAGCCATGGGAATGATGGTAAGCGCAACGCAGATAATTCAGATTTTGTGGCAAACACCAATATGCAGCGTCGTAAGGGTAAACCGCTCCAGCGCGGTGGAGGGATGAATCTGGAGCGTCTGTTAAACCAGCCCTGCCCAAAGCACGGGACCAAGGAGGTTCGAGTAACACATATTTGGAAGGATTTTTCATTATGAAGGAGTTCAAAAACTCTGATCTCTTCCGGTATGATCAGGGTCCATCAGGCGGTTCAGGTCCAAGTTTTCATGGCGGTGGCAGTTCAAACTCTGGATTTCAGAATAATCAGGGCAACCAAAACAACCAAGGTGGTAATAACCAACAGAATAATTAGGGGAATCATCAGCAATCAGGTTTTCAAAGTCACCCAAAGCAGTTGAATGGGGGGCAATATCATGTGTTCACTACTAGCTTGTGCAAACGCGATCAGAAGCTTCACAAGAGGGCAGTTAATGTTGTTGAACCGGCAGTGCCCACGTTACTTGCGGTGGTCCGAGCAGCCCATTGTGTGGAGCAGGGAGGATCATCCGCCCCGGGTTGATAATCCGGGTCATCTGGCTTTAGTGGTGGCACCTCAGGTGGGAGGTTATAAGTTTACCAAGGTGCTGATGGATGGAGGGAGCAGTATCAACATCCTATATTATGAGACCTTTCGTCGCATGGGGTTGACAGACAAGAGTCTTAAACCGTCAAACACTATTTTTCATGTTGTAGCAGGTAAATCAGCATATCCTGTTGGCAAGATCGCTTTGGAAGTTGTGTTTGGAGATGAGCATGATTCCAGGTATGAAACGTTGACCTTTGAAGTGGTGAAAATCCAGAGCCCATATCACGCAATGTTTGGACGGTCGGCTTACGCGAAGTTCATGGCGAGGCCCTGCTATATTTATTTGCAGCTCAAAATGCCGCGTCATAAGGGGACCATCACAGTACATGGAAGTCGAAAGATCGCTTTGGATTGCAAGGAAGGTGATGCGGCCTATGCTGAATCGGTTTGTGCTACAGAGGAGTTGAAATTCTATAAGGACAATGTTGATCCGGCAGACATGACCCCTCTGAAGAAGCCCACCACTGAGCATGACCCGAACCCGAAGTTCAAACTGGCTGATGAGACTAAACTTGTTTATTTCGTTCATGGCGATTCATCCAAGCAGTTTAGCATCAGCACCAATCTGGATCCGAAATAGGAAAGCGCGCTCATCGAGTTCATCCGTGAAAACCGAGACATTTTTGCATGGAAGCCTTCTGACATGCCAGGTGTACCGAGGGAACTTGCTGAGCACACTCTCAATATTGATACCAAGTTTAAACTGGTCAAGCAGTTTCTTCGCCACTTTAACGAGGAAAGACGCAAGGCTATTGTTGAGGAGGTAGCCCGGCTGTTGGCTGCTAGGTTTATCATTGAAGTGTTTCACCCTGAGTGGTTGGCTAATCCAGTGCTAGTCCTTAAGAAAAACGGCACTTGGCGCATGTGTGTGGACTACACAGATTTGAACAAGGCTTGTCCAGCAGATCCTTTTGCTCTCCCGCGCATTGATCAGATCATTGATGAGACGGCGGGTTGTGAGCGTCTGAGTTTCTTGGATGCTTATTCAGGTTATCATCTGATGAAAATGGCAGTTAAGGACCAGGAGAAGACAACCTTCATTACTCCCTTTGGAGCCTTCTGCTATGTTTCTATGCCCTTTGGGCTCAAGAGTGCCCAGGCAACTTATCAGCACTATGTGCAGAATTGTCTTCACACTCAGATTGGGCGCAATGTTCATGCCTATGTGGATGACATTGTAGTAAAATCCAGGAAGAAGGAGACATTGATATATGATCTCAAGGAGACCTTTGACAATCTTCGGGTTTATCAGATGATGCTTAATCCGGACAAGTGTGTTTTTGGTGTACCGGCAGGCAAGCTTTTAGGCTTTCTGGTGTCCAACGGAGGCATTGAAGCTAATCCGGAAAAGATCAAGGCGATTACATCATTGGCTAAACCGGCCTGTATTAATGATGTTCAGCGCCTGACATGTCAAATTGCAGCCCTAAGCCGGTTTATTAGCCGCTTGGGAGAGAAGGCGATCCCTCTATATCAGATGTTGAAGAAAACAAACACTTTTGTCTAGAGTGATGCGGCTGATGTGGCGTTTGAGGACTTGAAGCGGCAATTGGCTGAACCGCCGGTCCTTGCTGCTCCGGTTGACAAGGAGCCCTTGTTATTGTACATGGCTGCTAATGCCCGTGCTGTCAGTGTGGAAATTGTGGTTGAGCGCAAGGAGGCTGGGAAGGAATATCCGGTTTACTATATCAGTGAAGTGCTTATCGAGTCAAAGCAACAATATCTGCATTGGCAGAAGCTGGTATATGGGGTTTTTATGGCAAGTCGGAAGCTCAAGCAATACTTTCTAGGCCATCCCATCACAGTGGTCAGTTCTGCTCCTTTGGGTGATATAATTCAAAATAGGGAGGCAACTGGCCGGGTTGCAAAGTGGGCAATTGAGCTTGGTCCACATGGGTTAAAGTATATGCCTCGAACAACCATCAAATCTCAGGCGCTTGTTGACTTCATTAATGATTGGACTGAGTTACAGGCGCCAGAGGACAAACCGGATAACACATACTGGACTATTCACTTTGATGGATCCAGGCAATTGGAGGGCTTGGGGGCTGGAGTTGTCCTTACTTCCCCTCGAGGTGATAAAATTCGCTATGTTCTCCGTTTAATGTTTTCCTGTACTAAAAATGCAGTTGAGTACGAGGCTTTACTCCATGGTCTCCGTGTGGCCAAGGAAATGAATTTAAGCTGTGTACGATGCTTTGGAGATTCTGATCTAGTGGCCCAGCAAGTTTCTGGCACTTGGGATTCTAAGGATCCCCTCATGGCGGCTTACAGACGCGAGGTGGATATTGTGGCGGGTCACTTCAAAGGTTATCAGGTTAAGCATATTGATCGGCGTAAAAATGAAGCAACAGATGCTTTAAGCCGGCTTGGATCTCAGCGTAAACCGGTACCACCCAATACCTTTTTAGATATCTTGCATAATCCGTCTGTTAAGTTGCCTACAGAGGAGAATTTAGCTGTTCCTGATCCGGAGGCCCAATTGGTAGCTGCTTTACATGTAATTCTGGATTGGACGGTTCCATATTTGGCGTATATGAACCGGGGCGAGTTACCAGATGATGAGGTTCTAGCCAGACAGATAGTCCGGCGATCAAAGTCCATGGTTATTCACAATGGCGAGTTATACCACTGAGTGTTTCAAGCGTATTCCAGCGTTGTGTTTCTCCTGAAGAAGGCCAAGAGATTCTACGTGAAATCCATGAAGGGGATTGTGGTCACCATGCCAGTTCAAAATCCCTGGTGGGTAAAGCTTTTCTTCATGGGTTCTATTGGTTGACAGCTCATGCTGATGCGGAGGATCTGGTAAAGCGGTGTGACGCTTGTCAGAAGTTTTCACCCCGAGCTCATGTTCCGGCTCAAGGCTACGGATGATTCCCATCACTTGGCCATTTGCTACTTGGGGGCTTGATATGATGGGACCTTTTAAGCGATACAAGGATAAGAAGACCCACCTGTTGGTGGTGGTTGACAAGTTCACTAAGTGGGTTGAAGCGGAGCCTGTAAGCAAGTGTGACGCAGCTACGACGGTTCAATTTATCAAAAAGATCATCTTCCACTTTGGCTTTCCACACAACATCATCACGGATAATGGCACAAACCTTTCTAAAGGTGAGATGGAGGACTTCTGTCAGAGAGAGCACATCCGGCTTGATAAAGCATCCGTGGCTCACCCCAGTCTAATAGTCAAGCTGAGAGAGCTAATCAAGAAATTTTGAAGGGTATCAAGCCCCGACTCATGGTTCCTTTAAAGCGGACGCCGGGTTGTTGGGTCGAAGAATTACCTTCTATATTATGGAGCATCAACACCACCCCCAATAGATCAATGGGTTACACACCTTTCTTCATGGTTTACGGGGCAGAGGCGGTCCTCCCAAGTGATATCCGTCATGATTCGCCCCGGGTTACTAATTATGTTGAAGCAGACAATGAGCAAGCACGCCAGGAGGCGTTGGACCTATTAGATGAGAAGCGGGACATGGCTTTGGCTCGTTCGATGGTTTATCAGCAAGACCTACGGCGCTATCACAGCCGCCGGGTTAAAACAAGAACCTTTCAAGAAGGCAACTTAGTGCTCCGTCTCATCCAGGATCAGACTAATATGCACAAGTTATCCCCAACTTGGGAAGGGCCCTTTGTGGTCAGCAAGAATCTGCACAACGGATCATACTACCTCATTGACGTTCGAGATGGCTCACGCAGTTCTGAGGAGGAGACCTGGCGGCCGTGGAACATAGCTATCCTTCGGCCTTACTACACTTGAGCCATAGGCTTCTCTTATGTACATATTTTGACAATGTATATATTATGATCAATATAATAAACCGACATCCTTGCTATAAGCAGGGCGTCTGCTATTTTCCTCAAATATCTTTTGGGTTACATGGGGGCTTCAGCTAACAAAGCGGAGTACTACCTGTGAAACCGGCTATCATGCCACAATACAGCTTGGGAGCTTCACAACCAAGGGGCCAAAGAGAGTCTGGATGCTATGCACAGCTCAAACATAGGCACCCATTGAGCACAACTCACATAAATTACTTGGGGGCTCTTTGTGCACTGCAACAAAGAGTTTGAAAAGACCCTTGTAATATGCTATCAAGCACGGCTTGGAAGCCTGGTGTATTCACCTAAAACCCCGGGTTAACCTGCCTTCATCAAGTAAGCCACTCCTATCCAGGTAATCCTGGCACGACCCTCTAAACGTTTGACAAGTCAATCTTATACAAACCCTAAACTTGTCAACGTTAAAACGACGATTGGTTAGTTGGAGGTCCATCTTAAAAGGCTTCGCAAAATGGTTTAACTCAGTGGCCTGGCAGCCCATGAAAAGCCTCGAATTTGGGCCTGGCAGCTCTTGAAAAGCCTCGACTACACGGTTTTTGTTTGCTTTTTGCCAAGTTTTTACCCTTTGATAAAATTTATCTTGAACCAGTGTCTATTGACCCGGTATGACTTTTCAGTCATCATAATAACCCGGTGTTTGTTAACCCGGCTTGGCTTTCAACTACAAGTTGTCTGACCATATTCATTATTAAACCGGTGTTACGACACCCGGTCTAGCTTTGACTACGTGTCGCCAGTTTGATCATCTGGTGTTCATCACAACCCGGTATGGTTATCATATATACCAGCACTGCATGGTAAGAGTTATCAATACTCCAGATTTGGGTTCTCACCCTTACTACAATTCCAAGTTGGTAAACTAGCTAAGTGATTTAATATCGTAGGTATGATTTATTTCATATTTTGATTCAGCTTTGGTAATTAACCGGGCTTTGTATTGGGCATTATGACCCGTCCGGCGGTAAGTCGCCCGGACAATTCTTTTTATGCAGACATCAAGATCACATGAAATTATCAAAGTATAATCAAGCACAGCAAATATCATGGCGGATCAACAAAGTCATGTATCGGTGCCGCAGATCAAAGTATTTTAACTAGCCTATTACAAGGCGCTTTGAGGCCCAAAATCATGATTATTCTTACACAGAACAAAGTCTGTGAAAATAACCCGATTGCCGGATTAAGACTCATCGCCAGGTTAACGTGAAGTTGATGGATCCTCAGGTGTCGGTTCAACCTCCTCCTCTCGACCCAGTGGCTGGAAGTCAATGGTGGTCCAGTCAATCTATGTTAGAGCTTGAAAGACAGCCTCTTCACTTATAAGATTCGATGGTTCAACGTCAGGGGCATAAGTGTGCTTACGAATGGGCAGAATAAGATTCTGCACTTCTTTCACAGCAGTGTCAACTCGATGGTTGTTGGCATCATAAAAGGACCGATGAGAAGTCAAGTTCACCTCTTCAGCCAATTGACTTGCTACCGGACACATCTCCTTGGCCAGGGCTTTGAGGGCTTCATTATCAAATGCTTATCCATTTTCTTGTTCATCCGGATAGCCTTTGGCGATATCAACTGGATCCAGGTCAGCTATCCATGATTTGGCACAAGTCAGTGCTAACAAAGCACCAGCCCTGGCAGCAGATCGCTTCAACTCCTCTATCTGAGCAGGAGTCATTGAGAGCCTGGCCAAAGTATCCTTGATCAAGGTTGGTGCCGGTTTGTTGTATGAAGCTGCACAGATGACTCGTTGTGCACCAGTATACAATTGCTCAATCAATGTGTAAGCTGCCTTCAACTTCATCCGCATATCTGCGCCTAGATGAGCAATGCGATTACCTACAACGGTTTAAGAACTTAATGTTAAACCGACAGAGTTGAAGATACTTCAGAACAGGCTATTACAAAGTACTTACCAAAAATTGCAGAAGTCATGGCGTTCACTTGATGTTTCAGCCCAGTCAGCTCTTCCGCCACCGGTTTAAGAGCTACTTCGGCATCTTCAACGCTTCAACAAAGCAGCCTTCTCGGTTTCCCAGTTGGTGCGTTCATTTTCTGAAGTCGTCCTTCAATTGTTCCATGGCTGTCAAAGCGCCCTTTAGCTCCTCTTTGGCTTTAGAGGTCTCTTCTTGCTGGGACTTGATGTTTTCTTGAAGATCGACGAGTTGAGATTCTTTGGTATTTATATCGGTCTGTAAAAATCAGAAGAGGAAGTTGTTAATATTTGTTTCAAAAGTCCCACGCACATAACAAGTTATACACTTGGCACTTGGGGACTAATGTGGATTGTTTCCTAAAAAGGTTGTTTTAAAGTCCCAAGAGTCAATACAAGTACTAAGCTTGGCACTTGGGGGCTAATGCCTAATTGATCAGTCAAATAAAGGTGAAGGCAGTTAATAAGGACAGAAAGTCCTGGTTCATCTTGTTAAGGTAAACCGGCCCTTGGGGGCTACTCAGTTGAAGTGTTCTTGATCTTAAAAGTACCGATTTATCTTCAAGAGATAAACCGACCCTTGGGGGCTACAATGGAGGTGATATACAGAACAAAGCAAATTTCAAAGCGCTTTTGAAGATTACCTCATAGCGTTCCTTCATTAAGTTCACCAAACCGGCCTCATAATCCCGGCTTGTGTATAGGCGGTTTAAAAATCCGGAATGGAGCTCCTCGGCGCTAAGGTTAATGAAGCTAGATAAATTAGTCTTCCCTTTCCCTTGCCCATAGCAGCGAATTCCTCCTTGGCAGTATGTTTTGACAAGGCAACTGGGTTACCAGGGATAGTGTGACCAGTACCAGTGATAACAACATCATCATCGCCACCTTTTGATGGGTTTGACGGATTGACAGTGTCCCTGGCCGGGCTTGGCACATCTTCGTCCTTGGCTGGGCTTGGAGGATCAGCATGCGGACTGGCCGGGTTGACTTCTGGCGGTTCAGCATAGGTATCCTAACTTTGGGGTACAGGATCATCAATGGCGATGTCAGCATATCTATTAGCGCCTTCTGAAGTTCTGTCCGGTTCAACCTCTTCAGTAGGGACATTGGTTCTTGCTTTCTTGCTCAGATGGGCTTTGGCGCTGTAATATTAAAACACGAGGTCAGTTGGTAAACTAGCGCAAGAAAACAAAGTTAAAGCCAGTATACTTACCCAGGGACGGTCTTGAGGGGATGCATTTGAGTGGTTGATGAACCGCCAGATGAAGAATTGGAAGACACCTGGTAATTCGAATCAGACGGATTAAGTGGGTATCAGAAGCAACCCTTTAAGGGATAAGATTTTTTGGGAGAACAACAAACCTCTGGACGACGCTTCCGGGTTGGTGTATCCGGTAAACTGGAAGAAGTGACTTGCTGGCCATTGTGTCGGGTTGTGCGAGGACCTTCAGTTTGCTGTGTCTTTAAAGAAAATTGCGGGTCCAAATGAGCAAGAGGGTGAGAGTATTTTACTTTCCGAACTGCACGGCGAAGTTTTTGAACCGGCACAAGATCTGAATCGGAGGAAAGAGAGATTACCTCTACATGGTTCGCACGACTGGCCTCCGCATCATCATGGGAATAGTCATTGTCAATAAGGTGTATGAAAAATGAACCAAGGGAGTCAAGTTCTACCTCTGGATCCGACTCATCAACATCTTCGGGCGGATCAGAGGACTCGGCGGTTTTCTTCTTGGCTACTTTCTTTGTAACCTTGCTTTTTTGCACGAGGAGCCCTCACCGGTTTGTCTGAAGCTTTCCTCTTCCAGAAAGAATCTTTGGCCTGTAAAATCAGATAAAGGGTTATCAGAACAATGTTAAAGCGGAGACAGATCAATAAAGGTAGAAAAGGTAAACTTCTTACTACTGGCGGTTTGTTGGAGGTGTAAAAAGGGGCCAATCCGGTCTTGGTGCATTGAGTGATCGGTTCATCCAGCATCTTCTTCACGGACTCAGTGACTTCCTCATCAGTCATTTCTATCTCATGATACCGTTGAGGGTCTTTGACGTTTCCGGTATACTCATGCATCAAGCTAGAGTGGCGGCTTAAGGGAAGGATACCCCATGAAACCCAGCATCGAACGAGGTCAATGCCGGTTAAGCCATTTGCTAGAAAGGCCCGGAGCTTAGCAAGTTGAGGTGCATAAGCTTGTTGTTCTTTGGTTGTGAGCCGTGGTGGCAGTGGATGGCCATTGCTGAGCCGGTGAGCACGGTAACCCGGCAGAGGGTTCTCATCAGCAGGTGCAATGTTCTGACAGTAAAACCATGTTTGATTCAGTCTTTCGGATGGCTGTGGTGTTTGGCATGAGGGAAATCAACCTCCTTCCTCTTCTGAATTGATACACCACCAAGTTCAGTACTGGGGCCGCCAGAGAATTCGGTTCGGCAGTTTAAGTGGAAAAAGTCTCTAAAGAGCTCAACAGTTGGTTCTTCTTGAAGGTAAACTTCGCAGAACACTTGAAAGTTGCATATGTTGGACACAGAATTTGGTCCAATGTCTTGAGGATGGAGTTGGAAACTAGCAAGCACATCCCGGAAAACTTTGAACCGGGCGGGCTAAAACCCCGGTCTAAATGTTGCATGAACACAATTACTTCTCCGTCTTGAGGTACTGGAGGGCACTCAGGGCCAGGAACTCGCCAATGAAGGACATCTTTGTTGGCTAAAGCACCAGTAAAAACATACCCATTGAGCTATGTTTCTGTGATCTGGGAAGGAACCCAGTTGCAAGCGGCGAATTGCTTGGTCATTTTGGAAAACTGAAAAAGTACGAAGGCCGGTTTACGACTCAAGGTTGATGTGCACAAACCGGTGTTAAACCGGGGGATTTAATCAATGTATATACACGTGTTAAACCGGCTATTGCTATTCAAGTCAGGATGGCGGTTTAAGTGAGGGCTAATGGTACAAGGCGGATTATGATTTTCTACAAGTTAAACCGCCTATGGGGGAAGCAGCAGAGCTGAAATTCACTAAGTGTTGCAGAAACAAGTTTCACAAAATGATGATATAATTTTGGATCTACCCGTGGTTCATTAAAGAAAATTTTCTGAGTCCTACAATGGCGTTAAGCAGAACAGAGAAGGTCTAGAGGGGATTTATCCAGGAACAACAAGATACTGTACAATGGCAGACTAAAGGTATGGATCTACCGCAAGAAAGAAACTATCAGGTTTAGTTAAAATGCAGTAAGAGGCCAATAGGAAAAGTGGAGAAGCACTGATGAACATCGATGAACACAGATGAACATGAAGCCCTAATGGAGATCTAGGGTTAAGGAAGGGAGTACTTACCAGGGCCACGCAGCGGCGGAGGAGTATCGCAGGATCTCTGGTACGAACAGGGTGATGCAACGGCCTAGTCAGTGCAGATTCGAGGGTTGACGGCGGCGGTGGTGCTTGAGCTCTTCGAGTCGCGAGGAGGAAGACGAGAGGCAAGGATGAAAAATGGAAAAACCTCCCGGCCTTGTTTATAAAGAGAAGGGGATAAGTGGCAGGCACGAGAATCAAGGAGCCCGAAGCGGCGGAAGAGGGCGCAGTTGTCGCCTCGATCTTCAGGATGTAATTAATGAAGGGAATCTTTATTATCTTTTTATATAGAGATGACGTCATGACAATTCACTGCTGCGTCCAGAGGATGACGTCACCGCGGTTTACCAAGGTTGACAGGGAGAAGACATGATGGCGGTTTACGAGAATTATAAGAAGACGTTCACAGAATTTTTGTAAGTATTGAAGATTGACATGAACAGGTTCAAATCAATCTGGGGCCTAATGTTGAGGATATAACTACTGAGTGTAAACCGCCCAGGTGGGGCCGGTTCACGCTCAACTATGCTAAAGCTCAAGAAGACAAAGAAGATGGCGGTATACTAATAAAGATTAGAGGCCCAGAGCCCGAAGGCGGATTAGGGCCCATAATGGTAAACCGCCATAGTTGTATAACTTGTATTGTGAGTTAGGAAAGGGGAGACCGAGCCGGACACTTGTATGAGCCGGCCTTGGGAATCTGTAAACCGGCCGGGCGTTAACCTGTGTATATAAATGGACGACCCGGCGACGGTTCAGGGACAAGAAACAACAACTCGAGACTCAGGCAAAGCGTATTCTCTCCCTGGTCATCGAAACCCAATCAATTCCATCACAACTAGACGTAGGCTTTTACCTTCATCGTAAGGGGCCGAACTAGTATAAAACTCTCGTGTCCTTTGTCCGGTTTAACCCCTTCAAGCTAACCCGTCGTGATGGCTCCATGACTAAGTCCTTTCATGAGGACATCTGATGTGATATTTCCACGACAGGATCGACAAAACCTTCTGGCTGCATCATATACAATTCTTCCTTAAGATAGCCGTTAAGGAATGCCGTTTTGACGTCCATTTGCCATATCTCATAATCATAGTATGCATCAATTGCTAACATGATTCAGACGGACTTCAGCTTCACTATGGGAGAGAAAGTCTCATCATAGTCAACCCCTTGAACTTGTCGATAACCCTCAGCGACAAGTCGAGCTTTATAGATGGTAACATTACCATCCGCGTCCATCTTCTTCTTAAAGATCCATTTATTTTCTATCGCTCGCCGATCATCGGGCAAGTCTGTCAAAGTCCATACTTTGTTTTCATACATGGATCCTATCTCGGATTTCATGGCTTCAAGCCATTTGTTGGAATCTAGGCCCGCCATCGCTTCTTCATAGTTCGAAGGTTCATCGTTGTCTAACAACATGATTTCTAGGACAGGGTTGCCATACCACTCTGGTGTGGAACGTGTCCTTGTGGACCTACGAAGTTCAGTAGTAACTTGATCCTAAGTACCTTGATCATCATCATTAACTTCCTCTCTAGTCGGTGCAGGTACCATAGGAACATCTTCCTGAGCTACGCTACTTACCGGTTCAAGAGGTAGCACTTCATCAAGTTCCACTTTCCTCCCACTTACTTCTTTCGAGAGAAACTCTTTCTCCAGAAAGGACCCGTTCTTGGCAACGGAAATCTTGCCCTCGGATCTGAGGTAGAAGGTATACCCAATGGTTTCCTTAGGGTATCCTATGAAGTCGCATTTTTCCGACTTGGGTTCGAGCTTTTCAGGTTGAAGTTTCTTGACATAAGCATCGCATCCCCAAACTTTTAGAAACGACAGCTTAGGTTTCTTTCCAAACCATAATTCATACGGTGTCGTCTCAACAGATTTAGACAGTGCCATATTTAAAGTGAATGTAGCTGTCTCTAAAGCGTATCCCCAAAATGATAGCGGTAAATCGGTAAGAGACATCATAGACCGCACCATATCCAATAGAGTGCGATTACGATGTTCGGACACACCGTTTCACTGAGGTGTTCCAGGCGGCGTGAGTTGTGAAACAATTCCACATTTCCTTAAGTGGGTACCAAACTCGTGACTTAAATATTCTCCCCAACGATCTGATCGTAAGAACTTTATTTTTCTGTCATGTTGATTCTCTACAAATTCCTTGAACTTTTCAAAGGTCTCAGACTTGTGTTTCATCAAGTAGACATACCCATATCTACTTAAGTCATCAGTGAGGGTGAGAACATAACGATAGCCACCGCGAGCCTCAACTCTCATTGGACCGCACACATCAGTATGTATAATTTCCAATAAGTTGGTTGCTCGCTCCATTGTTCCGGAGAACGGAGTCTTGGTCATTTTGCCCATGAGGCATGGTTCACACGTGTCAAATGATTCGAAATCAAGAGACTCCAAAAGTCTATCTGCATGGAGCTTCTTCATGCGTTTGACACCAATGTGACCAAGGCGGCAGTGCCATAGATATGTGGGACTATCATTATCAATCTTACATCTTTTGGTGTTCACACTATGAATATGTGTAACATCACGTTCGAGATTCATTAAGAATAAACCATTGACCAGTGGGGCATGACCATAAAACATATCTCTCATATAAATAGAACAACCATTATTCTCGGATTTAAATGAGTAGCCATCTCGTATTAAACGAGATCCAGATACAATGTTCATGCTCAAAGCTGGCACTAAATAACAATTATTGAGGTTTAAAACTAATCCCGTGCGTGCCGACGGCGATCACATCGACCTTGGAACCATTCCCGACTCGCATCGTCACCTCGTCCTTTGCCAGTCTCTGCTTATTCTGCAGCTCCTGTTTTGAGTTACAAATATGAGCAACCGCACCGGTATCAAATACCCAGGAGATAGTACGAGACTGGTAAGGTACACATCAATAACATGTATATCACATATACCTTTGGTCTTGCCGGCCTTCTTATCTGCTAAGTACTTGGGGCAGTTCCGCTTCCAGTGACCGTTCCCCTTGCAATAAAAGCAGTCAGTCTCAAGTTTGGGTCCGTGCTTTGCCTTCTTCCCGGCAACTGGCTTACCGGGCGCGGCAACTCCCTTGTCGTCCTTCTTGAAGTTATTCTTACCCTTGACTTTCTTGAAACTAGTGGTTTTATTGACCATCAACACTTGATGTCCCTTTTTGATTTCTACCTCCGCTGATTTCAGCATTGAAAATACCTCAGGAATGGTTTTCACCATCCCTTGCATATTGTAGTTCATCACAAAGCTCTTGTAGCTAGGTGGGAGCGATTGAAGGATTCTGTCAATGACCGCCTCATCCGGGGGGTTAATGTCCAGCTGGGACAAGCGGTTGTGCAACCGAGACATTTTGAGTATGTGCTCACTGACAGAACTATTTCCCTCCATCTTACAACTGTAGAACTTGTCGGAGACTTCATATCTCTCGACCCGGGCATGAGCTTGGAAAAACATTTTCAGCTCTTGGAACATCTCATATGCTCCGTGCTGTTCAAAACGCTTTTGGAGCCCCGGTTCTAAGCTGTAAATCATGCCGCACTGAACGAGGGAGTAATCATCTACACGCGACTGCCAAGCATTCATAATGTCTTGGTTCGCTGGGACGGGTGCTTCACCTAGCGGTGCTTCTAGGACATATGCTTTCTTGGCAGCTATGAGGATGATCCTCAGGTTCCGGACCTAGTCCGTATAGTTGCTACCATCGTCTTTCAGCTTGGTTTTCTCTAGGAACGCGTTGAAATTGAGGTTGACATGAGCGTGGGCCATTTGATCTACAAGACATTCTGCAAAGGTTTTAGACTAAGTTCATGATAATTAAGTTCATCTAATCAAATTATTTAATGAACTCCCACTCAGATAGACATCTCTCTAGTCATCTAAGTGATACATGATCCGAGTCAACTAGGCCGTGTCCGATCATCACGTGAGACGGACTAGTCATCATCGGTGAACATCTCCATGTTGATCGTATCTTCTATATGACTCATGTTCGACCTTTCAGTCTCTTATGTTCCGAGGACATGTATGTACATGCTAGGCTCGTCAAGTCAACCTAAGTGTTTTGCATGTGTAAATTTGGCTTACACCCGTTGTATGTGAACGTTAGAATCTATCACACCCGATCATCACGTGGTGCTTCGAAACAACGAACTTTCTCAACGGCGCACAATTAGGGGAACACTTTCTTGAAATTATTATGAGGGACCATCTTATTTACTATCGTCGTTCTAAGCAAATAAGATGCAAAAATATGATAAACATCACATGCAATCAAATAGTGACATGATATGGCCAATATCATTTTGCTCCTTTTATCTCCATCTTCGGGGCGCCATGATCATCATCGTCATCGGCATGACACCATGATCTCCATCATCGTGTCTCCATGAAGTTGTCTCGCCAACTATTACTTCTACTACTATGGCTAACGGTTTAGCAAAGAAGTAAAGTAATTACATGGCGTTTTTCAGTGACACGTAGGTCATATAATAAATAAAGACAACTCCTATGGCTCCTGCCGGTTGTCATACTCATCGACATGCAAGTCATGATTCCTATTACAAGAACATGATCAATCTCATACATCACATATATTTCATTCATCACATCCTTTTTGGCCATATCACATCACAAGGCATATGCTGCAAAAACAAGTTAGACGTCCTCTAATTGTTGTTGCATGTTTTTACGTGGCTGCTATAGGGTTCTAGCAAGAATGTTTCTTACCTACGCCAAAAACCACAACGTGATATGCCAATTTCTATTTACCCTTCATAAGGACCCTTTTCATCGAAGCCGATCCGACTAAGGTGGGAGAGACAGACACCCGCTAGCCACCTTATGCAACTAGTGCATGTCAGTCGGTGGAACCTGTCTCACGTAAGTGTACGTGTAAGGTCGGTCCAGGCCGCTTCATCCCATGATACCGCCGAAACAAGATAAGACTAGTAGTGGGAATGGCAAGTAAATTGACAAAATCTACGCCCACAACAAAATTGTGTTCTACTCGTGCATAGAAACTACGCATAGACCTAGCTCTGATACCACTGTTGGAGATCGTTGCAGAAAATAAAAAATTTCTATGCATCACCAAGATCAATCTATGGAGAAACTAGCAACGAGAGAGAGAGGAGTGCATCTTCATACCCTTGAAGACCGCGAGACGGAAGCGTTACAAGAACGTGGATGAGGGAGTCGTACTCGAAGTGATTCAGATCGCGGTGGACTCCGATCTTAGCACAGAACAACGACACCTCCGCGTTCAACACACGTGCAGCTTGGTGACGTCTCCCGCACCTTGATCCAGCAAGGAGGAGGGAGAGGTTGAGGAAGAGGGACTCCAATAGCAGCACGACGGCGTGGTGGTGATGGAGCGGTAGTACTCCGGCAGGGCTTCGCCAAGCTCTTGCGGAGGAGGAGAGGTGTTGGGGAGGGGAGGGTTGTGCCTTAGTTGTGTTGCTGCAGCCCTCCCCTCGCCCCTCTATTTATAGGAGGAGGGGAAGGGGGTCGGCCCCCTCTAGATGACATCTAGAGAGAGGGGGGGCGCCCCCTTTAGGGTTTCCCCCCCAACCCTAGGCGCATGGGCCCAAGGGGGGGATGCGCCCAGCCATCCAAGGGCTGGTTCCCTTCCCACTACGGCCCACGAGGCCCTCCAGGAGAGGTGGCCCCTCCCGGTGGACCCCCGGAACCCTTCCGGTGGCCCCGGTACAGTACTGGTATGCCCCCGAACTTTTCCGATGACCGTATGACAACTTCCCATATATAAATCTTCACCTCCGGACCATTCCGGAACTCCTCGTGACATCCCGGATCTCATCCGGGACTCCAAACAACATTCGGTAATCACATAGAAGTCTTCCTAATAACCCTAGTGTCATCGAACCTTAAGTGTGTAGACCCTACAGGTTCGGGAATCACGCAGACATGACCGAGACAGCTCTCCGGCCAATAACAAACAGCGGGATCTGGATACCCATGTTGGCTCCCACATGTTCCATGATGATCTCATCGGATGAACCACGATGTCGAGGATTCAAGTAATCCCGTATACAATTCCCTTTATCAATCGGTATGTTACTTGCCCGAGATTCGATCGTCGGTATTCCAATACCTCGTTCAATCTCGTTATCGGCAAGTCACTTTACTCATTACATAATGTATGATCCCGTGACTAACCACTTAGTCACATTGAGCTCATTATGATGATGCATTACCGATTGGGCCCATAGATACCTCTCCGTCATACGGAGTGACAAATCCCAGTCTCGATTCGTGCCAACCCAACAGACACTTTCGGAGATACCTGTAGTGCACCTTTATGGTCACCCAGTTACGTTGTGATGTTTGGTACACCCAAAGCACTCCTACTGTATCCGGGAGTTACACAATCTCATGGTCTAAGGAACTCATACTTGACATTAGAAAAGCTTTAGCAAACGAACTACACGATCTTGTGCTATGCTTAGGATTGGGTCTTGTCCATCACATCATTCTCCTAATGATGTAATCCCGTTATCAATGACATCCAATGTCCATAGTGAGGAAACCATGACCATCTGTTGATCAACGAGCTAGCAAACTAGAGGTTCACTAGGGACATGTTGTGGTCTATGTATTCACACATGTATCACGGTTTCCGGTCAATACAATTATAGCATGAATAATAGACAATTATCATGGATAAGGAAATATAATAATAATCATTTTATTATTGCCTCTAGGGAATATTTCCAACAGCCAGACCCAATACTCATGTTTCAAACACTGATAGTATACACAAATAAGCCTAACTACTATATATATATATATTAAATAAACTTGCATTTTTGTAGGGGGTGCCATGGCAACCATGGAACCCCCATTCTCCTATGATGATTATATTTGTATAGCTAATATTAATGGGTATATTTCAATCCTACTCGAGATACACTCCCATTTAAATGAGGCATGGGTTCTACCACAATCCGAAATGTTGTGTGTGATTAGGTGCGAAGGCATGGACCTAAGAGGAGGCGTGAAGGAGAAGGAGAAAGGTTGTTGTGTTCCGGTGGCCGGATTTAGGGCCATCTCCAGGAATTCGAGGGCCCGGTGCGGAAAGCAAAATGGGCCCCTAACATTTAAAAAACATATATTAACTCAAGCAGAATCGCTTAACCATATAATTTAAATGTATGTTATTTTTTACAATGCTTATGGATCAAACAAAAACAATATCAACGCATTTGAACTAATGAACTCACATAAAATAAAGGCATGTTACATGTATAGATTGTCAGAATCAGATAGTACCTTGATTTTGGACTTGGAAGGCAGGACGAGCAACTATTGAAAAATCTTGAATGTGTGACAACTTCTAAACTTAAATAACTAGACAAAAAATTGCTCCAAAACATATTAGTATAATCTTAATACTATAATGTTGCAGTTTGTATCAAAATTAGAGAAAAGGGGGGAGTATAGGGCACTAGTTGCTGTTGGCCGTTGGCCTTCTGTTGCGCGGCACCGTGGCAGTGTCGGCCGGTGTGGCGGTGGCCGGCTCTCGCAAGTCCCGTGCAGTTCTGCTTCCGCCCATAGCCTGGCTGCAAAGTGATCATCGCGGAGTCCTGAAAAAATCGGTCCCACAGCCGCAGAGGGACGAGATGGAAAGCGAAGAGATTTGGGAACAGGGAATGGCAGAAGTCAGGGAACGCACTACACTGCTACACGTACTATGCTAGGGCTGTCCTTTCGTCTACGATCACTCGGATCGATCCACACGAGGCTACGACGATGATGGGCAGCATGTATTGATACGTCTCCAACGTATCTATAATTTATGAAGCATTCATGCTATTTTATTATCTGTTTTGAATGATTACGGGCTTTATTATACACTTTTTTATTACTTTTGGGACTAACATACTAACCGGAGGCCCAGCCCATATTGCTGTTTTATTGCCTATTTCAGTATTTCGAAGAAAAGGAATATCAAACGGAGTCCAAACGGAATGAAACCTTCGGGAGCATGATTTTTGGAAAGGATATGATCCAGGAGACTTGGAGTTCAAGCCAGGGAAGGTTCGAGGAAGCCAGGAGATAGGAGGGAGAGCCCACCCCCCTAGGCGTGCCCCCTGTCTCCTGGGCCCCTCGAGGCTCCCCCGACTGACTTCTTTTGCCTATATAAGTCCACGTACCCTAAAAACATCAGAGACGAAGATAGATCGGGAGTTCCGCCGTCGCAAGCCTCTGTAGCCACCAAAAACCTCTCGGGAGCCTGTTTCGGCACCCTGCCGGAGGGGGGATCCCTCACCAGTGGCCATCTTCATCATCCCGACGCTCTCCATGACGAGGAGGGAGTAGTTCACCCTCGGGGCTGAGGGTATGTACCAGTAGATATGTGTTTGATCTCTCTCTCTCTCTCTCTCTCTCTCGTGTTCTCTCTATGGCACGATCTTGATGTATCGCGAGCTTTGCTATTATAGTTGGATATTATGATGTTTCTCCCCCTCTACTCTCTTGTGATGAATTGAGTTTTCCTCTTGAAGTCATCTTATCGGATTGAGTCTTTAAGGATTTGAGAACACTTGATGTTTGTCTTGCCGTGCTTATCTGTGGTGACAATGGGATATTCACGTGATTCACTTGATGTATGTTTTGGTGATCAACTTGCGGGTTCCTCCCATGAACCTATGCATAGGGGTTGGCAGATGTTTTCGTCTTGACTCTCCGGTAGAAACTTTGGGGCACTCTTTGAAGTACTTTGTGTTGGTTGGATAGATGAATCTGAGATTGTGTGATGCATATCGTATAATCATGCCCACGGATAATTGAGGTGACAATGGAGTATCTAGGTGACATTAGGGTTTTGGTTCATTTCTGTCTTAAGGTGTTATTCTATTATGAACTCTTGAATAGATCGATCCGAAAGAATAACTTTGAGGTGGTTTCGTACCCTACCATAATCTGTTCGTTTGTTCTCCTCTATTAGTGGCTTTGGAGTGACTCTTTGTTGCATGTTGAGGGATTGTTATATGATCTATCTATGTTATTATTGTTGAGACAACTTGCACTAGTGAAAATATGAACCCTATGCCTTGTTTCCTACCATTGCAATACCGTTTACGCTCACTTTTATCATTAGTTACCTTGCTGTTTTTATATTTTCAGATTACAAAAACCTATATCTACCATCAATATTGCA
Organism: Triticum aestivum; assembly: GCF_018294505.1. Classification (NCBI taxonomy): domain Eukaryota; kingdom Viridiplantae; phylum Streptophyta; class Magnoliopsida; order Poales; family Poaceae; genus Triticum; species Triticum aestivum. Next base: position 489,208,317 of record NC_057813.1, read on the forward strand.
CTTGTATCACTATCTCTTCGCCGAACTAGTGCACCTATACAATTTACCATTGTATTGGGTGTGTTGGGGACACAAGAGACTCTTTGTTATTTGGTTGCAGGGTTGTTTGAGAGAGACCATCTTCATCCTACGCCTCCCACGGATTGATAAACCTTAGGTCATCCACTTGAGGGAAATTTGCTACTGTCCTACAAACCTCTGCACTTGGAGGCCCAACAACGTCTACAAGAAGAAGGTTGTGTAGTAGACATCAAGCTCTTTTCTGGCGCCGTTGCCGGGGAGGTTAGGTAAGCGGCACTCACACCCTGTCAACTAAGCTCTTTTCTGGCGCCGTTGCCGGGGAGGTGAGTGCTTGAAGGTATATCTTTAGATCTTGCAATCGAATCTTTCTGTTTCTTGTTTTATCACTAGTCTAGTTTATAAAAGAAAACTACAAAAAATGGAATTGAGTTTGCCTCTTACGCTTCATATTTTTAATATCTTTCATGAGAATGATGGAAAGGAAAATTATGCTCAAGTGCTAGAAGAAGAATGCATTAAAATGCTTGGTACTAAATCTTTGAATGATGAGCATGATTGCAATGTTGTTAGTATGAATTCCTTTAATATCCATGATGCTAATGATATGCAAAGCCACAAGCTTGGGGATGCTATGTTTGATGAAGATGATATTTTTTGTCCCCCAAGTTTTGATGAGCAAATTTATTATGATGAAAGCATGCCTCCTATTTATCATGATTATATTGATGAAAGTGGGTTTGGAAGAGTGTCAACTTTAGGAAGTAGTGACCCCACTATTTTGGAGGATGTTGAATCTTATTGTGATGAACATGAAAGTGGATTTGGAAGAGTGTCAACTTTATTTAGTGATGATTCCACCATTTAGGAAGAGGTTCCAATTGATTATGAGAACAAAGTTGCTATCTATGATGATTATTGTGATGACTTGTATGCTATTAGGAATAATGATAACCATGAAACTTGTCATCATGATTTTAGTTTTCAATTGGATTATGCCTTACATGATAATTATTTTGTTGAGTTTGCTCCCACTACTATTCATGAGAAGAATTTTGCTTATGTGGAGAATAATAAATTTTCTATGCTTGTAGATCATGAAAAGAATGCTTTAGGTGCTGGTTATATTGTTGAATTCATTCATGATGCTACTGAAAATTATTATGAGGGAGGAACATATGCTTGTAGGAATTGCAATAATATCAAGTTTCCTCTCTATGTGCTTAAAGTTTTGAAGCTATGCTTGTTTTGCCTTCCTATGCTAGTTGAATATTGTTCCCATAAGTTGTTTGATCACAAAATCCCTATGAATAGGAAGTGGGTTAGGCTTAAATGTGCTAGTCATATGCTTCATGATGCTCCCGTTATGTTTCAATTCTTATCTTTTATGTGAGCATCATTGCCATCATCATGCCTAGCTAAAAAGGCATTAAAGAAAAGCGATTGTTGGGAGACAAACCAAAATTTATCCTTACTGTTTTTGTGTGTCCAAATGATTATGCTACTGTAGTAATCATATTTTATAGCTTTTGTTTCAATAAAGTGCCAAGTAGAACCTTTGGGAAGACTTGGGTGAAGTCTATATGATCTTGCTGTAAAAAACAGAAACTTTAGCGCTCACACGAATAGCTGCCGTTTTTTTACTGGAGAGTGATTTTAGGCTGATTCTTTTTTAAGATGATTAATATACAAATTCCTCAGGTCCAGCAATTTATTTCAGGATTTTTTGAGTTCCAGAAGTATACGTTTGATACAGATTACTACAGACTGTTCTGTTTTTAACAGATTCTGTTTTTCGTGTGTTGTTTGCTTACTTTGATGCATCTATGGCTAGTATTAAGTGGTATGAACCATAGAGAAGTTGGAATACAGTAGATATTACACCAATATGAATTTATAATGGGTTCATTACAGTACCTAACTGGTGATTTTATTCTCTTATACTAACGGAGCTTACGAGTTTTGTGTTGAGTTTTGTGTGGTTGAAGTTTTTAAGTTTTGGGTAACGATTCAATGGACTATGGAATAAGGAGTGGCAAGAGACTAAGCTTGGGGATGACCAAGGCACCCCAAGGTAATATCCAAGGACAACCAAGAGCCTAAGCTTGGGGATGCCCCGGATGGCATCCCCTCTTTCGTCTTCGTTCATCGGTAACTTTACTTGGAGCTATATTTTTATTCACCACATGATATGTGTTTTGCTTGGAGCGTCATTTTATTTTGTTAGTATTTGCTTTCTGTTATTTATAATAATGTTTTGTACCTATATTTTCAATAAAAATGTCAAGGATAGCCTTTACCATCCTTATTTTGCAAGTATACATGTTGCTGTTTGAAAACAGAAAGTTTACCGCTGTTGCAAAAATTCCCTAGAGAAATCAGAGAATGATATAATGTTGAAACTTTTTGCATAATGAGATCTGATAAATCTTCTACAGCATAGTATTTTTCTCATAATTTTTGGATTTAGGTAAGTATGATGAATCTTGCATTCTTTACAGACCATACTGTTTTGGCAAATTGCTGTTATGGTTGCATTGTTTGCATATGTTTGCTTGTTTAATGATTCTATTTGAGGATAGGAGTATTAAATATGCAGAGGCATTTAGTATGCAATGTTGAATAATAATTTTAGTGATTTGTTACAGTAGAAAATGATAAGGTTTTGCATTGGTTTATACTAACCTATCTCACGAGTTCTTGTTGAGTTTGTTGTGGATGAAGCTTTTGATAAAAAGAGAAACCATGATATGAGAGGAATTAAGGAGACACAAAAGTTCAAGCTTGGGGATGCCCAAGGTACCCCAAGATAATATTTCAAGAAGTCTCAAGCATCTAAGCTTGGGGATGCCCCGGTAGGCATCCCACCTTTCTTCTTCAACAACTATCGGTTAGTATCGGTTGAGCCTAAGTTTTTACTTCTTCACATGAGTTGTGCTATCCTTGCAATGTAATTTTGTTTTGCTTTGCTTGTTGTTTGAATAAAATACCAAGATCTGAAATTCTTGAATGAGAGAGAATCTTCACATAGTTACACAATTATTTAACTACTCATTGGTCTTCACTTATATCTTTTTGAGTAGTTTGTCATTTGCTCGTGTGCTTCACTTGTATCCTATCAGTAAATGGTTGAATGAGTTGAATGTCATAAATCTAAAATTTTATATGTTTCATTTGCTTATCCCATGGGGAGTAATTACTTCACATCTATGAAGTAGAGGTTTATTGAAGGTTAGCAAGCATTGTATTGGTCATTTGAACAATTCATGAAAGAATATTGAAGGAAGAGATATTTCACATATAAATATACTATCCTAGACATCTTTTATAATTGTGAGCACTCATTATGTATGACATGCTAAAGAGTTGATGTTGGACAAGGAAGACAACGTAATGGGTTATGTTTTCTCACATCTCAGTTAAAATATATTGTCATGGATCATTCAAACATGTTGAGCTTGCCTTTCCGCCTCATGCTAGCCAAAATTCCTTGCACCAAGTAGAGATACTACTTGTGCTTCCAAATATCCTTAAACCCAATTTTTGCCATGAGTGTCCACCATACCTATCTATATGCGGTATTTACCTGCCGTTCCAAGTAAATTTGCATGTGCCAAACTCTAAACCTTCAAATAATAATCTGTTTTGTATGCCCGAATCACTCATGTAGCGACTGGGGGCTGTCAGTATCTTCCATGCTAGGTGGGTTATTCTCAAGATGAGTGGACTCCGCTCATCATTCACGAGAAAAATGGTTGGTAACCGGGATGCCCAGTCCCATGATCAAAAGATCAAAATCAAATAAAAAATAATTAAAACAAAACTCCCCCAGGATTGATGTTTGTTGGAGGCACCCGTTGTTTCGGGCAAGCCATGTAATGATTGTTGGTGGAGGGGGAGTAAAAACTTTACTATTCTGTTTGGGAACCGCCTATAATGTATGTAGTTTGGAAGATATTGGGAACTCTTGGTTGTTATGTTGACAATGAGATCATACCTCTCAAAATTATTTATCTCTATTTAAAAATTGAGCTCTGGCACCTCTGCAAATCCCTGCTTCCCTCTGCGAAGGGCCTATCTTTTATTTTTATGCAAGAGTCAAGGTGATCTTCACCTTTCCCTTTTTTTCATTTTATCCTTTGGCAAGCACCTCGTGTTGGAAAGATCTTGATATATATATCCAATTGGATGTAAGTTAGCATGAACTATTATTGTTCACATCACCCAAAGGTGAATACGTTGGGAGGCAACACTATAAGCCCCTATCTTTCTTAGTGTCCGGTTGAAACTCCATAACCATAAGTATTGCGTGAGTGTTAGCAATTGTAGAAGACTATATGATAGTTGAGTATGTGGAGTTTGCTAAATCAAAGCTCTGACATAGACCCTTCCTGAAAATAAGATGAATTGTAATTGTTTGATGACTAAGAATGAAGTTTGCTAGTTTGCAAGAAAGTTTATGGTCTATGCTTTAACATGTGAATAGCTTGTTACTTGATCGTGAGAAATTTTATGAGATGAACTACTGTTATGACATATAATCATTCTAGAAAAGGTGATTTAAATTATCATTGATCAAACTTGTGCACCTGCTAGCATTCGCACTTCATAAATTCTTTCTTTTATCATTTACCTACTCAAGGACGAGTAGGAATTAAGCTTGGGGATGCTGATACGTCTCCAACATATCTATAATTTATGAAGCATTCATGCTATTTTGTTATCTGCTTTGAATGATTACGGGCTTTATTATACACTTTTATATTACTTTTGGGACTAACTTACTAACCGTAGGCCCAGCCCATATTGTTGTTTTATTGCCTGTTTCAGTATTTTGAAGAAAAGGAATATCAAACGGAGTCCAAATGGAATGAAACCTTCAGGAGCGTGATTTTTGGAAAGGATATGATCCGTGAGACTTGGATTTCAAGCCAGGGAAGGTTCGAGGAAGCCAGGAGATAGGAGGGCAAGCCCACCCCCTGGGCGCGCCCCCTGTCTCCTGGGCCCCTCGAGGCTCCCCCGACCGACTTCTTTCACCTATATAAGTCCACGTACCCTAAAAACATCAGGAACGAAGATAGATCGGGAGTTCCGCCGTCGCAAGCCTCTGTAGCCACCAAAAACCTCTCGAGAGCCTGTTCCCGCACCCTGCCGGAGGGGGGGATCCCTCACCGGTGGCCATCTTCATCACCCCGACGCTCTCCATGACGAGGAGGGAGTAGTTCACCCTCGGGGCTGAGGGTATGTACCAGTAGCTATGTGTTTGATCTCTCTCTCTCTCTCGTGTTCTCTCTATGGCACGATCTTGATGTATCGCGAGCTTTGCTATTATAGTTGGATCTTATGATGTTTCTCCCCCTCTACTCTCTTGTGATGAATTGAGTTTTCTTCTTGAAGTTATCTTATCGGATTGAGTCTTTAAGGATTTGAGAACACTTGATGTTTGTCTTGCCGTGCTTATCTGTGGTGACAATGGGATATTCACGTGATTCACTTGATGTATGTTTTGGTGATCAACTCTTTGAAGTACTTTGTGTTGGTTGGATAGATGAATCTGAGATTGTGTGATGCATATCGTATAATCATTCGCACGGATACTTGAGGTGACAATGGAGTATCTAGGTGACATTAGGGTTTTGGTTGATTTGTGTCTTAAGGTGTTATTCTAGTACGAACTCTTGAATAGATCGATCCGAAAGAATAACTTTGAGGTGGTTTCGTACCCTACCATAATATATTTGTTTGTTCTCCTCTATTAGTGGATTTGGAGTGACTCTTTGTTGCATGTTGAGGGATTGTTATATGATCTATCTATGTTATTATTGTTGAGACAACTTGCACTAGTGAAAGTATTAACCCTATGCCTTGTTTCCTACCATTGCAATACCATTTACGCTCACTTTTATCATTAGTTACCTTACTGTTTTTATATTTTCAGATTACAAAAACCTATATCTACCATCCATATTGCACTTGTATCACTATCTCTTCGCCGAACTAGTGCACCTATACAATTTACCATTGTATTGGGTGTGTTGGGGACACAAGAGACTCTTTGTTATTTGGTTGCAGGGTTGTTTGAGAGAGACCATCTTTATCCTACGCCTCCCATGGATTGATAAACCTTAGGTCATCCACTTGAGGGAAATTTTCTACTATCCTACAAACCTCTGCACTTGGAGGCCCAACAACGTCTACAAGAAGAAGGTTGTGTAGTAGACATCATGTATGTCTCGAGGCCTTGAGCGGACCAGGCCCAGGATGACCGAAACTAGTGTTTTCAGCCTTCAAGTGACACACAGAGGCAACGTAAGGCCTAAAACTAATTTTTTTCTAGACTATATATGTACGTATATGGACCATAGTCGAGGGCCCTGTGCGATAGTACAGCTCGCACATGCCCTTCAACGGCCCTGGACGGATTGTCCGACATGAGACCCGACAACATCAATACCTAAAATCTAGAGCTAGAAGCAATGGCTCTCTCACTTTTTGTCTGGCCCTTTTTCCTGTCAACCGCCAGACTGTCCGACCTAGTGCCCAGACTATCCGGCCCCTGAAGATCGCACCACGCTCGAAGACTATGCCAAACCCGAGCCACACTAGATTTAGCAGACGATCTGTCTGACTTGCTACCCGGGTTGTCCGGCCTAAGCTCAAATTGTCAAGCTTGGACCCTAGACTGTCTGACCTTTGCCTACATACAGATCTGGCTGAGAGGCCATGTATCGGTCTCTTACCTACCCCTTTCGCCCCTTAGCTATATAAATCATACCTTAAACTTAAGTTAGGATTTTTTCGAAGCAGAGACCGTAGAACAATCGTTCTATGGTATATTTTCATTCAAAAAGAGTATATGTACATCAAAAAAATATAAAAATACAGTTATCCAATTCCTTGTTTTGGAAACGTCATGGAAAAGTAGAAAAGTAGAAGTGTGCTTCAATCCAGTCTATGTAGACTTGTTTATGTTTCAACTTGATCTTGTGCTGAAGAAGAACTGGATCTTTCTTGAGAAGTACTTTCCACATCATGGTATTGGGAGCAATATGTCTAAAGATCTTGCCATTTCTTTGCATCCATATCTGCCAGCATGCCATGATGATAAAAATCAGGCCTACCTCCTTAGGAAGTTGATCCAGAGCTAGCAAAGTCTCATTAAGAACACTTGTGTCTCTTTGTTTGAGTGGAATAATCATATCCCAGCATCTCAGCGCAAAGGGGCAGTCCCAAAATAAGTGCATAGCAGATTCCTCTACCTGATCGTTGTAGAGCTCACACATATATGAGGGGAGATGAAAGGATTTTCTACGCAATAGACCTCTTGTGTTGACTCGATCATGGAGCAGCAACCAGAAGAAAATTTTATATCTTAACATAACAGCAACAGACCAGATCTTCTTAAAAACTGGGTGTGCATTTTCCCCTTTGATGAGAATATTGTAGGCTTTGGATGGAGATAAGATTGTCGAATTCCAACTGTATATCCACTAATCAGCATTGATGCTAAGATTTACTTGTTCAAGACAAATTCTGGCTTGATGAAACTGTGCAAAAGGCTAAGTTGGACAACAATAAGTGAAAAAGATCTTGGAATGCATTATAGTTTGAGGCTTCTTTAATGGAGAGCAACTCATTCTTAGCAAAAGAGAACAAGTGGGGGAATTGCAGCTTGAGAGAAGCAGTGTCCCATCTATCATGCCAAAACAGAGCTGAAGAACCTTGCCCAACAGAACAATGATCCATATCTTTGAATATTGGAAGAAGTTTGATGATAGACTTCCACTAGAAAGATCCAACAGGTCTGTCATTTGGGGCACTATTCCCATAGTAAGTGTCCCAAATCAAGTGAACCCAAGGAAGGTCCTGCTTATCCATGAATTTATGAAGGTGTTTTAGAAGAAGAGCTTTGTTGTGAGTAGAGATATCCAACACCCCCAAACCACATTATTCGTTTAGCTTACAAATAGTGCTCCATGCAATAAGGGCAGGACCAGTGCCCTCCTGACCATACTTTCTCCAGAAGCATTGTTTGATGTAAGAGGTAACTTGATCCACAACAGTGACAGGAAGTTCCAGAGAGCACATGAAGAAAGTTGGAAGGCTGGTGAAAACACATTTGATAAGAGAAAGCTTTTCTCCTGTTGATAGCAGAGTGGAGCAACCTGTAAGCCTTCTTTCAATTCTCTGCATCAAGGGGAAAAATCTTCCACTTTTGGCTTCTTGGTGCCAAGAGGTAGGCCCAGATATGGGAAAGGAAAAGATCCAGTATGGCAGCCCAGAATAGTAGCCAGCTGAACCAGTTTAGCATGCTCCACATTGATAGGATAAGTAGCAGATTTTGAAAAGTTGATCTTGAGGCCAGTGAAACCAGAGAAGTGCAATAACATGTTCTGAATTTGCTGTAACTGAGTAGGACAAGCTGGCAATATAATAAGAGTATCATCATCATATTGTATGACAGGAAAATCTTTGATGTTTTCTAGAGAAGAGGAGATCAACATATGTTTCATGGCATCATTGAAGATGGATTTTAGAATGTCAGAAGCCAAAACAAAGATCAAAGGAGAGACTGGATCCCCTTGTCTTACACCTTTCTTGCACCAAAATTTCTTTCCTGGGACACCATTTAGGAGAACAACAAAAGTTCCTGAGGAAAAGATCATGTCCATCCATTTCATCCATCTGGGTCCAAAACCTTTGGCCACCATAATATTCTTCAGAGTCTGATGCTCAATCATGTCAAAAGCCTTTTCAAAATATAATTTGAGAATGATAATTTCTCTTCTTGACTGATTACATTGATGCAACTATTCATATGCCCATGCCAAACAATCCTGGATTGACCTTTCTTTTAGAAAGCCATATTGATTCTTGTGAACAAGCTTCAAAATAACTTTTTGCAATCTGTTGGCCAGCAATTTTGTGATAATCTTGATGGAACAATTAAGGAGGGAAATGGGTCTGAAATCACTAGCCTCAATAGAAGCATCCTTCTTGGGAATCAGTGTTATGTAAGAGGAATTGATGCTCTGAAGATCTACTTTACCCTTAAAAAAATCTTCAATCAGTTGGTAGAAATCTGCAGCAATGATGTCCCAGCAAGATTTTACAAAATTGTTGTTAAAACCATCTGGCCCAGGTGCTTTATCTGAAGGAAGCTCTTTTACAACTGCATCAATCTCAGATTTAGTAAAAGGGGATTCAAGCCAAAGGAGATCATCAGATTTTTCTACAATATCTTCTAAGCTTAGCAGATTGAAAATGGGCATAGAAGTCCCAAGCCTTTGTTTGAATGCTCTCCAAAGGATATCAACTTTGGCTTGGTGATCAGAATGTTCAAAACCATACTCATCTCTAAGAGTAGCAATGTGGTTGTTTTTGAATTTAATGGTGGCCTTAACTTTGAGGAATTTTGAGTTTGTTTCACCCTTGGTGATCCATCTAATAGTAGCCCTCTATTTCCAATAAGATTGTTGTGCAGAAAGGATTTTCAATAGATGGTCTTTGAGCATTTGTCCGAAGTCCCATTCTAAGGGGGCAAGATCCCTAAATTCCTCCAAAGTATCAAGAAAGAAAATCACATCATTGGAGTTTTGGATTAGAGAAGCTAGGTTTGATTTATTTTTGGCCCAAATCTTGAGTCCTTTCCTAAGCCTTTCAAACTTAGCAGTAAGCCTATGAGCACTGTCCTTGCCTTGAACTCCTTGGTTCCAAATCTGTTGGATAGTATCTTTGAAATCATGATGATTAAGCCAGAAATTTTCAAATCTGAAGATGGTTGATTTTGGAATGTCAGTCCCTACTTTAATGACATAAGGACAATGGTTTGATATGGGTTTAGCAAGAGGGATGGCCAGGGTATTTGGTATTGAAGAGTCCAAGATTCAGAGGAGAAAACCCAATCCAGCTTTTCCAAAAGAGGAGCTTTCTGTATGTTGCTCCAAGTGAAGTTTATGCCTTTAAGGGGGATTTCCACAAGGGCCTGAGCACTGATGGCATCATTGAAAGAAAGCATGTCTTGCACATTACCACTAGCTCTATTTCTGTTATCTGGATATCTCATGAAATTGAAATCACCAACCACTAACCAACCTGTGCTATCTGCCATATCTATGTTTCTGAACCACTGAATGAAATCAGCTCTGGCCTCTCCTTGACATGGGGCATAAACATTAGTGAGAACCCAAGTGGCGCTCAAGAGAGTGGAAGTTAGCTAAACTGAAATAGAGAAATCATTCTGAAAAAGTGTGTTGCCCACAAACAGGTTGCCGTTCCATCCAATAAAAAGACCTCCTGAAGCAGCCACTGAAGGGAGAAAAAACAAATTTGTTTAGTCTCCTTGGATAAAAATGCTTGATATACTGACTATCAAAAGATTCTCTCTTGGTTTCTTGTAAGCAGATGCTATCACAATTGGATTATGCAATCTTATTAGCTAAAGCTAACCACTTAGCTGGATCATTAATGCCTCTCACATTCCAAACAAGGATATTCCAATTTCTGTGATGCATTGAGGGAAAAGATCTTTGAAACACTTTGCAAAAGCCAAAACAACTGCTTATCTATTCTGCCACCAACTAGAAAACCAGACAAACTAAGATTCAAGCAAGTATTACAGTCTGATACTGAAGGTTCAAAACTTAGAAAGTGCATCATTATTACACAAAGAGAGCATCCTTGAAACTAGCAACAAGAGGATCTAATCCTACTAGTCCTGCTCCTTTGCTCCTTACCCTTTCCTCTGAGATCTCCTTGTGGGCTTCACTACAAGCTTCTACTTCTTTGCCTGCTTCTGCACAGCAGCAGAAGGGCCATCAAATTCCTGAATTTTGCAAAAGGAGGAGCTTAAGTTTTTGACCACTTTATTAGCAATGATAGGTGGATCAGCATTACACGGCAAACAATTTCTGTCCAGACAAGTATTTCTCTTATATCCTTTGTTAATCAACTGTAATCTTTCACTCGTCCTTACCTCAGATTCCACCATGGATAACTTTTCTTTCCTCTTCCTGTTAGCATGCACTGCAGATGTACTTGAGGGTAGCACATCCATAGGAAAGGAGGAACCCTTCCCTTGAGGAGTGGAAAAAGCCAGCTTTGGGGCTCCTCTGCAGCTTCTAGATTCTGCAACTTGCATGCAGGGGCCTGAATAGAAGTGCATTTATTAGGAATGACAAAAGGTTTAAAGAGGTTGATGTTAGAACCTTCTAGTATATAACTCCAAATCTGGGAAGAGAGCGGAGATTTTGCCCAATCAAATCTATCAAGTGAGAGAAAGGCAAGAGATAAAAAATTTGTCCACTCTATGGGTACCTGAACCACTTTGTCTGCATCAGAGGAGGGAGCAAAAAGTTTGTTCCAGATAGATGCCCCTTCTTCACCTAAAATTTGTGTGTCAGTCAGCTCAGGGAGCATCTTTTGAAAAACAGGATCAGCTACATCTGACATAAATTGCATAGCCCCAACTGTGATATTATGCTGCAGACCCTGATAGATATGAAGAGGGAAAAGTAGTACTTTTATCCCCAGGGAGTAAATCAAAAGAGGGAGCAGGGATATCTAGCTCCTGCAAAGCCAGTGACCTGTTTAAGGTAGGGGCTGCATGTTGTTCCAAAACATGCTCTGACTGAGAATTTGAAGGTACCAAAGCAGCATCAAAGTGTGCATCGTCAGGGATCTGCAGACCAGTCCGTGAAACTTGTGGCTCTGATGAATCCTTAGGTAGCAAAGCATCATGATCATCAGGAATAACTATAGAGAAAACTATATGAATAGACACATGATCGGGAACGGGTGAAACAACTTCATTTCCTTGAGAAAAGTTGTCCAGAGGCACTACAACTGGAGAAGAGCCATTTGTAGCAACATTAGAGTCCATTGCAGCATGATCAAGTGAAACAACTGCAACATCAACATGTTGCTTAGCAGCAGCATTAATATCTAATGGAGGTTGATCTAAAACTGGCAAAGGTTCCACCATTTTAGCATTAATAGGAACAAAATCAACCTCCTGAGCAAGGGGAACATCCATAGCCAAATTTAAATCAAGAAAAGGTAGATTTAGATCCAGAGGAGCCAGAAGATTTGCCAGATTATTGACAGGAGGACCATTGTTGATTGACTCTGCAGTACTAGCAGACTAGTCAGTCCACTCACTTCAAGAGCAGGTTGCTGCACAATATTTTCCTCAAATGGCGCAAGCAAGTCATTAAGTTCAAGAAACTCTCCATCATGAAGTTCTTGATCAATCAACTGAGCTTTATTAGGCATAGCCCAATGACCCCAACCAGGATCTTCTTCAGCCAAGTCTTCCCGATCCTCAACTTGGTTGTTATTGTCCTGCTGATTCCCTGCATCTTGGTTGGCATTATGGACAACCGGGAAAGGACCAATGATCAGGTTTTGATTAGGATGATGGTGCTCTTCATCAGGTCTGGGGTGTGGATTACCATCCACAGGAATTGGATCCTCCTCTAGTGGGTCGTCTCCAATATGGCTATCATGAATAATGACAACTGGGCAAGTCTAAGACTCCCCTTCTTTCTTATCAGAAGAAACCACAATGTTGGCAGGTATCTCCCTGAGAGCATCAACATAAACTTTAATTAACACTGCTGCATCAGAGGATTTAACACTGTCCCAAACAGACATCTTCCCAAAGCTTCTCGTAGAATTGGCTAACTCATGAATACATCTAAGATCCGCAGGGAAACCCACTAACAACAGCCAAACTTCTCTGTCTAAATGGAATTTCTTCCAGTTAAGCCCTTGGTTATGCCTTTGGAAAACATAGTGAATATCATCATGTCTGTGTGGACCGCTATTAGCAAGCAAATCTCTCTCTGCCACACTGTTGAAGTGAACAAAAGCTTGGCCAAAAGGACAGGGAGTGATAGATTTGAAGCCCACACGTTTAATCTGAGTAAGAAAATCTCCCAAAACTTCTCTAACATTAGCAAAGGGGACCTCACCGACAGGCATCAAAAGGATAGAGACAATCGCCAGGTCTTCTTTCCCTGCAGAAAAATCACTGCAGACCACACGCGCGCGAGCTGGTCGATCAGCCACCTCAATGACAGAGACACCTCGTGGGACAAATGGCGTAGGATCGAAGGGGAAAGTGGCCATTGGAGCGGCAGCAGAGTTCGGGATATTGTTGGCGAGGATGGGTTGAGGGGGATTTGTTGCTGGCAAGGAACTGGGAGGTAACACTCTCTCAAAGGGATGGAGGTTTGGTCACTGAGGGGTGGGGCTCTGGCGGTGCTGGTCGTCACCAACCTTGGGAAGGCGGTGTTGATTAAGGTTTGTTGCCAAATTTGCCTCGGGGGGGACTCTAACACCGGAAGTCGTAGCGTTAACCCCTGATTTAGAAAAAAAAGCAGGACGACGAAATGTGGCCCAGTCTTTTGCAGTCCCGGCAACAAATCCGGTTAGTGCAAGAGGGCCTAAGGTGGTTCGAAGCGAGACAACACACACAGAAGTTACGAGAGCGGGCCTGTTGACCACTAATAAAAGTTGGCCAGCAGATTGCACAGATCCAGGATTTCGAATATGCGTTGATCCCGCCCTCCCTAAAGGAGTATTATTTGGCGAAGTTAATGCAGCAGAAACTAAAGTTGGACCCGAATTAAGCTGATTAACTTTTGGAACAAAAAATGAGGTTCTTGAGCAGCTTGAGCATATAATCTGCGACTGTTGATGCGATTAACCATCGTCCATTCTTGATTGGCCGAACTAAGATAATTCATATAAGCAATCCGAAGATCAGAATCCCCAGCGCCCCAGAGCAGGAAATCCATGGACAACAATTAATCTAAAATGTTGCCACCATGAATAATCTCGAAACCAACAGCACACGAGGAAACACAGAACTTAAAATTAGCAAAGCATATTAGACAAACTTCAGAAACTTTGCTCATCTAGCCTTTTACATTGGAGACCAAGGCCTCCATTAGAGAAGAATTCCAAGGAATTACGAAGACCTACATATAAGAGGATTGTGGAAGATCTACCTCTCAGGACCCCTTTTCTCTTACCGATTTGGGGAAAACTTCACCTTGTCTCTTTTTCCCTTGTTTGTGAATCTTGATGTGTCTCTTTACTTGGATGCTTTGAGAGCACACGTGTGATGTGAACCTTGTTCATGTAGTGATCTCCCAGTTCAGTGCCACCATCTCATTTCATAACAACAATCCCAAAAAGTTTAACCATAGACGTAGCAAAGCCTGCTGAGAGCTGAATTGGATTTTCGAGCGGTTAACTCTATTATTGTCCTTGCTCCTAGATGGTAGCGTCATGTTATTAAGGATTGGCATCACCTGGAGTTTTACACTGCAAATAGAATATTGTGTTTTATCACTTTCATGAAGTGATAGGTGTGCATTTTCTTTCTTCTCGAGAAAGAAACAAAAGCTTAGTCGTCCAGGGTTTTCCCGCCTGCCGCCGGCGCCATCGTAGAACTGCATTGTCTTCTGTGGCCTTAGGGCTATGGAGCCGTAGTGAATCCCGACCCTTGCCGACGGGAGAACTCATGCTTCAATTTTAGGTGTTTTTTTAGTTTGTGTAGTGTTTTTTCTCCTGCTTAAGAAGGCGAGGTGGCGTCGGCTCCCAACAGATGGAATAAGGTTCTCCCCGTGTAGCCCCCGTACCGGTAACACGTCTCACGTCGTCGGGGCGTGTGGAGGTTTGTCTATGATGGATCTCATGAGACTCGGCAGGTGTTTGTATTTGGTGGATCTGCGTGGATCCGGTCTTTGTTCGTTTGCGTTCATGTGTCTATAGGTTGGATCCTTCTAATCTATGTTCTCTTTATCGGCGGTGGCGGTGTTATTCTAGTGTGATAGTTCTATGGAACTTTAGCACAACGACTTCTAAACTATCTACTATAACAAGGTTTGTCTCACTCCGCTGAGGGAAGGACGATGACGGTGGCACATCTTCGGCTCGCTCCAGTGCTTATCGTTATCGCTAGGTGGTCTACACACATAGCTGTATTTTTTGTTATTTTTATGTTTTTTTGTACTATCATGATTTCTAATGAATAGATCAAACTGCACCCGCAAAAAAAGGTCCGTGAAATAAATTGGGGCGGGGAGCCATTTAATCACATTCTAACAAGAGCTGATTTTCACACGGCATGACAAGATCGATGTACAACTGTACTCCCTCCTTTCCGGTTTATAGGGCTTATTTCAAAATTTTAGTTTTTCCATTTTATAAGGCTTAATTTGGTTGTTTCCCATCACATGTTCAGATTCCAAGGTGCATTAAATCATTGAATGCAAGTATTAAGAGAAAATTGACCAATGCATGTAATTTATGCATGCATGCATTGCAATTAATGCATTGGTAAACATACTTTTTTGAGAAAAACAAAATCATTAATTTGAGTGCTTTTGCAAACTCCAAAAGGTATTTCACCACTCACCATCTACCTTGGTTGATGAGATTTTTGAATTGAGCCTTATAAACCGGAAATGAGGGAGTAGAACACAGCTCTGTCTCCTCGATTCATGTTAAAACCCCATAGTCGTCTGGAATTGGTCGGCTGGAATATGGACAATCGAACATAACTGGAAAACGCCGGAAAAACAAGGCGTCTAGCAACCCCGCGCGCACAGCAGACAGCGCTGCCACTCGCGAACAAGCACGAAGCAAATCCAAGAAACAAAAAAACATGCACCGTGCATGACGATTTATCTACGCGCTCTGCGCCTCCAAGAAGGCGTTAAACTCGGCCCTGGCCATCGCCAGCCGCGGCGTGATGCACGGCGACGTCGGGCACGACGCCGGAGGCGCCGCGGCCGTCGAGAACCTTACGTGCCGCTGCGACGCGGACGACGTCCTGGGGGCCGAGTCCTGCCGCTGGGACGCCGACGCCGACTTCTTCAGGATCCCCCTCGGCTCGCCGTCGAACACGCACGCCGTCTTGGTGGGAGTAGCTGGCTCCTGCCGGCGCGACTCCGATGCCGACTTCTTCAGGACCCCCCTCGCCTCGCCCTCGAACACGAACGCCATCTTGACCGGCAGGTCCGCGTCGTCCGCGCAGCTGATCTTGGGCACCTCCATCGCGAAGTCCATGTCGACGTGCGCCGGCACGACCCTCACCGGATGCGGCGGCGGCGGCGGGCTCCACGACCCGCACTCGAACCTCTCCAGCTCCGCCATCCGCGACACGCTGCTCCGCCGCCTCGCCCCCGAATGCTGCCTCTGTATGCTCGACACGACGGCCGCCGCGGACGGTGATCCCGGCTTCTTCTTGGCGAAGCCGGGGATGAACATGCACAGCACGCCGCACGTGAAGCTTTGCTCGGCCTCGTCGGCGGCCTCGACGTTGGGGACCTCGTCGTCGTGCGGCGCCATCGACCTCCCCTCGGCGCGGGACGCGCTCCTCGAGAGCGTGGTGGGAGCCGCGGACGGCGAGGCGGCATAGCTGGCGAGCGCGGCGGAGTGCTGCCGCGCGAGGGAGCGCAGGGCCATGACCGTGTCGAGGCTGGGCGCGGCGGGCTCGTCCCGCTTGGCCGTGGCGCTGTGGACGGGGGAGGAGGTCGCGGAGCAAGGCAGGCTGGCGCCGACGAACGTGGGCCGGCGTAGCGGCGGCAGGAGCGGGGACGACTGCGCGACCACCTCCGTGAGCACGGACGGCGCGGAGAGGGGCGAGTCCGGGTCGGCCACCATGCCCAGGTGCCGCAACGAGACCGGGTCCACGGGGATCTGCCGCTCGTCCTCCATCGACGGCGACACCGGGCTCTTGCTGCCGTCCTCCGCTGCGGCCTCTCGCGGTCGTGTTGCCGCCGTACTGCTCACGGCCGGACCGGACACGGGCTCGTCGGCGGACTGCATGGTGGGCGTTGTTGTGCGCTCCTAGGATGGGCTAACTACTCCGGCTGCGGTGCCTGCACGAACTGAACTGGCGAGCTGGCGCAATACATACGCGCGGGACGCTTAAAAGAAAGGGAAATGAATCAACTAGTATTTGACTTTGGGTTGTGCGTGCTTGGTATCCTCGTAGTGGAGAGCATGAACTGGCATAGGGGCGGCATGCTCTGGTGCATGGACGCTACTACTCCTAATTCGTGGCGGCTTAGTGGTTCACCATGTCCATGTGTTTTGTTCTTCTTTCCGAGAAAACTTCGGCGCAGGAACGGGTCAGCTCCCGGCCAAAGGGTGCCAAGGGCAACCTCCCTGCTCTCCAACACGCGCAACTCTTGCTGGCCCAGAAGAACATGGAGACCGAAGGTAACCCCCTACCCCGTTTTACGATTTTCGACAATTACTCGGATGAGTGCCTTGGTAGTATTTTAGGGGATAGTGGGGTTGATCTGTCTGATGAGGGTGAGGCCCGAGAGCTCCGGTCTCTCATTCGCTCTAAGGAGATCGCGCAGGCCGCGCTTGCCCAGGCGGCGGCGGCACGCGCTGCGACGGCACCAGAAGAGGCAGGGGCTTCTCTGGTCCCGGTCGCCCGGCCCGATCGGGCGGACACAGCAGCAGGGGCTGCACGGTCCCCCCCAGCCGGTGGTCCTGTGAGGACACGACGAGTGGCCAAGGCGGTTACCGCTCGTGGTATCCGCCTCCGCAATCGCATAATCTAAATGCGTTTCCTATTCTGGAACATCCGATGCTACGGGCACGTTGGGAGGCGGACCCAGCTTAACGAGTTCATTCGCGGCGAAAACATCGATGTAGTTGGTCTGCAGGAAACCATCAAGGCTGATTTCTCTCACCGAGACCTACTCGCCATCGACCCGCTCGAACGCTTCGTGTGGCACTGGGTGCCAGCGATTGGCCACTCTGGGGGCATGCTACTTGGCATCAGCCATGTGTGCTGCGAGGTGGTGGCTTGGGACGCCGGTCGATTTTTCGTGTCGGCTCATGTCCGCCCCGTGCGTCGCTCCGCAAGTGGGAGGTTATAGTGGTCTACGGCCCGGCAGATCATTCTCACTCGCATGAGTTCTTGGGGGAACTTCAGGAAAAGGTTGCGGCCTTGGGTGTTCGCAACCTACCCCTCATCGTGGGAGGGGATTTTAACCTCATCCGTTCGGGAGCGGATAAGAACAACGGGATTATTAACTGGACAAGGGTGTCCATGTTCAATAATGCGATTGCTTCTATGGCCCTTAGGGAAGTGGCTCGCGTGGGCGCACGCTATACCTGGACAAACAAGCAACTCTCACCGGTCCGGTCGGTGCTGGACCGTGTTTTCATGTCCGCGGAGTGGGAGATGCTCTTCCCCATGTGCTCACTTCACGCTGAAACGAGGATCGGGTCGGATCACGTCCCTCTTATCCTCTCCTCGGGGGAGGACCGGTTAAAACGAAGCCCACGGTTTTTCTTTGAAACTGCTTGGTTTGAAAACCCAGAATTTGAACAAATCTTCCTCTCCAAATGGGAGTCCTGTGTGGCCCGGATACGGCACGCGAGAGGGCCCATGGATTTCTGGATCTCCGCAGGGGCGGGGTTGCGCGCGGCCCTCAAAGGTTGGGGGGCCAACCAGGGCCGCGAGGATAAGTTGCTCCGAGCCCGTTTGGTGACGGACCTCGACCGTATGGACGCGGCTGCGGACGTACGGGTTTTCTCTGAGCAAGAATGGGCCGAGCGGTACGCTGTTGAGGCCCAGGTTGAGGCCCTCCTCCGTGCAGAGGAGGAGTACTAGCGTAGGAGGGGTGGAATAAAGTGGACGCTCGAAGGGGACGCAAACACAAAATACTTCCATGCTTATGCCAATGGCCGGCGACGTAAGTGTGCCATTCTGAGGTTGCAATCGGAGCAGGGGCTCCTATTGCGCCAACAGGACATAGTCCGGCACATTTACGATTTCTACATCAAGCTGCTGGGCTCCAGGGAGGAGTCCAGGGCTCGCCTACGGGCGGATATCTGGGATCCCGCTCTGCTGGTCTCGGATGAAGAGAACGAAGGCTTGGGCCTCGCCTTCCTTCCTCAGGAAATCGACCAGGCGATCCTGGGGATGAAATCTGACATGGCACCCGGCCCGGATGGGTGGCCGGTGGCGATGTTCAAATTTTTTTGGCAAGTCCTCAAGGGCCCCATTTTCGAGGTGTGTAACGGGTTTATGCGTGGCACTGTGGACATATCGCGCCTTAACTTTGGGGTTCTTTCGCTTATCCCCAAAGTTCAGGGCGCGGACAATATTAGACTTTTTCGTCCCATAGCGCTTATCAACGTCCCGTCCAAAATCTGCTCTAAGGCTTGTTCTACGCGCTTGTCTCCGGTGGCCCATCATATTATTAGTAGGAATCAAACGGCGTTTATTCGTGGTCGCAACATTTTGGAGGGCCCGTTGGCCCTACAAGAGATCGTTCACTCGCTCAAGCGTAGCCGCCAGCCGGCAATACTTCTGAAATTAGATTTCGAGAAGGCGTACGACCGAGTGAACTGGGAGTTCCTCCGACAAATCCTTCTGGATCGAGGGTTTTCGGCAGTTTGGGTTCACCGTATGATGCAATTGGTCTCGGGAGGCCAAACGGCGATTGCGGTGAACGGAGAAGTTGGGAACTTCTTCCGCAACAAACGTGGGCTGCGTCAAGGGGACCCAGCCTCACCGTTGCTTTTCAACTTTGTGGCAGATGCACTGGGCGTCATGCTAGACAAAGCTCGCGTTGCTGGCCACATCAGGGGAGTGGTCGGCAATCTGATCCCTGGAGGGGTGTCGCACCTTCAATATGCCGATGACACCCTACTCCTTTTTGAGCCGGACACTCACAGCATAGCAACGGTTAAGGCCATCTTGTTATGTTTTGAACTAATGTCCGGACTAAAAATTAACTTCCACAAGTGTGAAGTGGTGTCCATAGGGATGGGCGCGGCCGAAAGCGAACGGGTGGCCAACTTGCTAAATTGCAAGCTTGGAAAGTTCCCGTTCACCTACCTTGGCCTACCGATCGCAGAGAAGAAATGCTCGATTGCCGATTGGGAACCTCTCAACACTAAGGTGGCAGACCGGGTATGTCCATGGAGAGGTCGATTTATGTCATCAGGGGCACGACTAATCCTTACTAACTCAAGCCTCTCGTCCCTACCCATGTTCGCCATGGGTATGTTCTTGTTGGAGGATGGCGTCCATAAGAAAATGGACACTCCCCGGGCATGTTTCTTTTGGGAAGGTGCGGGCCCTAAACGGAAGTACCACATGGTTAAGTGGCAAGCCGTTTGTCGACCTAAAACCCAGGGGGGTCTCGGGGTCATCAACTCTAAGCTGATGAACATAGCACTTATGTGCAAGTGGATCTGGAAGCTGTCCCAGGGAGGGACCGGCCTCTGGATTGACCTCCTTCGTGCCAAGTACTTCCCTCATGGGAATTTCTTTGAGGCATCTCCTCACGGGTCACCTTTCTGGACCTCCATCCAATACCTCAAACCGTACTTCGCCAGGGGAGCGAGGTTTACGGTCCACAATGGCCGCTCCACCCGGTTTTGGCACGACGTGTGGATTGGCCAGCAACCCCCTTGGTCGGAGTTCCCCCACCTCTACGCCATCGCGGTTGATCCCAATCAACTGGTGGCGTCGGCCCTCAGTGCCTCCCCGCCCCCCATATTCTTCAGAAGGGAGCTTCTGGGACTGGAGCAGGCCGAGTGGGATCACGTGCGGGCTTTGACTGCGACCGTTCGCTTATCGGACTCCGCTGATGAGGTCTCTTGGAGACTCTCGGGCTCTGGCAAGTTCACTGTCAAGTCAATGTACAGGAAGCTGTGTCGCGGGCATGCCCCTATGGCAGCCACGGGGCTTTGGAAGGCGTGAATCCCGCTAAAAATTAAGGTCTTTCTTTGGCAATTATGTCAGGATCGCCTTCCTACCTCTATTAATATAGCCAAGCGCAATGGCCCTGCTTCCGGACCGTGCGCTCTGTGTCATAACGTGGAAGATGCTGACCACGCGTTTTTTCGCTGCCCTTTTGGCGCGGTTTGCTTGGAGTGCGGTCAGGGAGGCCGCTGGGGTGGATTGGGATCCACGCTCACGTTCTGAGCTTGTGTCTTACTTAGCTGCGACCCCGGGCTCTTTGCGCCGGATAATGTGGACGTGTGCTTCGGCCTTGCTATGGGCCTTATGGCATATTCGCAACAAGTTTACTATTGAGGGAGCGTTTCCCTCTCACCCCGCCGATGTTATCTTCAAATGCGTCTTATTCTTGCAGCGGTGGGCTCCGCTGGGAAGGCAACAGGATGCTGATCTCCATCGACATGCTACCGCTCGGCTCTGCACAGTCTACTCGGTGTCCCGAGCCCCGTTGCCTCCTCCGTCTGCTGCCTTATAGGGATAGGCGGCCCTTTTGGTCCTGCTTTCTTTGAGCCTGCGTGCTCGCTACTCTGGCTAGCTATGCCAGTAACGCACTTATCACCGGTCTCGCCTCTTGGCTCTGTTTCGAAACTTGGCTGTCTAGCCTCGGTTTAGTTTGGTCTGATACTTGTTCGCACGCTGCCTAATGTTGTGGGCTTTATTAATTTAAAGCCGGACATCTCTGACGTCTATGTTCTAAAAAGAAAAAGAAAACTTCCGTTTTATTCATATTTAATCACTTTAGCTAGTTTCAGTCGGCTGAATTTAGTTTTGTGGTTAGTCGATTTTCTGGCCCTTGGATTGTGCTTTGAAATTTATGTAGATTTTTTTTTCCTGTCACGTTTTGCTGGTTGTATCAGGCAGTTTGTATTCGACCGGCCCTTGTTTTGGGTCAGTCGATTTCCTTAGGCTGGATTTTGATTTGATGTGTGCATGCTTTCTTTCATGTGTTTGTTTTTATTTATGGATCTGTATGTTTCTATTTTTTAATTTTTCAGTTGAGTTTTTTTTCTTTACGTGTATTTTCAACATGAGTGTGTGGGAAGAAGCCTAGATAGTCAATGGCCGATATACAATTATCGTCCTTAGCATAAACACGGTCGATACATAATTATCGCCCTGAGAAATATAAATGACCGATGGAGTGTTGACATCATCCTTAGAGCAAACACTGTGCGAATTGTTTTTCGGCATCCGAGCTTTGCCAAAAACAGGGGGCATGTGTTGATACCAGATTTTGGCATGGTACGAGACGCAATTAAGACGGCCTCAAATGAAAAAGGGTTTCAACATGAAAAGCTTCGTATCATCAAATTGTGCAACTTTGATGTTTAGGTAATCACCATCCGACCTCATCTTAGGAGCCAAAACTGTGTTCAAAGTTCTAAAATTTTATGTTCAGATCACTTTTTGGCTGATTACACCCCTAGGGCGGCCTCATATGAAACATATTCTACATGAATTGTCTTCGTCTTGTTGAATCGGTTGATTTTGATATAAAAATCATCTCAATCCGAATTCGTATGCAAAAATTAGAGGCAACACTCGGCGGACCAGTCCTGAGTGAGAAAATGACGCGAGGGACAAGACACCCACCTAGGTGGTGTCTGATGGGTCGTCTGAGTTATTCGGCCTTTGCCGGGTGAATGAAGCTTGTCAGCGAAAAACTTGACGATGGCGTGAAAAGCTTGCCAACGTGAAAAACTTGCCGGCGTGGAAAGCTTTCTGATAAAAAGCTTGACAAACAAGTGGAAACTGTCAAGGCCTATCTGACCAGAAGTTGAAGAGTGGCTCAAAGAATTATCTAGATGGCCTCGGATGAAAAAAAATTCTACACGAAAGTTGTGCGTGTCGTTGAAATGGTTAACTTTGTTTTTAGAGTCATCATCATCTTAGATAATATATGGCCAGCAAGGTTGCTACAAGACTCGGACAGCCAAGAAAACTGCATGATCGAGTTTGACTGGAAGTTAAAGATAGCCCCGTATGGTATTGAAGATGGCCTCTATTTGGAAAACATTCAACATGAAAGTTGTTCGTCTCATAGAAAATGTTAAATTTGTTGTTGGGCTCATCTTCATCCGAGGTAGTTTATGGCCCGTTAGACTCAAAAACCGAACTGCTGTCTCAGACTTATCTAAATCTGGGTTCGGGTAATTTTGGAAAGATTTGACGGGATTTGGAGTCCTTTCTTGTATGGGGAGTCCAGCCGCCTCTTATATATGTTGGGGGTGACGGCTGACTGAAATGTCACACAATCGACATATCAATATACTACTTTTTCATCTATGTTTTATCTCTTCATCATTTTTCTCTCTCGTTATTCGCTGTTCTTTGTGTTTGAGAGCTATGAATCCCGAGGCTCTCGAGGTGAGCAAATTGACCTAGAGCAGCTCATAGCCGCTGCACTCCCTGACGGGGTCCCTACCGGGCATGTGGGGTTTCGGGTCTTTAAAAGCACCCACCGGCTGTCTTGCGTATCGTACTATCGGCCGGGTCTCCTTCGACGTGAGCTGCGGTGCATCACCCCCGGCGTTGAAACTACACGTGACGTGTTCGTGTGTCAATACAGTTTTTCTCTATCTTTAACTAGTACTGCTTTTTCACGGTTTGCTTGTAACATCCCAATTTTTAATTTGGATGTTATTCATAGATCATTCATATGCATCCATGATTTATGCATTTTTGTTTCATTAGTTTTAGTTGCATTTTGATCCAAGAGACCTTAAGCAACCCAAGGACCAATTTGAGAGAGTTGGAGGTTTCACAACAATCCATTTTTGATTTATCAAAATTTGGTAAATTGGATCAAATTGTTTTCAAAATTCTTTTCCAATTATTTCAAAATAAAGAGAGAAGAAAAATGACTTCTTAAAAAACAACAAAGAAATATGGGAATTGAATTTTGAATTCTTGGATATTTTATTTGATTTTATTTGCAAGCTTATTTATTTTGTTTGCGGAGTAATTAGTACTAGAATGTTTGTTTTTAATTTAGGCATTTAGGCCGAGAAAAATGTTCACTAGGTCATTAATAAGGCCATATTATTATGTGAATTTTTCTGATATTTTTAGATATTTATTTATTTAAGTTTATCATGTTTTGTCTCTTTGGAAATTTTTTTTTAACTTCTCCGCCGAACTTGTCTGGCCCAGCAATCCGCCAGGCCGAGGCCCAGCTAGCACAACCGCCCCGCGACTGACTCCGGGCGGAGTCTCGCCGCCGCCCGCCGCCGCGCGTCGTGTCCGGCTCGGACACGAGCCGTCGCCGCCTTGCCCCTCGCGCAAGACACGCCTCCCCCGGCCCCTTTTAATACCGGAGCCCCCGGCCCCCTCCTCCTCAAGTCGCCAGCGCCGCCGCAACCATCGTCGCCGCCACCCTTAGCCTGTGCCGCCGCCGCACTTCGCCGCCCGCGCCGCACTCCGCCGCCGACGCCCAACCGCCGCCCCGCCCGAGCCCGCCGCCATCCGCCTCGTCGCCGCCGGTAGCTCCCGCCGCCCTCGACCGTCCGATCTGGATCTAACGATCCAGATCTCGTATATTTTTTTAGTTTTCGTTTTTTATTATTTAGCGGACGTTCATCCATTAGTCTTTGCTAGCGAACATTTTCGTTCTGTTAGGTTCTGTAGCAAACGTTCGTTCGTTAGATTTTTCTTTTTCTTTTAGTTTTTTCTGCCAGGGACCTAGTTGTAGTTTTTATTTACAGATTAGCCCCTACCACTACAAAAAAATGCAGTTCCGTGATGATACGTGTTTGTCATAGTAGGTCACGTTTTCTATCATCAGTAGTTGTCCTGCCCTTCCTCTCCTGCATGTCATCCTGTAGCTGCTCCACAACTGACTGAATCTCAGTTACTTTGACATCTAAATCATAGAATTTTTGTTCCATGATTCTTTCCAGGCTCTCCTGGTTTTGAGTTAGGGTGGCCAACCCCTTCTCAATCCTCAGAGTTGATGCTATCAAGTAACCAAGTTGGTCCTGCTTGCTCTTCAAAAAGTGTTCAGATGCCTCCTCTAGAGTTGGCATCTTGGCAGCCTTCTCCTTCTTTGCTTTCTCCTTCTTCTCTTGAGCTTGCACTGATGATGGTTCATTCTCATTCATGACAACTTGATTGTCCTCAAAATCTGGATAGAGAACAAAGTGTTCCTTATCCAACAGATATTTGCCTGTGCCTATCTTTGAGTTGATCAGCTCCTGGATTTGTGGGGCATACCCACAACTTCTCTTTTGGTCTGCTGCTGTCCTCTTGATAGTCTCAACTATGAGGCTCATGACCTTGAATCTCGGTGGCACATCAAAAATGTGAAGCATATTAATTGCATGCCCTCTGATCATGTTGTGGTCACCTGACTTGGGCAAAAGAGTGTGCCTAAGAATCCAGTTGATTGTTGGCAGCCCTAACAGAAGAAAGTGGACAAACCCAAACTTGAAAGTTTGAAGGGCCTTGTCTGGGATCTCCTTGTACATACGGGACATGGAATTGTGATCCTTCTTCTTCTTGGAGTAGACATCCAAGTCATCTTCCTTCTCCTCTGGGGCATTAATCTGATTGGTACCTTGTACCTTCAGACATCCAGACAATTCTGCCATCAGGATAAAAATGAGCTGTGGAGTAGAATTGCATAACTAGCTCATCATTCCAGTTTGTGAACTTCTGTCCAACAAACTCATCAACTCCACAAGCCTTAAAGCTGTCATATACTTCTGGGTAGTGATCCTCATTTTCCTTTATGAATTTCCAGTCTACCCACCTCATGTCACAGACTATGGGCTTCTTATCCAACAACACAGTCTCATAGAAGTCCTGCTGTTCCTTAGTGTGGAACCTGTAATCTACAACAGTTCTTCTCCTGATTGCGTATGGATCAGACAATCTCCACTGCCTGAGCCCTGCATCCTTCCTCAGCTTCATATTCTCAGCCACTGGATGAGCATCGTTGTGGTCTGGAATCTTGGGTTTGAGCTTCCTTAGGACTTGTCCTTCATCATCTTCCTCAGCAGCAACTTCAGGCACTGGGGCCTTGTTCTTCTCAGTAGCTGGTATACTCCTAGTATTCCTCTTAGGTGCAGATTTGGCCTTGGAGGCAGCTTTGGGTGCTTCTTTGGGCTTTGATGATGCAGCCCCTGACTTTATGGCATCACCCATCAGCTTCTGTGCCTTGGGTGATGGTGTAGCAACCTCTTCTTCCTCCTCCTCTTCCATCAGGGAAGGTTGTCCAACAACTCTGGCCATGGTCTTTCTGACCCTTTCCTTTCTCTTCTTTCCTTCTGCAGCTGGCTCCTTGGGATCAGGTTTCTCTGGTTCTTGTGTTGATCCTATGACCTTCAGCATAGGTGTCCTCTTGGCAGGGGCCTTCCTACTCAGTCCAGGCTTTGTGGTCTTAGCTGAGCCATACTCCTTTTTGAGCACTACTTTCTTGGAAGTAGCCTCATCTTTAGCTGCCACATAGTCTTCATCCTCTGAGTCTGAGGTTCTCTTCCTTCTTGCTCTTGTGGCTGCTTTGGGCAAATTGCTAGGAGTACTTCTGCTGCCTTCATCTGAGGAACTGGAGGGACTAGTGCCCTCACTCATGTGAATCTGCTCTTCTTCCCTGTTCTGGCTATCACTTTGGTCTGACATGTTGAGAACTCTGACTGCTGACCCTGTGAATAGTTATGGATGGGATAGAATGGATGAGCATCACAAAATGCAGAGATTTTTGCAAAAGAATGATTCAAAAACTTAGTTTTAGTTTTCCACAGAAAGCATTTCGGATCAACCAATTTTCAAACTCGGTGATACCGAAGCAGTTTTGGAACCTAAACTAGTGATCTCGGTCAGACCGAGTCACAGTTCGGTGGCATCGAGACTGCTAGGGTTTCACTGAGTCCTAAAATCGGTCACACCGATTAGCAATTCTCGTTCAGACCGAGAGTTACTAGTGCAACGGCTTTAGCCGAATCGGTGGGACCGAGTTTTTCAACTCGGTGGGTCCGAGATGGTTTCGGCGGAAACCTAACCCTAAATTTTCAAATCACATCTATTCTACGGATTGTTTTGACTAGATAGATGTGTTTCAATCGTGGCAAGAATCATAATGTACACAATGTGCTGAGAATCAGACGAGGATAGCACTGTGATCGAGTTCATACCCTAATTCGGTGATGAACTCGCTACAGCGGCAACGACGGGGATGAATTCCATTGACGGTGGCGGAGACCAGCGACAGGAGGTAGTTGGTGACGAAGTCGATGATCCGGAGACCTAGAAGGCAGAGCGAGCTATGCGCGAGCGAGAGGTTTGGAGAAAGTTTTCCAGAATTTTTCCCGTGTGTATATATAGCCCGACACTGTCGGTGTGACTGAGTTGAACAACTCGGTGGCCGAGATGCATAACTGTTGACAGTTACAGCAACTCGGTGAGACCGAAAAGTTCGAATCGGTTGCACCGAGATTGAAAACCTAGATCGACTTAGTGATCTCGGTATGACCGAAATGGAAGAATCGGTCAGACCGAAACACACAAAGAAGTTTTGGAAGTTTAAGTCTATGACGAATCGGGGACTCCGAGTGCTCCTCACACAGAGTGGTTCCAATCTGACTTGATCAAATTTTGTGATGTAGCATGAATAGAGTTTGAGACAAGAAAAGCATAGATAGCTAGAGAAGGTTCTTAGGCATTCTTGTCCATCCACTTGGCAAAAGAAAAAGAAACCAATCAATTAAAGCAACAAGTGGATGTCCTCGAATGAGTTAAATATGCAACCAACATGCTCACACAATAAGATGGCAAATGAAATATGCGGCAAAGCATGCACAACCAATTATAGCATCTATCAAAAAATTGGCGATGACTAGGTCATCTATATATGAGTATATTGACTTAGGAGTCAAATGAGAATATTTGATCATAGGTCATACTCATCGTTTAAGCTCAAGTGGGGTTACCACTTTTACATAATGCATTGATGTGTTCACATCATTAGATTTGCTTTGACTCAATTCTTAGAGTTAAGCTCCCCCTAGATGTGAGATCCCCCCTTAGAGGGATGAACTAACCTTGGGTTTTGTCGATGATGACTTCATGTAGGTGTTGAAGATGTGGATGCTTAATGTTGATGTAGATCATTTGGAGCAATCCTTTGGAGTGAGTTGCACTTTCAATACCTACATGGGTTAGTCCCACAAGGAACAAATAAGAATATCCATAGACATAGAGTGATTCACACACAAGATGATGTCCATGAAAGCATTATGTTACCTTGTCCCTTGCCTTACCAACATGAGAGTTTGTGACTCCTTGAACTAGTGCAAGATATGGAAGTTGATTGCACTTGTCCTTGCCATAATGATATGAGTGAAGAATGTTGGCGGAGTCACCCTCAAGAACTCTCTAGTTCTTCTTCTTGGGGATCCACATCATCTTGATGGGAATCCTTGGAGTTGCAGTTGTACTTGATGAAGTAGAACTTGACGTAGTCTTGGGAACCCACTTAACCAAGGCCTTAGGTGCTTCTTCAAATGCATCAATCTCCTCTTGAAGCTTGTCCTTACCATTGTTCTTGTGGTCTTGTGGTGGAAGATCATTTTGTGCTTGTGTTCCCTTGAAGGAAGTAGGATCATACTTCTCTTGTTGAGGAACAAATTTCGTCTTGGGGTATTGATCTTCTTCCCACTCAACTCCATTGGCATTGAACTTTCGTTCAAAACCAACACCTTGATTCTTCCAGTGCCTTCCTTGCTTGCGTACAATTTCCTCGAATTGCTTACTCCCGGCAAGGCTTTTGTAAACACATTTCTCTATAATTCCCTTCAATAAGCTATTTTCTTGCTCAAGTGTAACTTGGCTAAGAGAATCATTAGTGGAATCAAGAGAACTACTAGAAGAAACAATATTGGATTTAGCATTATTATTGTTACTACTACTAGAGGAAGAATCCTTCTTGTTCTTGTTACTAGACTTGACTTGAGGCATGTAAGTAGATAAGAGTAAACGATTGGCAATGTAAGAAGAACTTTTCTTGCGAAGATCATCATTGATTGCCTTTAAGAACTCATGCTCTTGCTCAAGATTGAGCTTTTCAAAGCGTAACTTCTCATGAGTCCTCAAAAGTTCTTGATGATCCCCTAAGATAGTTTCATGAGCTAACTTAAGAGTGTTTAGTTCTTTAGTTAAAAGCTCAATCTTCTCCTTATCACTGTCATTCGTTTTATCTTGTTTAGCATGATTAATTGACGTTTCATCATAGTATTCATCACTAGAGTTGTCAATAAGTAAATCATCATCACCTAACAAGTCATCTTCATCACTATTGAAATCAACATACTCGGGATGAGTTACCTTGGGGCCTTTAGCCATGAAGCATCTTCCAATTCCTTCATTTGGTGAATCAAATATGTTGTAGGAGTTGGTCGACACAAGTGCTAGACCGGCAACACCTTCATCTTGAGTATGTTCAAAGTCGGAGTGATAGCTTCTCTCGGAGTGATGTTCAGAGTCGGAACCGGATACCCATTCACCAACATGAGCTTGATGTCTTCGTTTTGTGTAGCTCTTTGATGACTTGTCCTTCCTTTCCGAATCCTTGCTTCTCCGGGATGTTCTTCGTTCATAACGATCATCTCTACTCCTTCTCTCTCTTGGTGGTGATTCTTCTCTTCTACTTCTTCTCTTGGGAGAATCTTCTCTTCTCTTGTAGGGTGTCGTACACTCATTGGAATAGTGTCCGGGTCTCCCACAATTGTAGCAATTGCGCTCTCGACTGGAAGATCTTTTGTCATTGTAGGACCTTGACTTAGAGCTTCTTTCTTTGCTTCTACTCTTGTAGAATTTGTTGAAATTCTTCACCATTAAGCTCAATTCTTCATTGAAGGTTTGTTTATCACTTGATGATGTAGGAGCTTCACATGAGGCTTTGTAAGCACCACTTGACTTGTTGTGAAGTTCCTCTTTATCCTTGAGTTACATCTCATGAGCAACGATTCTACCAATGACTTCCGTTGGCTTGAGATTCTTGTAATTGGGCATCATTTGAATCAATGTGCACACGGTATCATACTTTCCATCCAATGATCTTAGGATTTTCTTGATGATGAATTTGTCGGTCATCTCTTCACTTCCTAAGCCAGCAATCTCATTTGTGATAAGAGCAAGCCTAGAGTACATTTCAGCGACACCTTCACCATCCTTCATTTTGAACTTGTCAAGCTGACTTTGGAGCACATCCAACTTGGATTCCTTGACGGAGTCGGTACCTTCATGCATATCAATCAAAGTATCCCAAATTTCCTTTGCATTCTCAAGATGGCTGATTTTGTTGAATTCTTGAGGGCATAATCCGTTGAAGAGGATATCACAAGCTTGAGCGTTGTATTGCAGCATCTTCAATTCATCCGCACTAGCTTCACGGTTTGGTTCCCTCCCATCAAAGAATTCACCTTGCAAGCCAATACACACAATAGCCCAAACGGCGGGGTTATGTCCGAGAATATGCATTTTCATCTTATGCTTCCAACTATAAAAATTAGTACCATCAAATTAAGGACCTCTACGGTGATAATTTCCCTCGCTAGACGCCATACTCTCCTAGGTTGTGAAACCAAGGCTATGACCACCAAAAGCTATGGAAATCAAAGCAAATGGAGACCAAGGCTCTGATACCACTTGTAGGACCTTGAAGTATGTCTAGAGGGGGGGTGATTAGACTACTTGACCAATAAAAACTTAACCTTTTCCCAATTTTAGTCTTTGGCAGATTTTAGCTATCTTTGCACAAGTCAAGCAATCTTCACACAATTCAAGCAAGCATGCAAAGAGTATATGAGCAGCGGAAATTAAAGCATGCAACTTGCAAGAATGTAAAGGGAAGGGTTTGGAGATTTCAAACGCAATTGGAGACACGGATGATTTTTGTCGTGGTTCCGATAGGTGGTGCTATCGTACATCCACGTTGATGGAGACTTCAACCCACGAAGGGTAACGGTTGCGCGAGTCCACGGAGGGCTCCACCCAAGAAGGGTCCACGAAGAAGCAACCTTGTCTATCCCACCATGGCTGTCGCCCACGAAGGACTTGCCTCACTAGCGGTAGATCTTCACGAAGTAGGCGATCTCCTTGCCCTTACAAACTCCTTGGTTCAACTCCACAATCTTGTCGGAGGCTCCCAAGTGACACCTAGCCAATCTAGGAGACACCACTCTCCAAGAAGTAACAAATGGTGCGTTGATGATGAACTCCTTGCTCTTGTGCTTCAAATGATAGTCTCCCCAACACTCAACTCTCTCTCATAGGATTTAGATCTGGTGGAAAGAAGATTTGAGTGGAAAGCAACTTGGGGAAGGCTAGAGATCAAGGTTCATATGGTAGGAATGGAATATCTTGGCCTCAACACATGAGTAGGTAGTTCTCTCTCAGAAATGGTAAGTTGGAAGTGTAGGTTTGTTATGATGGCTCTCTTCACGAATGAAGAGGAGGTGGAGGGGTATATATAGCCTCCACACAAAATCTAACCATTACACACAATTTACCAATCTCGGTGGGACCGAATCAACAAACTCGGTCGGACCGATTCAGTAAACCTAGTGACCGTTAGTGATTTCGGTGGGACCGACATGCAACTCAGTGGGACCGACATGGTTAGGGTTAGGGCATAACGTAATCTCGGTGAGATCGATTACACAAACTCGGTGAGACCGATTTTGGTAATTAGCTAACCAGAGAGTTGGTCAGGTAAACTCGGTGGGACCGATTCGCTCTTTTCGGTGAGACCGAAATGTTACGAAAGGGAAACAGAGAGTTTGCATTGCAATCTCAGTGGGACCGATCGCTCACTTCGGTTAGACTGAAACGTTATGAAGGGAAACAGAGAGATTACAATCCCATCTCAGTGAGATCGAGATCCCTATCGATGAGATCGATTTGCCTAGGGTTTGTGGCAGTGGCTATGACATCTGAACTCGGTGGCGCCGGATAGAAAGAATCGGTGGGACCGATTTTGACTTTAGGTTTAGGTCATATGTGGATATGAGAAAGTAGTTGAGGGTTTTTGGAGCATATCACTAAGCACTTGAAACAAGAAGCTCATTAAGCAACACCTCATCCCTCCTTGATAGTATTGGCTTTTCCTATAGACTCAATGTGATCTTGGATCACTAAAATATAAAATTTAGAGTCTTGAGCTTTTGAGCTTGAGCCAATCCTTTTGTCCTTAATATTTTGAGGGATCCACTTTCATCATCCATGCCATGCCATTCATTGAGCTTTCCTGAAATATTTGTCTTAGAATAGTATTAGCTCAATGAGCTATATGTTGATATGAATTACCAAAACCACCTAGGGATAGTTGCACTTTCACCGGCCACATAGTCGACGTGGCACTTTGTTGACTGGTTAAATTGTCACCTGGTTTCTGGGTCCCACCTGTCAGTTGGCAGAGCAAAGAAATCAGTTAAACAAAACTTTACGGAGGCGCGACACGAGTCCGACCCTTGCGCGCGAACCGCCCTGGCTGTGTATGTGAGTGCATGCACGTGTACTCCCTCGGTCTTCCAACAAAGAGTGTACATCGGCTATAAGGCTGGTCATAATGGAGAGTAACATATACTAGTATCATGCATATGATACTAGTGTATGATACTACATCTATAGTGCATAGTATCATAAAGTAGTATCATAGATGGTCTCATTTATTGCCACATAAGCATGTTTGCGAGTCCCAAGTACATGATACTAGTTATGTTACCCCCACTATGGCCAGCCTAAAACAAAGAGTGTAGTACATGATGTACATCTACACTTCCAATGCATTTAGCCTTTAATCTAAATCAATATTGATTGACTAATGCACCAACTTGTGTTGTAGGTATAGGCTAGATGTCTATCCTTAATTATAGCATGCAACAGCCTTCATTTAATCTTCTTCTCTCAATGGTCGCATGCACACATAAGTCTGATACTTTTGGGCGTTAATTATGCCCTGGTCAATGTGTAAATCTCTAAATGTACAGTCTTTCACGGATGTAGGGAGTAGGTTGAGCACTTGAGCGTGAGCATGTGTGTTGCGTCGTGTGCTGTGTGCCGCATGGGTGCATGAGTGTTGCTTTCGTCCATGTGTACGTGTGAGTGTTGCATGTTGCATGCATGCATGCATGCATGGGGCTTACTCCCTCCCATTAACATGTTCATATTCCAAGCTTCCTCTGTTCCCTCCATATGGTGATACTCCCTCTGTTACCAAATACAGTGTAAAAGCCTCCCTCTGTTCCCAAATACGGAGTATTTGTCTTTCTACAGATTTCAACAAGTGACTAGGTACGGAGCAAAATGAGTGAAGTGAGCGTAGAGGCATAGGGATACTGTAGAAAGGAAGTCCTCGCGATCCATTATTCCCCATCTTGGTCAGAGAGAACTATTCAACTAGTCTCGCAGTGATGTGACAATACACGCTGCAGCAGATGGGACACATAATTAATAAGCTGAACCAGTGTGTTGGTGTTACTAAATCAGCCTTACCCAGTACTACCATCATGTTTGCCAGTAGAGCATGCTTCCACAAATACGCCTACGCATCTCTGTCCTCCATTAACTGACATATGGGCCCTCATAGACCCACATTTCATCAGTGTAACTATTTACACTCCAAAGGACAGTATATCCTGGTAGTAGTACAGAATTGAGATTTAATGCACTTTCTTCCCCGTTTTCCACTCTTCTTCCTCCTCTCTTCTTCTTCCTCCTCTCTTCCCCATCATCGGCCGCACACCATTTACCCCCGCTCACTGCTCACCCGCCCGCGCCATCTTCCTTGGTAGCTCACGCGTACCATATCCCCCCGCTCACTACTCGGCCACACGAGGAGAAGCTTCTTTGCTCGCCCGCCCGAATCCACTTTCTCGCTGGCTCGCAGGCACCGAAAACCCCAATGGCAAAACCGACTAACACGCAGAGCCGCGATTGGAATTCCCTCCCCGATGTTCTCTCGGAGCAGATCTGTAGTCGTATGGACCTACTCAGCACCGTCCGTCTGGCCGCATGCTCGGTGTCTTTGTACCTTCTACTCGTCTGCAACCGACCGACTCTTTTCAAGACACCCTGCTTGCTGATGCCCGATCCTCGCAGGTGGCCCAGACACCGACTTGACGATCCTACGGAGGTTGCCATGGTGCCCCTCGACATGCTACCACTACCCGTCCACCTATCCTTCATGCGCGGCCACTACTGGGCGGGCATGAAGGCCAACTGGATCGTCCTCATCCACCACTCTGATAGTCCGTGGCGTCTCGTGGATATCTACACCCAACGAGAGATCACCCTTCCATCATTGGATACCGCTGCCATCGAGCCTCGCGGCCCACCGGACACTCCTGCCTACTACGCACGAGATGCGTCAAGCTTTTGGCTCGACCTCTGTTTGCAGAAAGTTGTAATCTGCAAAGTGCCCACACCATCAGAAGACTACATGGATTACAAGCTCATTTCCTTGTTCAACATGGGATTAGTCTATCTGGAATCCGGTCGCCATACATGGTTATGGCTCATCATCAATCCTGTTGAGGCAACATTTCTGTCTGATGCTATAGTGCACGATGGCATCGTTTTCGCGGTCGACGCACAGATTGGCTGCCTATACTGGTGGAATCTATCGTCGTGTAATTGTTCTATCTCATCTCATCTTTACCTTATGAATACGACTGCCTGTTCATTTGTTACAAATTTAGAATACATAGCATGTCTATAACCACATCATTGCTATATGTTTCTCTCATTTCCTAGATTTTTATGACCACACATGTTATTGTTAGAGTTGATATGAGAACAATTGGCATCTAGTGATTGTTAGAATACATATTATGAGCATAACATCATGATTGCTATATGTTACTCTCGTTTACAAGATTTTTATAACAACGCATGTTATTTCTTAGAGTTAATATGAGAACAGTAGTAGTAAGTGCTATGGTAGAATATGAGTAGGCGATGTCATAGCTGTTTTCCTCTCATTGTTACATGATGTTTGAACCATGCCATATTGCTAGAATATGAAAGCCATTGGCTTATTTTTTTAACTTGGGGTATGATTATGACCACGGCATTGCAATTCTCTATCTATGATATGTATCACTGTTATAATAATCTTAATTCCACACATACTCTGAACATGATTGTTTATTTTTGTCCTTTTGGTCTCCAATTTGAATTGTTGCAGTAGACGCAAATGCACTTGTCTTCATGATTTGAGGACCTGGAATCGTACCAACCGATGGGTGGTGGTTTATCGCTCGTTCAGCTGACAGTGGTCATTTGATGCTCATTCGCACGTACCAAATTGACCAAACCATTACATCAAAGATCAAACCACATGCAGTACAATGCATGGGGCGTTTGTGACATTGATGGCTATGGCTGCTTCGTGTTCGAGAAAGATCCCAGCTCCGTTGGGCCAGGCATATTCAACTGGAGGTGGGTTTACATCCTCGGCAACCACTCCTTGTTCCTCGGGTTCAATTATCCGATCATCCAACCAATCATCGATCATATCACCCATGATGATTACCGTGCTATGCAACTTCCATTCGCGAGGGGGCCTGTGTTTACACATCATACCATGGGTTTCATGAATCACCATATCCAGAGATTCATCGACACAGCTTGTTGCCAGATAATCTTCAGTGTGTGAAAGGCATCAAGCTTCCATGCAATGGATGGCTTTTGCAAACCCGACATGCGGCGATGTGGTTCATGCCAACAGCAAATATGCACACCTTGATTCGTGCTGATATCTAGACTGAGCCATGTATTCTGCTGCTGTAACACGACCCTCTTTTGTTGGATATTATGTATTGTTGTTAGTTTGAAGCACTCATTTGGTTTGAAGGATAGTAGGTCGTATGCATCTTTCTGATGCAGAGGCCGGGGTTGCGCCCCTTTTCCAAAAAAAAGATACCTTCCTGGGATTAGGCTTCAAGTGCGTACTTGTTAGTTAAACCTATGTATAAATTGTGACACTAAATACGACTAGTAAGTAGTACAGTAGCAGTACTAGTATACGCCGGTCAAATTATTCATTATGTCCACACATTGAATTGCCGTGACAACACGCTGCGCGTGAGGTGACACAAGAATCCCGGCGGCGTGTTCGGGTATTCTGGACTTCAGATTTGGAGTACCACTTATCTGTCGAAATCTTTCATCATTCACTTAAAATAGTCGATTGATCATACATTGAGTACCATATAACTGGAATTACCGATGCAAGTCGAAGAAGGATTGGCCGGTGCTGCCGGCTGGCGTCAAGTTTGATCCCACGGATCAGGAGCTGATCGAGCACCTTGAGGCCAAAGTGAGTGCTGACAACGCGAGATTTCAGTCTCTCATCGATTTGTTCATAACAACCATCGACAGCAAGCACGACATATGCTACACCCAACCTGAGAAACTTCCAGGTAAGACACCGATCGGTCGTCTACTTGCACAAACATATTCCTTTGTTTGTAGCTCTATTTTTCTTTTTAGACGCAGACCTGGTGAAGCAATTACAATTTGACAGTTAATAAAAAGTGAAACAAGTGACTGCAACATGCCAAAGATGTTATGAAAATGCCAACTGCGTACACTAAAACCTGTATTCCACAATACTACAGGTATCACACTCAGTGGCCTAAGGAAGCATTTCTTCCAGCGCAATTCTAGGGCATTCAAAAGGGGCAAGTGGACGCGTCGCAAGATACAGTCGGAGTGCAGCATGCATGCGATGTGGCACAAGGCCGGCAATACCTTGCCGGTCATGGTCAACGGCTGGCAGACAAGCAGCAAAAAAGGTTTTGGTGCTGCACACCAACAAGAACTTCGACCAGCAAAGGACCAACTGGGTGATGCCCCAGTACCACCTCGGGGACCTAGAGCAAGAGAAGAAGCGAGAGCTAGTCCTCTGCAAGATTTTCTACCAGACGAACACTAGGGCCTGGAGTAAAAAGATTATAAGCTAGTTTGGTATTGGTAGTTGTACTACCTTGTCGTCTGCAAGTTGGTATTGTTGTTAACGATCTTTTGGTACGAACTTGCATTTGCCTCCAACCATCATGCCGAGGGTCGATGTGGATATAAAGCTGAATCATTTGTTTCGAAACGAATTTTCAGGCACCTGATTTTTATTTGATGGGTAGCATAAGCACCTGCCGTTCGAATTCCTAGTTCTCCAATTTTTTCGAAACAAGTGCATGCACTTATTATCACGATAAAAAAATATCTGTGCTGCATCCTAGTTATCAGTTTGTACTTGCAGAATTCTCTCGTTTATTGAGCATGTATATTGTTTTTTCAGGTCGAGCAAGTTTCAACTGGGATGTAGACTGCCCAGGGTTGGTTTTGTTTTTAACAGGCCCAACCCATGATGACAACGGGGCACAAAGATCCAGCAGGTATCTACTAGCCTCTGGCCCGCCAGCATTAGTTATATTTTGTCTTACAACATCCACGGGCAATTTTTTTACTGGATCAAACACACAACCCAGTTCTATTTTCCTCTTGAAACACATGCCCTACATCCGTTTTCTAATCTCTACCTATAGTTTTACTAGTTCATATACACGTATCATTATATTGAAAACACATAAAATTCCCTTTTCATATTTACATCCTTATTTTTATCATTTTTTCCCACCCAGCGCTAATTTTTTTACCACTGGTTTTCCCTTAAACCAACTTAATTGTCCCACCTCTTATTTGCTTACAAAAACAAAACGATTTTTTTGGCAAATCAATAAGTTCTTAAAAAAATGTTTATCATTTTGGGATTACAACAGTTTGGACTCCACCGAAATATGCAAAATAAGGTTAAACTTTTGACCGTGGTCCTGGGCAGAAAATGGGCTGTAATAAATTACTTAAGAATTAGCAAATGGGCTACAAATTATAAAAAATAGCAAATGGGCTTTATGTTGTCTGCCACAGATTTGGAGGCTGACTTGTGGACCTACTAAGTTCATGCGTACACAAGGTTTCTCAAAAAAGAAACCTAGCCAACAATCGACTCTACCAGCGTCAGATCGTTAGATGTCAATCTAACGGCAATCGTGCTTCTTCAGTCTCTGATCTTCCTGCCCCAGCCGCCCAAACCAGCATCGTCGGAACCGCGTGCTCCTGCCTCCCGTGGCTGACAGTGCTGCCGGGCAGGCCTCATGGCCCCATCATACTCGCATTCCTGACTTGTCTATCCCTCTACTCACCCACACCTCCTGTTATTTTCCGGCGACGGCAGCCGAACCAGTCAACCCTCGTACTCTCCACCGCGTGTGCAGCCACTGCCATGTCTTCCCTAGCTCCGTGTCGTTCCCTTCATAGGCCTCGCCGTTGTCCACCGCCCTGGTGCTCTCGGCACGGCGTGGTCAACGATGTCCATCCAACGGACGTAGTGCTTCTTTAACCTCTAGTCTTCTTGCCCCAGCCGCCCAAAGCAGCGCCGGTCGTGCCGGATGCTCCTGCCACCCGTGGCTGGTTGTGCTGCCGCGGAGGCCTACCTCCACTCACCCACCGCTGGCCAGGCCATCCCTCCACTCACCCACTCCCCCTGTTATTCTGCGGCGACGACAGCCTCACACCGCAGCCGAACCAGTGAACCCTCGTACTCCTCTCCGTGTGGGCATCCACTGCCGCGTCTTCCCCGGCTCCGCGTCGTCCCCTTCCTAGTCCTCGCCGTCGTCCACCACCGTGGTGCTCTCGGCGCAGCGTGGTCAATGTGGTCAACGACCGACTTCCATCGGAAGAGTACTGTACGTGGAGAGGCTGACAGCTGGGTCCACGGCAGCCGCAAGGAAGTGCCTCCTTATTACGTGCAAAATAATTATTCCTCCACCTGACAGCAGGAACCCACCGGACGGGCCACAAGTATTTCGCGAAAAAACGTTTCCCCCCTGACTGCTGGGACCCACTGGGCGGGCCACCATATTTCGCGAAAAAACGTTTGCCCCTGACTGCTGGGACCCATCGGACGGACCACCGTATTTCATGAAAAAAAATGTTCCCCCTGCTATCAGCTCGGACCCACCGGAAGTGCCTCCTTATTATGCACAGAAAAATGAATACCCCCCCTGCTAGCTGGGACCCACCATGGTGGGATGCTGACTTGTGGGCCTACTAAGTTGACGGGGACGGAGGGCTTTGTCAACTTAGTCAATATGAATGATTCTAGCTCCAGTGACCGTACGATGTCCATCCAACGGTCGTCGTGCTTCTTCAATCTTTGCTCTTCCTGCTCCAGCCGCTCAAACAAGCGCCGACGGGACTGCCCGCTCCCTCCTCCCCGCGGCCGACTGTGCTGCGGCACAGGCCTCACCGCCCCACCATACTCCCATCGCTGGCCTAGCCATCCCTCTACTCACCCACACCTGTTGTTATTCTCCGGCGAGGGCAGACGAACCAGTAAACCCTTGTACAGTCGTACTCCCCTCCGCGTGGGAAACAACTGCCGAGTCTTCCCTGCCTCCGTGCCGTTCCCTTCCTAGGCCTCGCCGTCGTCCACCGCCCTGGTGCTCTCGGCGCGGCCTGGTCAACGTGGTCAATGACCGAATTGCATCTGAAGTGGATTGTACGTGGAGAGGCCGACAGCTGGGTCCATGGCCGCATGCAAGGAAATGCCTCCTTATTACGCGCAAAATAATGATTCCTCCACCTGACATCGGGGACCCACCGAAAGGGCCTCTGTATTTCGCGGAAAAAACGTTACCGCCGCTGACAGCTCGGACCCACCAGCTATATCTTCGCACGCAAGGAAGTGCCTCCTTATTACGCACAAAAAAAATGAATACTCCCCCTGTTAGCTGGGACCCAGTATAGTGGCAGGCTAACTTGTGGGCCTACTAAGTTGACGGGGACAGAGGGCTTTGTCAACTTAGTCAATATGCACGATTCTAGCTCCAGTGACCGTACGATGTCCATCCAACGGCCGCAGTGCTTCTTCAACCTCTGGTCTTCTTGCTCCAGCCGCCCAAACCAGCGCCGATCATGCCTCATGCTCCTGCCTCCCGTGGCCGGCTGCGATGCGGCGGAGGCCTCACCGCCCCCTACTACTCCCACCGATGGCCAGGCCATCCCTCTACTCACCCACACCCCCCGTTATTCCGCGGCGACGGCAGCCTCACACTGCAGCAAACCAGTGAACCCTCGTACTCCTCTATGCGTGGGCATCCACTACCGCGTCTTCCCCGGCTCCGCGTCGTCCCCTTCCTAGGCCTCGCCGTCGTCCACCGCCCTGGTGCTCTCAGCGCGGCGTGCTCAACATGGTCAAGGAACGGCTTCCATCGGACGTGGGCTATACGTGGAGAGGCTGACAGCTGGGTCCACGGCCGCAGCAAGGAAGTGCCTCCTTATTACGCGCAAAATAATTATTCCTCCACCTGACAGCGGGGACCCACCGGACGGGCCACTGTATTTCGCAAAAAACGTTTCCCCCTGACTGTTGGGACCCACCAGCTACATCTTCGCACGCAAGGAAGTGCGTCCGGGCAAAAAAACGATTCACCCCCCTAACTGCTGGGACCCACCAGCCACATCTTCGCACGCAAGGAAGTGCCTGACAGTCGGGACCCACCTGGTCGAAGTGTATGTAGCGTTGTCATTCTGGTCGCGAATGTGTATGTACATATATACTAGTCGATGTAGAGGCGCGCACGTGTCGATGTAGAGGCGCGCACGTGTCGTAGTAGAGGTGCGCACGTAGCATGTACACGTATGTACAACGGCCACTGTGCAAGAAAGAAAATACGGCCACGTATGTGTACATACGGGCGGGGTCTCGAACGCCTACTCACGCATATGTACGGCGAGGGCTCGTGTACATGGCTGGGTCGGAACGGAGAAACATCGTCGTCATCATGTTCATGGGGAGGCAACGGAATGCGTCATGTTCATGGGGAGGCAACGGAATGCGTCGTGTTCATGGGGAGGCAACGGAATGCGTCGTGTTCATCGGGAGGCAACGGAACGTGTGGGAGCCAACCGGCTGGGTTGGAACAGAATGCGTGGTCGTGTTCATCGGGAGGGCTTGGACGGAATAGGCGATGGAAACGAGGCCTGGCGTACCGCAGAACGGAGGAAACGGACCTCCTACATTCGGAACGGGGTCCTGTTGATCAGGAGGGGTCTGGCGTATCGCAAAACGGACGAAACGGACCTCCTACGGTCGAAACGGGGGTCCTGTTGATCGGGAGGGGTGTGGCATACCGCAAAACAGAGGAAACGGACCTCCTACGGTCGAAGCGGGGGTCCTGTTGATCAGGAGGGGTGTGGCGTACTGCAAAACGAACGAAACAGACTTGTGTTGGAGCGCTACGGTCGAAATGGGGGTCCTGTTCATCGGGAGGGGTGTAGCGTATCGCAAAACGGGATTCCACGGGATACTGTTCATCTCCACCATCGACCTCCTCCAGCCTCAACGGGCTACCGTCGACCTCCTCCAACCTCCATGGGCTCCTGTTCATCCAGCCTCCACCGTGCGCTACTCCACCGGCTACTGTTCAACCACCCCTCCACGGGCACCCCTCCACCATTTGCTGTTCATCCATCCCTCCACACCACGGGGTCTTGTTCAACCACCCCTCCACGGGCACCCCTCCACGGTCTACTGTTCATCCAGCCCTCCACACCACGGGGTCCTGTTCAACCACCCCTCCACGGGCACCCCTCCACCGTCTACTGTTCATCCAGCCCTCCACACCACGGGGTCCTGTTCATCCAGAGGCAACGCCACCGCTCACTGTTCATCCAACCCCCCCCCCCCCCGCAACACTCACTGTTCATCCAATCGATCGGCTTCAGTTAGTAGAAGTAGCGAAGGAATCGCTCGATTGGGTTCAGTTAACAACCATCGATTGATCACTCGGGTTTAGTAATGCATAGTCTGCAGTGCAATCGCTCGGGTTCAGTTAGAGCCCAACGCCCCGCTCGGGTCCAGTTAGAGCCAATGCCTCGCACACACGCATGTATGTGTATGAGAGAAACATGTATTGCTCGGCCCCCGACCTCCCACCGTAACCGGGAACTCCCCGAAATTTTCCTCGCCTTCGCTTCTACCACGAGTTTTTTCCGTCATGGACGGCCCAAAGAATGTCATGCAGCTGCGTCTCCGGCCCGCCCAGGACGAAAAGCCAATTTTCTATCATGATTTTCTGTCATAGAAGTAGGAGCCCACAACATATATGATGATACCGGGTTTTGTCACAATTATCGTCATAGAAGTGTCATATGTATGACAGAAAAAAAATTCGTTCGGCCCAAAATGTCACGGATGTGTCTTTTTTTGTAGTGTACGTTTCAAACTAGCACAACTTTTTGCTTGTTTGTCCAAATTCGATGAAACCAATGCCAAAGTCTTCAGAGCAATCTCATCTATCCAGTAAACCAACTTGACATGTTTTTAAAATTTTAAAATTTGAATTTGTTCAGATTTGAATTTGAACATCTTTGTTCAGATCTTCAGTTTCATAGCCCCATTTTAGTTGATTCTTTTTGCAAATCTTAGCTAATCACATGTACCTTCTGTTAAGATCTAATCCACATAATTATAATATTGTTAAAATTTGTTTTCTATTTAGATTAGTTTTTTTTGCTTGTTTTTGAGTTTTCTGGATCTTTTCTTTGATTTCTCCTTGCATCTTTTGCTTGAGTGCTTATGTATGCTATTGTTTGTTTATGGTAGATTTTTCGGAGTGCGAAAATTGTTATTACGAATCTCTAGAGTTTTCCGATCGTCAGCAAGGCAAGTTACACTTTGACCATACTTTTCAATACCCAGTTTTTACTATGCATTAGTTAAACCCTCAAAGATTGCATGAGTAGGATCGGGAACATGTGGGTTGGTTATGTATGAGGTAGGAACCTATTACCTTTGATCACCCCAGGAATATACGTTATGCTCATATATTGCTTAGCCATGCTCATAGACGGGGATTGGTATGTGAGATTCATGAAAGTTACAAGAGATAATAATTTTGGACAACATTAAGGTGGCAACTTTAATACACATCTGGATGGATTGTTTGGGGCACCTAGAGAAACCAGTGCTTGCCCATGGGAATCCCGGAGTACCCGTTTGATTACCCTAGGTCCGCCACCCAGGCTCAAAGGGATCATATGATATTTCATGCCTAGAAACTTCCGTGTGCAGCCACAAGCCATTATGGGCTATGGCATAGTTGAGTAAGTTGTGTGACCTCTTTCAGTGGTAGACTAGCAGATGTAGGGGAAAGTAGGTGTACCGTTCTACCCAAAGTAAAGAGTTAATGCTTCAGAAAGACTATGTCTCGATCTTCTGATCATGGAGGTGGTCGAGTCTTGTGGAGAAAAGTGTGCAAACCTCTATAGAGTGTACAAACTAATCATGGTTAGTCGTGTCCCTAGTTATGGACAATTTGAGTTTCTGGAAGTGAATATTTTGTTGATCTCATCACTCTTTAATTAATGTATTGGTTTAATTGTTTACACTTGGTAATTTTGGGATTGAGTTGGAGGAACCTTCTCAATGATGGCATAAACATGGTAGTACATAAAATTTATTTCTTTGTTGTAGGGAAAAATTAGCTTTATGCAAAAATCAACTTAGAGCCCCACCAGCCAAAAATGCATGTAGATATAGTTTTTCTTCATTCATTTGCTCTACAGTGTGACTCTGCCAGCATATTCCATGTGCTGACCTACACGGCTGCAACATCTCATGTTGCAAAGTTTTCCGACGAAGAATAAGGTGCGCTAGGTCGTTTTCATGCACTCAGTTATGTCGTGGATTTGATGGACTCGTTTATCTTCGAAGCTTCCGCAGTTATTTAGATGGCTTTCACCCATATTTTTGTAATAAATACTCTTTAGGAGGACCTCGATGTAATAAGTGTGTGATTAAACTCTGTTATAATTCCTTGAGTACTGTGTGTGTCATCATACCGATCCAGGGATGACACTTAAGCACAGAGACTTTGATCCATTGGGATCGGGTCGCTACATTGCTTCATTACCACATGGTTCTTCATGTATGGGCGCGGCTAGAGCAGAAATTTCATGATCACTTTTATAGCAGCGACAATGAACTTAAATTATCACATCTTACATTGATTAAGCATAAGAATGATGAATCTGTCTCTGATTAAGCTGGAGGATCAAAGTTCGTGTTCCGGGAAGGACATTTGCACGAACTACCAAGCCCATAGAGTTTACCTTGGATGCACCAACTTGGAGCTTAGGAAAGAGCATGGCAGCCCACATCACCTTTGGATGCATTTGCGAGATGTACCACAAGGATCTTGAAGACACTGTCTACCAGATATGTGGACACAGGGATGAGCAATGGGAGATGATTCACACCAGGAAGGATGGATCAATTGCAGCGTACATACATGAGATGGATCAACACATTCGACGATATGAGAAGCAGATGTGTGCAATCATGAAGTAGATCAAGAAGGTGATGGCCAGGAATATCGAGCTAGAAGAGGAACTGAAGCAACCCGCGATGGATATGAAGAGGAAATTGTTGTGCTACTATGGGCTCGACGGGGTGGTCGCAGTCTTCGGCATTATCCGGGGTTTCATTTTCTCCAGTGCTGGTTGTCAGTGTCAAAACCGGCAGATCTTGGGTAGGGGGTCCCGAACTGTGCATCTAAGGATCGAAGGTAACAAGGAGGCAGGGGACATGATGTTTACCCAGGTTCGGGCCCTCTTAATGGAGGTAATACCCTACTTCCTGCTTGATTGACTTTGATCAGTATAGGGATTACAAGAGTTGATCTACCTCGAGATCGTAATGGCTAAACCCTAGATGTCTAGCATGTATGATTGTGATTGTCTCTACGGACTAAACCCTCCGATTT
The DNA here is from genome assembly GCF_018294505.1 of Triticum aestivum. Taxonomy (NCBI): domain Eukaryota; kingdom Viridiplantae; phylum Streptophyta; class Magnoliopsida; order Poales; family Poaceae; genus Triticum; species Triticum aestivum. The sequence continues at coordinate 489,252,960 of NC_057813.1, forward strand.
ATATACACACCAGAGGGATCTAGGGTTGTACAAAGTCGGTTTACAGAGAAAGGAAGGTACATGATCCGAACGCCAAACTTGCCATCCACGCAAGGGAGAGTTCCATCCGGACACGGGGAAAGGTCTTTAATCTCATATCTTCACGGCCCATTAGTCCGGCCCATATCACATAGCTCGGACGCCCGAGGACCCCTTAGTCTAGGACTCCCTCAGTAGCCCCTGAACCAGGCTTCAATGACGATGTATCCGGCGCGCAGATTGTCTTCGGCATTGCAAGGTGGGTTCCCCTTCCGAATACTCCAAAGCAGCTTTCCGCATAGAAGAGTTGTATCCGGCCCTGCTTAACACGTACAACCCTAAGTTGTAAAAAGCAAAAATACTTAAAATAAGTCACATCCATGGGCTACTTTTTCGGCGAGACGTTATGTTCTGGCCTTATTATTATTCTGAACCATTTTATAACCTTGTTTCGCATTTCGGGGCACGGCTAATGACATGTCTTGTCAAAGCAGAGATCGTGTCCCCTTATCATGGGATTCTCATCAATAGGGGTTTTGGGTAATCCAACCATGTCGTTCATATATCCCCTTGGGAATAGGCGAGATTTAAGGCATATGAGGGGGCGCTTGATATTCGCTACCTCTATAAGAGAACAAAGACCCCTCTATTCACCTCACGCCTTCTTCTTCCTCTGCCTTTCAATCCCCCCCAGCTCCAGCGCCCAAGTTCTAAAATTTCCCTCCACCCCAACTTCTTCAGCAATGGCCAGATCTGGCTTTCAGGGCAAGTAGATGGCCTCCTCCATAACGGAGAAGAATAACCAGGATCTGTGGGAGGCGAGGTACCTGACGGCGGAGATCCAACATAGGCTTCCAACCCTAGGGCAGGTCATCCCCACCCCGGAGCCCGTCGAAAGGGTAGTTTTTATCCCTCACTTCCTCCAAGGACTCGGGTTCGCCCTTCACCCCTTCGTCCGAGGTCTCATGTACTACTACGGGCTAGATTTCCATGATCTGGGCCTGAATTCCTTCCTTCACATCTCGGCGTTTATCGTCGTGTGTGAGGCATTCCTCCGCGTCCCTCCACACTTCGGCTTATGGCTCAAGGTTTTTAATGTGAAGCCGAAGGTGGTTGAAGGCCAACACGCCGAGTGTGGCGGCGCCATGGTGAGCAAGCTCAAACATGTTACCTGGCCCAAAGGGAGATTTGTGGATATTGTCAAGGTGTGGCAGCAGGAGTGGTTCTACATCACTGAACCCCACGGCACCAAGTGGGCTGCTGCTCCTGCCTTCAGACTGGACCTCCGATGCTGCTCGCATCCTGGACCAACAAGGGCCTTGATTGGGGGTCCCTTGATGAAGTGTCGACGCTGTAGAAGTGTATCAAGAGCATGATAAAAAAGGACATCACCCTTGCCGATGTGATTCAGGTGATGCTCATCCGCCGAGCTCTCCCTTGCCAACGCCGGCCTCTCAAAATGTGGGAGTTCAATCCGGAGGGGCCATGGACCCTGCAACGCTTCTTCAGAACAACGCACAAAGGGATCTGGAAACTGCTCTTTAAGAAGAAGAAGACATGTCCAAGGACGTTTGACGACACCAGCCTCGACTGCAACAATCCGGCATCCCCAGTAAGTATCATATTTTTCTGAACATTACCTAGCTTGTCAATCTTAGGGAGGGGTCCTGAAAATTCCATCTCCTGAATAGGACAGGATAAAGAAGGCAGAGTGGATTAAGTGTCCGGCCCCGCTCCCTGAAAACCCAGCTGAGCCTCTGTTGATGAAGATGCTGGTCCCGGCGCCTTATCAGGCACCGACAAAGAAGGACAAGAAGAAGAAGACCAATGAGGCCGAAAGTGGCCTCCAGCATGAAGAAACTTCGGGCGCCATGTCCGGAGGAACCAAAGCTCCTTCCTCTTACAAGGAAGACGAAGACGAGGACGAGGAGGAGGAGGAGGATTCTCCAAAGGGAAAAATAGGGCGGCCTCCGTAGATCCGGAGGAGGGGCATCCAAGAGGGGAAGGGTACCCCTCTCTGATGACTCGGATTTGGGCACTGAGGATGTTCTCGAGCATCGCCCTCAAACCAAGCCCCTTGTCGAATCGTGAGCTCCTTAAAATGTCTTATATACATCTAATCCTTTTATAGACTATAAGAATAATATCAAATCTCATATTCCAGTCCGGCCCGTGACATTCCTCAAGAATTGTCATCATCGGGGGATCTTTCGCCGAAGAAGATGGAGAGCTAGACGCCTCCACGAGCTTCCTCCCCTCCTAGGGCGGACGATCCCGAGGTGTCATCCCAAAGGATTTCTCCGAGATCCGGAGAAGTGCGGGAGGGGACCAATGCGGCACCGGAGGCTGCCAAAAACATGGGGTGTGCCACCCCCATTGAGACCGGCCACGGGGGTCCTGGATCATTCGACCCTCAGCCGAATACTGTTTCGGAGACCAAAACGGTTCCAAAATCGGATCGGCAGCCCCCTCTGCAGGTGGGGGAGACGGTGACCTCTAAAAGTATAGTGGCGTTGAACATGCTGATGGATGCACTGCAAAGTGCATCCGTCTTGGAGGAGCATCGTACCTTAATGGGTATGGTGGTTGAAAAGGTTTAGTCTGCTAAGAGTGGACTGAATGAAGCGTTCACGAGCCTACTAACAGGCTTCAAGGTATGCGATGTAATGCCTTTTAGCCGCTTTTCATAAAAACCCCGCCTATATATAGATAGTAGCCCCTGAGACTCTGTTTGGCCAATGAAGGAGGGCGAACAGAGGGTCTATAGATATCCGCAGAAATAACATACTTATCCTTTTTGATAAAAATCAGGCTTCATTTTTAGCGGCGACCGCTCAGGCCGCCGAAGTTTCCGAACTGAAGCGGAAATTGCAGCTAGTCGATGAGGACAATATCCGGATTAACAAGCGGCCCGATGAGGCACAAGGTATGTTTCAAGTGCTCCATATTCAATTGAATTCGTTTGCAAATGCTAAGTTGAAGCTTACGTGCTGCTATATGCATAATTGCAGATGGCGCTGCTGAGGTCGAGACCCTCAGGAGTGACTGATGTCTACTACACAACCTTGTTCTTGTAGACGTTGTTAGGCCTGCAAGTGCACAGGTTTGTAGGAACGTAGCAAATTTCCCTCAAGTGGAAGACCTAAGGTTTATCAATCCGTAGGAGGCGTAGGATGAAGATGGTCTCTCTCAAACAATCCTGCAACCAAATAACAAAGAGTCTCTTGTGTCCCCAACACACCCAATACAATGGTAATTTGTATAGGTGCACTAGTTCAGCGAAGAGATGGTGATACAAGTGCAATATGGATGGTAGATAAAGGTATTTGTAATCTGAAATTATAAAAACAGCAAGGTAGCAAGCGATAAAAGTGAGCGTAAACGGTATTGCAATGATAGGAAACAAGGCTTAGGGTTCATACTTTCAATAGTGCAAGTTCTCTCAACAATAATAACATAGATAGATCATATAACAATCCCTCAACATGCAACAAAGAGTCACTCCAAAGCAACTAATAGCGAAGAACAAACGAAGAGATTATGGTAGGGTATGAAACCACCTCAAAGTTATTCTTTCGGATCAATCTATTCAAGAGTTCGTAATAGAATAACACCTTAAGACACAAATCAACCAAAACCCTAATGTCACCTATATACTCCATTATCACCTCAAGTATCTGTGGGCATGATTATATGATATGCATCACACAATCTCAGATTCATCTATTCAACCAACACAAAGTACTTCAAAGAGTGCCCAAAGTTTCTACCGGAGAGTCAAGAACGTGTGCCAACCCCTATGCATAGGTTCATGGGTGGAACCCGAAAGTGGTCACCAAAACATACATCAAGTGGCACATGATATCCCATTGTCACCATAGATAAGCACGGCAAGACATACATCAAGTGTTCTCATAAAAGACTCAATCCGATAAGATAACTTCAAAGGGAAAACTCAATTCATCACAAGAGAGTAGAGAGGGAGAAACATCATAAGATCCAACTACAATAGCAAAGCTCGGGATACATCAAGATCGTGCCATAGAGGGAACACGAGAGAGAACATGAGAGAGAGAGATCAAACACATAGCTACTGGTACATACCCTCAGCCTCGAGGGTTAACTACTCCCTCCTCGTCATGGAGAGCGCCGGGACGATGAAGATGGCCACCGGTGAAGGATCCCCCCCTCCGGCAGGGTGCCGGGAAGGGCTCCCGAGAGGTTTTTGGTGGCTACAGAGGCTTGCTACGGCGGAACTCCGATCTATCTTGATATTCGATGTTTTAGGGTACGTAGGCTTATATAGGCGAAAGAAGTCGGTCGGGAGGTGCTCGAGGGGCCCACGAGACAGGGGGGCGCGCCCCTATCTCCTGGCCTCCTCGAGGATCTTCGTACATAAACTCCAAGTCTCCAGGATGATATCCTTCCCAAAAATTATGCTGCCGAAGGTTTCATTCCGTTTGGACTCCGTTTGATATTCCTTTTCTTCGAAATACTAAAACGGCAATATGGGCTGGGCCTCCGGTTAATAGATTAGTCCCAAAAGTAATATAAAAGTGTATAATAAAGCCCATAATCATTCAAAACAGATAATAAAATAGCATGCATGCTTCATAAATTATAGATACGTTGGAGACGTATCAGCATCCCCAAGCTTAATTCCTACTCGTCCTCGAGTAGGTAAATGATAAAGAAAGAATTTATGAAGTGTGAATGCTAGAGGTGCACAAGTTTGATCAATGATAATTTGAATCACCTTTACTAGCATGATAATATGTCATAACAGTAGTTCATCTCATAAAACTTTTCACGAACTAGTAACAAGCAATTCACATGTTAAAGCATAGACCATAAACTTTCTTGAAAACTAGCAGACTTCATTCTTAGTCATCAAACAATTGCAATTCATCTTACTTTCAGGAAGAGTCTATGTTAGAGCTTTGATTTAGCAAACTTCACATACTCAACTATCATATAGCCTTCTACAATTGCTAACACTCACACAATACTTGTGGTTATGGAGTTTTAATCAGACGCAGAGAAAGATTGGGGCTTGTAATGTTGCCTCCAAACGTATTCACCTTTGGGTGATGTCAACAATAATAGTTCATGCTAACGTACATCCAATTTGATATATATATATATATATATATATATATATATATATATATATATATATATATATCAGGATCACCCCACCATGAAGTGCTTGCCAAAGGATAAAATGAAAAAGGGAAAGGTGAAGATCACCTTGACTCTTGCATAAAGTAAAAGACATAAAGTAAAAGATAGGCCCTTCGCAGAGGGAAACAGAGGTTGTCATCGCTTTTAGGGTTGGATACAAAAAATATTAATGCGAAAGAACGTCACTTTATATTGCCCCTTGTATATAGACCTTTATTATGCAGTCCGTCGCTTTTATTGCTTCCATAACAAGTTCGTACAAAGCTTATTTTCTCCACACTAGTAAGTCATGCATATTTAGAGAGCAATTTTTATTGCTTGCACCGATGACAACTTACTTGAAGGATCTTACTCAATCCGTAGGTAGGTATGGTGGACTCTCATGGCAAAAACTGGGTTTAAGGATATTTAGAAGCACAAGTAGTATCTCTACTTGGTGCTAGGAATTTTGGCTAGCATGAGGGGGAAAGGCAGGCTCAACATGTTTGAATGATCCATGACAATATACTTTAACTGAGATGCGAGAAAACATAACCCATTATGTTGTCTTCCTTGTCCAACATCAACTATTTAGCATGTCACACTTAATGAGTGCTTACAATTATAAAAGATGTCTATGATAGTATATTTATATGTGAAATCTCTCTTCCTTCAATATTCTTTCATTAATTGTTCAAATGACCAATACAATGCTTGCTAACCGTCAATAAATTTACAACATCTACTTCTTAGATGTGAAGTCATTACTCCCCATGGGATAAGCAAATGAAACATATATAAATTCAGATTTATGACATTCAACTCATTCAACCATTTACTCATAGGATATAAGTGAAGCACATGAGTAAATGACAAACTACTCCAACAAGATATAAGTGAAGATCAATGACTACCTAAATAATTATGCAACTATGTGAAGACTCTCTCCCATTTAAGAATTTCAGATCTTGGTATTGTATTCAAGCAGCAAGAAAAACAAAATAAAATGACATTGGAAGGATAGCACAACTCATGTGAAGAAGCAAAAACTTAGGCTCAACCGATACTAACCGATGATTGTTGAAGAAGAAAGGTGGGATGCCTACCGGGGCATCCCCAAGCTTAGATGCTTGAGACTTCTTGAAATATTATCTTGGGGTGCCTTGGGCATCCCCAAGCTTGAGCTTTTATGTCTCCTTAATTCCTCTCATATCATGGTTTCTCTTTTTATCAGAAGCTTCATCCACACCAAACTCAACAAGAACTCATGAGATAGGTTAGTATAAACCAATGCAAAACCATATCATCTTCTACTGTAACAAATCACTAACATTATTATTTAACATTGAATACTAAATGTCTCTGCATATTTAATACTCCTATCCTCAAATAGAATCATTAAACAAGCAAACATGTGCAAACAATGCAAACATAACAGCAATCTGCCAAAACAGTACAGTCTGTAAAGAATGCAAAAGCATCAATACTTCCCTGACTCCAAAAATTATGAGAGAAAATTCCCAATGTAATACATTTATCAGATCTCAATAATAAAAAAGATTCAACATTATACCATTCTCTGACTTTTCTAGGGAATTTTTGCAACAGCGGTAAACTTTCTGTTTTCAAACACCAACATGTATACTAGCAAAATAAGCATGGTAAAGGCTATCCTTGACATTTTTATTGAACCTAAAGATGCAAAACATTATTATAACTAATAGCAAGCAAATACTAACAGGAGAAAATGATGCTCCAAGCAAAACACATATCATGTGGCGAATAAAAATATAGTTCCAAGTAAAGTTACTGATGAACGAAGACGAAAGAGGGGATGCCATCCTGGGCATCCCCAAGCTTAGGATCTTGGTTGTCCTTGAATATTACCTTGGGGTGCCTTGGGCATCCCCAAGTTTAGGCTCTTTCCACTCCTTATTCCATAGTCCATCGAATCTTCACCCAAAACTTGAAAACTTCAACCACACAAAACTCAACACAAAACCCGTAAGCTCCGTTAGTATAAGAAAATAAAAACCACCACTTAGGTACTGTAATGAACTCATTCTAAATTCATATTGGTGTTAAACCTACTGTATTCCAACTTCTCTATGGTTCATACCCTTACATACTAGCCATCGATTCATCAAAATAAGCAAACAACACAATGAAAACAGAATCTGTCAAAAACAGAACAGTCTGTACTAATCTGTATAAAACGTATACTTCTGGAACCCCAAAATTATGAAATAAATTGGTGGACCTGAGGAATTTGTCTATTAATCATTTTCAAAAAGAATCAACCTAAAATCACTCTCCAGTGAAAAATGGCAGCTATTCTCGTGAGCGCTAAAGTTTCTGTTTTTTACAGCAAGATCATAAAGACTTCACCCAAGTCTTCCCAAAGGCTCTACTTGGCACTTTATTGAAAAAAGAAGCTATAAAACATGATTACTACAGTAGCATAATCATGTGGACACACAAAAACAGTAAGGGTAAATATTGGGTTGTCTCCCAACAAGCACTTTTCTTTAATGCCTTTCTAGTTAGGCATGATGATGACCATGACGCTCACATAAAAGATAAGAATTGAAACATAAAGAGAGCATCATGAAGAATATGACTAGCACATTTAAGTCTAACCCACTTCCTATGCATAGGGATTTTGTGAGCAAACAACTTATGGGAACAATAATCAACTAGCATAGGAAGATAAAACAAGCATAGCTTCAAGAATTTCAACACATAGAGAGGAAACTTGGTATTATTGAAATTCCTACAAGCATATGTTCCTCTCTCATAATAATTTTAGTAGCATCATGAATGAATTCAACAATATAACCAGAACCTAAAGCATTATTTTCATGATCTACAAGCATAGAAAAATTACTACTCTCCACATACACAAATTTATTCTCATCAATAGTAGTGGGAGCAAACTCAACAAAATAATTATCATGTGAGGCATAATCCAATTGAAAACTAAAATCATGATGACAAGTTTCATGGTTATCATTATTCCTAATAGCATACAAGTCATCACAATAATCATCATAGATAGCAACTTTGTTCTCATAATCAATTGAAACCTCTTCCGAAATAGTGGAATCATCACTAAATAAAGTTGACACTCTTCCAAATCCACTTTCATATTCATCACAATAAGATTCAACATCCTCCAAAATAGTGGGATTACTACTTCCTAAAGTTTACACTCTTCCAAACCCACTTTCATCAATATAATCATCATAAATAGGAGGCATGCTTTCATCATAATAAATATTCTCATCAAAACTTGGGGGACAAAAAATATCATCTTCATCAAACATAGCATCCCCAAGCTTGTGGCTTTGCATATCATTAGCATCATGGATATTCAAGGAATTCATAATAACAACATTGCAATCATGCTCATCATTCACATATTTCATGCCAAGCATTCTATGTAATTCTTCTTCTATCACTTGAGCACAATTTCCCTTTTCATCATACTTCACGAAAGATATTAAAAAGACGAAGCGTATGAGACAAACTTAACTCCATTTTTTTGTAGTTTTCTTCTATAAACTAAACTAGTGATAAAACAAGAAACAAAAAGATTCGATTGCAAGATCTAAAGATATACCTTCAAGAACTCACCTCCCCGGCAACGGCGCCAGAAGAGCTTAGTTGACGGGGTGTGAATGTCGTTTACCTAGCCTGCCCGGCAACGGCGCCAGAAAAGAGCTTGATGTCTACTACACAACCTTCTTCTTGTAGGCGTTGTTGGGCCTGCAAGTGCACAGGTTTGTAGGACAGTAGCAAATTTCCCTCAAGTGGATGACCTAAGGTTTATCCATCCGTAGGAGGCGTAGGATGAAGATGGTCTCTCTCAAACAACCCTGCAACCAAATAACAAAGAGTCTCTTGTGTCCCCAACACACCCAATACAATGGTAATTTGTATAGGTGCACTAGTTCGGCGAAGAGATGGTGATGCAAGTGCAATATGGATGGTAGATAAAGGTATTTGTAATCTGAAATTATAAAAACAGCAAGGTAGCAAGCGATAAAAGTGAGCGTAAACGGTATTGCAATGATAGGAAACAAGGCCTAGGGTTCATACTTTCACTAGTGCAAGTTCTCTCAACAATAATAACATAGATAGATTATATAACAATCCCTCCACATGCAACAAAGAGTCACTTCAAAGCAACTAATAGCGGAGAACAAACAAAGATATTATGGTAGGGTACGAAACCACCTCAAAGTTATTCTTTCGGATCAATCTATTTAAGAGTTCGTACTAGAATAACACCTTAAGACACAAATCAACCAAAACCCTAATGTCACCTAGATACTCCATTGTCACCTCAAGTATCCGTGGGCATGATTATACGATATGCATCACACAATCTCAGATTCATATATTCAACCAACACAAAGTACTTCAAAGAGTGGCCCAAAGTTTCTACCGGAGAGTCAAGAACGTGTGCCAACCCCTATGCATAGGTTCATGGGCGGAACCCGCAAGTTGGTCACCGAAACATACATCAAGTGGCACATGATAGCCCATTGTCACCACAGATAAGCATGGCAAGACATGCATCAAGTGTTCTCATAAAAGACTCAATCTGATAAGATAAATTCAAAGGAAAAACTCAATTCATCACAAGAGAGTAGAGGGGGAGAAACATCATAAGATCCAAATACAATAGCAAAGCTCGGGATACATCAAGATCGTGCCATAGAGGGAACATGAGAGAGAACACGAGAGAGAGAGAGAGAGAGAGAGAGAGAGAGAGATCAAACACATAGCTACTGGTACATACCCTCGGCCTCGAGGGTGAACTACTCCCTCCTCGTCATGGAGAGCACCGGGACGATGAAGATGGCCACTGGTGAAGGATCCCCCCCTCCGGCAGGGTGCTGGGAAGGGCTCCCGAGAGGTTTTTGGTGGCTACAGAGGCTTGCGGAGGCGGAACTCCTGATCTATCTTGATATTCAATGTTTTTAGGGTACGTAGGCTTATATAGGCGAAAGAAGTCGGTCGGGAGGTGCTCGAGGGGCCCACGAGACAGGGGGCGCACCCAGTAGAGGGGGCGTGCCCCCCTATCTCCTGGCCTCCTCGGGGATCTTCTGACGTAAACTCCAAGTCTCCAGGATGATATTCTTCCCAAAAATAACGCTGCCAAAGGTTTCATTCCATTTGGACTCCGTTTGATATTCCTTTTCTTCGAAATACTGAAACAGGCAATAAAACAGCAATATGGGTTGGGCCTCCGGTTAATAGGTTAGTCCCAAAAGTAATATAAAAGTGTATAATAAAGCCCATAATCATTCAAAACAGATAATAAAATAGCATGAATGCTTCATAAATTATAGATACATTGGATACGTATCGGTGACCTTGCCGCGCAAAGGAGCATGCAAGGGTGAGCGATGCAGCCGCTGAAAAAGCGACTGTCGATTTAAAGACCGAACAGGCCACACGACGCCAACTCGAGGAACGAGTATCCAAGATTGAGCAAGAGCTCAAGGACGCAACTCGCAAGTGCGAGCTCCTCGAGGAGGAGAATAAAGCTAAGGCGGCCGAACTTGCCAAGGCCCTGCAGGACACCCAAGAGGCGAGGTCCAAATCCCGAGCGGCTCGCGAGGAGCTCTGTCAAGCCGGACAGATAGCGACTGGTAAGCCCTTTCTTTTACAGTCTAAGTTTGGTGATCAGAAGTATGCCTTACCTAATCGATTATGGAGTTCTCTAGATGCATTTGCGGATCTTCCGAAGAGCGCCGCTGACGCAACACAATTCTACCGGGCCCAGGAGGGGCATGCGATGGAGAAGTTGTTCTGGTCGCAATTTGCGACACATGAGCATTCGATGCTGCTGAATGACCAGATGGCGCAGTGGGCCGAGTTGCATAGGATGTCCGGATCAGCCATGAAGGTCATACTCCGGCTGTGGCCGGCCGAACCTGTTCCGAGCAGCTATTTTGGCCTAGTGCGGGGACTCATTGATGTCATGCCCTAAATTGATGCCATCAAATGGTCTGTGTGCATAGAAGGTGCAGAGAGGGCCTTCGCTCGCGTCAAGGTGCACTAGGCCAAGATGGAAGTCGTCGTTGTCGCAGTTGAGGGTCCCCCCGAAGGCATGGACCACCGCACGCTGGAGCGTTACTTAGATGACGTCCTAGAGGGTGCTCACTTGATAGAGGGTCAATGTTCGAAGGACATTATATTCAAATGAATGTATCCGAATGACCCGGTCGTGTGTATTATAGATATTGAGGCTTTGTAATATATTTGTGCCATTATCTGAAGTTGCTTTCCTCTTGTGCAGCCGTTTTTGTATGCCTGAGAGTTTTCCAGTCGTCGGCTTCGACCCCCACATAGATGCTATGGGCGTGTTCGGAATGGCACATGAACACTCTTGACCCAACGTCTTGGTCCATGACAGAGGTGTTAGTGCGTCGAACCAGGCAATCGGACTATACGTCTTTACCGCTCTCACTTAGCCATAGTTTGATGATGGGTCTATAAAATAGCCCATGGTACGTATGTGACTATCCGAATACGGATGCGTTACGTATATTGACTGGAAAAACAGTCCTTCGTTTAATACGGAAAAATCGTTAAAGATTTAGTAAGTCACCAAACGGCTGACCAGCTCTCGCCGCATCATGACAGCTAGTTTTTGGCTTTCTCTACTAAGGTGCTTGATCGGATGAACCAGAAACACAATCGCAGTAGTTCTCCCTTTACTACCTTAGCCGAACAAACAGAATGTAAGGTAGCAAACACAGGAGTCGGGCAACCCAACTATTGACCAAAGACATGATTCAGAGCCGATGCGTATAATGCCAAACTCGTGACGCCGAAGTGTGCTACAAAGCTGTTCGGGCTTTTGTTTAGCGGCACATATGTGGCTGTATAGAGCCCCTGGCAATGGGTGTCGAGGTATGTTAGACAACTAGAGAGATGGAGTACATTTTTATAAATAAAGTTGATAGCAAAAAATTGTCCCTACTAGGATATGATTGATACGTCAAGATGTAATCTTACAGAGGGTACCATAAGCACCAAAATCATTTTACATGCCGGGGGTCTGATAATAAGGGGAAAAGCTCAGTACAGGTCCTTTAAATAAGGTTTGGTCCGAAGAGTCCTTTGGATGTCCTACCGCATGTCTATGCCGCTTTCACCTTGTAGAGAGGGGTTCCTTAAAGGGAACGGTCTTATGTTTCCCGTACGAAACCGGGCTCTAAGTGAGTCCTTGTAAGTCCGTAGGATATATGGGCTCGAATGCACCTGTTCTAGACAAGTAAGCAAAGAAGAGTGGAAGGTCGTACATGGTCGAGCCGTACTGTAGACCTGCCCGTGTTGTGCCTATGTTGATGCCCAAGGTATTTTGAGTGCGTAATGATGCATGCGCGGTACAAAGTACATGGGTGTGTGCGGCGATCGACGGAGGCGAAACTGCTAGTCTAGCTCCGAAAGTACCGAGCCGCTAATTTGCGGGACTGACCGGACTCTTTTAACAAAGTCCGGCTACTTGTTGGCCGATGAGGTGTGCGGCTTGAGTGGGTCGCTCTGTACTTCGGCTGCGAGAGCCGCGGTGTGCTCCTCAGTGCATAGGGAGCGTTCCATGTTTCCATTGACTGTTATGACGCTGCGTGGACCGGGCATCTTGAGCTTTAAGTAAGCATAGTGTGGCACCGCCTTGAATCGAGCAAAAGCGATCCATCTAAGCAGTGCATGATAGCCACTTCGAAAGGGTACGATATTGAAGATCAAGTCTTCACTGCGGAAGTTGTCGGGCGAGCCGAAGACAACTTCCAATATTATTGAGCCCGGGCAACGGACCTCTACGCCAGGTATTACTCCTTTAAAGGTAGTTTTAGTGGGCTTGATTCTTGATGGATCAATACCCTTTTTGTGGATGGTGTCCTGATAGAGCAGGTTAAGGCTGCTTCCACCGTCCATGAGGACTCGCGTGATATGGAATCCGTCGATGATTGGGTCGAGGACCAAGGCTGCTGATCCTCCATGATGGATACTGGTCAGGTGGTCCTTTCGATTGAAGGGGATCAGACAAGCTAACCATGGGTTGAATTTTGGGGCGACCAACTCTACGGTGTAGACGTCCCTTAATACATGCTTGCGCTCCCGTTTGGGGATGTGGGTGACATAGATCATATTCACTGTTTTGACCTCGCGGGGAAATTGCTTCTGCCCCCTTGTGTTCGGTGGGCGAGGCTCTTCATCGTCGTCCTCGCTGGGCGGCCTTTTCCCCTTATGTTCAGCGTTGAGCTTGCTCTTAAAGACCCAATAATTTCTGTTGGTGTGATTGGTAGGTTTATCGGGGGTGCCATGAATCTGGCAAGGCCGATCAAGTATTCTGTCCAAACTAGATGGACCATCTTTATTTCCTTTGAATGGCTTCTTTCGCTGACCGGATTTGGAGCCACTGAATCCGGTGTTGACCGCCATGTCTTCGTTATTGTTTCGATGCTCGTGCTTATCGCATCGTGGCTTGTCATTGCCATCCCTAGCTTCCGAGGTGCCTGGGTCGCTGGTGCTATTGCTTCGACGAGCTAGCCAGCTATCTTCTCCCGCGCAAAAGCGGGTCATAAGTGCGGTGAGGGCTTCCATGGATTTCGGCTTCTCTTGGCCGAGGTGTCGAGCGAGCCACTCATCTCGGACACTATGTTTGAAGGCCATGAGGGCTTCGGCATCCAGACAATCCACAATCTGGTTCTTCTTAATTAAGAACCTGGTCCAGAGCTTTCAGGCTGATTTGCCGGGTTGCTGGATTATGTGACTAAGGTCATCGGCGTCCAGGGGCCGAACATAGGTACCTTGGAAGTTGTCTCTGAAGGCGTCCTCCAGGTCTTCCCAGCTTCCAATAGAGTTTTCTGGGAGGTTGTTCAGCCAATGTCGTGCTGGTGCCTTAAGTTTTAGGGGGAGGTACTTGATGGCATGTAGGTTATCACCGCGGGCCATGTGGATATGGAGAAGAAAGTCTTTAATCCATACTGCGGGTTTTGTTGTGCCATCGTATGATTCAATGTTCACGGGTTTAAAAACTTATGGGAACTGGTGCTCCATTACCTCATCGGTGAAGCATAGGGGGTGTGCGGCTCCTCTGTATTGGGAGACGTCACGACGCAGTTCGGATGGAGTCCGTATGCGGTTTTTGGCCCGGGTGAGGTTGTGTTCTTGCGCTAGTGCACATCCCCTTGATCCATAAATTGATCTGGTATGACCGGCTCTATTGTCCAGGTCCTGTCGCTGGTCGTGCGTGTACCCTACAGACGATGTTTCTCTGCCTCTAGGGCGAGGTGGCGCAGGTTGGTGTTCGGCTTGGGTTGCCGCTCTGTCTCTGACACAAGGTGGTCGGTCAGGCCTGTCAGCCGTGTTACGCGCTGACGGTATAGGCTCTGGGACCTCGTCGTCGAATTGGGAGGGCAACCTGCGCTTAGGGTAACTCTTAGTTGGGCATTCGAGGATGTATTCCTCGGCTGCCAGGACACTAGTCCATCTGTCATTGAGTAAATCCTGATCGGCTTGAAGTTGCTACTGCTTCTTTTTCAGGCTTCTTGCTATGGCTATTAGTCGACGTTTAAAGCGCTCTTGTTTCAGGGGGTCCTCTGGTACGATGAAGTCTTCGTCGCCCAGGCTCTCGTCCTCTTCGGAGGTCGGTAGGTAGTTACTATCCTCCGAGCCCTCGTTCCTGATAGGATCATCGGGATTGACTTGCCCCTCTTCCCAATCATCCTGTTCGGATGTTGGCTCGACCGGGGCGTCTTGGTCTTCGATGTTCTCCGGGGTGTCATTGTCTCCGGTGCCGGTATTGCTGTCTTTTTTGCGGTGTGATTTTGATCTGTGAACATCGACGCTTCGGAGGTGCTTCAGCAGGCTCGTCCTCTAGATTCTTCCCATCGTCAGCGTCATTCTCTTTGGGTGTGCATATATACGTCATACGAGGAAGTGGCCATCCAGTATCCGGTAAACGGTGGGTTCTAGCTTTGCTCCTCTTCGGCATCGTCGTCCATACCATCGATGTCTTCGGAGGCGTAGTCTAGCATGTCGGTTAAGTCATCGACAATGGCTATAAAGTGGGCGGTGGGCGGGACATAAAATTCCCCGCCTCCAGCCCCTAGTGTGGGTTGGGCGTACCTTGGCAGTGATCCTTCCATAATGGCGAGGGATCACGTTAAGTCTAGAGCCTCATTTAAGAGTGAGGTTTGGACCGGGGAGCGAGGGTCCGTGGAGCGGGGCGGGACAGGAGCTCCTTGGCCGAGCTCATGTAACATGGACCTCGAGAGTTCGAATCCGGTGTTCGGGGATGAGTCCGGCTTTGTATTGATGAAAGGAGCCTGGTATGACTCTGGGCTTGCCGGTGAAATGATCCCCTCCGTGTCTTCGGTGTTGAGCTCTATGGCTACGGAGAGTCTGGCGGTCTCAAAACTCCCGTTTTCGGACTCGGCGAGGCGTTCCGGATCTAAGGCCGGAGCTGCGGTTGAGGCCGCGAACCCTTGGAAGATCAAGTCTCCTCGGATATCGGCGATGTAGCTTAGGTTTCCAAAATTGATCTGATGACCAGGGGCGTAGTTATCGATCTGCCCCAGATGGCCAATTGAATTGGCACGCAGTGCGAAGCCGCATAATACGAAGATTTGGCCGGGGAGAAAAGTCTCCCTCAGGGCGGTATTGTTGTGGATGATTGATGGAGCCATCAGGCCTTCTAGTGACGACACAGTGGAACTCTCAATGAAAGCACCAATGTCGGTGTCAAAACCGGCAGATCTCGGGTAGGGGGTCCCGAACTGTGCGTCCAAGGATCGAAGGTAACAAGGAGGCAGGGGATACGATTTTTACCCAGGTTCGGGCCCTCTTAATGGAGGTAATACCCTACTTCCTGCTTGATTGACTTGGATGAGTATAGGGGTTACAAGAGTTGATCTACCTCGAGATCGTAATGGCTAAACCCTAGATGTCTAGCCTGTATGATTGTGATTGTCTCTACGGACTAAACCCTCTGATTTATATAGACACTGGAGGGATCTAGGGTTGTATAAAGTTGGTTTACAGAGAAAGGAAGGTACATGATTCGAACGCCAAACTTGCCATCCATGCAAGGAACAGTCCCATCCGGACACGGGGAATGGTCTTTAATCTCATATCTTCACGGCCCATCAGTCTGACCCATATCACATAGCCCGGACGCCCGAGGACCCTTAGTCTAGGACTCCATCACTGGTATTACTATCCTTTGCCCGACGCGATCGTGAGCGGCATCACTGACATCAGCGCTTTGGTGGTTCATCGACGGACTTGTCCTTGCCTGGATCTTGAACGCCATCGTCGTCCTTTTCCTCAGGAGTGTCCACCATGTATACATAATAGGTAGAAGTGGCCATCCAACGCCCTGTAGTAGGCAGGTCTTGGCTTTGTTCGGCGTCGACATCATCGTCCATGTCGCCGATGTCTTCGGAGGCATAGTCTAGCATGTCAGTTAATTCCTCGACAATGGCTATTAAGTGGGTGGTGGGTGGGGTGTAAAATTCCCCGACCTCAGCCCCCAGCCTTGAAGGAAATATGCCCTAGAGGCAATAATAAAGTTATTATTTATTACCTTAAATCATGATAAATGTTTATTATTCATGCTAGAATTGTATTAACCGGAAACATAATACATGTGTGAATACATAGACAAGCGGAGTGTCACTAGTATGCCTCTACTTGACTAGCTCGTTAATTAAAGATGGTTATGTTTCCTAACCATAGACATGAGTTGTCATTTGATTAACGGGATCACATCATTAGGAGAATGATGTGATTGACTTGACCCATTCCGTTAGCTTAGCACTTGATCGTTTAGTATGTTGCTATTGCTTTCTTCATGACTTATACATGTTCCCATGACTATGAGATTATGCAACTCCGTTTACCGGAGGAACACTTTGTGTGCTACCAAACGTCACAACATAACTGGGTGATTATAAAGGTGTTCTACAGGTGTCTCTGAAGGTACTTGTTGGGTTGGCGTATTTCGAGATTAGGATTTGTCACTCCGATTGTCGGAGAGGTATCTCTGGGCCCACTCAGTAATGCACATCACTATAAGCCTTGCAAGCATTGTAACTAATGAGTTAGTTGTGGGATGATGTATTACGGAACGAGTAAAGAGACTTGTCAATAACGAGATTGAACTAGGTATTGAGATACCGACGATCGAATCTCGGGCAAGTAACATACCGATGACAAAGGGAACAACGTATGTTGTTATGCGGTTTGACCGATAAAGATCTTCGTAGAATACGTGTCTCGGTCATGTCTACATAGTTCTCGAACCCGTAGGGTCTGCATGCTTAAAGTTTCGATGACGGTTATATTATGAGTTTATGAGTTTTGATGTACCGAAGGTTGTTCAGAGTCCCGGATGTGATCACGGACATGACGAGGAGTCTCGAAATGGTCGAGACATAAAGATTGATATATTGGAAGCCTATATTTGGATATCGTAAGTGTTCCGGGTGAACTCGAGATTTTACCGGAGTACCGAGGGGTTACCGGGACCCCCCGGGGGCTTAATGGGCCATAGTGGTCCTTAGTGGAGAAGAGGAGAGGCGGCTAGGGCAGGGCCGCGCGCCCCTCCCCCCTAGTCCGAATAGGATAAGTAGAGGGGGCGGCGCCCCCCCCCCCTCTTTCCTTCCTCTCTTCCTCCTCTTTCCCCCTTCTCCTAATCCAACAAGGAAGGGAGGGAGTCCTACTCTCGGTGGGAGTAGGACTCCTCCTGGCGCGCCTCCTCCTAGCCGGCCGCACCTCCCCCCCCCCTTGCTCCTTTATATACGGGGGAGGGTGGCACCCCATAGACACAACAATTAATCCTTGAGATCTCGTAGCCGTGTGCGGTGCCCCCCTCCACCATAGTTCACCTCGATAATATCGTAGCGGTGCTTAGGCAAGCCCTGCATTGGTAGAACATCATCGTCGTCACCACGCCATTGTGCTGACGAAACTCTCCCTCGACACTCGGCTGGATCGGAGTTCGAGGGACGTCATTGAGCTGAACGTGTGCAAGAACTCGGAGGTGCCGTGCTTTCGGTGCTTGTCGGTCGGGCCGTGAAGACGTACGACTACATCAACGTTGTGCTAACGCTTCCTCTTTTGGTCTATGAGGGTACGTGGACACACTCTCCCCTCTCGTTGCTATGCATCACCATGATCTTGCGTGTGCGTTGGAATTTTTTTGAAATTACTACGTTCCCCAACAGTGGCATCCGAGCCCAGGTTTTATGCGTTGATGTTATATGCACGAGTAGAACACAAGTGAGTTGTGGGCGATACAAGTCATACCGCTTACCAGCATGTCATACTTTGGTTTGGCGGTATTGTTGGATGAAGCGGCCCAGACCGACATTACGCGTACGCTTACGCGAGACTGGTTCTATCCACGTGCTTTGCACACAGGTAGCTGGCGGGTGTCAGTTTCTCCAACTTTAGTTGAACCGAGTGTGGCTATGCCCGGTCCTTGAGAAGGTTAAAACAACACTAACTTGACGAACTATCGTTATGGTTTTGATGCGTAGGTAAGAACGGTTCTTGCTCAGCCCGTAGCAACCACGTAAAACTTGCAACAACAAAGTAGAGGACGTCTAACTTGTTTTTGCAGGGCATGTTGTGATGTGATATGGTCAAGACGTGATGCTATATTTTATTGTATGAGATGATCATGTTTTGTAACCGAGTTATCGGCAACTGGCAGGAGCCATATGGTTGTCGCTTTATTGTATGCAATGCAATCGCCCTGTAATTGCTTTACTTTATCACTAAGTGGTAGCGATAGTCATAGAAGCAATAGTTGCAAGACGACAACGATGCTACGATGGAGATCAAGGTGTCGCGCCGGTGATGATGGTGATCATGACGGTGCTTCGAAGATGGAGATCACAAGCACAAGATGATGATGGCCATATCATATCACTTATATTGATTGCATGTGATGTTTATCTTTTATGCATCTTATCTTGCTTTGATTGACAGTAGCATTATAAGATGATCTCTCACTAAATTTCAAGATAAAAGTGTTCTCCCTGAGTATGCACCGTTGCCAAAGTTCGTCGTGCCCAGACACCACGTGATGATCGGGTGTGATAAGCTCTACGTCCATCTACAATGGGTGCAAGCCAGTTTTGCACACGCAGAATACTCAGGTTAAACTTGACGAGCCTAGCATATGCAGATATGGCCTCGGAACACTGAGACCGAAAGGTCGAGCGTGAATCATATAGTAGATATGATCAACATAGTGATGTTCACCATTGAAAGCTACTCCATTTCACATGATGATCGGTTATGGTTTAGTTGATTTGGATCATGTGATCACTTAGATGATTAGAGGGATGTCTATCTAAGTGGGAGTTCTTAAGTAATATGATTAATTGAACTTTAAATTTATCATGAACTTAGTCCTGGTAGTATTTTTGCAAATTATGTTGTAGATCAATAGCTCGCGTTGTTGCTTTCATATGTTTATTTTTATATGTTCCTAGAGAAAACTGTGTTGAAAGATGTTAGTAGCAATGCGGATTGGATCCTTGATCTGAGGATTATCCTCATTGTTGCACAGAAGAATTATGTCCTGTTGGGGAATGTAGTAATTTCAAAAAAATTCTTACGCACACGCAAGATCAT
Organism: Triticum aestivum; assembly: GCF_018294505.1. Taxonomy (NCBI): domain Eukaryota; kingdom Viridiplantae; phylum Streptophyta; class Magnoliopsida; order Poales; family Poaceae; genus Triticum; species Triticum aestivum. The sequence goes on from NC_057813.1 coordinate 489,272,814, forward strand.
GGTGATGGCATAGCAATGAGAGGGGAGAGTGTTTTCCATGTACCCTCGTAGACCGTAAGCGGAAGTGTTAGCATAACGCGGTTGATGTAGTCGTACGTCTTCACGATCCGACCGATCCAAGCACCGAACGTACGACACCTCCGAGTTCAGCACACGTTCAGCTCGATGACGATCCCCGGGCTCCGATCCAGCAAAGCTTCGGGGATGAGTTCCGTCAGCACGACGGCGTGGTGACGATGATGATGTTCTACCGGCGCAGGGCTTCGCCTAAACTCTGCGACGATATGACCGAGGTGGAATATGGTGGAGGGGGGCACCGCACACGGCTAAGGAACGATCCGTAGATTAACTTGTGTTGTCGTGTCTAAAGGTGCCCCCTGCCCCCGTATATAAATGAGCAAGGGGGGAGGGGGCGGCCGGCCTAGGAGGGGCGTGCCAAGGGGAGTCCTACTCCCACCGGGAGTAGGACTCCCTCCTTCCTTGTTGGAGTAGGAGAAGGGGGAAAGAGGGGGAGAGGAGGAAGGAAAAGGGGGCCGCACCCCTTGTCCAATTCGGACCAGAGGGGGGCTGCGCGCCTCCTTCCTTTCGGCCTCTCTCCTCTATTCCCGTATGGCCCAATAAGGCCCATATACTCTCCGGCGAATTCCCGTAACTCTCCGGTACTCCGAAAAATACCCGAATCACTCGGAACCTTTCCGAACTCCGAATATAGTCGTCCAATATATCGATCTTTACGTCTCGACCATTTCGAGACTCTTCGTCATGTCCCCGATCTCATCCGGGACTCCGAACTCCTTAGGTACATCAGAACTCATAAACTCATAATATAACTGTCATTGAAACCTTAAGCGTGCGGACCCTACGGGTTCGAGAACTATGTAGACATGACCTAGAACTATTCTTGGTCAATAACCAATAGCGGAACCTGGATGCTCATATTGGCTCCTACATATTCTACGAAGATCTTTATCGGTCAAACCGCATAACAACATACGTTGTTCCCTTTGTCATCAGTATGTTACTTGCCCGAGATTCGATCGTCGGTATCCAATACCTAGTTCAATCTCGTTACCGGCAAGTCTCTTTACTCGTTACGTAATGCATCATTCCGTAACTAACTCATTAGCTACATTGCTTGCAAGGCTTATAGTGATGTGCATTACCGAGAGGGCCCAGAGATACCTCTCCGACAATTGGAGTGACAAAACCTAATCTCGAAATACGCCAACCCAACATGTACCTTTGGAGACACCTACAGTACTCCTTTATAATCACCCAGTTACGTTGTGATGTTTGGTAGCACCCAAAGTGTTCCTTCGGTAAACGGGAGTTGCATAATCTCATAGTTACAGGAACATGTATAAGTCATGAAGAAAGCAACAGCAACATACTAAATGATCAAGTGCTAAGCTAACGAAATGGGTCAAGTCAATCACATCATTCTCCTAATGATGTGATCCCGTTAATCAAATGACAACTCTTTTGTCCATGGTTAGGAAACATAACCATCTTTGATAAACGAGCTAGTCAAGTAGAGGCATACTAGTGACACTATGTTTGTCTATGTATTCACACATGTATTATGTTTCTGGTTAATACAATTGTAGCATGAATAATAAACATTTATCATGATATAAGGAAATAAATAATAACTTTATTATTGCCTCTAGGGCATATTTCCTTCATGTCCTTGATGCACCGCTAGGTGACGGACCTATTGCAGGTGCAGATGCAGACGTTATGAGCGTTTGGCTAGCTCAATATGATGACTACTTGATAGTTTAGTGCACCATGCTTAATGGCTTAGAATCGGGACTTCAAAGACGTTTTGAACGTCATGGGCCATTGAGATGTTCCAGGAGTTGAAGTTAATATTTCAAGCAAATACCCGAGTTGAGAGATATGAAGTCTCCAAAAAGTTCTATAGCTAAAGGATGGAGGAGAATTGCTCAACTAGTGAGCATGTGCTCAGATTGTCTGTGTACTACAATTACTTGAATCAAGTGGGAGTTAATCTTCCAGATAAGAAAGTGATTGATAGAGTTCTCTAGTCACCTTCACCAAGTTATTAGAACTTCATGATGAACTATAGTATGCAAAGGATGACGAAAATGATTCCCGAGCTCTTCGCGATGTTGAAATCAACGAAGGTAGAAATCAAGAAAGAGCATCAAGTGTTGATGATTGACAAGACCACTAGTTTCAAGAAAATGGCAAAGGGAAAGAAAGGGAACTTCAAGTAGAATGACAAGCAAGTTGTCACTCTCACGAAGAAGCCCAAAGCTGGACCAAAGCCTGAAACTGTGTGCTTACACTGCAAAGGAAATGGTCACTGGAAACTGAATGCCCTGAATATTTGGTGGATAAGAAGGATGGCAAAGTGAACAAGGGTATATTTGATATACAAGTTATTGATGTGTGCCTTACTAGTGTTTATAGTAGCCCCTGAGTATTTCATACTTGTTCGGTTGCTAAGATTAGTAACTTGAAACAGGAGTTACATAATAAACAGAGACTAGTTGAGGGGAAGTGACAATGAGTGTTGGAAGTAGTTCCAAAATTGATATGATCATCATCACACATTCCCTATACTTTCGGGATTAGTGTTAAACCTAAATAAATGTTATTTGGCATTTGCGTTGAGCATGAATATGATTTGATCATGTTTATTGCAATGCGGTTATTCATTTAAGTCAAAGAATAATTGTTATTCTCTTTACATCAATAAAACCTTCTATGGTCATACACTCAATATAAATGGTTTATTGAATCTCGATTGTAGTGATACACATATTCATAATATTGAAGCCAAAAGATGCAAAGTTAATGATGATAGTGCAACTGATTTGTGGCACTGCCGTTTAGGTCATATTGGTGTAAAGCGCATGAAGAAACTCCATGCTGATGGGATTTTGGAATCACTTGATTATTAATCACTTGATGCTTGCGAACCATGCCTCATGGTCAAGATGACTAAAGACTCCGTTCTCCGGAACAATGGAGCGAGCAACTGACTTATTGGAAATAATACATACTGATGTATGCAATCCGATGAGTGTTGAGGCTCGCGGCGGGTATCGTTATTTTCTGACCTTCACATATGATTTGAGCAGATATGGGTATATCTACTTGATGAAACATAAGTCTGAAACATTTCAAAAGTTCAAAGAATTTCAGAGTGAAGTTGAAAATCATCGTAACAAGAAAATAAAGTTTCTACGATCTGATCGTGGAGGAGAATATTTGAGTTGCAAGTTTGGTTTACATTTGAAGCAATGCGGAATAGTTTCGCAACTCACGCCACCCGGAACACCACAGTGTAATGGTGTGTCCGAACGTCGTAATCGTACTTTACTAGATATGGTGCGATCAATGATGTTTCTTATCGGTTTACCACTATCGTTTTGGGTTTATGCATTAGAGATAGTTGCATTCACTTTAAAAAAAGGGCACCATCAAAATCTGTTGAGATGACGCCTTATGAACTATGGTTTGGAAAGAAACCAAAGTTGTCGTTTCTTAAAGTTTGGAGTTGCGATGCTTATGTGAAAAAGTTTCAACCTGATAAGCTCGAACCCAAATCGGAGAAATGTGTCTTCATAGGATACCCAAAGAAAATGTTGGGTACACCTTCTATCACAGATCCAAAGGCAAGATATTCGTTGCTAAGATGGATCCTTTCTAGAGAAGGAGTTTCTCTCAAAAGAAGTGAGTGGGAGGAAAGTAAACTTGATGAGGTAATTGTACCTTCTCCCGAATTGGAAAGTAGTTCATCACAGCAATCAGTTCCAGTGATTCCTACACCAACTAGTGAGGAAGTTAATGATGATGATCATGAAACTTCAGATCAAGTTATTACAGAAACTCGTAGGTCTTGCAGAGTAGGGTCCGCACCAGAGTGGTACGGTAATCCTATTCTAGAAGTCATGTTACTAGACCATGATGAACCTATGAACTATGAGGAAGTGATGATGAGCCCAGATTCCGCGAAATGGCTTGAAGCCATGAAATCTGAGATGGGATCCATGTATGAGAACAAAGTATGGACTTTGGTTGAATTGCCCGATGATTGGCAAGCCATTAAGAATAAATGGATCTTCAAGAGGAAGACGGACAATGATAGTAGTGTTACTATCTACAAAGCTCGACTTGTCGAAAAAGGTTTTTGACAAAGTTCAAAGTGTTGACTACGATGAGATTTTCTCATCGTAGCGATGCTTAAGTCTGTCTGAATCATGTTAGCAATTGCCACATTTTATGAAATCTGGCAAATGGATGTCAAAACTGCATTCCTTAATGGATTCATTAAAGAAGAGTTGTATATGACACAATCAGAAGGTTTTGTCAATCCTAAAGGTGCTAACAAAGTGAACAAGCTCCAGTGATCCATATATAGACTACTACAAGCATCTCGGAGTTGGAATATACGCTTTGATGAGTTGATCAAAGCATATGGTTTTACACAGACTTTGGAAAGGCCTGTATTTACAAGAAAGTGAGTGGGAGCACTACAGCCTTTCTGATAAGTATATGTGAATGACATATTATTGATCGAAAATGATGTAGAATTTTCTGGAAAGCATAAAGGAGTGTTCGAAAGGAGTTTTTCAAAGAAAGACCTCGGTGAAGTTGCTTACATATTGAGCATCAAGATCTATAGAGATAGATCAAGACGCTTGATAAGTTTTTCAATGAGTACATACCTTGACAAGATTTTGAAGTAGTTCAAAATGGAACAGTCAAAGAAAGAGTTCTTGCCTGTGTTACAAGATGTGAAATTGAGTAAGACTCAAAGCCCTACCACGGCAGAAGAAAAAAAGAGAATGAAAGTCATTCCCTATGCCTTGGCCATAGGTTCTATAAAGTATGCCATGCTGTGTACCAGATCTATTGTATACCCTACACTGATTTTGGCAAGGGAGTACAATAGTGATCTAGGAGTAGATCACTGGACAGCGGTCAAAATTATCCTTAGTGGAATAAGGATATGTTTCTCGATTATGGAGGTGACAAAAAGGTTCGTCCTAAAGGGTTACGTCGATGCAAATTTTGACACTGATCCAGATGACTCTAAATTTCAATCTGGATACATATTGAAAGTGGGAGCAATTAGCTAGAGTAGCTCCGTGCAGAGTAGCTCCGTGCAGAGCATTGTTGACATAGAAATTTGCAAAATACATACGGATCTGAATGTGGCAGACCCGTTGACTAAACTTCTCTCACAAGCAAAACATGATCACACCTTAGTACTCTTTGGGTGTTAATCACATAGCGATGTGAACTAGATTATTGACTCTAGTAAACCCTTTGGGTGTTGGTCACATGATGACGTGAACTATGGGTGTTAATCACATGGTGATGTGAGCTATTGGTATTGATTCACATGGTGATGTGAACTAGATTATTGACTCTAGTGCAAGTGGGAGACTGAAGGAAATATGCCCTAGAGGCAATAATAAAGTTATTATTTATTTCCTTAAATCATGATAAATGTTTATTATTCATGCTAGAATTGTATTAACTGGAAACATAATACATGTGTGAATACATAGACAAACAAAGTGTCACTAGTATGCCTCTACTTGACTAGCTCATTAATTAAAGATGGTTATGTTTCCTAACCATAGACATGAGTTGTCATTTGATTAACGGGATCACATCATTAGGAGAATGATGTGATTGACTTGACCCATTCCGTTAGCTTAACACTTGATCGTTTAGTATGTTGCTATTGCTTTCTTCATGACTTATACATGTTCCCATGACTATGAGATTATGCAACTCCCGTTTACTGGAGGAACACTTTGTGTGCTACCAAACGTCACAATGTAACTGGGTGATTATAAAGGTGCTCTACAGGTGTCTCCGAAGGTACTTGTTGGGTTGGCGTATTTCTAGATTAGGATTTGTCGCTCCGATTGTCGGAGAGGTATCTCTGGGCCCACTCAATAATGCACATCACTATAAGCCTTGCAAGCATTGTAACTAATGAGTTAGTTGCGGGATGATGTATTACGGAACGAGTAAAGAGACTTGCCGGTAATGAGATTGAACTAGGTATTGAGATACCGATGATCGAATCTCGGGCAAGTAACATACCGATGACAAAGGGAACAACGTATGTTGTTATGCGGTTTGACCAATAAAGATCTTCGTAGAATATGTGGGAGCCAATATGAGCATCCAGGTTCCGCTATTGGTTATTGACCGGAGACGTGTCTCGATCATGTCTACATAGTTCTCGAACCCGTAGGGTCCGCACGCTTAAAGTTTCGATGACGGTTATATTATGAGTTTATGAGTTTTGATGTACCGAAGGTTGTTCGGAGTCCCGGATGTGAACACGGACATGACGAGGAGTCTCGAAATGGTCGAGACATAAATATTGATATATTGGAAGCCTATATTTGGATATCAGAAGTGTTTCAAGTGAAATCGGGATTTTACCAGAGTACCGAGGGGTTACCGGAACCCCCGGGGGCTTAATGGGCCATAGTGCGCCTTAGTGGAGAAGAGGAGAGGCAGCTAGGGCAGGGCCGCGCGCCCCTCCCCCCTTAGTCCGAATAGGACAAGGAGAGGGGGCGGCGCCCCCCCCCCCTTTCCTTCCTCTCTTCCTCCTCTTTCCCCCCTTCTCCTAATCCAACAAGGAAGGGAGGGAGTCCTACTTCCGGTGGGAGTAGGACTCCTCCTGGCGCGCCTCCTCCTAGCCGGCCGCACCTCCCCCCCTTGCTCCTTTATACGGGGGAGGGGGCACCCCCATAGACACAACAATTGATCCTTGAGATCTCTTAGCCGTGTGCGGTGCCCCCCTCCACCATAGTTCACATCGATAATATCATGGCGGTGCTTAGGCGAAGCCCTGCATTGATAGAACATCATCGTCGTCACCACGCCGTCGTGCTGATGGAACTCTCCCTCGACACTCGGATGGATCAAAGTTCGAGGGACGTCATCGAGCTGAATGTGTGCAAGAACTCGGAGGTGTCGTGCTTTCGGTGCTTGATCGGTCGGGTCGTGAAGACGTGCGACTACATCAACCATGTTGTGCTAACACTTTCGCTTTCGGTCTACGAGGGTATGTGGACACTCTCCCCTCTCGTTGCTATGCATCACCATGATCTTGTGTGTGCGTAGGAATTTTTTGGAAATTACTACGTTCCCCAACAAGCCTATGTTGGGTGTAGTTCCGAGGCAAAGCTTCCATAATGGCAAGAGATTGTATTAAGCCTAGTGCTTCTCTAAAAGCGAAAGCTGGATGGGAGTCTGCGGATCTGGGGGGCCGGGCACTTGATTGAGTCCAGGGGGCGCAGACCTCAACGGTTCGGAGTTATCCTCCAGAGGCAAGTCCGGCTCTCCGATCACTGAGAGAGTCCCGTTTGACTCCGGGGTTACCAATGGCGTGATCGCATCTGGGTCTCCGGCTGAGAGTTCCATGATAGGAGAGAGTCCGGCGGGGTCGATCCTCCCATCGTCGAAAAGTGTGATCTGCCCCGGATCTAAGGCCGAGGCAAGTGTGAGCATTGACCCCTGGGTGGGATCTGATAGCGGATCAGAAGGGCCCTCTTCATGAGGGTGAGGAGCAGCAGTTGGGGCCGCGAACCCCTCGAAGATCAGATCCCCTCGGATATCAGTGACGTACTTCAAGTTCCCAAACCTGATCTAGGACCGGAGGCGTAGCTGTTGACCTACTCAAGGCAGCCAGCCGAGTCAGCATGTAGCCGCCGAACACAAAGACCTGTTCGGGGAGAAAAGTCTCCCTGGACACAGTATCATCGTTGATGAAGAGGCGCGCCATCAATCCTTCTGTTGACAACACAGCAGGGCTCTCAATGAAAGCACAAATGTCGGTGTCGAAACCGGTGGATCTCGAGTAGGGGGACCCAAGCTGTATGTTTGAGGATCAATGGTAACAATGGACAAAGGGATACAATGTTTTACCCAGGTTCGGGCCCTCTTAAAGGAGGTAAAACCCTACGTCTTGCTTTATTGTATTCGATGAGTATAGGGGTTACAAGAGTTGATCTACCTCGAGATCGTAATGGCTAAACCCTAGATTTCCTAGCCTATGAATGTTATGATTTTTCCTCCGGTCTAAACCCTCCGATTTATATAAGACACCGGAGGGGCCTAGGCTTGTACAAAGTCGGTTTACACAGAAAGTAAATAACATATCCGAACACCTAATCTTGTCGTTCACGCATACAGGAGTCCTAACCAGACACGGGAGGTGGTCTTCTTCCTTGATCTTGACAGCCCATCAGTCTGGCCCATATTGAATAGGTCGGACGCCCGAGGACCCCCTAGTCCGAGACTCCCTCGCCCCCAGGTCTATTTTCCATCATATAAGTTTCTGATCTACTATTTTCCATCATATTAGTTTCCGATCTACTATTTTGCAATCTTTCACTTTCTGATCTATAAACCAAAAATACCAAAACTATTTACTTTATCTTTTGTTTAGTTTCATCTATCTCTGTTAGATCTCACTTTTGCAAGTGACCGTGAAGGGATTGACAACCCCCTTTATCGCGTTGGGTGCAAGTTGTTTGATTGTTTGTGCAGGTATTGGTGATTTGTGCATTGTCTCCTACTGGATTGATACCTTGGTTCTCAAACTGAGGGAAATACTTATCTCTACTTTGTTGCATCACCCTTTCCTCTTCAAGGGAAAAAACAACACAAGCTCAAGAAGTATCTTGGTCTCCAAGCTGGGAAGGACCTTTTAAGAGTACAAGAGTAGTTCCTGGAAACTCATATTTGGTGGAATCCATACCTGGTACATTGTTACCTCGAGCCCTCAATGGAAAATATCTGAAGAAATACCACCCGAGTGTGTGGCAAGAAGCCTAGATAGGCAATGGCCGATATACGATTATCGCCCTTAGCATAAACTCGGTCGATTGCATAATTATCACCCTGAGAAATATAAATGGAAGATGGAGTGTTGACATCATTCTTAGAAAAATTACGGTGCAAATTATTTTTTCGGCATCCAAGCTTTGATGAAAAACAGGGGGGCATGTGTTGACACCAAATTTTGGCATGGTATGAGATGCAATGTAGATGGCCTCAAATGAAAAAGGGTTTCAACATTAAAAGTTTTGTATCATCAAATTGAGCAACTTTGATGTTTGCGTCATCACCATCCGACCTCATCTTAGGAGCCGAAATTGTGTTCAAAGTTTCAAAAATTTATGTTCAGATCACTGTTTGGCTGATTACGCCCCCAAGACGGCCTCATATGAAAAAAATATTCTACATGGATTATCTCCTTCTCGTCGAATCGGTTGATTTTGATATAAAAATCATCTCAATTTGAGTTCGTATGCAAAAGTTAGAGGCAACACTATGTGGACCTATCCTGCGTGAAAAAGTGACACGAGGGACTGGACACCCACCTAGGTGATGTCTGATAGGTCGCTTGAGCTATTCGGCCTTTGCTGGCTGAATGAAGCTTGTCAGCATGGAAAGCTTGCCGGAGTGGAAAGCTTGGCGTCCTGAAAATCTTGCCGGCGTGGAAGCTTGCTCGCGTGGAAAGCTTGCCGGCCAAGTGAAAAGCTAGCCCGCGTGGAAAGCTAGCCCGCGTGAAAGCTTGCTCGCGTGAAAACCTTGGCGCCATGGGATGCTTGCCGGTGCGGGAAGCTTGCCAGTGCGAATGCTTGCTGGCATGAAAACCTTGCCGACGTGGAAGCTTGCCGGTGTGAAAACCTTGCCGGTAAAAAGCTTGCCGGCCAAGTGGAAACTGTTAAGGCCAATCCGACTAGAAACTGAAGAAGGGCTCAAAGTATTATCTAGATATGGTCTCATATGAAAAAGTGTTCTACACTAATGTTGTGCAAATTGTTGAACAATCAACTTTTCTTTTGAAGTCATCGTCATCTGAGAAAATATATCGTCTGCAAGGTTGCTACAAGACTCGGACAGCCAAGAAAGCTGCATGACCGAGTCCGACTGGAAGTTAAAGATAGCCCCACAGGGTATTGAAGATGGCCTCTATTCGAAAAACGTTTAACATGAAAGCTATTCGTCTCGTTGAAACCGTTAAATTTGCTTTTGGTCTCATCTTCATACGAGGTTGGTTGTGACCTGTGAGATTCAAAAATCGAACTGTCGTCTCAGACTTACCTAAATCCGAATTCGGGTAATTTTGAAAAGATTTGGACGGGATTTGAAGTCATTTTCTTGTGCGAGAAGTCCATCTGCCTCTTATATATGTTGGGAGTGACGACCGATTGAGACAACACACAATCAATAAATCAATCTATCATCTTTTACCTTTACTTTTATCTTCTCCCTTATTCTTTCTCTCTCACTCTTCATTCGTTCTTCTAGTCACGGGGTGGCGAACCTTGAGGCCCTAGGGGCGATCAGGTCAACCCAGGGCAGCACATAGCCGCCGCGCGCCCTGACGAGGTTCCTCCTGTGCATGTGGGGTTTCGGGTCTACAAAAGCGCTCGTAGGATTGCTTGCTATCACGCTTCCGGTCGGGTCTCCTTTGACGTGAGCTGCGGTGCATCACCCCTGGCGTCGAGGGTACATGGTGATGTGTTCGTGTGCGAACACTCCCTTCTTCTCTCTTGGTTTGTTATAACTAGAGATCAATTTCAACATGGACCACTAAAGATCTTCACCGGTTTGCAGTAGAGAAGAGTTCAGAATGATGACCCTATATTGTGTGTGAAATATATTATATTAACACTAAAAGGATCACCCTCTAGCTATCTCAAAAGAAAGGAAGTTTTTCGATCGACATCTAGTTTCTAATATTCCCAATCACGATGGTATTTTTTATAATTACAATTTTGGTACTGTTGGAGCTTATCCAATAGTTACATAAAAATCATCAGGGTTTTAATACGTGAAACCATACAGGTCAAAAAAGTATAAGACATTTTTACGGAGAATCCTATTTGATGCTTATGTACCAAATAAAGCCAATCAATACACAACGCCTACTGTAGTTCCTATGTGGGCCGGCCCATGTAAGGATTGGTTTTGAGAACCTTCTAGAAGATTTCATTGGTTTTCTACGCCGTTTTTCTGTTATTCTTTTGTCCTTTTTATATTTGGTTTGTTTATTTTCTCTGTTCTTTCTTTTTAATTTTTAAATTTTCTATTTCATTTTTTAAAACATGACCACTTTAGATGCATGGATCATTTTTTTATTAAAAAAATCATGTAATTTTTAAAAATCATGATATTTTAGAAATTCACAAACCTTTTCGAATTCATGACTTTTCTCAAAATTCACGAACTTTGTCCATATCATGGAATTTTTGAAATTAGTGAACATTTTTTGACATACACAAACATTTTTTTCAAATTAGTGAACATTTACATCAAATCCGTGAACTTATTTCAAAGTCACTTTTTTTAATCCTTTTGTGAACAATTTTAAATTCCTAAGCAATTCAAATTTGTGAACATTTTTAGATCTATAAGAAACAGAGACAGTGTTTCTGTGCTAGTGGAGCTTTTTTCACACGAGAAACCAACACATGAGCACACTGGCCGATCGAACATAGACAACAAGCAAGCGACCGTTATTGCTCGAGGCCTGCGAACACTATATATAGCTCTCTGCGAGCAATTCCGAACAATCGTCGTAGTGGCTCCCACCAGGGATGGTATCTTAAATGGATTTTGTATTCGTGCGCATCCGCTCGGGACTGGTTTGCCTGATTTCTTGTTCTCCTGTTACGCATCTAAAAGCTTTCGACCTGCTATTTCAGGATGATTTTTTTTCAAATCCCCCTCCCTTTATTTTTTTAGCTCGTGATATTTTTACATCCGTGAATATTTCAAAAATCTCAAACTCAAGAGCATTTTAAAAATCTTGATTATTTCTTAAATTTCACGGACACTTATTAAATTCATGATTTTTTTGCTATACTCATGGAAATTTTCAAATGAATATAAAATTTATGAACATTGTTTTAGTTTCATGGGATTTGTCTTGAAATCCAAAATATTTTTTGAATTAATGAACATTTATAAGTTTGCGCATGGTTTTCAAAATATATGAACACTTTAAAAATCGTGAACATTTTTGTGAATTCATCGAACATTCCTTTAATTCACAAATATTTTTTAAATTCATGAACTTTGTTCAAGTCAACAACCCTTTTCTAATTCATGTACTTTTTGAATCTGGCAATCATTTTCAAATTCATGAATCTTTTTCGAATTCAGAAAAATAATCGAAATTCAAAAACAGTTCTTGGTATATTTTTCAGTTAGTGTTTCAATTTTGTGAACATTTTTGGAAATTCAGGAATAATTTGTGAACGTCTTTGCAAATTCACGAATAATTGTGATATTCTTTAGCATTAATCCTGTAAACATTTTTCAGATTTATGAACATGTTATTATTGAATTTTTGAGCATTTTTTCAATTCAGTAGGAATTCTTTTAATTCATGAATATTTTTCAAATTCATGGACATTTTTTAATCCTCGAACATTTCTTAAATTCATAATATGTTTTTTTCAAATTTGTGCACTTTTTCTTGAATTCATGCCCGATTTAAAAAATATTATTTTCCAAATTACAATAAGACGACACAAAAAATGGAGAGAGAAAAAAAAATACTCCCTCTGAAGTTGTAATAAAGCAGCGACAATTAATATCGATTGGAGGGAATACAAACCGTCTACTCGCTTGCTCGGAGGCTAGCACCCGGCGATTTTTGTCCCACACAATAGGTAGTAGATGGGCTGCCCACCTAGAGTTGACTTGGGCGAGCATGCATTGCTACCCGCGTGCGCGATACATAGCCGGGGTTCCATTTAACGCGTAGGTCGACCAAGCGAACACCCCCGTCAGTCTATACTTGAATTCGGCTCAGCCTAAGTAGAGTAGGTTCCCTCTTTCAATTTTTGTTTGTTTTTCAGGGTTTTTTTCGTTTCTTTATTCAGTTTATTTTTTATTTTTTTCGTCTTTCGTTTTTCCTTTTCCTTTTCTTTTCTTTTCTTTTTATTTTGAGGACATCTTTCAAATTTGTGATTTTTTAATTCAGGATCATTTTTTTAATTCACGTGCACGACTGGTGGCTATTGGGCAACCTACACGTGAAATAGGGCTTCCCACACATAGCAGCTCCCCATTTTTACTACTAATTCGTTTAGAACACTTTTTACTAGTAGATAAGTTCTATATATACCGATACTTTTCTTAAGGCATTATACATACCGTGATATAAGAGGATATATGTACTTCCACGAGGCCATGGGCCAGCCCAGGCAAGCATCCATACAACCAAGTTCCAACAAAGACGGACTCCAAGCTAGGGAGTGGGTATCCCTCAAAAAAAAAGCTAGGGAGTAGGTGAAATTTCACGCGTTGTCCCCATATCATTTCACGCCTACCACCAAGCCGACATGGCAATCATCCTCATATCGCTTTACGCCTTCCACCAAGCCACCTCGCAATCGTCCAGAGGCACATAAGCAAAACCACTGGCAAAAATCACTTAGGCTTTGTTTGGTGAGTAGGGGGAGAAAGCCTAGGGTGCTAAATCCCAAAATGAGAATTTCAAGAGCACATGGCAAACCCTTCATTTCCTCGAGTAGAGCTCGCACGCTTCCGCACTCGTGGAAAATTCCCACGTGCCGTTCCCCCCGCACGATGCTCCTCCGCCTCCTCACGAAACTCTGCTCCCTCGCTTGCTGGCACGTCCTGTGGATTAGAACATCCAAAGAGAGGGTTTTGAGTTTGCACGTGGGTTTCGGTCCCAGAAAAAGCAAGGGATCCGAGGAACCTAGGCAACCAAATAAACCCTTAATTGGGATTAGGGGGTGATTTGCCTGTACTATAAATTTTAGAGGTTAATTAACTGTTTTACTGTTTGAGGCTGGATGCCGGTTTCTAAAACCCTAGAGGGTTATATCGACTTCTTTCATCAGAGCCATCACCCATCAGGGTGGAATGGACGTTGGAGGACCACACACACACCCAGTCGAACTCATTATGGCCTAAAGGGCAAAGCGCATGAGGGGCAAGCAAAAAAGTAAAGAAAAAAAGTTTCACCCTTGGAATCGGTGTAAAATTAGTGTGGTTACATTACATGTAAATATTTATATTTTTCTAAAGAAAAGACAACCAAAGGGCGTCTTATTAAGGAAAACAGTAGCTCAACTTTCAACTAGATATCGGTGACACACTAACTTTACACTCAGTTCCAAGAAATGGAATTTCGGTTAGCTGAAATGAAAACAAGTTAAGAGCCCTTCAGCAAATAAGCATGCACCAACAGAGCATCTATTGGCTTTAGTCAAGCACATGAGTCTCAACCCTTCAACAGGAATAAAAAAAAATGTAACGGTGTTCAGATATCAGATGCATCTTATATTTGAGGTGATTGATCGTCGGTCTTAAAGACACAGCAGATGCTTCGAGAAATGAAGGAACTAAAACCACGACAATAATTATGGAACGGAGGGAGTATTAGTGAGGCGAGAGGCAGAATTCAGCTAACCATTAAGGGCTGGGGATTAAACATCATCTTGTATTCCCAGAGGTGGCTCAATAGTAATCTACAGAAAACGACGAGGATTCTCTGCCGTGCGGCAGGGTACCGTTCGGCCACTGATAGGTGGGCCCATCAGGGATCAGGCCCACATGTCAGTGCCCCCAACGGCATGTGCCGTACGTCAGGGGAGCTGCTTCCACAGAAAACTGACAAGTGCAGTTTTAGAAAATTGCAAACACGATCTAGCAAATCCCTGAGAAAATCTAGGCTCACATCGGCGTACGAAACTGCAACGAATTGATCAAGGATGAATTTAAGTTATTCTGTGGTTGACTCTGCATACAGGCCTTCATGCATTGAATCAGAAAGTCAGACCAACAGTCATGATTAGTCTGACCTGAAAGATCTCCAAACTGAGATTTTACTCCTCCCTGATCTGTGCCGCGGTAACATCATCACCACGATTCAGGGCGGCGGGGCTGATCCAATGAAGGTAATTTGTAATCTAACTAAGATGGCTGCCACCACCATTCACTTTTATATGCAAGTAAAACAGGATGGGCGAATAGGCACCATGTGTAGCTCATAAGTCAACCACCATGATGATTAGTTCTGAAGGATGCTAGACAAGTTATGCAGTTATACTGGCTACATCACATGGCAATTTCGAACCACATCATGTAGTGAAATGTACCTGGACATGATTTTACATGTGCATCATGAGAAAACAAGCTTTCTTTCATTTTCAAACCACATCATGTTCTGAAATCCAGGAAAAAGTATTTCCCAGCATTCGTGTCTCGGCCATTATAAATACCTAGTTTTCTGTAGCTGTAGCAGATCAACTTGAGAAGGTTAGCCCATTTTGCTAGAAATCCATACTCAGTGTTTCAGGAAATGGAAATTCCAGTGATAAAGATGGATGAGCTACATGGCGAGAAGAGATCAGAGACACTTTCGCTTCTCCATGATGCCTGTGCACAATGGGGATTCTTTTGGGTAAGTAAGGAAATATAAGATCATTATATTGATGAAATACATTTACACTCTACCTTCTCACTGTTGTCATTTGTTATGCACCATAACTTTATGCCAGCTGGAGAATCATGGAATCAATGATGACCTCATGGACAGAACCAAGGAACTGGTGAATAAACACTATGAGCAAAACATGGAGAAGAACTTCTACAGCTCTGAGATAGCAAAAACCGTTGGTCCTGACAAAGTCACCTCAAATGTTGACTGGGAGTGCAGCTTCATGTATCATCATCAGCCAAAATCAAATATTCATGACATTCCGGAGCTGCTTCGGTGAGTTTGCAATCTAAATTATAGTAGTATATCACCATAAACCGCAGTTCAGATGCCTAGTAAATCAGGAAATTAGAGGTTGTGAAGTTTGTAAGTGTACTAATACAAACTAATCAACTGTGCAGTACTACAGTTCCTGAATATGCTGAAGAAGTAGTCAAGTTGGCCGAGCAGCTAGCAGAAGTCATGAGTGAAAATCTTGGGCTGGACAAGGATTACCTGAAGAAAGCTTTCACTAAGCCTTCCATAGGCATAAAGGTGGCAAAATACCCCAGGTGTAGTCACCCAGAAGTAGTGATGGGACTCCGTGGACACACTGATGCTGGGGGGATCATACTTCTATTTCAAGATGACTTGGTCCCAGGTTTGCAGTTCATGAAAGATGGTAGGTGGATCTCAATACCACCAACAAAAGGAAATAGAATTTTCGTAAACCTCGGAGATCAGATTGAAGTGATAAGCAATGGAATATATAAGAGCATTTGCCATCAGGTACTTCCCAATCAGAATGGGAGCCGCCTATCTATTGCGACATTCTATAACCCAGGTGCCGATGCTATAATCTTCCCAGCTCCAAATCTCACATATCCTAGCCAATACCGTTTCCAAGACTACCTTAATTTCTATTCCGCTACCAAGTTCACAGACAAGGTATCAAGGTTCCAAACTACAAAGATGGTATTCAAATGACTTGAGTCAAAAGCTACTTTATGTACCAGCTCTGAGCAAGACAAGTGGAACTCCTAAGAACTATGTATTGTGTATTTGTGTTGTCAGTCTTATTTTTCGTAGAGGAATAACTGCTCGATTTACCTGTATATTTGCTTTTCTGTAACTCAAGTGTTAAATGATAGCTGCTAAAGAATGGCTGCAGGCTATAAAAATGTTCCATTCATGCTATAGAAATATAACAAAGTCACTTTAGGCAAAATTTATCCCAGAGCTTACTAGCTTAGTAAAGTTATTTGCATTTTAAACCGGCAGTCACGCCGACTGCGCTAATGATACGCCATGTGAAATATGACTCAGAATAGTTGTGTAGCAACGAAACAGTAACAGGAAACATGTATGCCGACTGCGCTAATGATACGCCATGTGAAATATGACTCAGAATAGTTGTGTAGCAACGAAACAGTAACAGGAAACATGTATGCACTAGAAAACATTTCACATCCTCGACTCATTTGTTCAAGAGCAGAAACTACTCGGTTCAAGGAAAAAAGAAAAGCAGAACCTACTCATGAGCTAACTGAATCTGAAACGCATGAGCTGGGCACCAGGAACATATCTGTGTGCCTATGACAGAGAATCATGGTTAACAGAGATCTAATAACAAATCCTACACTGATAGAAAAACACATGCATATGAGCATAACAATTTAACAAACTAACATGAAGGCATCGGATGCATACATATCACATTGAAACCTATGGTCTTGGCCTCTTGGGTAGGGTAGGTACAACTGAAATTGACAACTGGATAATTGTTAAGTGTTAACTACAGTTAAGACTAAAGGCCTTGTTGTTGTTGTTGTTGTTGTTGTTGTGGACATCCTGGATTTCACGACAATCTCCCAATCTTGCTGCATTTGAGTCATATATAACAGAAATTCTATATTTTTATAAATGCCTTTTTAATAGTAAATTACTTGCTACTTTGCGTATATGGCTATATGCATCGTTGTTCAATTGTTTCTGGTACTACACAAGCTGTCCATTTTAAAAGTCAAAGACAACCCTTACTAGAAATCGTAAACTTAACTGAACATAAATTCATTGCTAAAGTCAAACTTTGTTGCACTTGAGCCATGCATAAGAAAATTATGTACCTTTTCTTAATAACATTTTCATAGTAAATTGATTGCTACGCTGTATATGAAGTAATGGTTTCTCGAACTACAAAAGCTGTCCATTTAAACAAAATAATCCTTCAATGCAGTCACATACTTGGTTAATCTGAATGGCAAGTAGCCCACCAGGAGCTTATCTTTGAACACTCAAGACATCACTTCAATTAGCAGGCCGCAGTTTGGCCAATATAGCTTTAGTCAAGAAAGTGTTGGTTGTCTCAGCAGCTCTCTCGAGTAAAACCCTGTGAATCTTACATACATGCCAACACTTCGAGACGAAGCACAGAAAAAAGTTGCCAAATTTAAGCGACTTTGGAAACTTTATTGCCATATCATCAATCATGGACACTAGCCTCTCGATGGTGCTTGGTGTTAGGCAAATGTCTTGACTGAGAATGTTGTAGAATAGTGCAAAGAGAGATTCTGTCCAGACCAAATCGCAGCCAATATTTTCCCGATGCTGAGGCATACAGATCGGTTTCCGCTCTCTCTCCTCACCTGAAAGCAACCTATGACAGAAGGCGGTGACATGCAAAGGATGCATGCAATCCTTGACAATCCGTGTGAGCGCATCGCACTGAGGAGCATTCAGGCCTTGTTTTCTAAGAACTAGTGGGAAGAGGACAGCCTCCAGTGCAGCAGCTGGGTGACGTTTGCAGACATCTAATGCAGCAGAAAGAAGACCAGATGAAGCTGCTCTTTGAAGGTCAAGTAACTTTGGTAGGGCAAGAGAACACAGCACAAGTGCCGGGCCTTTTCCATGCATCGCATCTTCCTCAAGTACCAAATTTGAAAGCAGAACCCTCACTGTGTCATCATCAGCTTCCCAAGGCTGTACTAAGGTAAGTACCGCCTCAGCATTCCCGGATTCAAGGCAGAGATCATGCAAATTGTTGGCTGCCTGCTGAGCACCCAAAACTGACTCTGCCATCTCAATTTCCTTCTTCAGAGCTAGAGCCCTGTGGACAACTGAATTTCCTAGTGGAGGAGCCGGAGGAGAAGGAGCGCGCCCAACCTCCTGCATGAACGAATACTCTTCTTGCTCCAGCCCCAGAGACTCCAACCAAACTCCGTCTAAACCATCCCGGCTGGCACAGACCCCACCCGGCATCATGCTCCAGCAATCGAGAGGCAGCCACGGAAGGACAGGCTGTGTCCGTGCCGCCTCTGCTTTAAGCCACGGCGGCGGCTCGTGGAACTCCTCGTTGAACTCCCAGGGGACATCAGGAACGTCTTTGTCAGGCAATCCGTCGAGCAGGTGGTGGGCGCCCCGGCGGACCCAGAATTCGTCACACCGGCCCGGCGGAGCAGAAAGGACGCGAGAGGCGAGTGAGCGGAGCTGGAGCGGGTCAAGGAGGGAGGCGGAGGAGGACAGGAAGGAAAGCGCCTGGGACTGAAGCAAGGGTGGGAGGGTCTGGAAGAGGACGGCCGTGGGTTCGGAGGCGGGGAGCGTGGGCACCGGAGAGAGGAGGAGGCGGAGGAGGCCCGCGGCCGGAGGAGGAGAGCGGGGGCTGCTGTTCGAGGACGAGAAGGCGGCGGCGTTGGGGGCGGAGGAGGCGAGCAGGTGGCGGAGCACCGGCAACCACGGCTCCATGGGAACTGGTCTCTTGCAAATTGGAAGCAGCCCGGCGATTCCCGCGATTTTTTATTCCGAGGCGCCAGTTGGGCCTTGTGGACAAGTTCAGCCCACCCTGTAAATGACCCCCTCCGTCCGGGGCATTTCCTAAACGGCGCCTTAAGCGCCCGTTTTAGGTGTTAGGGCAAACGGGCGCACACCCCCTTCTCCACGCGGGCCGGCCCATTTCATTTTTTCCCTCCTCTTTATTAAGGAGCAAAAATAATACGAACGCAGTGGGAATCGAACCGTGACTTCCTGGTCATATGCACACTACGATAACCACCACAGCCACCGCACCTTTTGCGTCTCTCATCAGTTTTTTACTTCTTTTATTCTTTCTTGTTTCTTTTACGTTTTTCTACTTTTTCTTGGAAGAGTTTCGTTTAGTTTTTTTCTTTTACTTTTCGTTTTTCTTAGAACTGTTTTGTTCTTTTTTTATATATTTTTCATTTTTTAAAAAATACATGAACATTCTCTTCAAATTTGTGAACTTTTTCTCAATTTGATGAACTTTTTTTTCAAAGTTGATGAACTTTTATCAAAGTCAATGAACTTTTATTTTGAAATTTGATAAACAAATCAAACACGGTCAACTTTTTTGAAATCCATGAACTTTTTTGAATTTCGATGAATTACTTTTAAAATTTTGTGAACTGTTTTTCAAATTCGATGAACTAATTTTCAAATTTTATGAAATTTTTGTTCACCGTATTGAAGAAAAATGTTCGCCATACATTGAAAAAATGTTCAGTGTGTATAAAAAAATGTTCATCATGTCTAGAAATTTTGTTCAGTATGCACTCAAAAGGAGTTCATCGTATTTAAAAAAAGTTCTATGTGTATTTGAATATTGTTCGCCATACATTGAAAAAATGTTCAGTGTGTATAAAAAATGTTCATCGTGTAGAGAAATTTTGTTCAGCATGTACTCAAAAAAAGTTCAGCGTATTCTAAAAAAATGGTCAGTGTTTCTTTGTATAATGTTCACCCTATACTAAGAAAATGTTCAATGTGTATTCTAAATTTGCTTTCTAAAAATTGTTCACAGTACAAAAAAAGTATTCCATTTTTCGAAATTTGTTCAGTTTCTGAAAAACATAGTTCGGGTTTAAAAGAAAAGGAATATTCGAAATTTGATGAACTATATTCAGAATTGATGAACTAATTTTTTTCAAATTCGATGAACTTTTTTCAGAATTGGTTAACTTTTTTTTCTAATTCATCTTTTTTTTTAAAAAATTGATAAACCTTTTCGAGTTCCATGAATGTTTTTTAAAATTGATCTTTTATTACAGATCTATGATTTCCTTTTTCTTTTTTACGTTTCCCTTTTCTGAAATGATTTTTATGGTACAGAAGTTATGTCAATGTTGTACTAGAAGAAGTATTAAGTAGGTTTGTTTTTGGATTATAGACATGTAAGCGGTAACTGCACTGTTTTCTTTCGGCTGTATATGTAGGTGCGATGGTTCAAATCCCAGTACCTGCAATTATGTTTCTACCATGTTTGCTTTTTGGCGAAATTATGTTTCAACCGCGTTTTCTTTTTGGCGAGGTTATTGGGCCGGCCCGCCAGGCGACGCGCGCGAGCGCCAGGAACATTAAGCGGCGCAGATGGCGCCCTATAGGAGCTCCCTCCGTCCGGGGAGCAACTAATTAACGAGCGCGACGGTAATGGGCTTCCCGCGGTGTACATATATGAAGTTATTACTTTTTACTGGGGAGCCCACCCTGTAAATGTGAAGTCGGCTTATCATATGATCATGAACACAAAGGAGAGCAGAGAGAACTGGATGGATGTAAATGCAGGAAATTCAGATTCGAGCGCGACGCGAAAGGCATGGACAGATCTCTGGCACATAAGGGTCCCATCCAAGCTAAAGATATTCTCGTGGCGCCTTGCGAGACACTCGATGCCAACAGATGACATTCTACATCATCGCCACATGTCAGATACACACTTGTGTAATTTGTGCGGATGTGAGGATTCATGGAGGCATGCCCTGCTGGAATGTACGATGACGAGGTGCATTTGGGCCCTTGCCGATGAGGATTTGACAGAAAAGGTAAGCCAAAATCAGGAGACCGACGCAAAAAACTGGTTATTCTCTATGCACGACAAGCTACCAGAGAAAGATTTCGTCTTGCTGGTTGTCACGCTCTGGGCTGTTTGGCGAACAAGAAGGAAGGCGATTTATGAGGACATTTTTCAGAGTCCTATGGCAACACACTGTTTCATCCAGTCTTATTTATCAGATATATATGCCGTGGAGAAACCATGCAACAGCACATCCGGTCAACCTAGGGTCCGACCTACGAGTTGGATCACGCCTCCTGATGGTTTCTTAAAGTTCAATGTTCATGCTGTGATAGCACGGGGCCGTGGAGTTGCAGCAGCTATTTGCCGCAGCAAAGAGGGAGTTTTTCAGGGGGCATCCGCCATTGTCATCAGGAACATATCTGATCCTCCTACGGTTGAAACATTAGCTATTCGGGAGGCCCTAGCACTTGTTGAGGATCTCAATGCTCATAGCATACATGTTGCATCGGATTGCAAGGTGGTGGTGGACGACATCAAGCACAAGAATTTGGCAAGCTATGGATCAATTGTACATGAAATAATTGATCATAGTCAGCCTTTCCAGAGTTGTATTTTTGTTCACGAGTTTAGGAGCTTGAATTTCGAGGCTCACAATTTAGCGAAGCATGTTCTACGGTTGGCGGTGGGCCGCCATGTTTGGTTAGGACACCCCGGAGACCTTTCTTTCGTACCTGTAAACTTGAGCTCGGGTTAAATAAAGCTTCGCGATATTGTCTCAAAAAAAAATTAATGAGCGCTCCTTCGGGAGTCTCGCAACGATCATCGCCACTTGGCGCGCTCACAGCCATTCGCCACGTGTCGCGCTCTGGGCGCTCCCTCCGGATTTTGTTTTTTTTACGCACATGTTTTCAGCTTTTTAAAAGTTTTTTTTGTTTTTTTAGACGTTTTGGTTTTCTACCGGTCTTCCCTAGCTTTTTGACTAAAAAAATTTTTTCGAAAAAAAAAATTTTTTTGCGCAAAAAATGCATTTTTTTTTGCGAGAGGCACGGTTGTGCTTTCGCGAGAGGCACGGGCGTGCCTCTTTCGGAAAGGGAAAAAAACACGTTTTCTGTTTTTCTTCTTCTTTCGCGAGAGGCACGGTTTTGCTTCGGCCAGAGGCACGGTTGTGCTTTCGCGAGAGGCATGGGCGTGCCTCTTTCGGAAAGGGAAAAAATGCCTTTTCTGTTTTTTTTCTTTCGCGAGAGGCACGGTTTTGCTTCCGCCAGAGGCACCGTTGTGCTTCGCGAGAGGCACGGGCGTGCCTCTTTCGGAAAGGGAAAAAACGTGTTTTCTGTTTTTTTTTCTTTCCCGAGAGGCACGGTTTTGCTTCCGCCAGAGGCACGGTCGTGCTTTCGCGAGAGGCACGGGCGTGCCTCTTTCGGAAAAGAAAAAAACGTGTTTTCTGCTTTTTTTCGCGAGAGGCACGGTTTTGCATCCGCCAGAGGCACGGTTGTGCTTTCGTCAGAGGCACGGGCGTGCCTCTTTCGGAAAGGAAAAAAAAACCGTGTTTCCGGTTCGGTTTTTTCATTCGGTTTTTTCATGAAAAAAAAAGTTCGTCAAAACCTATCAACATGAGATCTAGTTTTGAACATCTCGATGCAAGGAATCCAATGGCGAAAGCGGTTCAAGATTTGGACGCACGGTTTAAGAGATAAAACATTTTAAATAAACAGATCTACGAAAAGGGGAAAACTCCCCGGTTGCGACAAGTGGCGCACATGCAGTGCGCCACTTGTCGCAACCTGGGGAAGTTGGAGTGATCTCCGCAAGGAGTACTCCTTAATTAGTGATTTCGCTCCGTCCGGGGAGCCCCCCTATGTTCTAAAGAAAAGGGAGCCCCTATGTGTGTGTGTGTGTGTGTTGAGGCAGGGAGCCCCACGCAATTCCTTCTACTAAAAAAAAGTGATGCAATTCCTATTTGGCGCATTGTGCGTTAAAATAGTTGTGATTTCGCACTGAGAGATTAATTATAGCCTAGCTCAATAATTCTAAGCTTGCTATGGGGTTTTCCGGTTTTAGAAAACATCTAGAAATCACTCTGCATTTTAGAATCAAACCAAAAAACCATGCCAAAATAAACTAGACCGAACCATTTTTACGGTTTTTATGATTTCTAGTTTTGTGTGTGGTATGAAATTTCATTAGCTTTCTGATTTTTTTTAAATATATACCAAAAACCGAACGGTTAACTGAACTAAAAATATATTTATAAGTATTGAGCGAACAACCATGCTAAGTCCCAAAAAGATATTGTAACATACTTTTTTTACATGAGCTAGATTCCCCGCTAAGCACGTCCATTTTTCTTCTAACATAGCCATTTTCCTTTTAAAATGGTAAACATGCTGATAAACAAAGCAAAGTATACATTGCACATTTTGCATGAACAAATGAAAGCGCAGACCCCCCCCCCCCTCCCCGCGGGTTTTTTAGAAATTCATGAATTGGACGAGAATCAGAGTGACGAAGTAGAAATGAAGAGAAGATAAATCATCACAAAGTAGTAAAACATGCATACAAGATAGAAGCAGTTGATGAACATGCAGTCATACAAACATTCAGACATAAACGAGATGAACTGAAGAAATGAAGGCATCATGATGAAAGACTTTAGTTCAAATTCTTCATAGTGCATATCACAAATTCTTCAACAGCTGAAGTACTGAAAGTAAAGGGTTGAGGAATTTTGGAACCAAATTAGCTTGGTGATGACACGATGATTTGGTAATACCGGTTTCAGTTCATGCATCAACAATATGTTGGAGCGACTTGAGATTCAATCGAGCATCTTCTACATATTCTCCTTGAGCTAAGGTCATTGTAGACCTCGCTCAATCACTCATGATAAGTCTTCAAGGTAGACTTTCAAAACCTTCATAGACTTATTCACCGGCATGTCAGAATTTACTTTTGGGTGCGCAAAACTTGACGCCTAACCGTGTCTTCAAAGGTAACATGTGTCAGATCACACATATCAATTTCTTAAGTGATGCTCAATCACTTTGGCTCTCGTTGGGGGAGGGGGTATTTATAATCAGGGACAACCTGACATGATAAGACATAAATGCCCTGGCGGACATGACCGTTGTTAGGATAAGGTTCCACTCGACAACTGGTTCTAGCTCAACAACGGTCGAAAAATTGAACTCTCAAATTCATTGGGGCACTCAATTTCCTCACGGTAGAAAAGTCGCACCGGCACAATTCGATGTTTTTGTTTGTGCATTTCATTGTTCCGCGGGAAAGTATACGAGCATAGTGCGACACTGTAAGGATTGCCTAAATGAATGAGTATATGGAGGTCTGGATGCACGCCCAAGTCCCCTATGGACAATGTACAAATTTTCCAATGCCTCTCTAGACAATGCATAAATTTTCCAATGCAAACATGTTGTGGAAGCAGGCAATAGCAGCTGCAGCGAACACACTATAAATTCTCCTGGATTTGTTTTCCACAGAAATGAACATTTGGAACTCCCTGCTTCACGCTTCTGGAAATATCATGTTTTGGACTCCACGTGTTTCTGCTCTCTGCTGTGAACTTGCCAAGTTATTTCAGTAAAAAAAAATTGGACTCCACATGTTTCACTCACTCAGCAGTCAGCAGAGAGATGATCAAACAATTTCTGTCAGTTCAAACTTAGAGTAGGGGGTCGGAGGAGAAAATAAAACACCTTTCAGTTCAGGTAAAAAAATTCTGTCAGTTCAAATAAAAAATTCTATCTTTCAAAATCCTTCAGACAAAACTGGGCCTGCTGCAACTGAACACGAAAACTAACCAGCGCCCAGGTTATCTAGCGAAGCATGTGTTATTCACAAAAAATTTGTAACAATTTATTTCTGGTATTATGAAGGGGAGCCTTTGGCGCAGTGGTAAAATTGTCGCCTTGTAACCATGAGGTCATGTGTTTGAGTTTACTATAGACCCAAAGTGGTCGGAAGCAGGAACTACATGTACTGGGCTGCATTTTTTATAATTTTGGTATTATATTGCACATGTTCTTTATTCAAATTGAGGACCTGAAAAACCGTGCATGCCTTACTAATCCAGATGGATGGCAAATCATTTCTCTTGGTAACTAAGAGGGTGTTTGGATCCAAGGGACTTATTTTAGTCTGACTGCAAATAGTCTCTTTAAGAGGCTAAAGTTTCAAGCTCCCCTGACTAAATAGGGGCTAAAACTTAGTCAAATTTAGTCATGGATACCCATACTAAAATGTGGATTAGTCCTCTCTCTCCTCATTTAACTCCTCTCCTTTAACACAGACGAGTTCTGGATTGGAGGATAATAAATGCTCAATAATTTGATTTTAGTCTCTTTAGTATTTGGATCCAAGCATGGGTGAGGCTAGCAAGTTTTAATCCCACTACTTTTAGTCATGAGACTAAACCGTATACAAGCACACTCTAAACTTTACAAGCAATGATGAATGTCAGTTGGATGATTACTATACATAATTGTTTTCTCTAATTAGACGAGTGCTCACAGAGAAGTGAACAATTCTGGCATCAGGCAGTCATTTTAGAAACACCACCGGGGATTTGCCATATAACTTTTGAAGAACATATTCAGAAGTAATGGATTATTCAGAAATAATTCCCTCAAGAGAGCTTCAGTTTACTTCAGAAAGCACTTGCGTGCGCAGGCCTGAGAGCAGATCCATCCACCTACGGCTCGAAATATATGCTCATTAATCACAACTTTTGAAGAACATGTGCAATTCCTTCTACTAAAAAAAAGTGATGCAATTCCTATTTGACGCATTGTGCGTTAAAATAGTTGTGATTTCGCACTGAGAGATTAATTATAGCCTAGCTCAATAATTCTAAGCTTGCTATGGGGTTTTCCGGTTTTAGAAAACATCTAGAAATCACTCTGCATTTTAGAATCAAACCAAAAAACCATGCCAAAATAAACTAGACCGAACCATTTTTACGGTTTTTATGATTTCTAGTTTTGTGTGTGGTATGAAATTTCATTAGCTTTCTGATTTTTTCTAAATATATACCAAAAACCGAACGGTTAACTGAACTAAAAATATATTTATAAGTATTGAGCGAACAACCATGCTAAGTCCCAAAAAGATATTGTAACATACTTTTTTTACATGAGCTAGATTCCCCGCTAAGCACGTCCATTTTTCTTCTAACATAGCCATTTTCCTTTTAAAAATGGTAAACATGCTGATAAACAAAGCAAAGTATACATTGCACATTTTGCATGAACAAATGAAAGCGCAGACCCCCCCCCCTCCCCGCGGGTTTTTTAGAAATTCATGAATTGGACGAGAATCAGAGTGACGAAGTAGAAATGAAGAGAAGATAAATCATCACAAAGTAGTAAAACATGCATACAAGATAGAAGCAGTTGATGAACATGCAGTCATACAAACATTCAGACATAAACGAGATGAACTGAAGAAATGAAGGCATCATGATGAAAGACTTTAGTTCAAATTCTTCATAGTGCATATCACAAATTCTTCAACAGCTGAAGTACTGAAAGTAAAGGGTTGAGGAATTTTGGAACCAAATTAGCTTGGTGATGACATGATGATTTGGTAATACCGGTTTCAGTTCATGCATCAACAATATGTTGGAGCGACTTGAGATTCAATCGAGCATCTTCTACATATTCTCCTTGAGCTAAGGTCATTGTAGACCTCGCTCAATCACTCATGATAAGTCTTCAAGGTAGACTTTCAAAACCTTCATAGACTTATTCACCGGCATGTCAGAATTTACTTTTGGGTGCGCAAAACTTGACGCCTAACCGTGTCTTCAAAGGTAACATGTGTCAGATCACACATATCAATTTCTTAAGTGATGCTCAATCACTTTGGCTCTCGTTGGGGGAGGGGGTATTTATAATCAGGGACAACCTGACATGATAAGACATAAATGCCCTGGCGGACATGACCGTTGTTAGGATAAGGTTCCACTCGACAACTGGTTCTAGCTCAACAACGGTCGAAAAATTGAACTCTCAAATTCATTGGGGCACTCAATTTTCTCACGGTAGAAAAGTCGCACCGGCACAATTCGATGTTTTTGTTTGTGCATTTCATTGTTCCGCGGGAAAGTATACGAGCATAGTGCGACACTGTAAGGATTGCCTAAATGAATGAGTATATGGAGGTCTGGATGCACGCCCAAGTCCCCTATGGACAATGTACAAATTTTCCAATGCCTCTCTAGACAATGCATAAATTTTCCAATGCAAACATGTTGTGGAAGCAGGCAATAGCAGCTGCAGCGAACACACTATAAATTCTCCTGGATTTGTTTTCCACAGAAATGAACATTTGGAACTCCCTGCTTCACGCTTCTGGAAATATCATGTTTTGGACTCCACGTGTTTCTGCTCTCTGCTGTGAACTTGCCAAGTTATTTCAGTAAAAAAAATTTGGACTCCATGTGTTTCACTCACTCAGCAGTCAGCAGAGAGATGATCAAACAATTTCTGTCAGTTCAAACTTAGAGTAGGGGGTCGGAGGAGAAAATAAAACACCTTTCAGTTCAGGTAAAAAAATTCTGTCAGTTCAAATAAAAAATTCTATCTTTCAAAATCCTTCAGACAAAACTGGGCCTGCTGCAACTGAACACGAAAACTAACCAGCGCCCAGGTTATCTAGCGAAGCATGTGTTATTCACAAAAATTTTGTAACAATTTATTTCTGGTATTATGAAGGGGAGCCTTTGGCGCAGTGGTAAAATTGTCGCCTTGTAACCATGAGGTCATGTGTTTGAGTTTACTATAGACCCAAAGTGGTCGGAAGCAGGAACTACATGTACTGGGCTGCATTTTTTATAATTTTGGTATTATATTGCACATGTTCTTTATTCAAATTGAGGACCTGAAAAACCGTGCATGCCTTACTAATCCAGATGGATGGCAAATCATTTCTCTTGGTAACTAAGAGGGTGTTTGGATCCAAGGGACTTATTTTAGTCTGACTGCAAATAGTCTCTTTAAGAGGCTAAAGTTTCAAGCTCCCCTGACTAAATAGGGGCTAAAACTTAGTCAAATTTAGTCATGGATACCCATACTAAAATGTGGATTAGTCCTCTCTCTCCTCATTTAACTCCTCTCCTTTAACACAGACGAGTTCTGGATTGGAGGATAATAAATGCTCAATAATTTGATTTTAGTCTCTTTAGTATTTGGATCCAAGCATGGGTGAGGCTAGCAAGTTTTAATCCCACTACTTTTAGTCATGAGACTAAACCGTATACAAGCACACTCTAAACTTTACAAGCAATGATGAATGTCAGTTGGATGATTACTATACATAATTGTTTTCTCTAATTAGACGAGTGCTCACAGAGAAGTGAACAATTCTGGCATCAGGCAGTCATTTTAGAAACACCACCGGGGATTTGCCATATAACTTTTGAAGAACATATTCAGAAGTAATGGATTATTCAGAAATAATTCCCTCAAGAGAGCTTCAGTTTACTTCAGAAAGCACTTGCGTGCGCAGGCCTGAGAGCAGATCCATCCACCTACGGCTCGAAATATATGCTCATTAATCACAACTTTTGAAGAACATGTGCAATTCCTTCTACTAAAAAAAAGTGATGCAATTCCTATTTGACGCATTGTGCGTTAAAATAGTTGTGATTTCGCACTGAGAGATTAACTATAGCCTAGCTCAATAATTCTAAGCTTGCTATGGGGTTTTCCGGTTTTAGAAAACATCTAGAAATCACTCTGCATTTTAGAATCAAACCAAAAAACCATGCCAAAATAAACTAGACCGAACCATTTTTACGGTTTTTATGATTTCTAGTTTTGTGTGTGGTATGAAATTTCATTAGCTTTCTGATTTTTTTTAAATATATACCAAAAACCGAACGGTTAACTGAACTAAAAATATATTTATAAGTATTGAGCGAACAACCATGCTAAGTCCCAAAAAGATATTGTAACATACTTTTTTTACATGAGCTAGATTCCCCGCTAAGCACGTCCATTTTTCTTCTAACATAGCCATTTTCCTTTTAAAAATGGTAAACATGCTGATAAACAAAGCAAAGTATACATTGCACATTTTGCATGAACAAATGAAAGCGCAGACCCCCCCCCCCTCTCCCCGCGGGTTTTTTAGAAATTCATGAATTGGACGAGAATCAGAGTGACGAAGTAGAAATGAAGAGAAGATAAATCATCACAAAGTAGTAAAACATGCATACAAGATAGAAGCAGTTGATGAACATGCAGTCATACAAACATTCAGACATAAACGAGATGAACTGAAGAAATGAAGGCATCATGATGAAAGACTTTAGTTCAAATTCTTCATAGTGCATATCACAAATTCTTCAACAGCTGAAGTACTGAAAGTAAAGGGTTGAGGAATTTTGGAACCAAATTAGCTTGGTGATGACACGATGATTTGGTAATACCGGTTTCAGTTCATGCATCAACAATATGTTGGAGCGACTTGAGATTCAATCGAGCATCTTCTACATATTCTCCTTGAGCTAAGGTCATTGTAGACCTCGCTCAATCACTCATGATAAGTCTTCAAGGTAGACTTCCAAAACCTTCATAGACTTATTCACCGGCATGTCAGAATTTACTTTTGGGTGCGCAAAACTTGACGCCTAACCGTGTCTTCAAAGGTAACATGTGTCAGATCACACATATCAATTTCTTAAGTGATGCTCAATCACTTTGGCTCTCGTTGGGGGAGGGGGTATTTATAATCAGGGACAACCTGACATGATAAGACATAAATGCCCTGGCGGACATGACCGTTGTTAGGATAAGGTTCCACTCGACAACTGGTTCTAGCTCAACAACGGTCGAAAAATTGAACTCTCAAATTCATTGGGGCACTCAATTTCCTCACGGTAGAAAAGTCGCACCGACACAATTCGATGTTTTTGTTTGTGCATTTCATTGTTCCGCGGGAAAGTATACGAGCATAGTGCGACACTGTAAGGATTGCCTAAATGAATGAGTATATGGAGGTCTGGATGCACGCCCAAGTCCCCTATGGACAATGTACAAATTTTCCAATGCCTCTCTAGACAATGCATAAATTTTCCAATGCAAACATGTTGTGGAAGCAGGCAATAGCAGCTGCAGCGAACACACTATAAATTCTCCTGGATTTGTTTTCCACAGAAATGAACATTTGGAACTCCCTGCTTCACGCTTCTGGAAATATCATGTTTTGGACTCCACGTGTTTCTGCTCTCTGCTGTGAACTTGCCAAGTTATTTCAGTAAAAAAAAATTGGACTCCACGTGTTTCACTCACTCAGCAGTCAGCAGAGAGATGATCAAACAATTTCTGTCAGTTCAAACTTAGAGTAGGGGGTCGGAGGAGAAAATAAAACACCTTTCAGTTCAGGTAAAAAAATTCTGTCAGTTCAAATAAAAAATTCTATCTTTCAAAATCCTTCAGACAAAACTGGGCCTGCTGCAACTGAACACGAAAACTAACCAGCGCCCAGGTTATCTAGCGAAGCATGTGTTATTCACAAAAATTTTGTAACAATTTATTTCCGGTATTATGAAGGGGAGCCTTTGGCGCAGTGGTAAAATTGTCGCCTTGTAACCATGAGGTCATGTGTTTGAGTTTACTATAGACCCAAAGTGGTCGGAAGCAGGAACTACATGTACTGGGCTGCATTTTTTATAATTTTGGTATTATATTGCACATGTTCTTTATTCAAATTGAGGACCTGAAAAACCGTGCATGCCTTACTAATCCAGATGGATGGCAAATCATTTCTCTTGGTAACTAAGAGGGTGTTTGGATCCAAGGGACTTATTTTAGTCTGACTGCAAATAGTCTCTTTAAGAGGCTAAAGTTTCAAGCTCCCCTGACTAAATAGGGGCTAAAACTTAGTCAAATTTAGTCATGGATACCCATACTAAAATGTGGATTAGTCCTCTCTCTCCTCATTTAACTCCTCTCCTTTAACACAGACGAGTTCTGGATTGGAGGATAATAAATGCTCAATAATTTGATTTTAGTCTCTTTAGTATTTGGATCCAAGCATGGGTGAGGCTAGCAAGTTTTAATCCCACTACTTTTAGTCATGAGACTAAACCGTATACAAGCACACTCTAAACTTTACAAGCAATGATGAATGTCAGTTGGATGATTACTATACATAATTGTTTTCTCTAATTAGACGAGTGCTCACAGAGAAGTGAACAATTCTGGCATCAGGCAGTCATTTTAGAAACACCACCGGGGATTTGCCATATAACTTTTGAAGAACATATTCAGAAGTAATGGATTATTCAGAAATAATTCCCTCAAGAGAGCTTCAGTTTACTTCAGAAAGCACTTGCGTGCGCAGGCCTGAGAGCAGATCCATCCACCTACGGCTCGAAATATATGCTCATTAATCACAACTTTTGAAGAACATGTGCAATTCCTTCTACTAAAAAAAAGTGATGCAATTCCTATTTGACGCATTGTGCGTTAAAATAGTTGTGATTTCGCACTGAGAGATTAACTATAGCCTAGCTCAATAATTCTAAGCTTGCTATGGGGTTTTCCGGTTTTAGAAAACATCTAGAAATCACTCTGCATTTTAGAATCAAACCAAAAAACCATGCCAAAATAAACTAGACCGAACCATTTTTACGGTTTTTATGATTTCTAGTTTTGTGTGTGGTATGAAATTTCATTAGCTTTCTGATTTTTTTTAAATATATACCAAAAACCGAACGGTTAACTGAACTAAAAATATATTTATAAGTATTGAGCGAACAACCATGCTAAGTCCCAAAAAGATATTGTAACATACTTTTTTTACATGAGCTAGATTCCCCGCTAAGCACGTCCATTTTTCTTCTAACATAGCCATTTTCCTTTTAAAAATGGTAAACATGCTGATAAACAAAGCAAAGTATACATTGCACATTTTGCATGAACAAATGAAAGCGCAGACCCCCCCCCCTCCCCGCGGGTTTTTTAGAAATTCATGAATTGGACGAGAATCAGAGTGACGAAGTAGAAATGAAGAGAAGATAAATCATCACAAAGTAGTAAAACATGCATACAAGATAGAAGCAGTTGATGAACATGCAGTCATACAAACATTCAGACATAAACGAGATGAACTGAAGAAATGAAGGCATCATGATGAAAGACTTTAGTTCAAATTCTTCATAGTGCATATCACAAATTCTTCAACAGCTGAAGTACTGAAAGTAAAGGGTTGAGGAATTTTGGAACCAAATTAGCTTGGTGATGACACGATGATTTGGTAATACCGGTTTCAGTTCATGCATCAACAATATGTTGGAGCGACTTGAGATTCAATCGAGCATCTTCTACATATTCTCCTTGAGCTAAGGTCATTGTAGACCTCGCTCAATCACTCATGATAAGTCTTCAAGGTAGACTTTCAAAACCTTCATAGACTTATTCACCGGCATGTCAGAATTTACTTTTGGGTGCGCAAAACTTGACGCCTAACCGTGTCTTCAAAGGTAACATGTGTCAGATCACACATATCAATTTCTTAAGTGATGCTCAATCACTTTGGCTCTCGTTGGGGGAGGGGGTATTTATAATCAGGGACAACCTGACATGATAAGACATAAATGCCCTGGCGGACATGACCGTTGTTAGGATAAGGTTCCACTCGACAACTGGTTCTAGCTCAACAACGGTCGAAAAATTGAACTCTCAAATTCATTGGGGCACTCAATTTTCTCACGGTAGAAAAGTCGCACCGGCACAATTCGATGTTTTTGTTTGTGCATTTCATTGTTCCGCGGGAAAGTATACGAGCATAGTGCGACACTGTAAGGATTGCCTAAATGAATGAGTATATGGAGGTCTGGATGCACGCCCAAGTCCCCTATGGACAATGTACAAATTTTCCAATGCCTCTCTAGACAATGCATAAATTTTCCAATGCAAACATGTTGTGGAAGCAGGCAATAGCAGCTGCAGCGAACACACTATAAATTCTCCTGGATTTGTTTTCCACAGAAATGAACATTTGGAACTCCCTGCTTCACGCTTCTGGAAATATCATGTTTTGGACTCCACGTGTTTCTGCTCTCTGCTGTGAACTTGCCAAGTTATTTCAGTAAAAAAAATTTGGACTCCACGTGTTTCACTCACTCAGCAGTCAGCAGAGAGATGATCAAACAATTTCTGTCAGTTCAAACTTAGAGTAGGGGGTCGGAGGAGAAAATAAAACACCTTTCAGTTCAGGTAAAAAAATTCTGTCAGTTCAAATAAAAAATTCTATCTTTCAAAATCCTTCAGACAAAACTGGGCCTGCTGCAACTGAACACGAAAACTAACCAGCGCCCAGGTTATCTAGCGAAGCATGTGTTATTCACAAAAATTTTGTAACAATTTATTTCTGGTATTATGAAGGGGAGCCTTTGGCGCAGTGGTAAAATTGTCGCCTTGTAACCATGAGGTCATGTGTTTGAGTTTACTATAGACCCAAAGTGGTCGGAAGCAGGAACTACATGTACTGGGCTGCATTTTTTATAATTTTGGTATTATATTGCACATGTTCTTTATTCAAATTGAGGACCTGAAAAACCGTGCATGCCTTACTAATCCAGATGGATGGCAAATCATTTCTCTTGGTAACTAAGAGGGTGTTTGGATCCAAGGGACTTATTTTAGTCTGACTGCAAATAGTCTCTTTAAGAGGCTAAAGTTTCAAGCTCCCCTGACTAAATAGGGGCTAAAACTTAGTCAAATTTAGTCATGGATACCCATACTAAAATGTGGATTAGTCCTCTCTCTCCTCATTTAACTCCTCTCCTTTAACACAGACGAGTTCTGGATTGGAGGATAATAAATGCTCAATAATTTGATTTTAGTCTCTTTAGTATTTGGATCCAAGCATGGGTGAGGCTAGCAAGTTTTAATCCCACTACTTTTAGTCATGAGACTAAACCGTATACAAGCACACTCTAAACTTTACAAGCAATGATGAATGTCAGTTGGATGATTACTATACATAATTGTTTTCTCTAATTAGACGAGTGCTCACAGAGAAGTGAACAATTCTGGCATCAGGCAGTCATTTTAGAAACACCACCGGGGATTTGCCATATAACTTTTGAAGAACATATTCAGAAGTAATGGATTATTCAGAAATAATTCCCTCAAGAGAGCTTCAGTTTACTTCAGAAAGCACTTGCGTGCGCAGGCCTGAGAGCAGATCCATCCACCTACGGCTCGAAATATATGCTCATTAATCACAACTTTTGAAGAACATGTGCAATTCCTTCTACTAAAAAAAAGTGATGCAATTCCTATTTGACGCATTGTGCGTTAAAATAGTTGTGATTTCGCACTGAGAGATTAACTATAGCCTAGCTCAATAATTCTAAGCTTGCTATGGGGTTTTCCGGTTTTAGAAAACATCTAGAAATCACTCTGCATTTTAGAATCAAACCAAAAAACCATGCCAAAATAAACTAGACCGAACCATTTTTACGGTTTTTATGATTTCTAGTTTTGTGTGTGGTATGAAATTTCATTAGCTTTCTGATTTTTTTTAAATATATACCAAAAACCGAACGGTTAACTGAACTAAAAATATATTTATAAGTATTGAGCGAACAACCATGCTAAGTCCCAAAAAGATATTGTAACATACTTTTTTTACATGAGCTAGATTCCCCGCTAAGCACGTCCATTTTTCTTCTAACATAGCCATTTTCCTTTTAAAAATGGTAAACATGCTGATAAACAAAGCAAAGTATACATTGCACATTTTGCATGAACAAATGAAAGCGCAGACCCCCCCCCCTCTCCCCGCGGGTTTTTTAGAAATTCATGAATTGGACGAGAATCAGAGTGACGAAGTAGAAATGAAGAGAAGATAAATCATCACAAAGTAGTAAAACATGCATACAAGATAGAAGCAGTTGATGAACATGCAGTCATACAAACATTCAGACATAAACGAGATGAACTGAAGAAATGAAGGCATCATGATGAAAGACTTTAGTTCAAATTCTTCATAGTGCATATCACAAATTCTTCAACAGCTGAAGTACTGAAAGTAAAGGGTTGAGGAATTTTGGAACCAAATTAGCTTGGTGATGACACGATGATTTGGTAATACCGGTTTCAGTTCATGCATCAACAATATGTTGGAGCGACTTGAGATTCAATCGAGCATCTTCTACATATTCTCCTTGAGCTAAGGTCATTGTAGACCTCGCTCAATCACTCATGATAAGTCTTCAAGGTAGACTTCCAAAACCTTCATAGACTTATTCACCGGCATGTCAGAATTTACTTTTGGGTGCGCAAAACTTGACGCCTAACCGTGTCTTCAAAGGTAACATGTGTCAGATCACACATATCAATTTCTTAAGTGATGCTCAATCACTTTGGCTCTCGTTGGGGGAGGGGGTATTTATAATCAGGGACAACCTGACATGATAAGACATAAATGCCCTGGCGGACATGACCGTTGTTAGGATAAGGTTCCACTCGACAACTGGTTCTAGCTCAACAACGGTCGAAAAATTGAACTCTCAAATTCATTGGGGCACTCAATTTCCTCACGGTAGAAAAGTCGCACCGACACAATTCGATGTTTTTGTTTGTGCATTTCATTGTTCCGCGGGAAAGTATACGAGCATAGTGCGACACTGTAAGGATTGCCTAAATGAATGAGTATATGGAGGTCTGGATGCACGCCCAAGTCCCCTATGGACAATGTACAAATTTTCCAATGCCTCTCTAGACAATGCATAAATTTTCCAATGCAAACATGTTGTGGAAGCAGGCAATAGCAGCTGCAGCGAACACACTATAAATTCTCCTGGATTTGTTTTCCACAGAAATGAACATTTGGAACTCCCTGCTTCACGCTTCTGGAAATATCATGTTTTGGACTCCACGTGTTTCTGCTCTCTGCTGTGAACTTGCCAAGTTATTTCAGTAAAAAAAAAATTGGACTCCACGTGTTTCACTCACTCAGCAGTCAGCAGAGAGATGATCAAACAATTTCTGTCAGTTCAAACTTAGAGTAGGGGGTCGGAGGAGAAAATAAAACACCTTTCAGTTCAGGTAAAAAAATTCTGTCAGTTCAAATAAAAAATTCTATCTTTCAAAATCCTTCAGACAAAACTGGGCCTGCTGCAACTGAACACGAAAACTAACCAGCGCCCAGGTTATCTAGCGAAGCATGTGTTATTCACAAAAATTTTGTAACAATTTATTTCTGGTATTATGAAGGGGAGCCTTTGGCGCAGTGGTAAAATTGTCGCCTTGTAACCATGAGGTCATGTGTTTGAGTTTACTATAGACCCAAAGTGGTCGGAAGCAGGAACTACATGTACTGGGCTGCATTTTTTATAATTTTGGTATTATATTGCACATGTTCTTTATTCAAATTGAGGACCTGAAAAACCGTGCATGCCTTACTAATCCAGATGGATGGCAAATCATTTCTCTTGGTAACTAAGAGGGTGTTTGGATCCAAGGGACTTATTTTAGTCTGACTGCAAATAGTCTCTTTAAGAGGCTAAAGTTTCAAGCTCCCCTGACTAAATAGGGGCTAAAACTTAGTCAAATTTAGTCATGGATACCCATACTAAAATGTGGATTAGTCCTCTCTCTCCTCATTTAACTCCTCTCCTTTAACACAGACGAGTTCTGGATTGGAGGATAATAAATGCTCAATAATTTGATTTTAGTCTCTTTAGTATTTGGATCCAAGCATGGGTGAGGCTAGCAAGTTTTAATCCCACTACTTTTAGTCATGGGACTAAACCGTATACAAGCACACTCTAAACTTTACAAGCAATGATGAATGTCAGTTGGATGATTACTATACATAATTGTTTTCTCTAATTAGACGAGTGCTCACAGAGAAGTGAACAATTCTGGCATCAGGCAGTCATTTTAGAAACACCACCGGGGATTTGCCATATAACTTTTGAAGAACATATTCAGAAGTAATGGATTATTCAGAAATAATTCCCTCAAGAGAGCTTCAGTTTACTTCAGAAAGCACTTGCGTGCGCAGGCCTGAGAGCAGATCCATCCACCTACGGCTCGAAATATATGTCATCGACAATGAATTGGTGTAGCGGCAGGACGGCCGGCGGCCGGACCTGAGCTACTGTTCCGGCGACCGCGCCGGCCAACACTTTTTAATTAGCTCTCAATAAATACTACTTGCACCTACTAGTCTCTATACGACTGTACGTATACCAACTGTATCCGTATCTAGGCCGTATGTACCGATATATTCGTGTGCCCTCTTCTTCCATCCATCCATCCATCCATTTCCCTCCAAGAAGATTATTCACAATTTCTGGATGCCTTTTTCCTCCTCCCGCCTGCTGAAATCTCAGATGGGCTCTAGGCCCATATTGCAATTTCTGAAAAATCTCTAAGGGCCCATGTGGGTTATATGGCACTAGGTGTGGTGGGAAGTTTAGTCCCACCCCGGAAGTGGAAGGAGAGTTGGAGTGGTTTATAAGGGTTTCTCTTCTACATGCTATTGGAGCTTGAGAAGAGAAGAGGCCCTCGCGCACTCCTCCTCCGCCGCCCGCCTCGTCACGACGCGCCGCGGGTTGCGGGATTGAGCCGAGCCGAGCTCACACCTACGCGCTTATTTTTGCCAGTCACTAACGGAGAGTTTTCTGACAGCTGGGCCACGATCTGAGACGTCGGATCGTGGGCTGTCACGGCTCGGACGTGGGTCGAGCCCACGTCTCTCCACGCGGCTGCGCCTATAAGTATGCGGTGTCTCCTAACCCTAGCCGCCACGAACAGATCACATCTGCTCACGCGCACGCCCACCGTCGTTCCTTTGCTGCTGCTGCCGCCGGTGACTCCATCCCGTCCGCCACGTACACGGTCGACGGGAGAGCAGGTCTCCGAAACCACGCCCTTCTGGTTCCTGTACGGGGTGAGGGGCGAATAGGTTTTTGGGCAGCGATTACGCGACTGCTCGCTTCCGATCGTCTACTTCCTCTACGTCCGCGTCGCCTTCGTCATCACCATGTCCACCGACGCCGACCGTGCCGCCGCCGAGAAAGCTGAAGCCGACAAGAAGGTCGCCGAGGACGCCGCTGCTGCCACCAAAGCCGCGGCCTCTGCGTGGCCTACTGGAGGGTATAACTCGTTTATCCCGCTCCTGATTATTTTCATATTAGCAGTACTAGCAGTATGTGTAGATTTGTCTACTGTTTGCTTAGTACGTGCATGTTTAGATCAGAGTCAGTACGTCATCAACTTAGTCAATGCCATGCTAGTGATTTACTCATGGATTAATTTAATCGAGAAATTGCCTATTTACTCAACAATCCAAAAACCTATTATGTGTAGGAATTTCTCGGCAAGTGGCTTTGCCGCTGCACTGAAACCGGATAAGTTTACCGGTACATACTTCAAGCGTTGGCAGACTAAGACCACGTTATGGCTCACGGCTATGAACGTGTTCTGGGTCACCGGTGTCTCCACGGGAACGATTGCTCCTGAACAGGAGAAGGCGTTCAAGGAGGCTACCGTTGTGTTTCTCGGAGCAGTTCTTAGCGTGATCGGAGATAAACTGGTCGACGCATATTTACATGTGCATGTCGCCAAGGACTTGTGGGAGGCGCTCGAATCTAAATTCGGGGCCGCCGATGCAGGGAGCGAGATGTATATTATAGAGCAGTTCCACGATTACAAGATGGTTGAAAACCGTCCTGTATTGGAGCAGGCTCATGAGATAATATGCATTGTTAAGGAACTTGAGCTTCTCAAGTGCGAGTTACCGGGCAAGTTTGTCGCGGGCTGCATAATCGCTAAGCTCCCTAATTCCTGGAGGAACTTTGCCACCACTCTGAAACATCAGAGGCGTGAATTCTCTGTGGAGGATGTCATTGGCCATCTGAGTGTTGAGCAGAATTCGAGGGCAAAAGACTCGCACGGAAAAGGGGCCGAAGGGACTTCTGTTGCCAACATGGTGAACCAGAAGAACTTCAACTCCCACAAGCCCAAGGGAAAGAACGGTGTCCAACACAATACCGACTTTAAGAAGAAGGGTAAGAAGACCTTCAAGAAGAACAAGAAGGACGAGGGCTGCTTTACTTGTGGTTCGGTTGAACATTGGGCCAACAAGTGCCCAAACAAGTACAAGAAGTCAGGACAGGACTCCAAGTCTGTCAACATGATTGTGGGCAACAATGAGAATGGTGCATCTGGGTACGGTAATTTATTTACTGTTTTTTCAGTGTTTCAACCCAACGATTGGTGGGTGGACACAGGTGCAGGTGTTCATGTGTGTGCTGACATTTCATTGTTCACTTCTTACCAGGTCACAGGTCACGGGTCCGTATTGATGGGGAATGGCGCGAGTGCTTCTGTTCATGGTGTTGGCACGGTCGATCTGAAGTTTACTTCGGGAAGGATCGTGCAGCTGAAGAACGTGCAGCATGTCCCCGCCATCAAGAAGAACCTCGTTAGTGGCTCCCTTCTATGTAGAGAAGGGTTTAAGTTGGTTTTCGAGTCTAATAAATTAGTTGTTACAAAATATGGACTCTTTGTTGGAAAAGGTTATGAGAGCGGAGGGATGTTCCGCCTTTCCCTCGCAGATTTTTGTAATAAAGTCGTGAACCATATTCATTCGAATGTTAATGAATCTGAAGTTTGGCATTCACGTCTTTGTCACATTAGTTTTGGTGTTATGACGCGGCTAGCCAAGTTGGATTTAATCCCGAGTTTCACTTTAGCCAAAGGTTCTAAGTGCCTTTCATGTGTGCAAGCTAAGCAACCTCGCAAGCCTCATAAGGCCGCGGAGGAGAGACACCTGGCACCATTAGAACTCATACATTCTGATCTTTGTGAGATGAATGGTGTGTTGACTAAAGGTGGAAAGAGATACTTCATGACATTGATAGATGATTCCACTAGATATTGCTATGTGTATCTGTTAAATACTAAAGATGAGGCTCTACACTACTTTAAAATCTATAAGGCAGAAGTTGAAAATCAACTTGAAAAGAAAATTAAACGAGTCCGGTCAGATCGTGGTGGAGAGTACTTCTCGAGTGAGTTTGATTCCTTCTGTGCGGAACACGGCATTATTCATGAGAGGACGCCTCCCTATTCACCCCAGTCAAACGGGGTTGCCGAGCGGAAAAACCGTACTCTAACTGATTTGGTTAACGCCATGTTAGATACATCGGGTTTATCCAAGGCATGGTGGGGGGAGGCTATATTGACGGCATGTCATGTCCTGAATAAAGTTCCGACAAAGGATAGTGAGATCACTCCCTATGAGAAATGGGCAAAGAGAAGGACGACACTCTCGTACTTGCGCACTTGGGGCTGTTTGGCGAAAGTCAACGTGCCGATCCCCAAAAAGCGTAAGCTTGGACATAAGACCGTGGACTGCATTAATTTGGGCTACGCTAAGAACAGCGTTGGCTATAGATTTCTAGTAGTGAAATCTGAGGTACCTGACCAGAAGATCGGTACAATTATGGAGTCTAAGGATGCTACATTCTTTGAGGATATTTTTCCTATGAGAGATATGCAAAGCACTTCTAGACAGGAATCTGAGGAGACTCCTGAACCTGCCATCCCTATGGAATATTATGAACAAACACATGATGAAAATCCCGAGGAGGATGACGAGGAAACCCTTGGTAGGGGCAAGAGACAAAGGACTGCAAAGACCTTTGGTGATGATTTCTTCGTGTACCTCGTGGATGATACTCCCACTTCTATTTCAGAAGCGTATGCCTCTCCAGAAGCTGACTACTGGAAGGATGCGGTCCGTAGCGAGATGGATTCCATCATGGCTAACGGGACATGGGAGATCACTGACCGTCCCTATGGTTGCAAACCACTGGGATGTAAGTGGGTGTTCAAAAAGAAGCTTAGGCCCGATGGTACGATTGAAAAGTACAAGGCTAGGCTTGTGGCCAAGGGCTATGACCAGCAAGAAGAGGAAGATTTCTTTGATACTTATTCACCTGTGGCTAGACTGACCACCATTCGAGTATTACTCTCGTTGGCGGCCTCACATGGTCTTCTCGTCCATCAGATGGATGTTAAGACGGCTTTTCTAAATGGAGAGCTAAAGGAGGAAATCTACATGCAACAGCCTGATGGCTTTGTGATAGATGGTCAGGAAAGAAAGGTGTGTAGGTTGATAAAATCTTTATATGGCCTGAAACAAGCACCTAAGCAATGGCATGATAAGTTTAATACAACTCTGACATCTGTTGGTTTCGTTGTTAATGAGGCTGACAAATGTGTATACTATCGCCATGGTGGGGGCGAAGGAGTTATACTGTGCTTGTATGTTGATGACATACTGATATTCGGAACAAACCTCAAAGTCATTGAGGAGGTCAAATCGTTTTTATCTCAGAACTTTGAGATGAAAGACATTGGTGTGGCTGATGTTATCTTGAACATCAAGCTACTGAGAGATAATGAGGGTGGGATCACACTTATGCAATCCCATTACGTTGAGAAGGTGTTGAGTCGTTTTGGATATTCGGACTGCACACCATCTCAAACACCATATGATCCTAGCGTATTGATTCGAAAGTCCAAAGGCATGGCTAAAGATCAATTGAGATACTCTCAAATCATTGGTTCACTGATGTACCTAGCGAGCGCAACGAGGCCTAACATCGCGTTTGCTGTGAGCAAACTGAGCCGGTTTGTTTCCAAACCGGGTGATGTACATTGGCATGCTGTTGAGAGAGTTATGCGCTATCTGAAAGGTACTATGAACTATGGACTTCACTATACCGGATACCCGTCGGTACTTGAAGGGTATAGTGATGCGAATTGGATCTCTGATGCTGATGAGATGAAGGCCACAACTGGGTATATGTTTACTCTTGGAGGTGGCGCTGTTTCCTGGAAGTCTTGCAAGCAAACGATCTTAACGAGATCGACAATGAAAGCAGAATTAACGGCATTAGACACATCTGGTGTTGAAGCGAGATGGCTTCGAGATCTTTTGATGGACTTGCCATTGGTTGATAAACCGGTTCCGGCTATCCTTATGAACTGTGACAATCAGACTGTCATCACCAAGGTGAAGAGTTCAAAGGACAACATGAAGTCCACCAAACACATAAGAATGAGATTAAAAGCTGTCAGAAAATTAAGAAACTCCGGAGTGATAGCGTTGGACTATGTCCATACGGCTAAGAATCTAGCAGATCCCTTTACAAAAGGGCTATCACGTGTTGTGATAGATAATGCATCGAGGGAGATGGGTATGAGACCCACATGAGTTGCCATGGTGGTAACCCAACCTATATGATCGGAGATCCCGTGAACTAGGACCTGGGAAAACAAGCCGGTGGTGAACTGAGGAGAGTAACTATACTAACCCACTCCGTTGGAGATGCAATACTCTCGATACTGTATGGTAGGATGACTACGGTCTCAATGTGTTCCAAAGCTTATAAAAGCAAGATGCTATCCTACAGAGCGATCTTTGGAGGAACACACCTATATGAGCCCGACTGCTGGTCACAGTCTATGAGATTGGGGTGATCTCTAGTAAGCTCATGAATAGGCCAGGAGTGTGACTTATATGCTCCACCCGAGGGGTCAGCCTTCGGCAGCCTAGTACTAGTAAGACATGTAGTGAAACTTCTTTACGCCAAACTGACAATTCAAGGCATAGTCCATTGTTCAGTTGTGAAGGAGTGTAGCCACTTGTTCTAGGTGAAGTTCAACCTTAACAGGTCTTTACTGAAACATTGGTATATCGAAACAGCAATTGGAACAGAGGACACAATGGGCCCTCGAGATCTGGTGGGGGATTGCTGAAATCTGAGATGGGCTCT
The DNA here is from genome assembly GCF_018294505.1 of Triticum aestivum. NCBI lineage: Eukaryota > Viridiplantae > Streptophyta > Magnoliopsida > Poales > Poaceae > Triticum > Triticum aestivum. The sequence continues at coordinate 489,315,939 of NC_057813.1, forward strand.
AGGCCCATATTGCAATTTCTGAAAAATCTCTAAGGGCCCATGTGGGTTATATGGCACTAGGTGTGGTGGGAAGTTTAGTCCCACCCCGGAAGTGGAAGGAGAGTTGGAGTGGTTTATAAGGGTTTCTCTTCTACATGCTATTGGAGCTTGAGAAGAGAAGAGGCCCTCGCGCACTCCTCCTCCGCCGCCCGCCTCGTCACGACGCGCCGCGGGTTGCGGGATTGAGCCGAGCCGAGCTCACACCTACGCGCTTATTTTTGCCAGTCACTAACGGAGAGTTTTCTGACAGCTGGGCCACGATCTGAGACGTCGGATCGTGGGCTGTCACGGCTCGGACGTGGGTCGAGCCCACGTCTCTCCACGCGGCTGCGCCTATAAGTATGCGGTGTCTCCTAACCCTAGCCGCCACGAACAGATCACATCTGCTCACGCGCACGCCCACCGTCGTTCCTTTGCCGCTGCTGCCGCCGGTGACTCCATCCCGTCCGCCACGTACACGGTCGACGGGAGAGCAGGTCTCCGAAACCACGCCCTTCTGGTTCCTGTACGGGGTGAGGGGCGAATAGGTTTTTGGGCAGCGATTACGCGACTGCTCGCTTCCGATCGTCTACTTCCTCTACGTCCGCGTCGCCTTCGTCATCACCATGTCCACCGACGCCGACCGTGCCGCCGCCGAGAAAGCTGAAGCCGACAAGAAGGTCGCCGAGGACGCCGCTGCTGCCACCAAAGCCGCGGCCTCTGCGTGGCCTACTGAAGGGTATAACTCGTTTATCCCGCTCCTGATTATTTTCATATTAGCAGTACTAGCAGTATGTGTAGATTTATCTACTGTTTGCTTAGTACGTGCATGTTTAAATCAGAGTGAGTACGTCATCAACTTAGTCAATGCCATGCTAGTGATTTACTCATGGATTAATTTAATCGAGAAATTGCCTATTTACTCAACACCGCCTTCCCTCTTCTCATGTCGTCCTCGTCATCAGCGTGACGCGCGACAGGTCGCCCCCGAACTCCTCGAGCACGACGAGCAGGTTGCCGCTGGGCTTGAGCCACGACCGCGGCACGTGGTACCACCGCTGGGAGATGTCGCCGCAGTTGGTCTGGCACTTGGTCTCGCTGAAGGTGCCGGTGTAGCTGCAGGCGCCGCAGCTGCCGGAGGCCCTGTACGACCAGTACCGTCCGGCGTTGTGCCCGTTCACCCAGATCTGACCCTTCCCCATGCTGCCCATGTCCAGCGCCACCGGAGCGCTGCCCCCCGGCGCCGCGAAGTAGGCCTACAGATCAGCAGCCAAACCAGGTTCAGAACTGTACTGAAGTTCGGTGAAATGGTAATGTCGATAAAGATTCTGCACCGACCTTGTGCCATGTTAGCGGCTGCGCGCCGCTGGCGCTGCTCCACTCGACGGAGGAGCTGCCGCTGATGGAGTTGACGCCGAGCGACTCGCCTTTGAGGCCGATCTGGTACGTCCATTTCTGATTGCTGAGGTCCCTCTTCCCCTGGTTCAGCCCCGACAGCGTCACTGGGCCGAGGACGCCCACGTTCCAGGCCTCGTAATGGGTCCCTTGGTTCTGCCAGAGATTTACCATGTCAGAAATGCCGGAGAACCGAGACAGTGCTGTATGTGCCGCCATGGCACCCAGAATTTGAGATGAAAACTTACAGGGAGGCCCATGGCGGAGCTGAGGATGGAGATCTTGTTGCTGCCCTGCCACATCTTCACGGGCTTGCTGTACGTCAGCTTGGGGCTGTTGTAGCCACCATAGGCAACGCCTGGGACACGGACAAATGTTCATCAGTAAGTAGTACAGTAACATTCAGCCTCCATTTGATCGATGTCGGACAAAAAGATTCAGAGTTTCAGACAGTACCGAAGGACTGGCCGTTGACGAACACCTGCACCGAGTGGCCGGCGGAGTTGATGGTGAGCTGCGGCCACTGGCCGGACTTGAGGAACTGCTCGCTCGAGTCGATGTTGACGCTGCATCAGGGGGAAAAAATCAGAGATTAGCGGAGGTGAATGAATGGTTCCATGGAGTTGGAGACAGTCAGACAGAGATGGTGTGTCAGTCACTCACTAGGTGGTGTACCACAGGTAGTCGGACTTGTCCCAGGTCATGCTGAGCTGCTCCACCAGGCCGTCCTTGGTGAAGGCGCTCGAGTCCAGCGCGTTGGTGTCCTCGCTGTACGACTGCCACGCGAAGCCCCCCGCCGGGTTCATCTTCGCCGGCAACGACGGCTCCTTCACCTGCACCACCACAATAGTCAGAGCAGGTTCGTCAGGGCATGTTGTCGTTCAGTTCAGGCTGGCTCTGTATTGTTTGTTTCTTGAGCAGCCCGTACCGTGGCGGTGTTGAAGACGGCGGTCTTGCAGTCTGGCAGGATGCTGATGGACCAGGCCGGGAGGTCGTACCGCCGGCCGTTGTACACGACCCTCGCGGCGGAGCTGGTGTGGTAGTTGGACAGGAACGCGGCGCAGGCCCCGGTGCTCGACTTGAACACGTACGCCTGCACAAGTAACAGATATTCGATCAGTTTCAGAAGCAGTATTTGGTTCTCTTGTCACTTGGATGACATGGAACGAGATGGAACCTTCTCGTAGTTGCCGATGCGCTGGACGGTGGGATCGCCGGAGACGAGCGCCGGCTCGGCCTGCTTGATGGCCTTGTGCAGGTCCCTCAGGTGGCCCCATTTCGGCTGCCTGATCAGGCCTGCGCACCATGCCAGCAATGGTTTTTCGTCAGTGAGTTTGCAACTGTTTTTTGCACCCGGGAAAGCAAAACACAAACTGAAATTACTGAATCCTGCTGCACAGATGGCGTACCGTATTCGTCGATCGGTGCGTCGTAGTCGTAGCTCGTCGCGATGAACGGGCCACCGGCGGTCCGGTCGAAGTTTGTGCCTCCATGGTACTGAAAGAAAGACAGATCAAATGTTAGGTGCCACTACAACTGAAACCCCAAGCATCCGAGTGACAACATGTGGTAGCAGGCAGCATCGGTGGCTCACCATGTAGTAGTTGACGAAGGAGCCGCCCTTCTGAATGAACCTCGCCACGGCGAACGCCATGTCCTCCACCGGCCGGTGCGGCACCGCGCCGCCGAACGCCGTAAACCTTCAACAAATCGATCGTGTCAACAATCAATGTCGTGACATGCTTGCAGTGCAGATTGCACTTCCAACGCTCTTTGTCGAGATTTGTTTGTTCACTAGCCGTGCAAACTTACCATCCAGTCCAGGCCTCGGTCCACATGGTAGGCTTGCTGTTGGAGTTGGGGCTGAAGTAGTCGCAGTAGAAGCCATTGCAGGAGTTTATCTGCATGCGGCCAACACGAATCCGTTCATCGTTACCCAGGGAGCACAAACTGACAAATATTTCAATTTTAAAAAAGAAAAGGAACGAATTACTCTACTAGCTAGTACTAGCATAGAGCAGGAGTATATTTTGTGGTGGCAGCGCCAGGCTGCAAAGTTGGCAGCTTGATTCGGTGATGTGATGTCCTAACGGCAGAAGCATGTGCCCAGCGCGAGAAAGCGAAGTGGTTAAATTACTACGTAGCTGGCACCGCAATTTGCTCTTTTGGCAAATGGCAATGCGCCATGGGAGATGAGAAGGCCTGCTTACCACGGGGTCGGGGGCGTCGTCCTGCTTGCACATGACCCAGGGCACGCCGGCGTCGGTGGCGACGGCCATCTTGGCGGCCCAGTTGGCGTAGGGCTTGGCGCCGGCGCCCATGGCCGACTCCATGGGCCCGTACTCGTTCTCCACCTGGGCGAGGATGATGGGGCCGCCCTGCCACTCGAACAGGCCCTCCGACTTCATCATCGACACGATCTTCTCCACGAACCTCTGCATCTCCGCCTGCGTGCATCCATGCGCGTCCACAGTTCATCTCAGCTCCGTCGTCAAATCAAACACAAACTACAAATCGCAGTTCAGCCAGCACTGTACCTTGAAGGGACCGTTGTCCGTCCGGAAGCTGATGCCGGGCACGTACTTGAGCCAAACAGGGAATCCACTGCAGCAACGCCCAAAACGATCCAAATCACTACCAAGGAAGCAACAAGAATGAGCGCCGGGGGACAAGAATCACATTGAGTTGGGTACCCGAAGTTCCACTCGGCGCAGACGTAGGGGCCGATGCGGAGGTGGACGTAGAGGCCGGCCTGCTTGGCGAGCTTGACGAAGCGGACGAGGTCGTAGCGGTCGGCGAAGTAGTACTGCCCGCGCGCCGGCTCGTGGCCGTTCCAGAAGACGTAGGTCTGTATCACGTCCAGGCCGCCGTCCTTGGCCTTCTGGATGAGGTCGGGCCACATCTCCGGGGTGCTGCGCGGGTAGTGGATGGACCCGGACATGAGGATGCGGCGCTGCCCGTTGATCACCACGGCCCTGTGGTCGTAGGACACGGCGGCATTGGCGACGGCAGCGGCCGCGGCGAGCAGGGCGAGGAGGAGCACGCCCGCGCCGCCGGAGGGCATGGTGGCGCCTGGCTTTGTTCTCTCCGCCTCGGCTGCTCGGACAGTGTGAACCAACTCTTAACTGGTGGTTGGCTTCCTGGAGGGGCAATGGAGGGAGGGAGGGATGGGAGAGGAGAGGAGGGGAGGCGTGGATGGCGCTGGGCTTATATGTGTGTGCCGATGACGGGTCTATCTATCGGCTGGACGGACGGACGGCGCCGGTGCCCGGGTAGGAACGTGTTCTTGATTTCTGTTTGGTCTTTTTGGCCTGTTTAACTGCTCCCGTTTGATCTTTCCCCCTCCTTTTGGGTTACCGGATGCTGTTTACCGGTCGGGAAGAGGAGGAGGAGGAGGGAGGGGCGGCGTCGACGGAATGGTGAAACTGTGAAGCGGAAAGCAGAGGATGCGTGTGCCGTGATACTATACTGGACTACTGGAGTGGGCAGGGAGGGAAAAGGATTGGGAGAAGGGAGGGGGGAGACGAGGGTCCGGTGGAGCCCACGTCCAGCAGGAATCCCTTCTTCTCATTTGATTTGCGAGTAGTAAAACTGGAAGTGATTTGTATCGCATGACATTGCATCGCAATTACATGCCTCGTTTCAGTTGATTGATGGACGCTGTTGATGAGCGGGCGGTTTGTGAATTCAATTGGCGGTTGAAGCGGTTGTGGCACTGACCGTACCGATGGCATTGAATATTGGTGGCGTGGGTTCAGCAAAATCTACAAGCAACACGTGCACTTCCTTTCCTTTTCGAGGTACCAAGTGCCTTGACTTTTTGGCAATCCCCTGCTTCGTTATGTTTTTAATTAGGAACGTGTAGGCGTTCTGCCATTTGAATAGACGGAAGGCAAAGGTTTAATTCAAATAAATAAAAATCGAATAAAAGGCTAAAACGGTAAGGTCGTCTTTGATTCAAATGATCTGTGAAGGAATTTTGAAAGATTATAATCCTTGGGATTAGTTTTCCTACCTGGGTTGTTTGATTCGTGGGTTAATTTAATAAATACCACTCGAATTTAATAAAATTGCAGTGACATTTCTCGGAATTGCCAGAATTCGAGTGGCGTTATTAAGCCTTGATTCGTAGGGTTGTAACCCATAGAGTGTTTTTTCTTAGAACTCATTTGTACTAATTTTCATAGAAAATATTTTATTCACTCAAACCTCATGTAATGTACCCTACGGGTTTTTTTGTACCCAATCAAAAACTCATACTAATCATCAAGGATTGCTGGTCTTTTTTCCCGATAAAGGATGGTTTTTTATCAACTCAGTATGAAGCAAAGGGATGCAAACACAAAGGGCAGCCGGGGTGTGGTGTTCGATGGCGATGAGTGTTGGGCGGGGTGAAAATCCGTTCTTTCTTCGGACAGACCAGCGGTGGCGAAACTCGTTCCATTCTTAAAGGCGTCGTTGCGGTTCTCATCGCCCATCGTGTTGCTCCAGGGGAAACTCTGATCCTCGGATCGGACGATGGCGGCGTTCCGGTGTCGTATCATTCCTAAAGGCGGTGTCTTCGAGTCCACGGATCGTCGTATGCGGCTTCATCTCTTCATATAGGGGTAGTGTTGTTGCGCTCAACGCCTTTGTACCTGCCTTGGGTGTGTGTTTGTTATGGTGGCGTGCGTTTGTATCGAAATGATTGGTGGTCATTGCTTTGTATATAAAGCGGGACGGAAGCCTTTTTCGGTAAGAGTATATATACAATCATATGTGCAAATCTTGGCGCAGATCAACGGCCCACAAAGTGTGTGCCCCCGCACTTGTGTGCTCTAAATCCTCACCCAGACACTTTGCTAGTATTGTAAAAATAAAATGACCACTTGTGACATGTGGACAAAATCACAAATCTAGATACAATAAGTTTGAATAACCAGATGTAAAAGGGGGTCCTTAAATCAGTACACACCATAAATTCTTTTACTACAAAATTTTACATGTATGTTGTGCCGTCCTTTACATGTGTTATATGATTCTGACGCAAATTTCATGAACTTATAGAGAAAATTATCGGCTAGCTTGATAGTATCATCGTGATCTTTACATTCCCAGTGGTGCGTACTTCCACGGCTTATATGCAGCGCTAAGGTATTCATCGCTGGCCCGTCCATTTCCAATCCAACGGTCGCGGTGCCGTTCCGACGAACCACTGTTGGACGCAATTTTGTGAGCCAAAAAAGATAGCGACAGAAGGTTAAAGTACGGCATTGCCCATGCGCGTGCTGACCTAGTAATATATAGTAGCACGATTTAGAGGGCGCTGCAGCATGAGAGAAGAGCTACAAGTAAATCCATCGCATCCAAAGCTGTGCATTGCATCTTAAAGAAAGGTGCAACAACTCTGGACCAACTCCACGACCTCTTGGCCCAAATGCTTGCTAGTAGGCTAGGTGAGGTGAAACTGAGCTTTCAGAAAAGACGAAAGGGCGAAAGTGCACGTCCATTTACTTCCGCCGATGCCGCAGCGCCATGTAGCCGATGTTGTTTCGCTTGGCTGTTGTACGCAGTCACCGACTCAGTGGAACCCGAAATGCACCCATCCAAACGGCGCTGCCTTGCCAGTTGCCACAAGCAAGCAAAGCACAGCACAGGTGGCCAGATGGGTTTAGTGACTAACAAAGCACGCGAGTGACAACAATCAAACGTTCATGTCGGTGCCATTCTCAGTCCCAGTGTCCCTTTCCAACGCACGAAACCAGGCAGCTGAATCCTCAAGCAAGTAATGGGTACGGTGCTTGCTTCCACTGCGGAGATTTAATTTCATTTACGCGCAACACCAATGCAATGGCTGTTCTAAACCCGTACGTACGTACGTGTCCATGCTTGCGGTGGCAATTAGCGCCGTCAATCAGTTGGTACCGCCCAAGTAGCTGTTACGGCCACTAAACCTTTCGGCAATTTCCCATTCCACTTTCGGTGCATGATTGGGGCGTGCCGCGGCCTGTCCTGGACCAGATTTCATGTCACCGATCCACAAATGCTTTATGTTATTTTTTTTATTTTTTTTGAAACAAGGCAAAAAATTTACCATTTTTATTGATTAAGGGAGAAGGTTTAAGACAAACGACCGCAAAGAGGGAGACAAATATCTACTCTCGCGGCATTACAATACTCAAGTGGGTGGCACCGGCAATAGCCCAAAGATGGGCCTCCTCTTTTATCTTCGCGATGAGCATCATCGTCGTAGCGGCGGTGTTACGGAAAACCCTTCCATTACGCTCTTTCCAAATCTCCCAAGACATGAGCATGAACAAGGAGGCGATAGCCTTTCTCTGATCTCCACGCTCAACCACATTTTTAATCCACCATTCTCAAACCGAAACCTTATTTCGACAGCTCCTCACCATATTGCCATGTATACCAAGCCATGTTGCAACCTCGATCCAGACACGCTGGGAGAACCTGCATTAGAAGAGAAGGTGTGCTGCGATTTCTTGGACTTGCTTGCAAAGCGGGCAGAGGTTGCAGTTCGGCTATCCACGACGGCGCAATCGATCAGCTGTCCAAACTCTGTTTTGAATTATCAACCAAGCAAAAAATTTGCATTTCGGAGGGGCCCAACCCTTTCAAACAGCAGCAGGCATGATGATTGTCGTGTGTCCCGCAAACTGCGCCATATAGGCCGTCGACGCCGAGTATTCTCCATGAGACATGAACTTTCATAGGATAGTTTCGATAGATCTATCACGGAGCTGCAAGCGCCGACAATGCTAGAGCTAGTTTGCTTAGTTAGTTAGGTGTCATGGATGGTGATGATGGATCCCATCTGCAAAGATATCTCCCTCCTCCAACCAAATCCTCAAGACGACCAGAGCACCGTTGATTATTTGGCTAGCTACTCGGCTCGATCATTAGCGTCCATGCGCCTTCCCTGTGTACCAACACAAACGAAGCAGAAAATGTGATCGAGCCACTGAAATGGGAAATAATATCCTCAAGAGATACTTAGGACACAAGATGGGATCGAGATTGGCCGGGGCCTAGCGACAGCCAATACCAGCACAGCAAGCGACAACAATGAGAATATGAGATGCCCTCGGTCAGGCTCAGGTCTAGTAGCGCAACAACTCCAAGTCTTCCAGCTCACCGGTCATCACCTGCACCTGCACGCATACGAGCGTGGTTAGATCTAATCCACAGCGTGAGTTATCAGTTGTACAGATTCTGTAGATAAATCGGTTGAACAGGAAGACTTTACTCATATGTTCATCTACCCAATTAATGTGCCTTTGGGATCCAGCACAAAACAAGGGATCTACAGTCTGCAGAGAAACGCAACAGTCATGTTTTTTTTTTTTTGGAAACAAACGCAACAGTCATGTGATTGCCCAACAGAGAAAGCAACCTGAAATCGGGCACAAGGTATCAGATAATTGATGAAGCTGCGGCCAAGACTTCGGAGCGATAGAAAGGAATGCTTGAAACACAAGCCTTGTAACCATGATGTTGATGTGAGTAAGATGATGGAAGCTATCTCCACAAGGCAATGACAGACAGGCGCACACACACACACACACCGATCTACTTGATAGCAAGTGAGGAATATGAATAACTTTGTACATGTGGAATCGTTTGTCGGTGGAAGAACCAAAGGAAACAAAAAAAGGCAGTTGGATAGGAAGTGCACGGCCATTGTCTGCTTTCTGAAATTTTTATATGAGACTTTTGATGTAATGTCTTCCATGTTTCCGTCAATCTGTTAATTCCGTTGGGCGGGTGGCAGGATAGGGTTGTGAGAGACGTACCAACTTCTTTGGATTGACAACTCAAGTGACAGGACGGATTGCTGTTTGACACCCACTCTTGCTTGACAAAGAAGCCTTAATTAGTAATCGTGACCCTGAAAAGAAGTACTACAAGTTAGTTCATGCCATGTATCATCATTCATCAACTTGCTTCGCACCATCATCTGATCATCTACCGATCATCATCGGTTCTCGGCCTTTTAAAAGAACATCGAAGTGGCTTTGGCACTGGCAAGCATATATAGAGGTATGTTATTCTTTTGAAAAACCGAAATTGGAGCTTGTGGATGCAAATCACAGTAAATGAACGACAGTGAAGATTACTGATGATTAGTTTGGAGGTTACATGAACATGGACCTTTTTGAGTTGTTTGGTGGCACTGGGAAACAGAAGAAAGAGGATAGCACACTTTTTCTTTCTTTAATTGAGAAAGAGGATAGCACACCTAACACCTAACAGTTACACTATACCATCAACCCCAAGCTCCTTCCTGTTGTTTATTTGTTAGGGAGCATCTTGCTATCCATCTCTCCACCAAATACAAGCAACTAACCTTGATGACCTTGGTGGGCTCATGACATTTTTTCGGTTCATCAATGTTATCCTTTCGACTCTTACTATATATAACTTCTTCATTGATGGTAGGCTGCAGGATATCCCAATGACTGGTAAATAATTGAGTGGTTTTTTCGAAAAGGAAATACTTGAGTGGTTATTAGCATCAAGTTATCTTTCGGACTTGGAGGTGCTATATCAAGATAGTTGTCGTTTTCATCAACAGTAGGCTGCAGGATATGTGGATAATTCAGTAGTTATTATCTCAAGTTATCTTTTGGAGGTGCTACTATCAACCTTGGTCGGCGGGGCCATGCTATCGACCTCAACTTGAAAACAAAGGAGACAAATCTTAACAAAACAATAACAAAAAATTTAGAAAGAATGAAAATAGCAATAAAAAGTGGTGTTTGTTTGTACGACCCATCTCTTTCTCACTGGAAGGTGCCAAGATACTGAAGAGAAAGTGACAGCAAAACAAGCAACCAGGACGCGGCGTACGGAACGTCGCCATCGATATTTATGAATGTACCGTTCTGTACTTTCCAACGATGGAACATACAGTCTGTCATGCGCCTTACAACCGTGGTGACCCGATCCAAATCTAATCTGTTTATCCTCTTAGGCCTAGGGCCTAGAGGAGTACAGATCCAGAAATGTTGTTCATGGCTATCATATATATCGTGTAAAATGCAGAAGCCAAAAATGGGAGATGCAAAAGCGCGGACCTTATCACGAGGAAAGGAGCACACTGCAGCATATTTGCATCAGTTTGAAGCAATAGAAAGTTTTTTTTTTGAAACTCGAAGCAATAGAAAGTCATGCTTAACTAACATCCAGATACTGTTTGAACAGTTTTATGAAATGAGATGGTACTGTTTGAACAGTTGATACGGCACATACAGTTTAGACTCATTTTTTTGAAACTCACGTACAGTTTAGACTTTAGGCTAGTTGCGAGTAACTTTTTGGTTGCGTCATGAGCTTGTGCTAAATTACTATAACACTCTAATTGAGCTAAAAACAAAAGGAGAAAGTAGAACATTTGACTTGCCAGAGTACTATGTTTTTTTTCTTTCGAAGCGAGGGGAACACCCTCGGGCTCTGTACCGAGTGATGCATTCAGCCTTTGACAGAGTACTACGTGGTCGCTATATCCCTATCCAAATTCAGAAAATTCTGATCGAGCCAATAAACGCTCTCTTCCTTTCATTGCTGTTGCCCTTTGGTACACCTTTTGTTTACCTTTCTCTCGCGACCAAAAAGAGTGTTTCAGTCTCACATCGAAGTAAGTACCATAAGCAATAAGATATTGACAACACGTGGCGTATCTAATAAACAGATCAAGACCTATTTAACAACGCTTTGACGACAAAGTTGAACTGCTAAGACCACTTATTCTTATATATCCAGTCCAAGGCACATGATTCATTTCAGCAGCCATTGCTCAATGTAGAAAATTGTAGGATGTTAATATTGTGTTGTTCTATGTTGTATTGATCTGACCCAGGTGTGGGGTATATATAGAGTACAATATGAGGGAGAGATTTGGAGTAGGGGACAAGTCGTACATGGTTTAAACCAATCCTATCTCTAACTTAAACATAATTATACTTCTAATATTCCCCCTCAGTCGTAGCGGGAGTGAAGCGGGCGACGGCGACTGAATTTGAACTCTTATGCTTCCGTCGTCTTCTCTTCTCCGCCATCATCAATTGAGTCTCTGATGGGTCGGCACCTAGGGCGGTGACTACGTCCCCTTCTGGTGCCTTCTCGCCTTCTCCTCTATTCCCTCCCGCAGTCACATGGGGAGTGGCGTGGACGCTAGTGACGACGCGGACGCTATTGACTGAAGTTGTTGCCGATGTGTTGCTGTAGACCAAGCCATTAATGTCGATGTCGAGGTAGCCGATCATGGTGATGTAGCCGTGGTCGATGTAGTCGTGATCGATGGTGTGGTCGTCGTGGATGATGAAGCCGCACAAAGCCGGAGGCGCAAAAAATGCGCTATGACGGAGCTGCAGACGTGGACAATGCACCTTGCGAATGTCAGAGGGTGCCGTCGGCGATGAGTCCACCGGTTTTGCCAAGACCGGAGGAGGCCCATCGAGCACACATCGATTTTGCCAGAACCGTGTGCCCGTGTAGGGGTCGTCAATGTAGTGACGCCGTGTCGATGCAGTCATGCCGTCATGGATGACGCGGTCTATGCCATCGTCGTTACGCGGTCATTGCCATCGTCGTGGTCGCGTCTTGCAGAAAAGTCTGTCAGAGGACGCTAGGTGTCCATCTTGTGGACGAGGCGGCGGTCTGTGTTGACGATAATGGTGATGAAGACCACGTTGGTGAAGACCTTGGCGATAAAGTCTCGGCGATGATGTTTCAGCGGCATGTCGACGATGATGAGTCGTTTGAAGGCGTCCCTCCGCGACGACAAAGTGTCGATGTCATGCCGTATTGAAGAAGTATGTTGGCTCGTAGTCCGGCGTAGTCGTACAGCTCGGAGCAGGGATTTGGCTTGATGAAGAATATCTGGTGCAGATCATGTTCGGTGTCAAAGTCGTATGCTGCGTGGTGATAGCCAGACATGCATACATACATGCATCCGACGGATCTGAATCTTGGAGACTCCAGATGTTACGTGCTTGGCCTGCTAGCTCGTCTGCTGTGGTACTGCTTGCGTGGCCTCTCCGTGGACGATGTCGCCCGCCTGGTGTCGTTGCTGCGGCCGGCTTGGAGTCCCGGTTGCAGAGAGGGCGGTACAGCTGTCGTCGTTGGAGTCGTTATAGGCACCGTGACCGGGAGATCCACCTAGAGGTTGGATGACTGCCAGGGATTAACGCCCTCCCGCGATCGGACGTGCGTATCCTGCTTCTGTTCTTCTGGTGCTCGTTGCATCCGCTGGTGGAGACCGGCTTGGATCCTCAAGGCGACAGAAGGATGTTGATGACGACCCACGCTACCAGCCGGTGTCGCCAGGAGTTGCGCCCGTGATCCGGACGCGCATGTGGTTGATGTAGATCGCTCGGTGTAGTGGTACGTGCCTCGAAGTCGAAGAAGACTCGCGGGCCCTTCCGGAGTCCCGCGCTGCGAGCCGGCTCGGTGAAGAAGGAGCGTCGTAGATCGGATTTCCCACAGCAGGTGCCCCTTAGGGCGTGGAGTTCATGCTCCATGTAGTGGCGGAGTCCGACTGGTCCAGCAGGAGGCGATCGATCGGGTCTGAGCTGAAGAGGATGGCGCGATTGGAGTCGAGGGCGGGTGGCGCCGGTCCACCTTGCTGCCCGGGCCACGCGTGATGAGTGTTTGCATCGGCCGGCCATGCATACGCCTGCTCCTGGATCGCTTGCTGCATGTGCTCCCCGGCACTGCATACTGATTTTTTTTTCTGCATACTGATTTTTTTTATCACCGGATTTGAGGGTTATTGGTCGATCGAATTTATTTGGTGGCTAAAAGAAATCTATCTAATCTAAAGTACCAAGGGAATCGATCTACTGATGATGAACTCGAAAATTGGATCTAAAACTACGAGACCGATCTAATCTTTGGTTGATCGGGTGCCGCGCCCCCGGGAAGAGGAGATTAATTTTCCCGGGGGCGGCACGCTGCGGAAGTGTTGGAAGGAACCTAGGATCGGCGTCGTGAGACTAACCGCTCTAATACCATGTAGAAAATTGTAGGATGTTAATATTGTGTTGTTCTATGTTGTATTGATCTGACCCAGGTGTGAGGTATATATAGAGTACAATATGAGGGAGAGATTTGGAGTAGGGGACAAGTCGTACATGGTTTAAACCAATCCTATCTCTAACTCCTAATCTCTAACTTAAACATAATTATACTTCTAATACTCAACACATGAGCACATGCCCGAGAGCCGGCGCAGATATAAGTACTTCCTCCGTTCTTAAATATAAGTCTTTATAGAGATATCACTATGGACTACATACGGAGCAAAATGAGTGAACCTACACTCTAAAATGCATCTACATACATCCGTATGTGGTCCATAGTGAAATCTCTACAAAGACTTATACTCCCTCTGTAAACTAATATAAGAGCGTTTAGATCATTATTTTAGTGATTTAAACACTTTTATATTAGTTTACGGAGGAAGTATTTAGGAACGGAGGGAGTAGTTGGTAGGGGAAGAGCGGAAGATATACACATGTGAAAGTGCTTGCTTGGGGAGAAGGCACATGCTCCATGCAAGTCAGTGTGTATATCCGGCTAGCTAGCTAGCAGCTTGCCTCACGCAATTTCCTTGCTCCAATCCCGCAAAGCTGTGATCTTCAGTTAGCTTCTCACGGCTCCATCCGATCCTACCGGGAAATTCTTATCTCCCTTTGTCCCTATCCGGCGCATTCCGCGAGATCCTATCCGTAAGACTGTAAGGAGAAGGTGACAGTAAGGGAAGTTGTGGTGAACTTGTGCTTGCAGAAACTGGACTGGGGTGTCTGAACCGGCACCCGAAACAGGACCTAAACTCTCAGATCTGCCTAATCATTCTTCACGGGAAAAAATTAGAATCATGGCAATCTGACACCAAGAATGGATGCAGGATTGCAGGAGGGGGTGAGCCCAAAGGGTCCCAAACCCCCAATCACACATGTAAGACAATAGGTTTGGAGGAACCGGCACAACCTCTAGGGGTGGCCTATCACATATATATAATGAAAGGGTACAATGTTACATCATAAGTACACATATATGGGAACTATACAATCTAACACCCTCCCTCAATCTTAGCCACTTTCTAAAAAATCTAGAAGGGTAAGATTGCGCCGACAAGTCTCAAACTGTGGTAGAGGCAATGGCTTGGTGAAGATGTCTGCAGGTTGATCCTTGAAAGAAATGAACTTGATCTGTAGTTGCTTCTGAGATACACGTTCCCGTACAAAATGATAGTCAACTTCAATATGTTTCGTTCGGGCATGAAATACTGGATTAGCGGACATGTATGTAGCACCGATGTTGTCACACCAAAGAATAGGAGACTGTGATTGGGATATACCCAATTCCTGAAGCAAAGACTGTATCCAGATAATTTCTGCAGTTGCATCAGCCGCAGCCTTATACTCAGCTTCAGTACTACTACGCGAAACAGTAGCTTGTTTCCGAGCACTCCAGGCGATCAAGGTAGAACCAAAGAACACAGCATAGCCCCCCGTGGATCGCCTGTCATCCAGACTGCCAGCCCAGTCCGCATCAGAATAAGCTGAGATGACCCCAGAGGAGTTCGGTCGAATGTGCAAACCATAGGACAACGTGAAGCGAATATAGCGCAAAATGTGCTTAACCGCAGACCAATGAGTGTCCCGAGGTGCCTGAAGATACTGACATACTCTGTTGACAGCAAAGGAAATATCCGGACGTGTGATCGTCAAGTACTGAAGCCCAGCAACAATACTCCTATACTGTGTCGCATCAGCAGAAGTCAAAAGCTCCCCATCTACAGCAGTGATCCTGTCAGTGGTAGACATAGGTGTAGTAGTCGGTTTGCACTTAAGCATCCCAGCCCGCTGCAACAAATCCAAAGCGTACTTCTTCTGCATCATAACAAGACCATCAGAACCGGAAGCAACTTCCATTCCAAGGAAGTAGTGAAGCTTCCCAAGGTCTTTGACCGCAAAGTCAGCACCAAGAGACCAAACAAGAGCAGCAGCAGCCATCGGAGAGGAAATGACAAGTATAATATCATCCACGTAGACCAGCAGATACATAGTAACTTTGGGCCTTTGTAGGAGAAATAATGAAGAGTCAGCATCCGATGATTGAAAACGATGACCATGAAGAGTTGTCGCAAGACGAGCATGTCAAGCACGAGGAGCCTGCTTCAGATCATAGAGTGCTTTGGTGAGACGACACAAATAATCAGGACGATCAGGGTCAGAGAAACTAGGGGGCTGCCGCATATAGAGCTCCTCCTCCAGTACACCATGAAGGAAAGCATTCTGTACATCAAGCTGACGAAGAGACCAACCCCGAGTAACTACAAGAGAGAGAAGAAGCCTGATAGTAGTAGGTTTAACCACTAGACTGAAGGTGTCTTCATAGTCAAGACCATAACGCTGCTGAAAGCCGCGGGCAACCAGCCGCGCCTTGTAGCGCTCAATAGACCCATCAGAATGCTTCTTCACTTTGAAAACCCATTTAGAGTCAATGACATTAACATGTGGTGGTGGCAGAACAAGAGTCCATGTCTTGTTACGAAGAAGAGCATGGTACTCCTGCTCCATGGCCTCTCTCCAATGAGGTATACTCAGAGCAGCTTGATACGTACGAGGCTCAGAGGCCGGATCTGCACGAGCAGCAGCTAGACATGCAGCCAACCAAGCAACAGTACCATCATGGCGCTGTTTGGGCTGAAAAACACCACTGCGACTCCGCGTATGTGGTCGTTGAGGAGCTGCGGGAGCCACAGGAGCCGGAGAGGGCTCAGTCAATACTGGACTGAGCAACGACGGCGAAGGAGACGCCCCGGCCAGCGACGGAGATGCCTCAGTCAGCACATGCGAGAGGGCGCCGGAGCCGGGTGAGCTCGGCCCAGGCGAGACCGGCGTGGCAGGCCGAGGTGGCGAGGCCGGCCCAGAGGCTAGAGGCGCCGAGACGAGCGACGGAGGCACCAGGGGAACCGGGACGGTCGACAAGGGCGCCGAGGCGGACGGCCCAGGAGCTAGAGGCGCCGACGCAGGCAGCCCAGAGACTAGAGGCGTCGGCCCAGAGGCCTAGGGCGCCGAGACGCACGGCGTTGCTGGGTGATTGGTCGAACGTGCATGAGCACGAGGACCGAGGCCATGCAGGGGCACACCCTGATCGTCGTGAGCCGCTGGTGAGACCGACGAGGGAGGCGATGGCGCCTCCAAAATTTCTAAACGAGCCCCACGTCCAGTGCCTGCACATGATTAGGCAACAATATAGGAGAATATGCAACATCATCAAATTGGTCAGAGGCAACAGAGGATGAATGCATAAATGGTGGTTCAGCAGTGGACACAGGAAGTTTGGCAAAGGAAAAACATGCTCATCAAACACGACGTCCCGAGATATATAGATATGATTTGTGGGAACATGAAGACATTTGTAACCTTTATGAAGAGAGCTATAGCCAAGGAAGACACACTTCTTGGAACAAAACTCAAGCTTGCGCTTGTTATATGGATGAAGATGCGGCCAGCAAGCACACCCAAAAACCTTAAAAAAGGTATAATCAGGTTGTTCATTAAGGAGAACCTCAATGGGAGTCTTCATGTTCAAAACACGAGTGGGAGTACGATTTATGAGAAAGCATGTAGTGGTGAAAGCATCACTCCAAAACCGAAACGAAACAGATGCATGGGCCAAAAGAGTAAGACCAACTTCAACAATGTGACGATGCTTACGTTCTACTGAACCATTCTGCTGATGTGTATGTGGACATGCTAAACGGTGAGCGATCCCAAGCGACCGAAAGAAGGAGTTGAGGTTGCGATACTCGCCTCCCCCCAGTCCGACTGGACATGAACAATTTTGTGCTTGAGAAGGCGTTCAACATGTTTTTGAAACTGAACAAAAATGTCAAACACATCAGATTTACGTTTAATAAGATAAAGCCAGGTAAAGCGACTATAAGCATCAACGAAACTAATATAATAATTGTGACCACTGACAGAAGTCTGAGCAGGACCCCATACATCTGAAAACACAAGTTCTAAAGGATGTTTCACCTCATGACTGGACTCCGAAAAAGGAAGTTGATGACTCTTCCCCTGCTGACAAGCATCACACACTGCTACATCTTTATTACTAGACAAGCTAGGAAGCTCATGACGACGCAAAACATGACAAACAATAGGTGTGGCCGGGTGACCAAGACGAGCATGCCACTATGATGGAGAGACCCGAACTCCACTGAAAACGCGGGCGACGCCAGGATGCTCCAGATGGTAGAGGCCCTGGCACAGCCGCCCACTAAGAAGAATGTCCCTCGTGCCCCGATCCTTAATAAAAAGATCAAAAGGATGAAATTCACAAAGCACATTATTATTACGTGTGAGTTTAGGAACTGGAAGAAGATTACGTGTCACGGATGGAACTCTAAGAACATTGCGAAGCTGAAGACTCCTATTGGCATGTCTAGTGAGAAGAGATGCTTGACCAATATGAGAGATGTGCATACCTGCTCCATTGGCGGTGTGGATCTTGTCGGAGCCGTGATAGGCTTCACGAGTGTGAAGCTTCCCCATCTCGCTCGTCAGGTGCTCCGTCGCCCCAGAGTCCATGTACCAGTGGGGATCGATGGAGTAGGACTGAGTGTGTCCTTGTTGCTTCTGCGGCGCCGGACGATCAGCCATGGCAACCTGACGGGCAAAGTTGCGTGTATCCTTGCCGTTATTGCCAAGACCGAGGAAGCTCCACTGAAAACGTTTGTGACACTTGGAGGACCAGTGCCCCTCAATGCCACACAACTGACACACGCGGCGACCACCGGCCCCTGGTAAGGTTGCGGGCGCGGGGGGAGCCGACGATGACGAAGCCGGGCAAGGGCCCTTGGATGCGCTGCGGCCACCCTCAGTGGCGGCGTTCGCGGAGAGGGAGCCGTGACTGAACTTGGAGCGGCGCGCCTCGACGCGCTGCTCGGTGAGGAGAAGACGGGAGTAGACCTCATGTGCCATCATGGGAGTCGAGTTGCCCCGCTCGTTGATGATCTCAACCAAAGCATCATACTCCTCGTCGAGCCCGTTGACGACGAAGGAGTTGAACTCGGAGTCGGTGAGCTGCTGTCCAATGGAGGCCAACGTGTCAGCAAGGCCCTTGATCTTGTTGTAGAACTCCGTGGCCGTGGAGTCAAGCTTCTCGCACTCGCCAAACTGACGACGGAGTGCAGAGACACGGGCCTGGGACTGCGCCGCAAAGGTGCGCTCAAGGATGGTCCAAGCCTCATGAGACGTTTTTGCGAAAACAATAAGCCCGGCGACAGCCGGCGAGAGCGACTCCTGGATGGAGGAGAGGTTCGCCTGGTCTTGCCCCGTCCAGACGCGGTGGGTCGGATTGTAG
Source organism: Triticum aestivum (assembly GCF_018294505.1). NCBI lineage: Eukaryota > Viridiplantae > Streptophyta > Magnoliopsida > Poales > Poaceae > Triticum > Triticum aestivum. The sequence goes on from NC_057813.1 coordinate 489,334,734, forward strand.
ACCGGACCGTGCACGTTGTCCAGCAGTGCAGGGGGGGCAGGGAAGAGAGCCGTCGACGTAGCCGAGCAGATAGTGGCTTCCCAAGAGCGGGAGAACCTGCACACGCCAGAAGATGTAGTTGCCGGCGGACAGCTTGATGGTGATGAGGTGGCCGAAGTGAAACGGCGGCGGCCGTGACGATCCCATCGATGAGGCTGCCTGGGGCGCGAGCACCATGGAGGCAGTCGGGGGTACCGAAGACGGCGCGGGGGCAGACAGCGCCGCGGCCGGGGCCGACGCCGCAAGGCCCGCCATCAAGGCGGTCTCAGGCGCTACCGGCGGTAGCGGCGGGATAGCACCCGCAGGAACGCAGGCAGACGACGCAGCCGCGGTGTGGATCGCGAGCTCGCGCCCGAACGACGAGGGCGCCGGCGGAGTCGAGAAGAAGGAGCCGATGCTCCGGGTCCCGAGCGGGGCCGGCACAGCGGCGGCGTCGAACGGAAGGGACAGCAGCGCCGCGAGGGAGGCCGGCAGGAACCCCCGCGGTGGTGGAACCAGACGTGGCGGCGCTCAACATGGCGGCGGCGCGATCGGGAGCGCGGCGGTGAAGACGGCGGCGACGGCGGTGCGGGTATTAGGGTTTTAGCGGAAGCAATCGTAACCTAGCGTGATACCATGTAAGACAATAGATTTGGGAAACCGGCACAACCCTTTAGGGATGGCCTATCACATATATATAATGAAAGGGTACAATGTTACATCATACGTACACATATACGGGAACTATATAATCTAACAACACACACTCTAATACGGACAGACCGACAGACACAAGAACAAGTCAGGTTTGGACGCTGATCCAAGCTGGACCTTGGACCATCGTAGAGCTGCATTCTGGCATCAGGTTGGCATCTGAACGCAGTGAGAGTGTCACTCACTAGTCTGTGCTCTGTTCGTTCGCATGCTTCTTTTGTGATGTGGGCACACATCTTCCAGCAGCATGTCGGCGATGCATTGGCGGCCTGCTTCATGATCCATCCTTGGACGCATGGCCGTCTGCGCCTTCGGTAGGAAGCAGCCAATTCAGCTAAGACGAGGACAATGAGGAGAGCAGTCTACATACAAGATACAACACAACCCACATGTGCAACTTTGTCAGAGCTCTTAAGGCCGATTTTTTTTCTGAAAATGAAGGCATACCCCCGGCCTCTGCATCATAATGATGCCGATATAACATTTGCTGATGCAAACCAGCAATTTAAGGCTTAATTGCATCGCACCTGTGCTCCGTTAATGTCTTTAGTCAAATGCACTCTTAGTTCCTTAATCTTTAGGGCTGAATTGGACGGCTGGAAGAGCGTATGGTGAGGTGGCCCTCTCCTCTCCTATGTGCGGTGTCTTGTACCTGGCTTCAAAATTCACAAGAACTACTCCCTCTATTCGGAATTACTTTTTTTTTGATAAATGACGTTTTTATTAACTCATAATGCAGCATCAAGTGGATACAAAATATAATGAGTGACACCCGGCCTCTGCATAGCTAAGATGTACACAGCCTTAACGAAGAGTCTAGCAAAATATGTATTAAAAAAAACAACAAGTTGGCAACAGTAAAGTCATATGAGTCCAAAACTATGCCAATATCGACGGGGGAGGTGGACCGATCCAGAGATTATGTTGTCACCCATGTTGGGTAAAAACCTCCCTGGCCACCCGCTCCAACCGCATACACACCGCCTTGAACAGCGATTGATACTCCGTTCGCTGTAGCGTAGACCACATACGAAGCCAGTGCGTACAACGGTAAATAACCTGCATAGAAGAAGAGGTTTTGCCATTAAAAACACAATCGTTTCTACATAGCCAAAGCGACCATAATAAGGCAGACGCTCCCACCCGTATTAGCGTACTAAAAGTATTTGGTATTTCATCGAGCCAGTGACCATATACATTGGCAACACTTGTTGGTGGATATAAATTGGACGCTATTTGGATGACTGACCATATAAAACGTGCGAACTTGCATTGAAAGAAGAGGTGTTTAATTGTCTCGTCATGAGTACAAAAACTACACTTCTTACTTCTTTGCCAGTTGCGTCGAGCGAGGTTGTCTTTTGTTAGCACAACTCCTCTCCGAAGATACCACATGAAAATCTTATTTTTTAGTGGCATCTTTGATTTCCATATTAGTTTATTATTATTCAATGGAGCCTCTGAGTGCGAGAGTGCACGGTACATAGAGTCAACTGTGTAGGACCCAGATGTAGTGAGATTCCAGCGAAACACATCCCTCCTTTGTGTCAAGTTAACCGAATCCAAACGGGATAGAAGATGTTGCCATGACGCAAGGCGGAGGCCAATCAAATCCCTCCTAAATGATACATTCGGCGGGGAGGAGCTGAGCACGTGCGCAAGAGTATCATTCTTATCGCGTACAATTCGGTACAAGGCCAGATACTGTTCCTAAAGAGTGGTGTTTTCTAGCCACCTATCCTCCCAAAAACGTATCTCAGAGCCGTCCTTTATCGCGAATGATCCAAAGCAAAATAGATGTTTCTTTACCGCCATCAGACCAGACCAAAAATGTGACTCACCAAGTTTCCAATACGCCTGGGACAACGCTTTTTGGCCTAGATACTTATTGCGCAACAGGGCTATCTAGATATATCTAAATGTATTTTAGTTCTAGATACATACATTTCCGAGACAAGTAATTTCGAACGGAGGGGTACAAAACTGTTTTGATGGATGAGGCAGACACTTCAGCAACTACTATACATTACAAGCCTCCCATACTGCTAACGGTGGCCCATCTCAGAGCTGTCAAAGAAAACCGTAGGGCCAGTGACTGGTATCTCTATCTATCAGGTCAATGATAACAAATCCATTTCAGCAGCTGAGGACCCGTCAAGGGGGATAAGACGGCTGCACAGAAGCATGCTTCCTCGTTCATAAATTCTCAATAGTTCTGTTATTCTATTCTAGTACGGTCGAATAGCACGACAAGCCGGTGTAGAGGGCAGAGCCTGTCACCTTGGCACTTATGGACTCTCTTCTTTTCTAGTGAAAACATTTAAGGGCATTCTTCTTCTCCTTATCCATTTTTGGAGGAGATGCAACCTCACACTCAAGCTTTTGATTTGTGACAGCGATGTGCAAAAGTTATTGTGATCTTATCTGTCAAATTCCGTGTTCAACTGAAACTTGGACGTCATTGCTGGGTTGCGAGCGGAGAATACCAACCCAAAACATGACGGCGGCTGCGTGACAAGATAAACGTCTGAAATATTGGAAAAGTGACAATATAATCAGTCAATGATTTATGGGTGAAAGCGATGAGGACATAGCATCATCGCAAGTCAATACGTATACGAACATGAGAAAATTACCTGAATACGTATCGGTGTAGGACGGAAGGTTGAGACGGTCTCACGGATCACCAGAGGCAGGAGGCGCCGGCCGGCTGAGGAGGAGCCAGGAAAAAATAAAGTAGTTCAAACATACTGTGGTAATTTCAGTGTAACCACAATGATAAGTTACAAGTTGTAGATGTGATAGTTTACGTAGTCCAGACATGGTATCTATTGACCTGAAACAGAAGTCGTCGAAACATATCAACATGGGTTATAATTTTGAAGATCTTGTCACGACGATTTTTTATATTAAAATATATTTCAAATAGAAGCGACGGTTTAAGCTACAAAATATCTTAAAATTTTAAAATAGAAAGAATATTTTGCTTACATGATCTGTTTTATCTTTTAATTTACATGCACATAGGATCAACAAGCTTCATGCGATTCCCTCAGGGACGTGATTAGCTAGTAAAGAAAAGAGGAATTAGTAGTGTGATTATAGAAAGGTACAAATGAAGCGTTCGGATCTGTAGCGACCTGGCGATCAGTCGGAAGTTACTCCAGTCCTTTAAATAAATATAAAGTGTGTCATTTTTTATATGCATATAAAAATATACAATGTGTATGAAAAATAGAAAATTTTCAAATATCATTAATCATATATTTGATAAATGATAGGAAGCGCAAAAAATTGTCCCTGATGTATAATATAGACACGGTTAAAAAAAAATAAAAACCAAAATATGCTGCAAACAAAACCCGAAGATAGCATACTGATAAAAGTACGTGTTCTATTTGTCGAAGGTATGGATGTATCTAAACGTATTTTAGTTTTGGATATATTCATTTTACCCATTTTTTGGACAAATATTTCGGACGGATGGAGTATAATACTAGACCGGCCTAGTAAGCTAGAGGCCGCCTGCTTTTGGGCTGGCTCGCAAGGCATAGCCAGTGGAACACAACAGAAAATGGAAGAGGGTTCAAACACTGATCGCCTCAGTAGAATCAGCTGTTGCTAGCCATCCCACCTAGCGCATGAGACGTGCTATTGTGAGGCTACATGAACTGCCTGTGGCGATAGCATTTACAAAGGAATTTTTCTTCTTCTGTTTTTCACGTTTTTGCTTACCTTTTATCTTGGTTTATATTTCCAAACATTCAAAAACACTTCCATAAAACATTTGAAAAATGTTAAATGTGTATATAAAATGTTTCTAAAGTATAACAAAAATGTATACAAAAATATACAATGTTTATGAAAAAAGTTGATAATGTATTATTTTTTTAATCAAGGAATTGATAAAAAATGTTTCAAAAATATTGTATTTGAAATTTATTAAATGTGAATAGAGGAAATATTGACCATGTTTACAAAATATTAATATTTTATTTAAAAAATGTTAGTCAAGTATTTGAAAGATGAAACTCTTAAATGTGTCTAGACAAAATATTGACCATGTATTCAAAAAGGTAAATCTTGTATTATATTCAAAAAATGACAAACTATATTAAAAATGATAATCAAGCATTTAAAGAATATTGACCATATATATAATTGACAGTGTATTAAAAACCATTAATCTTGTATTATATTAAAAATGTTAAACTTGTATTTCAAAATGTTAATCAAGTATTTGAAAAATGTTAAATGTATATAGAAAAAAAGTGTTGACCATGTAATAAAAACTGTTAATCTTACATTTGGAAAATATTATTCAAGCATTTTAAAATGATAAAAATATGTATAGAAAAAACATTGATCATGTATGAAAAAGTATTAATCTTGTGTTTGAAAAATGTCAAAAACATGCATGGAAAAATGTTGACGATGTATTACAAAAATGTTAAACATGTATTTGGAAAATTTTAAACCTGTATTACAAAATTGTCTTGACATATACGAAAAATGTAGAATAGAACCAAAAGAAACAAAGAAAAACCCAAAAACTATTAGAATCGCAAAAGGAACGAATAAACCAAAGAATAAAGAATACCGAAGAAACAAGTGCAAAAAGATGGTAAAAAAACAGTGAAAACTGATAAAAAACAAAGAAAAACAACAAACCGTTGAAAACCAAGAGAGAAACAAAAAAACAAAGGAAAAAAGAGAATGAAAAATGAAGAAAGCAGAAGTTATATCAAAGGCAAATGAAGAAAGAAGGAAAAGAATAAAAAAATACATATCAAAGAATAACAAAACCAAAGGAAAACAAAGAGAGAAAAGAAAGAATAGGAAAACCCAATGATAACCGAGGAAAAACAAAGAAAACAGAATACATATCAAATAATGTAGAAAACCAAAGAAATACAGTCAAAAAGAAAACCAAAGAGAAACTTGAATAAACCCTAAATAGCAGCGAATATGCAGCGATGAAACCACAACGAGAGAGTAACTATGCTAATGTCATGGCCCGTTGGCGACCCACATGACGTGAGAGCTTGTTCCATCTCGCTGTAAGCGAAATGGCATTTCCTAAAAGGCGCTTTCAAATCGACTCGCTGAATTGTTTTCTGTTTTTGCTAAAAAAAACTTTTTTTATACTTCGTCAATTTTTTTCAGAATCGACAAATCTTTTCTAATTTAATGTACTTTTTTTCCATTTTATGAACATTTTTTGAAATTCGATGAACTTTTCTTTTAGCTCACTGGTTATTTTCCAATTCAATGCAATTGTTTCAAAAAAAATTCAAATCTGATGAACTTTTCTCAACTTGATAATTGTTTTTTAAAAAATTAACAAACTTCTTTCGAAAATTGGTGAATGTTTTCAAAATCGCTGAACTTTTTTTCGAATTTGATGAACTTTTTTTGGTCAATCCATGGACATTTGTGAATTGATGAAAAAATTCTATTTTTATGTATTTTTTCTTTTAAAAAACATATTTTTAAAAGACAACGATTGACCAGTCAACTGGCCAACCGTGATCAGCCAAAATGTGATCGAGCGACCAGAGTGAAACCCTATTTTTATAGGAACCAGGGTACCTGTCAAACGAGCAGTTGTACACATGGGACAACCCACGATTAGGGGGCGTGAGCGTCGGCCCTCCAAATGGCGTTTAAGGCACCACATAGGAGCTCACAAGCGAGATATAGGTCTCGCGACATAGGTCTACTGCCATCCCTTGCCAGCAAGGCGTTGCCGATACAAAAGTGAACCAAGAGAGCGCGAGAAGCCCGTTAGAGCCAATGCAAGATAAGTATCCACAAGCTGGCCCATCATTTTCTTCGAGTGAATGAAGAAGCGACTAAGCGTAGCAGAGAGCTCCTATTTGACGCTCATTAGCGTCAAATAGATAAGGCCTTGTGTAAATTCATGTGTAATGGGCGATGTGCGGCATGCTCTAGTGAGGAGTTTTCATTTGTTCGTTTGTTTTTTCTACGTTTTTCAGTCCGTTTTCTTTCAAAACGGATCATTTTATTTTCTTTTAGAATTTTAAATATGTAAGAACCAAGTAAAAATGAAAAAGAAGACTATTTAAAAATGCATAATTTAGTAAAGAAAATATTAAATATGTGTTTTGAAAAGTTCGTAGTATATTAAAAAATTATGATGTATTATGAAATTTTCATCACACATAAAAATTGATGAAAGAGTAGTAGACAATTTTAAAAAAATAGTTGATGTGTATTAAAAAATCAGTTATAGTACATAAAACTATATAATAAAGAAAAGAGTAAAAATTTAAAAAGTAGGAAAATCTAACCTAAATGAGAAAAATAAAAGAGAAAATAAAATTAATAAATAAATAACAAAAAACTAACACACAAAATAACAAAAGAAAATAACCTCACAACAACTAGTTAAGCACCGGAATCTCAGCAGTTGGCTAGGCCAACTTGCTCAACCTCTACTGGCATGGCCTTGAATAGTTAACGCGTGCGGGCGTCAACTAGAATTTGCCAGCCCTGTCGTGGAATTGTCACATGAGATGCCCTAGCGTAAGGACTTAGGTGTGGAGCCATCACAACGTAGTTAGCTTGAAGGAGTTAAACGGGACAAGGGCCACGAAGAGTTTATATTGATTCGGCCCCTCGCAGTGGAGGTAAAGGCCTAATCTAGTGTAGGGTGGTATTGATTGGGCTTCGATTACCAGGGAGCGAATACGTTTGACCTAATTCTCGATCTCTTCTTTCTTGCCCTAAACCGTCACCGGGTCGTCCCTTTATATACACAGGTTGATATCCGGCGGCTTACAGAGTCCCGACCGGCTCATACACAATGTGGCCGACTCGGTGACTAACTAACTTTGCCTTACAATATAAGTCACACCTGTGGAGGTTCATCCTCTTGGGCCTTAAGACGCCTCTGGGTCTTGGGCCGTCAATGGGCTTGACCCGTCATCTTCATGGATAAGTCGTCAGTGGTATAACCCGCCTGGGCGGTTCATACTTAGTAGTTATATCCCAACAAGTCCAGTGTCCACCACCGAAGGAGGACCGCCGTGCGGCAGCCGAAAACCCTATTTGAGGCTCTCTGCGTTAAAGTTTCGTCGATTCGCACGTCCATGGTCGATGAATCAAGCAATGAGCCAGCTCTTTTTTGCAGTACGCGTAGCTTTCTCGTTCCGGTTATTACTGCACCTGTATTTTTGTTTCTTTTTTATTTTAAGTTTTTGCTATTTCTTTTTATTTTTATTTTTCTATTACTTTCCTTTTTGTTGTATTTATTTTTTTCCTATAAATTAACAATTTTCAAATAAGACCAAAACTTCAAAATTTGTTCAAAAATAGAAAAAAAAATCTTCACTTTTCAAAAAGATATTTGGTTAATTGCGTCTTAAAAACAAGTTCACCTTTTTTGGAAAAATGTTCATACCTTAAAAATTTATTCTAAAATTGCAAAAAATATTTGGAATTTCAAATGTCTGTTGATGCTTTAAAAAATCATCTAGAATTTCATTTTTTTTCAGAAAAATGTTTGGAATTTCTGAAAATTTTAAAATATTGCAAAAGGTTGGAATTTTAAACAAAATCTCGTTTAAAATATTTCTTCATGTTTTCTTTTAAATTAGGAAATTCATTTATTGTCTTTTGCAATGTGTATTCGAATAATTCAAAAAAGTAAATGCTACATTACACGGTACAGTACTTGGTATAGCATACACTACAATATGTGGTCTAGTATATGCTACAGAATTACGCTATAGAGATCGTTTGATCCAGCGTGAATGGGTCGGCAGCCCAGCCGAGGAGCCCGTGTGTGGCGCGCTACTATGTGCTGCATAATGCAGTGTATAGAGATCAAGCTTTTCTTTTGTATAGAGTTCAAGCTGGCAATGGGGATTACCCAGACGCGTATGCTACCTCTTGAGCATGCGTTGGTTTTTCCCTTGAAGAGGAAAGGGTGATGCAGGAAAGTAGCGTAAGTATTTTCCTCGGTTTTTGAGAACCAAGGTATCAATCCAGTAGGAGGCTCCACGCAAGTCCCTCGTACCCACACAAACAAACAAGAACCTCGCAACCAACGCGATAAAGGGGTTGTCGATCCCTTCACGGCCACTTGTGAAAGTGAGATCTGATAGAGATAATATGATAAAATAAATATTTTTGGTATTTTTATGATATAGATTGAAAAGTAAAGAATGCAAAATAAAGTAGATCGAAAACTTATATGATGGAAAATATACCCGGGGGCCATAGGTTTCACTAGTGGCTTCTCTCAAGATAGCATAAGTATTATGGTGTGTGAACAAATTACTGTCGAGCAATTGATAGAAAAGTGCATAGTTATGAGAATATCTAGGCTTGATCATGTATATAGGCATCACGTCCGCAACAAGTAGACCGACTCCTGCCTGCATCTACTTCTATTACTCCACACATCGACCGCAATCTAGCATGCATCTAGAGTATTAAGTTCATAAGAACAGAGTAACGCATTAAGCAAGATGACATGATGTAGAGGGATAAACTCAAGCAATATGATATAAACCCCATCTTTTTATCCTCGATGGCAACAATACAATACGTGCCTTGCTACCCCTGCTGTCACTGGGAAAGGACACCGCAAGATTGAACCCAAAGCTAAGCACTTCTCCCATTGCAAGAAAGATCAATCTAGTAGGCCAAACCAAACTGATAATTCGAAGAGACTTGCAAAGATAACTAATCATACATAAAAGAATTCAGAGGAGATTCAAATATTTCTCATAGATAAATTTGATCATAAACCCACAATTCATCGGATCTCGACAAACACACCGCAAAAAGAGTTACATCGGATAGATCTCCAAGAAGATCGAGGAGAACATTGTATTGAGATTCAAAGAGAGAGAAGAAGCCATCTAGCTAATAGCTATGGACCCGAAGGTCTGTGGTAAACTACTCACAACTCATCAGTGAGGCCTTGGCGATGATGTAGAGGCCCTCCGTGATCGATCCCCCCTCCGGCGGAGCGCCAGAAAAGGCTCCAAGATGGGATCTCACGGGTACAGAAGGTTGCGGCGGTGGAAAAAGTGTTTCGTGGTTCTCCCGGATGTTTTCGGGGTACGTAGATATATATAGGCGAAGGAAGTCGGTTAGGGGAGCCACGAGGTGAAGGAAATATGCCCTAGAGGCAATAATAAAGTTATTATTTATTTCCTCATATCGTGATAAATGTTTATTATTCATGCTAGAATTGTATTAACCGGAAACATAATACATGTGTGAATACATAGACAAATATAGTGTCACTAGTATGCCTCTACTTGACTAGCTCGTTGATCAAAGATGGTTGTGTTTCCTAGCCATAGACATGAGTTGTCAATTGATTAACGGGATCACATCATTAGGAGAATAATGTGATTGACTTGACCCATTCCGTTAGCTTAGCACTTGATCATTTAGTATGTTGCTATTGCTTTCTTCATGACTTATACATGTTCGTATGACTATGAGATTATGCAACTCCCGTTTACCGGAGCAACACTTTGTGTGCTACCAAACGTCACAATGTAACTGGGTGATTATAAAGGATCTCTACAGGTGTGTCTGAAGGTACTTGTTGAGTTGGCATATTTCGAGATTTGGATTTGTCACTCCGATTGTCGGAGAGGTATCTCTGGGCCCTCTCGGTAATGCACATCACTATAAGCCTTGCAAGCAATGTGAATAATGAGTTAGTTGCGGCATGATGCATTACATAACTAGTAAAGAGACTTGTCGGTAATGAGATTGAACTAGGTATTGAGATACCGACGATCGAATCTCAGGCAAGTAACATACCGATGACAAAGGGAACAACGTGTGTAGTTATGCAGTTTGACCGATAAAGATCTCTATAGAATATGTGGGAACCAATATGAGCATCCAGGTTCCGCTATTGGTTATTGACCGGAGACGTGTCTCGGTCATGTCTACATAGTTCTCGAACCCGTAGGGTCCGCACGCTTAAAGTTCGGTGACGATCAATATTATGAGTTTTTGTGTTTTGATGTACCGAAGGTAGTTCGGAGTACCGGATATGATCACGGACATGACGAGAAGTCTCAAAATGGTCGAGACGTAAAGATTGATATATTGGATGACTATGTTCGGGCACCGAAAGTGTTTCAGGAGTTTTCGGACATTTACCGGAGTACCAGGGGGTTACCGGAACCCCCCCGGGGGGTTATTTGGCCTCATGGGCCCATGTGGAGGAAGAGGAGAGGCGGCCAGCTAAGGGGCGCGCGCCCCCCTAGCCCAAACCAAATTGGACTAGGGGGCCAGCCCCCCCTTTCCTTCTTCTTCTCCTCCCCTTCCTTCCCCTCTCCTACTTGGACTAGGAAAGAGGGGGGAATCCTACTTGGAGTAGGATTGCCCCCCTTGGGCGCGCCTCCTCCTCCTTGGCCGCCCCCTCCTCCTCTCCCTCCTTTATATACGGGGCCAGGGGGCACCTCTAGGCACAATAATTGATCATTGATCTCTTAGCCGTGTGTGGTGCCCCCCTCCACCATATTCCACCTTGATAATATCGTAGCGGTGCTTAGGGAAGCCCTGCGTCGGTAGCATCATCAACACCGTCATCATGCCGTCGTGCTGATGAAACTCTCCTGCAAAGCTCTACTGGATCAGAGTTCGTGGGACGTTATCGAGTTGAACGTGTGCTGAACTTGGTGGTGCCATACGTTTGGTACTTGGATCGGTCGGATCGTGAAGACGTATGACTACATCAACCGCGTTGTGCTAATGCTCCGCTTACGGTCTACGATGGTACGTGGACACATTCTCCGCTCTCGTTGCTATGCATCACCATGATCTTGCGTGTGCGTAGGATTTTTTTTTGAAATTACTACGTTCCCCAACACGAGGGGCCCACGAGGCAGGGGTGCCCCCCTAGGGCGCGCCAGCCACCCTCATGGCCTCCTCGGCTGCTTCTTGACACCGACTCCAAGTCTCCTGGATTGCGTTTGTTCCAAAAAGATTGCTCCCGAAGGTTTCATTCCATTTGGACTCCGTTTGATATTCTTTTCCTTCGAAGTACTGAAATAGGCAAAAAACATCAATTTGGGTTGGGCCTCCGGTTAGTGGTTAGTCCCAAAAATGATATAAAAGTGTATAGTAAAGCCCATAAACATCCAAAACGGGTGATATAATAGCATGTAACAATAAAAAATTATAGACACGTTGGAGACGTATCAAGCATCCCCAAGCTTAATTCCTGCTCGTCCTCGAGTAGGTAAATGATAAAAACAAATTTTTTGATGTGGAATGCTACCTAGCATATTTCTCAATGTAATTTTGTTTATTGTGGCATGAATGTTCAGATCCAAATGATTCAAAATAATAGTTCATATTGACATAAGAATAGTAATACTTCAATCATACTAACAAGTAATCATGTCTTATCAAAATAACATAGCCAAAGAAAACTTATCCCTACAAAATCATATAGTTAGGCTATGCTTCATTTTCATCACACAAAATATTCCCATCATACACAACCCCGGTTTCAGCCAAGCAATTGGTTCATACTTTTTAATGCGCTTCAGCTTTTTTAACTCTCACGCAATACATGAGCGTAAGCCATGGATATAGCACTATGGGTGGAATAGAATATAATGATGGAGGTTGTGTGGAGAAGACAAAAAAGGAGAAAGTCTCACATTGACGAGGCTAATCAACGAGCTATGGAGATTCCCAACAATTGATGTCAGCATGAGGAGTAGGGATTGCCATGCAACGGATGCACTAGAGCTATAAATGTATGAAAGCTCACGAAAAGAAACTAAGTGAGCGTGCATCCAACTCGCTTGCTCATGAAGACCTAGGGCATTTTGAGGAAGCCCATCATTGGAATATACAAGCTAAGTTCTATAATGAAAAATTCCCACTAGTATATGAAAGTGACAACATAAGAGACTCTCTATCATGAAGATCATGGTGCTACTTTGAAGCACAAGTGTGGAAAAAGGATAGTAACATTGTCCCTTCTCTATTTTTCTCTCATTTTTATTTATTTTGGTGGGCTTCTTTGGCCTCTTTTTTTATTTGGGCTTCTTTGGCCTCTTTTATTTTTCATAAAGTCCGAAGTCTCATACCGACTTGTGGGGGAATCATAGTCTCCATCATCCTTTCCTTACTTGGGACAATTCTATAATAATGAATATCATCACACTTTTATTGATTTACAACTCAATACTTAAAAAAATATGACTCTATGTGAATGCCTCCAGCGGTATACCGGGATATGCAATGAATCAAGAGTGACATGTATGAAATAATTATGAAGGTGTATGATGTCAACTACATGATCATGCAAAAGCAATATGACAATGATGGAGCGTGTCATAATAAATGGAACGGTGAAAAGTTGCATGACAATATATCTCGGAATGGCTATGAAAATTCCATAATAGGTAGGTATGGTGGCTGTTTTGAGGAAGATATAAGGAGGTTTATGTGTGATAGAGCGTATTGTATCATGGGGTTTGGATGCACCGGTGAAGTTTGCACCAACTCTCAAGGTGAGAAAGGGCAATGCACGGTACCGTAGAGGCTAGCAATGATGGAAGGCTAAGAGTGCGTATAATCCATGGACTCACATTAGTCATGAAGAACTCATATACTTATTGCAAAAGTTTATTAGCCTTCGAAGCAAAGTACTACTATTCATGCTCCAAGGGGAAGGGTTGGTAGGAATTAACCATCGCACGATCCCGACCTCCACACATAAGGAAGGCAATCAAAAGAGCACCCCATGCAACAAATTTGTTACACAAATTTTACCATACGTGCATGCTATGGGACTTGCCAACTTTAACACAAGTATTTTTCAATTTCTTAATTACCCAACTAGTATGACTCTAACATTACCACCTTTATATCTCAAAACAATTATCAAGCATCAAATTGATCATAGTGTTTAATGCGCTCTATATGATAGTTTTTATTATACCCAACTTGGATGCTCATCATATTAGGACAAATTTTATAACCAAAGAAAATACCATGTTGTTCTAAAAGACTCTCAAAATACTATAAGTGAAGCATGAGAGATCAATAATTTCTACAAAATAAAACCACTACCGTGCTCTAAAAGATATAAGTGAAGCACATAGAGCAAAGCTGTCTAGCTCAAAACAAATAAGTGAAGCACATAGAGTATTCTAATAAATTCCGAATCATGTGTGTCTCTCCCAAAAGGTGTGTATAGCAAGGATGATTGTGGTAAACTAAAAAGCAAAGACTCATATCATACAATACGCTCCAAGCAAAACACATACCATGTGGTGAATAAAAATATAGCCCCAAGTAAAGTTACCGATAGACGAAGACGAAAGAGGGGATGCCTTCCGGGGCATCCCCAAGCTTAGGATTTTGGTTGTCCTTGAATATCTTGGGGTTCCATGGACATACCCAAGCTTAGGCTCTTGCCACTCCTTATTCCATAATCCATCAAATCTTTACCCAAAACTTGAAAACTTCACAACACAAAACTCAACAGGAAATTTCATGAGCTCCGTTAGTGCAAGAAAGAAAAACCACCACTTAAGGTACTGTAATGAAATCATTATTTATTTATATTTTTATTAAACCTACTGTATTCCAACTTCTCATGGTTCATACCCCCCGATACTAGCCATAGATTCATCAAAATAAGCAAACAACACACGAAAAACAGAATCTATCAAAAACAGAACAGTCTGTAGCAATCTGTAACTTTCAAATACTTTTGGATCTCTAAAAATCCTACAAAAATAAGCAGTCCTAGGAAATTTGTCTATTGATCTACTGCAAAAAGAATCAACTCAAAAGCACATATCTGTGATTTATTAGAATTTTTTCGTGAGCGCAAAAGTTTCTGTTTTTCAGCAAGATCAAGTTAACTTTCACCCAAGATGATCCTATAGGTTATACTTGGCACAAACACTAATTAAAACATAAAAACATATATAAACAGGGCTAGATGAATTATTTATTTAATAGCAGCAAGTAAAAATTTTGGGTTGTCTCCCAACAAGCGCTTTTCTTTAAAGCCTTTTTAGCTAGGCATTGAGATTTCAATGATGCTCACATGAAAGACAAGAATTGAAGCACAAACAGAGCATCATAAAACATGTGACAAACACACTTAAGTCTAACATAATTCCTAAGAATATGTATTTTATAAGCAAACAAATTATCAAGGCAAACAGAAACTAACATATGCAAGGAAGAAGAAAGAGACGATAGCAAACTCAACATGACAAGAGGTAATTTAGTAACATGAAAATTTCTATAACCATATTTTCCTATCTCATAATAATTACATGTAGGATCATAAGCAAATCCAACCATATAGCTATCACAAAACATATTCTCAACACGATCCACATGCATGCAAAGTTGAGACTCTTCCAAGATAGTGGGATTAACATTAACTAAAGTCATGACCTCTCCAAACCCACTTTTATCAAAAATATCATAAGATTGAACATACTCCAAATATGTGGTATCTAAAGTTGACACCCTTCCAAACCCACTTTCAGTATTATTGCAAACACTATTATCAATCTCATATTCATCATGGGGCTTAAATAAATTTTCAAGATCACAAGAAGAATCACCCCAATCATGATCATTGCAACAAGTAGTAGACATAGCAAAACTAGCATCCCCAAGCTTAGGGTTTTGCATATTATTAGCAAAATTGACATCAAGAGAATTTATAGTAAAATCATTGCAATCATGCTTTTTATTCAAGGAGCCATCGTGAATATCTTCATAAATTTCTTCATCACAATTTTCAGATTCACGAATTTCAAGCAAAACTTCATAAAGATAATCTAGTGCACAAAACTCACTAGCAATTGGTTCATCATAATTGGGTCTCTTAAAAAGATTAGCAAGTGGATGAGGATCCATAGATCTTAGGTTCTTTGTTTAGCAATAAATAAACAACTATTCCAACCAAATGATCAAATGAGCCAAGTAAGACATCAAAGCAAACGAAAAAAGACGAACAGAAGAAGGGTGAATAAAATGGCAAGAGTGAAGTGGGGGAGATGAAAATGAGAGGCAGATGGCAAATAATGTAATACGAGGGATAAGAGTTTGTGATGGGTACTTGGTATGTCTTGACTTGAGCGTAGACTTCCCGGCAACAGCGCCAGAAATCCTTCTTGCTACCTCTTGAGCATGCGTTGGTTTTCCCTTGAAGAGGAAAGGGTGATGCAGCAAAGTAGCGTAAGTATTTCCCTCAGTTTTTGAGAACCAAGGTATTAATCCAGTAGGAGGCTCCATGCAAGTCCCTCGTACCTACACAAACAAACAAGAACCTCGCAACCAACGCGATAAAGGGGTTGTCAATCCCTTCACGTCCACTTGCGAAAGTGAGATCTGATAGAGATAATATGATAATATAAATATTTTTGGTATTTTTATGATATAGATTGAAAAGTAAAGAATGTAAAATAAAGTAGATCGGAAACTTATATGATGGAAAATAGACCCGGGGGCCATAGGTTTTAGTAGTGGCTTCTCTCAAGATAGCATAAGTATTACGGTGGGTGAACAAATTATTGTCGAGCAATTGACAGAAAAGTGCATAGTTATGAGAATATCTAGGCATGATCATGTATATAGGTATCACGTCCACGACAAGTAGACCGACTCCTGCCTACATCTACTACTATTACTCCACACATCGACCGCTATCCAGCATGCATCTAGATTATTAAGTTCATAAGAACAGAGTAACACATTAAGCAAGATGACATGATGTAGAGGGATAAACTCAAGCAATATGATATAAACCCCATCTTTTTATCCTCGATGGCAACAATACAATACGTGCCTTGTTGCCCCTGCTGTCACTGGGAAAGGACACCGCAAGATTGAACCCAAAGCTAAGCACTTCTCCCATTGCAAGAAAGATCAATCTAGTACACCAAACCAAACTGATAATTCCAAGAGACTTCCAAAGATAACCACATACATAAAAGAATTCAGAGGAGATTCAAATATTTATCATAGATAAACTTGATCATAAACCCACAATTCATTGGGTCTCGACAAACACACCGCAAAAAGAGTTACATCAAATAGATCTCCAAGAAGATCGAGGAGAACTTTGTATTGAGATTCAAAGAGAGAGAGAGAAGAAGCTATCTAGCTAATAACTATGGACCCGAAGGTCTGTGGTAAACTACTCACACCTCATCGGAGAGGCCTTGGCGATGATGTAGAGGCCCTCCGTGATTGATTCCCCCTCCGACGGGGCGCCGAAAAAGGCTCCAAGATGGGATCTCACGGGTACAGAAGGTTGCGTCGGTGGAAAAAGTGTTTCGTGGTTCTCCCGGATGTTTTCTGGGTACGTAGATATATATAGGCGAAGGAAGTCAGTGAGGGGAGCCACGAGGGGCCCACGAGGCAGGGGCGCCCCCCGTAGGGCGCGCCGACCACCCTCGTGGCCTCCTCGGCTGCTTCTTGATGTCCACTCCAAGTCTCCTGGATTACATTTGTTCCAAAAAGATCACTTCCGAAGGTTTCATTCTGTTTGGACTCCGTTTGATATTCCTTTCCTTCGAAGTACTGAAATAGGCAAAAAAACAGCAATTTGGGCTGGGCCTCCGGTTAGTAGGTTAGTCCCAAATGATATAAACGTGTATAGTAAGGCCCATAAACATCCAAAATGGGTAATATAATAGCATGGAACAATAAAAAACTATAGATACGTTGGAGATGTATCAGCATATTAGACTCACATCCCCGTCCCTTGAGGGCTCGTTTGGTTGTTGGGGATGGACACCCCCGGGCAGTAAACCCATACAGGGGATTTCCCCTACGCACAAGGGATCCCCTCCCACCATGGAAAAGTAATCGTTGCCATTTGGAGAACAAAAGGAAGGGAACGGAAGGGAACATGCATAAGATGGACGGATTGCTATGGCAGGAGAGAAGCAGCTCTTGGGGCATCACCGTCGGGCCGTCATCGTCGCTGGACGGGACAACAGGTCGAGCGGAGAAGATCTGCGAGCAGCAGAAGAACGACCATCGTCCGGGGGGAGGCCAGAGAGGGAAAGGAGGGAGATGGAAGACCAGCAGAGAGAGATCAATTGCCGGAGATCGATAGGCCAGGGCGTCGCACGAGACAGAAGGAGCGAGGCGAGGATTTCTTCCCCGACCTCTCGACTAGGGAACGGTTCTCCCAGGAAAAGGCCGTGGAAAGGCTGAGGTCCATTCCCCCAGTCAACCACCAAATGGCCACGTGGGCTCACCCAGGAGCAATTTGGCCCGCGGTTTCTTCGCCCGGGAAAAGGCCGGGATCCTCCCGGGATACCCTGCAACCAAACGAGCCCTCACAAGTTCTCCATGCCCCCCCTCCACGCGCTCGCGGGGATTTATCCCCATCTCTATCATGTTTTCATCCCCTTGCTCCTTTACCCTTGTACGCACAAATCCAGCTGGGATACCATTCCTACAATCACTAGATACATTCATAACTCCCACAAGAAAAGAAGAGCCAGTTGACAACATTTCAACAGGAAAAACTATCAAGAAAATAAACAATATAAAGCCTTTTGTGGCGTATGTTGTGGCCAAATTAGTGTTTTCTTTTGGACTTTTTGGCCAAATGCCAGGACGGGTAAAAAGTGTTGACACACGAATATGTCACGTGTACCCTTGACGCCGGGGGTGATGCACCGCAGCTCACGTCGAAGGAGACCCGACTGACAACGCGATACGTAAGACAGTCGGCGGGCGCTTTTGAAGACCCGAAACCCCACATGCCTAGGAGGGACCCTGTTAGGGAGTGCGGTGGCTATGGGCTGCTCCAGGTCGACCTAATCGCCCTAGAGCCTCGTGGATCGCTACCCTCCAATACGAAGAACGAACAAAGAACGAGAAAGAAAGATACAAGGATAGGGGATAAAGATAGATGAACACAAAAGTGTAATAGATTGATTGGTTTGATTGGTGTTATTCAATCGGCCATCACCCCAACATATACAAGAGGCGGTTGGACTTCTCGTACAAGTAAAGGATTCATCTAGGTTTTCCTTACAAAAAATTACATCAATTCACACCCTAGAGTCCTAGTTCTATTCCAACTCGGATTCAGTCTGAATCTGGCCCAACTTATGTCTTCCTCCTTACGCGGGCCGTCAAGCTTGCATATGATCTCCTATCAAGATGGCCCAAATATCAAACTTGTGCGCCTCGACGAGACGAACAACTCTCATGTTGATCACATTTTCAAATAAAGCTAGCTTGAATACTTCTCGAGGTCATCTTTACCTTCTAGTCGGACTCAGTCTTGCAGCGGACTGGATCATCTGAGTCTCGTAGTGAATTTGCAAGCTGAGGGAGTCCTAGATAAGGGGGTATCCGGAAAGCCGGACTATATACTTTGGCCGGACTGTTGGACTATGAAGATACAAGATAGAAGACTTCGTCCCGTACCCGGATGGGACTCTCCTTGGCGTGGAAGGCAAGCTTGGCGATTCGGATGTAGATCTCCTTCTCTGTAAACCGACCCTGTGTAACCCTAGCCCCCCTCCGGTGTCTATGTAAACCGGAGGGTTTAGTCTGTAGGACAACAACAATCATATCATAGGCTAGCTTCTGGGGTTTAGCCTCTCTGATCTCATGGTAGATCAACTCTTGTAATACTCATATCATCAAGATCAATCAAGCAGGAAGTAGGGTATTACCTCCATCGAGAGGGCCCGAACCTGGGTAAACATCGTGTCCCCCGCCTCCTGTTACCATTAGTCTTAGATGCACAGTTCGGGACCCCCTACCTGAGATCCGCCGGTTTTGACACCGACATTGATGCTTTCATTCAGAGTTCCTTTGTGTCGTCGCTATAAGGCTTGATGGTTCATCTTGTTGTTAAAGACAACATCACCGCCAGGGGAGCCCTGGCTCTAGGCCAAACTTTCCGGCTGGGCGGCTTCGTTATGGCTGCCCGATCGGCTGTCGCATCGACAATGACTTCTCAGGTCGTTAAGAATAGCCTCCATGTTGATTCGGAACTTGCCGAACAGATGGACCCAATGGAGCTCTTCTCCCTCAATGAGCTCTTGGATCACATCGCCGCCCTGGGCGTCGCTACGGACTATGGCCGGATCGGGCTTAAACCCGACCAAAGGGAGATTCACTCTCCACTGGTCACCCATGAGATAGCGGTAGTGGAAGACCATCATCCTAATTCTCCCTCTACTTTGAGGACGAACTATGTCCGAATTTCCGAGCTCTCTGAGCCGGACACCCGCTCGCGGGAGGACATGACCCAGACCCCGGACTTAGAATCGGGTGGCATGCCGAAGAGATCGGGCAGCGCCCCAGGACCCGAGCCATTAAGCTCGGAAGCCTCTTTGCCCCTGGGTCCCAGATCGGGCCGGGATTCGGATTCCAAACCACCCACCTACCCAGATTTATCCAATTTTTCACATATCAGACAAGAGCCCCAAGAAACAGTACATCATTACTGGGCCGAATTCCTCCTTGTGATGAACAGAGTCAAGGACTGTCGTGAGGCAGATGCAATCTTCCTCTTTTGCAAAAATTGCACGAACAAAGGGATTCTCAACGCTATAAGTCGCCGCGACATAGTCCACTTCGCTGACTTAGCGGCCATAGTGCAAAAATGCTGCGCAATGGAAAGCGCCTGGAAAACCCAAACAAACTTCTGGGACAATCTGGCTCTAACCAATTCGTCTGTCCGAGCTAAAAGGGTAAGCTCTCGTACGTCACCCGATTCAAGTACTAAAAAGCCAAAGCCCGCCGCAAGGCATGGAACCATATTGGAAGAATGGCTAAACGGACTGTGCAAGATTCACAACACACCGGATACTACGCCAATGCATAGCCTTAGAGCATGTTGGATACTCTGGTAGGTAGCAAAGAGCGGCGAGGATCTCCTCATAAAACATAAAGCAGAGCAACATCCCGCCGGAGACAACAATACGGTCTTTACAGTCTTCAAGAATTTCGCCTCAAATAACAGGCGCAAGCGAGCTCAGCGCAGCTTCGCAGAAGTTTGCCACGTGGCAAGAATAAATCCATGGAACGACACGGCTATAACTTACAATGCCAGTGACGAACCTCAATTCCGAACAGTCCGAGCACCAGCCGCTTTGGTCCTTAGCCCAATCATGGATGGCTTTAGGCTCACTAAAGTGCTCATGAACACCGGAAGCGGGCTAAACCTCATTTACGCGAAACCCTTATCAAGATGGAAATTGACAGGAGCCGCATTAAGCAAAGCAGCACAACCTTCAGAGGAATTATCCCTAGTCTGGAGGCGCGATGCGCGGGAAAAATCACACTGGATGTGGTATTCGGCATGCCGGAGAATTACAGGTCCGAAGAAATTACATTCCAAGTGGCACCATTCAGCAGCGGATACCACGCCCTCTTGGGGCAGGACGCATTCACAAGCTTCCAAGCTATACCCCATTACGGGTACATGAAGCTCAAAATGCCTGGGCCCAATGGAATTATCACTCTAGCTAGTGATCCATACGTCGCGCTCCGCACCGAAAACAAAACCGCCGCCCTCTCCCTGGAGGCATTATCAAAAGCCCTCGTGGCCGAAGAGCTAACAATGCTGCGAGCAACAGTGGACAGAAACAACATGATACTCGACAAGCAACCTAAATCCACCTCCTTCAAACCAGCAGACGAGATAGTCAAATTCCAGGTCCACCCAACGGACCCTACAAAGACAACTTCAATTGGGACACAGTTGAATCCCGCGATAGACGCCGCACTGCGAGATTTCCTGCATGAAAACTGGGATATCTCCGCCTGGCACCCTTCGGACATGTCGGGCATTCCACGCAGGCTGGCTGAACACAGCCTCAACATACTGAAAGGATACAAGCCAGTCAAGCAGACTCTTAGGCGCTTCTTAGAGCCTAAGCGGAAAGCCATGGGAGAAGAGCTAGCCAAACTACTCGAGGCCAGATTCATCAGAGACATCAAACATCCGGATTGGCTAGCAAACTTGGTAATGGTACCCAAAAAGGACAAATCTTGGCGCTTGTGTGTCGATTTCAAGGACCTCAATAAAGCTTTCCCTAAGGATCCCTTCCCCCTCCCCCGCATTGATCAAATAATCGATGCCACCGCAGGACACAACTCATTGTGTTTCCTCGACGCATACCCCAGATACCATCAAATAAAGATGGCAGAGTCCGACCAGGCTGCAACGGCCTTTATCACTCCGTACGACCCCTTCTGTTTCAACACCATGCCCTTCGGGCTCAAAAACGCCGGCGCAACCTATCAACGCATGATTCAGACATGCCTGGAAAAACAAATCGGCAAGACAGTAGAGGCCTACGTAGACGATGTGGTCATCAAAACAAGACACATCGAAACTTTAATAGATGATTTGAGGCTTACGTTCAATAATCTCCGAACATACGACATCAAGCTCAACCCGGAGAAGTGTGTCTTTGGAGTACCCTCCGACAAATTGCTCGGCTTCATTGTTTCCAATAGAGGAATTGAAGCAAATACGACAAACATTTGAGCTCTGTCACAGTTGGCTATACCAACAGACCTCAAGCAGATCCAGAAACTAACTGGATGCGTGGCTTCCTTAAGCCGCTTTATCTCCCGCTTAGGAGAAAAGACACTACCTCTCTATCGCCTTCTTCGATGCACCGAACACTTCGAGTGGATGGATGCGGCCATGGCCGGACTGGAAGATATAAAGGCACTATTGGCCGCAAACCCAGTCCTCACCGCGCCAAACATTGTCGAACCCATGCTATTATACATAGTCGCAACAAACCAAGTTGTGAGCGCAGTGCTCATCATCGAATGAGAGGCAGACGGACACAAGTTCCCGCTCCAAAAGCCGGTATATTACGTTTCCACTGTCCTCACTCCATGCAAATCTCGGTACCCACACTATCAAAAGATAGCATATGCGGTCTTCATGGAATCCCAGAAACTATGACACTACTTTCAAGA
Source organism: Triticum aestivum (assembly GCF_018294505.1). Taxonomy (NCBI): domain Eukaryota; kingdom Viridiplantae; phylum Streptophyta; class Magnoliopsida; order Poales; family Poaceae; genus Triticum; species Triticum aestivum. Next base: position 489,357,450 of record NC_057813.1, read on the forward strand.
GTGTTCGATCACGGTGGCCTCCGAAGTACCACTCAATGACATAATAAACAACCGTGACGCAACAGGCCGAATTGCTAAATGGGCTATTGAGCTCCTTCCATTCGACATAACATACAAACCACCATGGGCCATTAAGTCGCAAGTACTGGATGACTTCGTCACCGAATGGACAGAAGCCGAACTCCCTAAAGAGTATGTCGCGTACTCAATTTGGATCATGCATTTTGACGGCTCTAAAATGCTGGCCGAATTGGGAGCAGGTGTCGTCCTGACATCCCCCACCGGAGACACGGTGCAGTACGTCCTCCAAATATTATACACAGACTCCAACAATGCAGCCGAATACGAGGCTTTATTGCATGGTCTTCAGATGGCAGTATCCATGGGCATTCAACGCCTCGAAGTGCGCGGGGACTCGAACCTCGCAATATCTCAGGTGAATGGAGACTTTGACACCAAGGACCCGAAAATGGCGGCCTATCGCAATGCTGTCCTCAAAATGTCAGCTCGGTTCGAGGGGCTCAAATTCCACCATGTGGTCAGAGAAAATAACCAAGCGACTGATATCCTTGCCCGCATCAGCACTAGACGCGACCCTGTCCCACCTAATATCTTCTTAGAAAGACTGTTCAAGCCGTCCGTGGCATGGGAAGGGGAGTCCAGCACTATTAGTCCAGCTCCGAACACAACCGCAGATTCTGAACCTTCTGACGTAATCGGGGGCTCTGCCACCGAAATAACATCTTCGGCGCACGAGATAATGGCTGTCACCGCCCCGTGGACCGAGCCCTTCTTGGCCTACCTTAATAGGCAATAGCTACCCGAGGACCAAAATGAGGCACGTTGTATTGTGCGACGCTCTAAAGCCTACAAAGTCCATGAAGGAGAGCTCTACAAGAAGAGCGCCACCGGAGTGCTCCAACGATGCATCTCCGAAGAGGAAGGGCGACAGCTCTTAGCCGAAATCCATTCAGGACTGGGCAGGCACCACGCGGCAGCCCGAGCTCTTGTAAGCAAGGCCTTTCGAACATGATTCTACTGGCCGACAGCCCGGGCGGACGCATAGGACCTTGTCCAACATTGCGTTGGTTGCCAACTATTTGCTAATCAGAGCCATATGCCCCCTACCGCTCTCCAAACGATCCCCATAACTTGGCCCTTCGCAGTCTGGGGACTGGATATGGTGGGACCCCTTAAAGGGGGAAGCCACAAGAAAAAATACTTATTGGTCATGGTGGACAAGTTCACCAAATGGATAGAAGCTAAACCAGTCAAAACGGCTGAATCTGGACCAGTGATAGACTTCATATAAGAAGTTGTACACCATTACGGTGTTCCCCACAGTATCATCACTAACAATGGCTCAAATTTTACAGCCGAGGAGGTGAAAACCTGGTGCAGCAAAATGGGCATTAAGCTCGACTACGCCTCTGTCTATCACCCCCAAACAAACGGTCAAGTCGAACGTGCAAATGGTCTTATCATGAGCGGCATTAAACCCAGACTAGTGTGTTCCTTGAAGGAATCAGACACGCATTGGGTCGAGGAACTCGACTCCGTACTCTGGGGGCTGCGGACCACACCGAATCACACCACCGGATACACACCATTTTTATGGTGTACGGCGCAGAACCAGTGCTGCCCTGCGATATCATCCATGACTCACCTCACGTGCGCATGTGTGAAGAGAAGGAAGCCGAGCTAGACCGGCAGGACAACTTAGATGCTTTGGAGGAGGAGCGTGATGTCGCTAAAGCCCGTTCCGCATTCTATCAGCAACTGGCTCGAAGGTATCAAAGGAGAGAAGTACGGGCCAAAACTTATAATATTGGCAAACTCGTTCTACACCTCCTCGAGAAGAAGGACAAGCTCAAACCCAAGTGGGAGGGTCCCTTCATCATTGATAAAGTACTTATAGGAGGAGCGTACCGTCTGTGTAGTGCATCTGATAACAGACTCGAGCCGAACCCATGGAACGCGGCCAGACTCCAGAGATTCTACGCCTAGCGCCGAACCCAATGTTTGTCTCCTTAACTCCGCCTCTCCAATTATGTCCTCTTTCCTCCTTTCTCGCCCCTTTTTCCTTTTAATATACAGCCTTAAAACTGTACGGATGCCCTGAGCACTCCGGCCGCATTATGCGTGCACACTATACCTGGGGGCTTCCTATTCGGAAGCTAACTATAACTACTTTAATGGCTTCTTGCCAGCCACATATGCATTTTTCTTTCCATATGTGCCTTTTCTTCACCATTATATGCATCTATATGACTTAAGTTTTGGCCATGCTGGGTTGCCTGGCTCTTGTATTTATGCCCTACGTTGTCAGGACCGGTTTTCCAATAAAATATTTATTGAAAAATCGACCATTTCATCAGACTAGTATAGGAAAATCTTCCTTACTAGTAGACAAATCCTTGATACAGAAATCCAGCAGCACTAAATATTATACAAGGTTGAGCTGAGGCTGCTCAACAATTTATTACAAGCACGCCGATATTATACATAAAGGCGGATATGACACAAGGAGTATGGTGGCATAACTACTGACTTGTAGTAAAAGTGGGGGTGCATATGTCACAGTGATGTGGGTGACATGACTCCTAAATCTTACAGCTCATCGAGCGCCAAAGTGAGGCTCAATGATTTTATTTGGGTAGCGAAAGCGTATATGATACAAGTGACCAATTCTAGGATCGCACGGGATTGACTGAGACTCCTCTAGGCGTTGGACTCGCTATCGTACTCTTCATCCATAAGATCGCCTTCATCAATATCTGGGCAAATCAACAAGCCAGGTGAGTACTTTGAATGTACTCGCAAGACAGTTTGGACATAAGATATAACAAATGCAAACATGATGCACATGAGCAGATTAGTAATGCACACTCAAAAAAATAAGTTTTTCACGGCATGTAACATAAAAAGGAAGTCAGGCGGTAGTCCTCCCGAAATCCCAATAAAATAACTGAAGACCGATCGGGTGTCTGAAGCGACGCCTTGAAAGGTAAAAATAAATTAACATGCCACAGTCGGGCGTCAGGGCGACACCACATAAAGGGCTTATATTGAAATGTAAATGAAAGTGCATACCACAGTCGGACGTCTAAGCGACATCTTGAAAAGGGCTTATAATGAAAGTAAATAACATGGATGCCACAGTGGGACGTCTGAGCGACGTCTCATAAAGGGCTTATATCAAAAGTAAATAACGAGAATGCCACAGTCGGACGTCTGAGCGACATCACATAAAGGGATTATATCAAAAGTAAACAACGAGAATGCCACAGTCAGACGTCTGAGCGACATCACATAAAAGGGTTATATCAAAAGCAACCAACGAGAATGCCACAGTCGGACGTCTGAGCGACATCTCATAAAGGGCTTATATTTCACCATTCGAATTAAATCATCCCAAGGAAATACTCAGTACGTAATAATAAACAGGTTAGTCCATCCACAGGAATAACATTCAGCCGGGTTTACCACTCATGTATCTTCACCGGAGATTGTCACTGAAACTGACACTGAGACTGACGATGAGACGGACGTTGAGACTAACACTGACACTGATATGCTGATCACAGTCCTTGACCATGGACACGGTTACTCGAATGGTTTTGACTCTGCAGAGTTTGTACTCTTTACCCACAGTCAACGGATTTCCGTAGTCACAAAGGACTAGTTCCGTTTACAGTATTTTAGAAGAAACTCATCTAACCAGTACACACCCATTCCACATTCCGCTGCCAGGAATCACCCTAGGCAACGTTCAAGAAAAACTTTAAGACGGGGAGGCCACAACCTCGAGTAGCATGGGATCAAATTTATATCGCGCGCTCTAAGGGGTGCCCCCCTCTCGGTCCCAACCGGAAACACCCATGCCCCCTGACCGGATGACGGGCTTTAATCCAGGGCCATGGAACCCTCATCACGTCCCCTCTATTTGGTGTGTACAAGGAAAGAGGTTTGCAACTGACTAGACCGCATTCTTTGCAGAAGACATGTTGTAGCACGAAAAAGGGGACGAACGGGAACATGACTTGATCCACGTTAATACTAGATTTAAACGGTTGACATAAGCATGGCATGCTTCAACAATACCAGCTTACAACCTATCATGCCACCACATGATCAGGTTATCTCACCATCATATGAACACATCAAATTTCGAAGCTCACTTGTAGCTTACCTTGCATGCAATATAACATTCACTAATGCTATATAAACATGCCATGAGAACACTACTCAAGCAAACATGCAAAACACTCATCATATCAAAGGTTCAAACATGCTTGCCTGGTTCAGAGTAGTCAGAGTCTAGCTCGGTGAAGTTTGCGGCTCCGTCACCTCCTTCGGTATCTACGTTATAAAAAAATCGGATACTAACGTAAATACCGTGCGTGCATAAAAGTTGTTCCAAATAATTTTCAAATAAATATGATAAAAAACTAGATAGAAAAATAAAGATGACAGAAAAAGAATCAACTCAAAATCATCTTTTGTTTAAAAGTTAAAAGGGTTTTAGTCCAGGGACTAATCTGTAATGAAACAGAAACTTTCCAGGGGCTAGTTTAGAAAAAGACAGAAAACGTTTCAGTTTGAAAGCGTATTTTGCCCGAAGGCGTTTTCAGAAAACGTTTCAAAAAAGAGAGAAAGCTGACGAGGGGGTCCCACCCGTCAGGTTTAAAAACCAAAACAGAGTCCCGCCGGCGCCCGAGGCTTGCGGTGGTCGCCGGCGTCGATCCACGGCGAGGCAGGGGGAGTGGAGGGTGCCTACGGACTCCTGGAGCTCTCCCGCGTCTGTGGGTGGTGGAGTTGGTCATTGGCGAGCACCACGCCGATGGCGGCAGTTACTCCAGTGGACGGTGGTTCGGGCGGTGATGGATCTCACCGAGGAGAGCTGCAACCGTCAAATTGGGACTCGGGTTAGACAAGTGGGTGCACTAGGAGCCTCCTGATGCCGTTTGGGAGGTGGGGTTGCTCTCACCAGAGAGGATCTTGCCGGAGCCCGAGGCGGATCGGGGAGGCTGGAGTCAAGGAAGAAGGCCTCCTCGAGGTCCTCCTAGTGGCTGGGTGCAGCTCTGGCGAGGTGGAGGGGCAGTGCTGGGTCGAGAACGAGCTCGAGGCCTCCTTTTATAGCCGGTCGAGGCGGTTGCCGAGAACGGGGTATCTCCGGCAAGTGATTACGGCGAGGCAGAGGCTGGACGGGGGTTTTAGGTGACTGGGCAGCTTCGTGTTGGTCCACTGGCACCATTCAACGTCTAAACTTGGTCGGATTTTCCCTGATCCCGTGGTTTCGATGGAACGGAGCTCATGGGCACGTCGGCAGCAGAGAGCACGCCATGTGCTTTCCAGGCCACGACAACGGTCTTGCAGCGCGCGCAGAGAAGGGGATGGCCACGCGGAGGCTCCTGGTGGTGTGGGCGTTTCTGGACGGCGCGTTTGGCAGGGCTAGCCCTGTTGACCGCCACGGGCGGTTCTGCCACCGCGGAAGACGCTGGACCTGACGCACCACGTCGCCACCGATGCTCGCGACCGGCCAAACAACCGTGTGGCGCACTTGATAAGAAGAAGGAGTAGTGGGCAACGAGCCAACGAGGGCACTGGCGAGATTGACGCTGCCGACTGACGGAAACGACACTGTCTCTGACTGAACTTTTCTGAATTTTGAACAGAAATAGTGCACACTAGCTGTTCGACGAAATGATTTTGGCATGTGGAAACTTTTCTTTGAGCTGATCCTTGGTGAGGTGGTCTCTTGATGCATCTAGAGGCTGCTTGAATTATCTCAGATTTTTAGGCAAAGAAAACAAATGAATTTCACCAAAAATGGCAAATCTGGTCCAAACTTGCAGCAAGCAAAATTTGAAAAATTTGAACTATGGACTAGCAGATCTTGATGGATCTAGGTTGAGGGTACTAAGGACTAGCCATAGGAGTTTATCTGGGACCAAAACTCAAAAGAAATCTAGCAGTTCCTTTGTAAGCCACCAAGGTCCAAAATAAATGACAGAAAATGATTTAAGGATAAAATAAATAGAATAAAAGTCTAAAGGAGATTGAAACTTGCTGGAAATGGATGCTTGGCTAGAACCAAAGTAGGGAGGTGGGTTTGGAAGAAAATTTTCAACATAGGTCATGGCAAGAGAAATTTTTTGAGTGGGAAGGAATAAGTCCATAATTTATAGGAACTCTTTTTAATAAAAGAAATATTAAAACAACCCAAGATAATTTGTGTTGACCCAACACATGTTGAAGAACCCTCAAGACCAAAAATCAATATTGAGAAGAGCTCCTAAAAAATATTTGTCATAAAAGGTTTTGAGAAGGAGAGCCCTTCTTTTAGCAAAATTCAAATAACCCCCTTTAAATCAAATAAAGAATTTAATAAAAACCAAATCAAAATTTTTGGAGTGTTACAACACCTACCCCCTTAGGAAAAATCTCAGTCTCGAGATTTCAGTTGATCCTCAAATAGGTGTGGGTGCACTGTCCGAAGGAAATCCTCTCTTTCCCACGTTGCTTCATCCTCGGTGTGATTGCTCCACTGAACGTTGAAAAATTTAATTGCTTTCTAACGGGTCCTCCTTTCAGACTCCTCCAATATTTTTATGGGACGCTCCCTGTAGGTGAGGTCTGGTTGCACGTCAATGGTCTCATGAGACACATGATTCTCTGGGTTGCTTACACATTTCTTCAATTGTGAGATGTGGAACACGTCATGGACGTCTGATAGTTCTTTGGGTAGGTCTAGCTGGTAGGCTACTGTGCCTCTTTGTGCAGTCACACAGAAGGGTCCAATAAACCGTGGTGCTAGCTTTCCTTTAACTTTGAATCGTTGCAGGCCCCTCATAGGAGATACATCGCAGATACACGTATTCGCCTGGTTCAAAGCTGACTTCACGATGTTTTTGATCGTAATAACTCTTTTGTCGGCTCTGGGCTATCTTGAGTCGATCCCTGATTAGTCTAACTTTCTCCTTAGCTTCCTTGAGTATGTCGGGGCCGAAGATACGACTGTATCCTGTTTCTGACCAATTTAATGGGGTACGGCATCTTCGCCCGTACAAGGCTTCAAAAGGTGCCATTTGCAGACTGGCTTGGTAACTGTTGTTGTATGCGAACTCGGCATACGGCAAACTTTCTTTCCAACTAGTTCCATAGGTGAGAACACATGCTCTTAGCATGTCCTCTAGAATTTGGTTCACACGTTCAGTTTGTCCTCTAGTCTGGGGGTGGTATGCTGTACTGAATACTAGTTGAGTTCCCAGAGCTTGTTGTAAATGATCCCAAAATCTAGAGACGAATTGAGTGCCTCTGTCGGATATTATAGTCTTTGGAATCCCATGCAGACAAACTATACGAGAGAGATAAAGCTTGGCAAGCTTCTGAGTGGCGTGGGTTGTCTTTACTGGGATGAAATGTGCCACCTTAGTTAATCTGTCTGTGATGACCCATATGGCATCATTTCCGTGTCGTGACCGAGGTAGTCCGACAATAAAATCCATTCCAATTTCGTCCCATTTCCACTCAGGTATCTTGTTTGGCTGTAATAGTCCTGCTGGTTTTTGGTGCTCGGCTTTAATGCGCTGACATGAATCACAACATGCAATGAATGTGGCTATATCCCTTTCATACCGTGCCACCAAAAATTTTCCTGAATGTCCTTGTACATTTTGGTTCCTCCAGGATGGATTGAATATGGAGCGGTGTGGCCTTCGGCTAGAATTTGCTGTTTGAGGTCCTCTATATTTGGTACGCAAAGTCTGTCTCCGTACCATAATATTCCCGTATCGTCTATGACGAATTCTGAGGCCTTGCCCAGACTCACTTTTCTTTTTATGCCTTCGATGCTGGGGTGTCCAGGCTGAGCCTTCTTAATCTGTTCCATTAGGGTGGGCTGTATTTCCAAATTTGACACATTGCCTTCAGTGACCATCACTAAGTTGAGTTTGGCGAACTCCTGCTGAAATTCAGGTCTCAAGTTCTGTAGACTGTCGTTGCCCGAGCTGGGGTTTCGACTAAGAGCATCTGCCACTACATTCGCCTTTCCTGGATGGTAGTGAATGCCAACATCATAATCTTTCACTAATTCCAACCAGCGCCGTTGTCGTAAATTGAGTTCTGGTTGTGTGAAAATATATTTGAGGCTTTTATGGTCCGTATATATTTCACAACGATTTCCAAGCAAAAAGTGCCTCCACTCTTTGAGTGCATGAATGACTGCTGCCAACTCCAAGTCATGAGTAGGATAATTTTCTTCATGCTTTCGTAGTTGCCTGGAAGCGTATGCGACTACTTTGCCTTCTTGCATTAATACGCATCCGAGGCCCTTCCGGGATGCGTCACAATACACTTCAAAACTTTTGTGTATGTCTGGCACAACCAATACTGGTGCTGTTGTTAATTTCCTTTTGAGTTCTTGGAAACTTTTCTCGCAAGCTTCAGTCCATACAAATTTCTTATCCTTCTTGAGTAACTGTGTCATTGGTTTTGCTATGGTGGAGAACCCTTCAATAAACCTTCGGTAATATCCTGCCATTCCCAGGAAACTTCGTACATCTGTTACGTTGGCTGGTGGTTTCCAGCCAAGTACGGCCTTGACTTTTTCTGGGTCTACGACAACACCTTCTTGGGTCAATACATGGCCTAGAAAACCAACCTGTCTTAACCAAAATTCACATTTGCTGAATTTGGCGTATAGTTGATGTTTCCTTAATTCTCCCAGTACAATTCTGAGATGTTCAGCATGTTCTTCTGGTGTCTTGGAGTATACCAGAATATCATCAATGAACACCACAACAAATTTGTCCATAAATTTCATAAACACTTTGTTCATGAGGTGGACAAAATATGCGGGGGCGTTTGTCAGTCCAAACGGCATTACTGTAAATTCATATAGTCCGTATCTGGAGGTGAATGCTGTCTTGGGGATATCTTCTGTCCGTACTTTTAATTGATGATACCCCGACCTTAAATCAATTTTTGAGAAAACCTTGGCTTGCGCGAGCTGGTCAAATAAATCATTTATCCGTGGCATCGGATATTTGTTTTTGATGGTGACCATGTTGAGGGCTCGGTAGTCAATACATAATCTCAGTGTCCCATCCTTTTTCTTGGCAAATAATACTGGTGAACCCCAAGGTGAGGAGCTGGCTCGTATAAATCCTTTGTCCCGTAATTCTTTTATTTGCTTCTTTAATTCTACCAACTCGGAGGGTGCCATTCTATAGGGTTTCTTGTAAATGGGGGTGGTTCCAGGTGCTAGTTCAATGATGAACTCTATTTCCCGGTCTGGTGGCATGCCTGGTAGTTCTTCGGGAAATACATCGGGGAACTCACACACCACTGGAACTTTTCTTAACTCTGAAACGTCCACCTTGTTCAACCTTGGTTGCCGTGACATTGGTCTTTCTTGAGCTGCAATTTTTATCGTCTTCCCGTGATGATGGGTAAGAATTACAGTCCGATTGAAGCAGTCGATAAATCCCTTGTTGGTGGTTAACCAGTCCATTCCTAGGATAACATCCAGTCCCTTATTTTCCAATACAATGAGGTTTGCCTGAAACTTTAGTCCCTCAAACTCAATAACCACACCTTGGCAGTAACTCTGAGTGATTTGCTTAATCCCGGGGGACTTGATGATCATGGATTTTTCCAAGGGAAGCATCGAAAAATCATGTTGCAAAGCAAATTTCTTTGAAATGAACGAGTGAGAAGCTCCAGAATCAAACAAAACCGTGGCAGGTATTGTGTTGACAGGGAACGTACCGAGTACGATATCCGGGGCATTCTGTGCTTCCTCCTTGGTCACATGGTTCAAGTGACCCTTCTTGTGATTGTTATTGGGGTTGAAGTTGTTTCGCTTGGGTGTTGAATTATTGCCACTGTTGTTTGGCTTGGGGGCCGAGTTTCTTGGCTTTGGGCACTGTTTGGCATAGTGTCCTTCCTCTCCACAAGCGTAGCAAGTAACACCTGGGCGATATGTAAAATCCTTGTCCCTTGCATGAATTTTTTTGTTTGGGCGTGGAACATTGGCCGTGGATTTGTTTGCTCCACTTTTCTAAAAATTAGTCTTGTTCCGGTTGTTGCGAGCATGAGTAGTCTTGTCCCTTTTGCGCTTGCAAAAATCCTCCAAGCTGTGGCGCTCATTTTCCAATGTAATGGCTTTGTCCACAAGTGTTTTGAAATCCGGAAAGGTGTGTACGACCAGCTGGCATTTAAGTGCTGGTGCCAGACCGTCCAGAATTTTTCCATCTTTTTATTTTCAGTCATATGCTCTTCGTTGGCATAACAAGATCATTGAGTAAACTGACTGTTGTACTCAGTCACTGTCATGCTTCTTTGCTTGAGGTCATCAAACTCCCTTTTTTTGATCTTCATAATGCTTCTGGGAATGTGTGCCCCACGAAAACCTTCTTTAAATTCTTCCCAGGTGATGTTATTTTCATTGGGGTGCATGTGTAGGAAATTTTCCCACCATGATGCAGCTGCTCCAGTGAGGTAGTGAGGTGCTTAAAGTACCTTCTCACGGTCCGAACATTGTGCAATAATTAACTTCCTTTCAATATCTCGAAGCCAATCATCGGCCTCAAGAGGTCTATCAGTGTGAGAGAATGTTGGGGGACGTGTATTTTGTAGCTCAGACAATTTGGAATGCTGCTGATATGGTCCACGGTGATTTCCCATATTGATAACATGGTTCATCATTTCTTGATGCTGCTGCTGGCTTTGCTCATAAAGGTGGCATACTTGAGAAAGTGCTGCTTCACTGCCTTGCTGACTTGACTGCCCCTGTGTGAAATTGTTACTTGTCTGGGTACCATAATTTTCTTCTAGCGGACTTGGCATGGAACGAGTCCAGGGACGAGGCATTTTCCACTCTGGGGTATTTTTGCAGAACTTATGAGAAAAACCGAGTGGCAAAATTAAATAATATTGCAAAAGCGAAATTCCAAGATTTTTCAAGAAAATACTTGATTGCACATGGAGAAGGACCGCTTAGTACATATCTTACATGCAAGCAGTAATTATACAATACATCACTCAGGATGTGCGTACACATTCCTGACATGTTATTTAGGCTAGTGCACTTCTCCGAGTTCCTACATGATGCGCACACAAACTACTTCTCACCAAACCTATATACATATAAACATATCATAGAAGCTAGTACATCGCACGGCTGCTAGGCGCACTCAGTCGGAGATGGTAAGAACTTCCCTCGGCCTGCCAAGGGTAAGACCCAGTGATGCTGGAGACTCAACCTCCTCCTCACTAATAGGCTCCATGCGTGAAGTACTGGGTTGAGGAGCTGGTGCGGGCGCGGTAGGTGGTGCAAGTCTGACTGGAGTAGGAGCAATGACTTGTTCAAATTCTTCAGGGGTAGGCAGGCGGCGAGCGTTGGCAAAGATGGCAGGTGCATAGGATGCTGAGGACGAGATGCAAGTCAGTGGTGGTGCTGTATGGAGGAGCTCCCTGCTGTTGGCGGAACAGCCCTGCACGAAGTCGATACGAGCAGCCACAAAGTCGTCCACGAGGTTATCAAAAGCTGCCTCAAGAGCTTTGAGATATTCTACCAACATCTCAATAGCCTCATCTCTCTCCCCCCTAGTGCAAGTGAATGCATAGTGACATGTGTATGGCACGTGGCATGGGAGGTAGCAGTAGTGATGAGCCTTCATCGAAGGAAGAGCATCCCGGAGACGAGCTATCGCCTCATGGCAGCCATCTGCATGGCATGCTTCTCCGTAGGCATGGCCCTTCCCACAAATCGGAAGCGGCGTGACTCAGAACGTCCTCCCTTGAATTGCACCGCGGCCTGGTGCATAGACACGCTGTCGCTGATCTTGTGCTGGTAGAGTGTGAATTCCGGACGAGCCGATGGCCCGATCGCGACTTTGGTGATGGAGACGAGAAGCTTGATAAACCCCTCAGGTACATTGGCGAACACCTATGACTCATAGCCGCTGCCAGCCATCTACAAAAGTAGACAAAAATTCCGAATAGTCAAATCATAAATTTATGTTGACTAGTAGAAAATTGTTACATTTGCAAAATGATAAATAAAAGCACTTATTATGCTAATAACTGATTAGCGATCGTACCTAGTGGCTTCGTACAGTCACCCTGGCTCTGGTACCAAGGTTGTCAGGACCGGTTTTCCAATAAAATATTTATTGAAAAATCGACCATTTCATCAGACCAGTATAGGAAAATCTTCCGTACTAGTAGACAAATCCTTGATACAGAAATCCAGCAGCACTAAATATTATACAAGGTTGACCTGAGGCTGCTTGACAATTTATTCCAAGCACGCCGATATTATACATAAAGGCGGATATGACACAAGGAGTATGGTGGCATAACTACTGACTTGTAGTAAAAGTGGGGGTGGATATGTCACAGTGATGTGGGTGACATGACTCCTAAATCTTACAGCTCATCGAGCGTCGGAGTGAGGCTCGATGATTTTATTTGGGTAGCGGAAGCGTATATGATACAAGTGACCAATTCCAGGATCGCACGGGACTGACTGGGACTCCTCTAGGCGTCGGACTCGCTATCGTACTCTTCATCCATAAGATCATCTTCATCAATATCTGGCCAAATCAACAAGCCAGGTGAGTACTTTGAATGTACTCGCAAGACAGTTTGGACATAAGATATAACAAATGCAAACATGATGCACATGAGCAGATTAGTAATGCACACTCAAAAAATAAGTTTTTCACGCCATGTAACATAAAAAGGAAGTCAGTCGGTAGTCCTCCCAAAATCCCAAATAAAATAACTAAAGATTGATCGAGTGTCTGAAGCGACGCTTCGAAAGGTAAAAATAAATTAACATGCCGTAGTCGGGCGTCAGGGCGATACCACATAAAGGGCTTATATTGAAATGTAAATGACAGTGCGTACCACAGTCGGACGTCTAAGCGACATCTCGAAAAGGGCTTATAATGAAAGTAAATAACATGGATGCCACAGTCGGACGTCTGAGCGACGTCACATAAAGGGCTTATATCAAAAGTAAATAACGAGAATGCCACAGTCGGACTTCTGAGCGACATCACATAAAGGGCTTATATCAAAAGTAAACAACGAGAATGCCACAGTCGGACGTCTGAGCGACATCACAGAAATGGCTTATATCAAAAGCAACCAACAAGAATGCCACAGTCGGACGTCTGAGCGACATCTCATAAAGGGCTTATATTTCACCATTCGAATTAAATCATCCCAAGGAAATACTTAGTATGTAATAATAAACAGGTTAGTCCATCCACAGGAATAACATTCAGCCGGGTTTACCACTCATGTTTGTTCACCAGAGATTGTCACTGAAACTGACACCGAGACTGACGATGAGATGGATGTTGAGACTAACACAGATAATGATATGTTGATCACAATCCTTGACCATGGACACGGTTACTCGAATGGTTTTGACTCTGCAGAGTTTGTACTCTTTACCCACAGTCAGCGGATTTCCGTAGTCACAAAGGACTAGTTCCGTTTACGGTATTTTAGAAGAAACTCATCTAACCAGTACACACCCATTCCACATTCCGCTGCCAAGAATCACCCTAGGCAACGTTTAAGAAAAACTTTAAGACGGGGAGGCCACAACCTCAAGTAGCATGGGATCAAATTTATATCGCGCACTCTAAGGGGTGCCCCCTCTCGGTCCCAACAGGAAACACCCATGCTCCCTGACCGGATGACGGGCTTTAATCCAGGGCCATGGAACCCTCATCACGGCCCCTCTATTTGGTGTGTACAAGGAAAGAGGTTTGCAACTGACTAGACCGCATTCTTTGCAGAAGACATGTGGTAGCACGAAAAAAGGGACGAACGGGAACATGACTTGATCCACGTTGATACCGGAGTTAAACGGTTGACATAAGCCTGGCATGCTTCAACAATACCAGCTTGCAACCTATCATGCCACCACATGATCAGGTTATCTCACCATCATATGAACACATCAAATTTCGAAGCTCACTTGTAGCTTACCTTGCATGCAATATAACATTCACTAATGCTTATATAAACATGCCATGAGAACACTACTCAAGCAAACATGCAAGACACTCATCATATCAAAGGTTCAAACATGCTTGCCTGGTTCAGAGTAGTCGGAGTCTAGCTCGGTGAAGTTTGCGGCTCCGTCACCTCCTTCGGTATCTACGTTATAAAAAAAATCGGATACTAACGTAAATACCGTGCGTGCATAAAAGTTATTCCAAATAATTTTCAAATAAATATGATAAAAAACTAGATAGAAAAATAAAGATGACAGGAAAAGAATCAAATCAAAATCATCTTTTGTTTAAAAGTTATAAGGGTTTTAGTCCAGGGACTAATCTGTAATGAAATAGAAACTTTCCAGGGGATAGTTTAGAAAAAAGACAGAAAACGTTTCAGTTAGAAAGCGTATTTTGCCCGCAGGCGTTTTCAGAAAACATTTCAAAAAAGAGAGAAAGCTGACGAGGGGTTCCCCCCCGTCAGGTTTAAAAACCAAAACAGAGTCCCGCCGACGCCCGAGGCTTGCGGTGGTCGCCGGCGTCGATCTACGGCGAGGCAGGGGGAGTGGAGGGTACCTACGGACTCCCAGAGCTCTCCCGCGTCTGTGGGTGGTGGAGTTGGTCGTCAGTGAGCACCACGTCGACGGCGGCCTTTACTCCGGTAGACGGTGGTTCGGGCGATGATGGATCTCGTCGAGGAGAGCTGCAACCGTCAAATTGGGACTCAAGTTAGACAAGGGTGCACTAGGAGGCTATTGACGCGGTTTGGGAGGCGGGGGCACTCTCACCAGAGAGGATCTTGCCGGAGCCCAAGGCGGATCGAGGCGGCCGGAGTCGAGGAAGAAGGCCTCCTCGAGGTCCTCCTAGTGGCCAGGCGTAGCTCTGGCGAGGTGGAGGGGTAGTGCTGGGTCGAGAACAAGGTCGAGGCCTCCTTTTATAGCCGGTCGAGGCGGTTGCCGAGAACGGGGTATATCTGGCGAGCGATTACGGCGAGGCAGAGGCTGGACGGGGGTTTTACGTGACTGGGCAGCTTCGTGTTGGTCCACTGGCACCATTCAACGTCTAAACTTGGTCGGATTTGCCCTGCTCTCGTGGTTTCGATGGAACGGAGCTCACGGGCACGTCGGCGGCAGAGAGCGCGCCCTGTGCTTTCCAGGCCACGGCGACGGTCTTGCAGCGCGCGCAGAGAAGGGGATGGCCACGCGGAGGCTCCTGGTGGTGTGGGCGTTTCTGGACGGCGCCGTTTGGCAGGGCTAGCCCCTGTTGACCGCCACGGGCGGTTCTGCCACCGCGGAAGACGCTGGACCTGACGCACCACGTCGCCACCGATGCTCGCGACCGGCCAAACAACCGTGTGGCGCACTTGATAAGAAGAAGGGGTAGTGGGCAACGAGCCAACGAGGGCACTGGCGAGATTGACGCTGCCGACTGACGGAAACGACACTGTCTCTGACTGAAACTGAACTTTTCTGAATTTTGAACAGAAACAATGCACACTAGCTGTTCGACGAAATGATTTTGGCATGTGGAAAATTTTCTTTGAGCTGATCCTTGGTGAGGTGGTCTCTTGATGCATCTAGAGACTGCTTGAATTATCTCAGATTTTTAGGCAAAGAAAACAAATGAATTTCACCAAAAATGGCAAATCTGGTCCAAACTTGCAGCAAGCAAATTTTGAAACTATGGACTAGCAGATCTTGATGGATCTAGGTTGAGGGTACTAAGGACTAGCCATAGGAGTTTATCTGGGACCAAAACTCAAAAGAAATCTGGTAGTTCCTTTGTAAGCCACCAAGGTCCAAAATTAATGACAGAAAATGATTTGAGGATAAAATAAATAGAATAAAAGTCTAAAGGAGATTCAAACTTGGTGGAAATGGATGCTTGACTAGAACCAAAGTAGGGAGGTGGGTTTGGAAGAAAATTTTCAACATAGGTCATGGCAAGAGAAATTTTTTGAGTGGGAAGGAATAATTCCATAATTTATAGGAACTCTTTTTAATAAAAGAAATATTAAAACAACCCAAGATAATTTGTGTTGACCCAACACATGTTGAAGAACCCTCGAGACCAAAAATCAATATTGAGAAGAGCTCCTAAAAAATATTTGTCATAAAAGGTTTTGAGAAGGAGAGCCCTTCTTTTAGCAAAATTCAAATAACCCCCTTTAAATCAAATAAAGAATTTAATAAAAACCAAATCAAAATTTTTGGAGTGTTACATACGTTCCCGTTAATTCGGCTAGGGCATAAGGGGAGCACCTCTGTGATTGTTACTGCCAGTTGAGCCAGATGTGTACCTCAGACTGGGTGAAGCTGAAAGCTAGCGTTCTTAAGGGAATATTCGGTCGGTGAACAAAAGATGTTCTCGTTTATTACAACAAAAATACCCAGATTTTCCTGCGCTTCTGTTCGCAGTTCGGACATGCACATCGATGCATGCGCACCCAGAGAAAGGAACCCCTAACGAAACTATTCTCTCTAGAAGATGTTTCTTACTATCCATGTAATATAACATAACTAGTTGGGTACTTGTCTGTTCAACCACTTATGACCCCTACGCCTGGTTTCCACGCATACCCCGTTTTTTCATAACTGTGTGGGTATTCGGATACACCCCGGACTATTGGATCCGGGGGCTGAAGCGAAAAGGTCCACCATGACAAATGATTTTCAATCCGGCTAGGGAGTACAAGAGCCCATTCAATTTACATAGTCATTTAGACTGGCTGTACTCTTCCTCTATACCATCCAACAGGCTATCTAGCTTACAATCCCGTTGGGAATACTACTTGGTCTTATACCAGACTAACGGGCATCTCTTGTCCATCTGACTCCACCGGTCCGACTTCGGCCATATGGTTCAGGTCAGCCTTGGCGTATCGCGTCTTCACCATGGCCCAAGGTTCTCTCGCACCTTGCCGGCAAGCCGATACCTTCCATAATCGGAAGCGCCGCCGTGCTCCTTTGAGCATCTCTACAAGTTCGCTCATGCCTCCTGGCAGGGAAGCGGATGGCCACAAGGCCTGGACAATACCCTGCATCACCTGCCAAGCTCGTTCGTGCAGTTGTGAAAGCTCCTGCAGCATATCACCCGCGGAGCCGGGCATCTCCTCTTCAGGACGGCCCGTCACCATACCTGCAGACATCACTCTGTCAATACGCCTCTTCGCCGAACTATACTACAGTTTGTTCAAGCACTTACTATAAATGCCGCATCGAAGCCTCCGGTTCTCCTTCATGGAGTCCGCGAGCTGAGCCTGAACATCTTTCAATTCGATGCTCAATCGAAGATTCGCATCTTGAAGTTTATTCTTCTCCTGAATAGACTGCATCAGCACGTGTTTGCCCACCTTCAGCTGACTTCGAAGATGCAGCTCATTATCTCCTACAGTCTTCGGATTTCCTCCGGGATTGTCTGCCAAATTTTTCGTCAGATTTATAAACCATGCCGAACAAACAAACTGGTAGAAGGAAGTTATTACCAGAAGAAGCCTTCTTGGATTCCCCTTGTCCGGCTGCATTGGCCTTCATTTGGGCCTTACATTCCTCCAACTCTTGAGACAACTGGGCATTCTTCTCTACAAGAACCTACGCATACAATGATCCCTAAATCAGTTGTGCCAACTGTTTCAAGTCTCAGGGGCTACTACTACACATACTTATTAATTTCTCTTACCTGTATATCCTTCACATACTGGTCCATTGCTCTGGCAAGTCCATCTTGAGCAACGCAGATATATGCATGTCTGGAATTGAAGGCATTAAACGCCTCTTCAGAAAAAATACCACCACGGAGTACGGCCCGCCAGTGCCGGTGATTCATGGCGCTCTCTACTTCAGAGTTTGTAGCAGAAAGCTTATCCGTATCCTCCGCAGGAGAACAGTTCGGCACTGTCCCCACATCAGCCTCCGCCCGTGAATCCGGTCCAGGAATCCGGCTGCTGGAGGCGTGGACAGAAGGGTCCTCGGGTATAGTCCGGCGTTTCCTGCCAGGACATAATTAAAACTGTCACGCCTCGACAAAAAGACCAAATAAACCATGGGGCAAGTTTAATGAATACCTCTGCGCCTGTGTCTCGCTCCTAACCGCCTTACTTTTAAGCCTACCTTGTCTAGGCACCTCTTGCTGAGAGGACCCGCTGGTTCCGCACGGCGTCCCGACTAACGTTTCTATAGAAGTACGACATGTGAGCATAAGGTACGGCAAAACGAAGGAATTCTTTCGGAAGGTTGGAACCCTGATATTACTTACATGCGACACGGGAAGCAGCCCAAGATAATCCGTGGTGATGGCCACTAGAGATCCGCCACTGCTTGCTTGGTAGAAAGTCCCGTCGACGAATTCCACGAATATGTCCGGATCTTCTTCAAGTCCGGGGTTGAGAGCCCGTCCGGGTTCCTCTGGCTGCGGAGAGGGGCTGTTAAACTCTTTCACGGCCTTCCTTAGTTCCTGTTTTAAAACGACAAGGTAAATGATTGTGACAAAGAAGGTAAGATCGGATAGAGTCGAGTAAAAGATGAGAACTTACCCAGATTTGGGGGTTATACATGGAAAATCCATCCCGCGTTTAATGTGGATGAACTCCTCTTCTTCTCCTTTGTACAATTTAGACAATATCTTCGCCAAAGATGTGGTAGAGTCCGGACCTTTGTGACCACAGCGGGAGGCATCGTATTCTCCGTTGAAATGCCACATGGGTTTTCCCCTATATTGAAGTGGCTGCACTCCCCTTATTACGCATATTGACATAACTTCGATTATTGTCAATCCTGATTTGGCCAGGGTTTGTATCTGGCTCATCAGATAAAAGACTTCCTTGTTTTCTTCCTCCTGGGGGCTCCGAGGGCGTCAGCTTTGGCGTTTCTTTAGTGGAGTATTGGTAAACTCAGGAAGGCCCGTCCGAACTGGGTCTGGAAGGGGAACGTCATCGACATAAAACCACTCCGAGGGCCAGTCTTCGGAAGCCTTCTTTGGAGTACCGGACAGGTATCCGGTCTGGGCGATGCGCCATATTTCGGCTCCGCCCACTTGATATATAGATCCCTCCTGGTTGCGGGGGACGAGGCAAAATAACCTCTTCCATAGCTCAAAATGAGCTTCGCGGCCTAGGAACAGCTCGCAGAGGGCAACGTAGCCCGCGATGTGCAGTATGGAGGCAGGGGTAAGATTATGCAACTGGAGACCGTAGAAGTCCAGGAGCCCGCGGAGGAATGGGTGGATTGGAAACCCGACGCCTCTTAGCAGATATGGGACGAGGCATACTCGCTCCCCCCGAGATGGGTTAGGGAATCTCTCCACTTGCTCCCCGCCATTATAGGTGGCTAGTCCGGATCGGACAGGGACCATATATGCAGGCGGAAGGAACCCTTTGGTCTGCAGCTCTATTAGGCGGCTGTGAGGGATGGAACACTTTTCCCAATCCCCTGGCGTCGAGCTAGGGGAGCGGCGAGCAGGGCTGCGGCGACCGGTCATGATGGGATGGCCTCTTTTGGACGCGGTCTGTCGAATGCTTGCTTGGGGGAAGATGGCGTGATTTGGATCTTAAGATCCCCGTCTCCTCAAATAGACGGCTCGCCTACAGGATTAGGGTGGCAAATGTGAAAATGCCGCAACCCCTCGTCTTCGATCGACGCGTGGAGGTGGCCATTATTGAAGCACAGAAGCCGAGGAGTACAATCTTACTGGGAGGCCAGACATTATCCACTGCGACAGGTGCGCCAGACTTATAGAAGAACCCGCCTTGCAATGCCGAAGACAATCTGCACGCCGGACTCATCGTCATTGAAGCCTGGTTTGGGGGCTACTGAGGGAGTCCTGGATAAAGGGGTATCTGGACAGCCGGAGTATATACTTTGGCCGGACTGTTGGACTATGAAGATACAAAATAGAAGACTTCGTCCCGTACCTGAATGGGAATCTCCTTGGCGTGGAAGGCAAGCTTGGCGATTCGGATGTAGATCTCCTTCTCTGTAAACCGACCCTGTGTAACCCTAGCCCCCCTCCGGTGTCTATATAAACTGGAGGGTTTAGTCCGTAGGACAAAAACAATCATACCATAGGCTAGCTTCTAGGGTTTAGCCTCTCTGATCTCGTGGTAGATCAACTCATGTAATACTCATATCATCAAGATCAATCAAGTAGGAAGTAGGGTATTACCTCCATCGAGAGGGCCCGAACCTGGGTAAACATCATGTCCCCCGCCTCCTGTTACCATTAGTCTTAGATGCACAGTTCAGGACCCCCTACCCGAGATCCGTCGGTTTTGTCACCGACATAGGCCATATACTATTTCTGATGATGATGACTCCAAAACCAAAGTTTACCATTTTAACGATACGCACAACTTCCGTATTGAACACTTCTTCATCCGAGGTCATCTCGATGAACTTTCGGGCACATGTTTAGTTTCACTCGGATTCGAGCTCATCCACTCGTATATTAGAGTCTTTCACTCAGATCGCCCGACTAGACTTTTTCACTCGAATGTTAGAATCTTTCACTCGGATGCCAAGATTTTCACTCGGAAGACAATCTTTCACTCGGATGATTATATTTTCACTCGGAAGGCAATATCTTACTCGATCGGCAAGTTTTCATTCCGACGGTAATCTTTTCACTCGGAATATTTTCACCTAGAGGACAATTTCAGTCGGACAACTATATATTCACTCGGATGATAATAAGTTCACTCGGACAGCAAACTTTGACTCGATCGGTAAGTTTCACTTAGATGGTAAGCTTTTCACTTGGCTTTCCCGACTGAAAACACAACCTGATCTTGATTTGTCTCTCCAAGTCTCATACGACCTCGGATTGAGACGAATTATATATAAAAATCGATCGACTCGACGAGACAAAACATTTCCGTGTTGAAGGTTTTCCGATTCAAGGTCTTCTTGAGGGCCGAATTGCTCACGCATTGCACCAGACACTCATCAACATGTGTGTGGTGTCAAGCGTAATATTTTGGTCTCTGGCCGGTCCGGGCCGTATTGATTGTAACTTTTACATATGAACTCTGATTAAGATGATTTATACATGAAAATTGATTGTCTCGATGAGATGAACAAAATTCCTTTAGAGTGTTCCTTCATCCAGGTCTTCTTGAAGGCGTAATCAGCTGAAAAGCACTTGGGACACTAAATTCTGCCACTCGGAGTACAGTTTCGGCCCCTAAGATGAGGCCAGATGTCGATGACTTAAACATCAAAGTTGTTCCACTCGGCAACCTGAAACTTTTCATGTTGAAAACCCTTTCACTAGAGGCCATCTTATTTACCTTTTGTACCTTGCCAAAATCTGGTGTCAACACATGCCCCCCTGTTTTCTGGCAGAGCTTGCGTGCCAGAAAATACTTCTTTTAAGCACAATGTCAACACTACATCGGCTATGCATGCTAAAGACGATAATTGTTATCGGCCATATGCTTAGGCTTGTTGCTGCTTGGGTAGAGCCTTTTTAGATAATAGTCGTCTGAGAACAACCATTGGATGCCACAAATGCCTTCATTTAAGTCTCTCATGTTAATCTTGACTTGACCTTTATCCAAGTACTCCATGGAGATATTAGAACCGTTCGGTGATACCAGATGCCAAAAGATTTTGTCCATGCACCTTAAAGGAACCATCAACTATTTGATGACTCACCTCATTGTTGATAAATAAAATACTCCATCAAGTCTCCGCCGAACAATGTCTATCTCCTAACTTGGATCCTGCAGATAAGAGAAACTTTCTCCAGCCAGCTATATGACTCGCACTAGATCCATCCGTGGCCGAGTCCACCGTGGAGTTAGCCGCAACTCGTGAGGTCAATGTTTGAGTGATTCGTCGATGCATATAAAGATAACATTTATTGGACAGTTGGCAACGAATCATTGTGAACCTTGATGCACGCCACCCCTGCAGCGAAAAAAAGTCCTCTAGCCTGAATAGCACAACATATTCGGCTTGATTATTAGCGTGTAAGCTCTAGTCGGCATGAAGTCTTCAAATCAAGCCCATGAAGAAATATGTGAATAACGCCGACTCTGGGCGTTGCTAAAATGAATCATGAAAATAATCTCCACAATACTTTGACTTGGCATCCAGTGAGCGCCGAGTGAGGTCACATTCCTTTCCTAAGTCAATATTGCCTCACTCCCCGAGTAAACAGAGCTTTGTTCATCTCCGTGACTCACTTTTCTCTAGATCCTGTGATAAACCAACAATATGACTCGACAACTTTTGCCGCACTAGACCTTAAATTAGTGGCCGAATAATTAGTCGGCCTTCCAATGTTGGCAAAACTAAGAATTGGCTTTGGGAATATGACATACACCACAATGAACATAATTAGCCGGATGCCAGCTTTGCCAACACAATGTACTCTTAGGGCGATATGCAAATATCGGCCAAACGTCCTTATCTCATAGGACCTGGAGAACATATCCACCAAAGTGTGAATAGCCGAAATAATTCAGATGTTTTAGGTGGGGATAAGCTCTGGGACGCTAGCTTTGATGGAACGGTCGAAGAACATGGACGATGCACCATTTGGAATCCCCTATAATGAGATGAAAACCGCTGACTCCGCTTGTCATCTTCACACTTGTCCTCTTTTACTCCTGCCAGCTTTGCAACAAGAGATGTGATGCCGCTCTTGACTCGAAGATTTCCCTTAGGAACACATGCCATGTTCCTCTTCTCCAGCTCTTTGGCCCTAAGCCGATTCAGCTTCTTCTGTTGGGAATATGGTAAGCCGAGTGGGCATCCTGGCTGGGACTTTGGTTTATGCACTGGCAAGTTCTTCCTGGCTTTGGGCATCTTTGGCTTGGCCTGACCAAACTCGGCGATTGGATCTTTGAAAGTTACTTGATTCACTTTCTTGTCCTTAGTAGCCAACATAGACCCGGCTGGCTTTTTGTCATCTAGAATCGGATCTGAAATAACACACTTGCGGCCATCCTTTTTCACTCGGTATACTTGCTTGACCACGTCCATCTTCTTCGCTGAGTTCCGGACCGATTCTTTTTGGTTGAGTCGGTCTTTAACATGTGGTTGTTGAACAAATGATGATCCTCTCGGAGTTGTATAATTTTGGTGATGTGGTTTAGAATATGATGGACGGTGTGCCCTTGATTTATACTCGTTCCATGATTGATCTGAATAATAGACAACATGGGGAGGTATCCATGACATCGGCATTGGTGGCCCAAAAAAGAGGATATGGAGTCTGGTTGCTCAACTTCTTCCTTAGCCAATCCCGATCCTCAAATTTATGCCTTAGGGGTGACTTCGATGCTTTTGTTTCACTCGGCCGATAAGCACTCTTTGCCTCACTTATATTATGATATTTTTCTAATAACTGCGCGAAAGTGACTTTCGGCTTTTTACCTTTGTGCTTAGCATTTCCTTTGCTTTGTTTAGTTGTGCGCGCATTGGTCTTTGAATTTTCTCATTGCCCCCCGGTGCTAGATGTCGCTATTGTAGCTTTGATGGAGTTCCTGTCTTCAAGATTTTTGTTGATGCACTTGTTAACCATATCCTTGCTCGAAGACTTGACCCCGTCATCGTTGGTGTGTACCTGTTGACCTTTAGATGAATCGGCTTGGGATAGCCGAGTCAACATTTGATCGCCATCAAGGCCAATCTGATCCAACTGGTCATATGATTGTACCTCAACAAACTCTAATCTTCTCGATTGTGCGGCTTGATAAATCACACTATTGTCTTTGATATTCTCTTCAAACAAACATTGCATTTGTTCTTGTCCTGATGGCTCGACATCGTGATCAATTATAATAGGATTAGTCGACAATGCACCAACGATGTGATCACCTATGCCCGGACTGAAGGTACACTGCTCATCCATTAACTGATACTATGCTACTGGTTCTGAATCAAACCAATCAAGCGATGTCAGTTTAACATCATCCGACTCGGCTATGCATTGATTTTCATTGTCCTTTCCTGATGCTTTTGAATCGGCTATCTCGAAGGACTTTGGACCTGGCTTTATATTCCTGCAACTAAAATAATCACAAAATATATGTCTCACCCGAGACCAAATGTTAGCCAGGCATGAAACAAACAAAGTTGTCCATATGAATATAAATTTCAGTTGGCATGACGGGAACAACTTTGGTTGTGATAAGTTGTCACTATTAGCCTCTATGAATGATACCACGTGTTGCCTGGCATGATTAGTGACAAGAACATTTCTAACAAACAGATTACTCATTTCGATTGGTCTTTTAAAATTAATTAGAATCTTACTAACGAGTGCATCAACAATACGATTTTGACCGAATCAAAAATTGAGTAAACCGTCGGCTAGGTGTACCTTTGTGAAAACTTTGGAAGGAGAAGATGGTTGCATCACTGGAACAATACCTTGCTCCACTTCTGAGTAATTCTCTAACACCTCTTCCTCTTCTTATGGATCTCGTGCCTCATCACTCAGATTGCCTGAGTAGATTTCAGTCGGATTACCCGAGTGGAATTCACTCGGATGCTCTTTGTCATTTGAACTTTGCTCGACTGCATTTTCTTGTTCTTGATGTTCATCATTAACTGAACTGTGTTCGGCCATATTACTTTGTTCTTGATGCTCATCAATATCTTTGTCACGAAACTCATAGGGTAGCATGTAAGCTCCCTTATATCCAGAAAAATCGAGCACGACCAATTTGCTGCGTTTGCCGTTCCTTTGCTCAGTGGAGCTTGCATCTTCTGTTTTGATACACTCGGTAATAACTGGCTTGATGCACTCGGCTTTATCCAGCAATGCACTTGTCTGGAACGATGCACTCGGCTGGCATGATGTACTCGGTTGGCACGATGCAATGCATTCGGCCTTAAACATCTTTGTGCTCAATCCGGTTTCAACCAAATCCACTATATTAGCTGAGTGAATCCTTTTTTGTTGATTTGCTTGCAAAGCTTCTTTTTTGTCTTGCCTCAACAGTGCAGAAGGGACAACATGGTTTCTGCATGGAGGAAGGCACTTGACATATTCTTGCAAATCTTCCTCTCCATGCTTCTTCTTGGGTGCTTCATAAGCCTGTCGATATTCTGCTGGTAATTCCTCAAGGGTAGGTGTAGTAAATTTGTTAACGCTATTCCCTCTGAGCTTTGGCTTGATCTTGTCCACTTGGGCCACATATTTTCTTCAAACTCAGCCCTGCTTGGACCGGCTTGCCCCCCAACAGTTTTAGGATCTTTCGGCAATGAAGTGATGTTGCCGAAATTTTTCGATTATATAGGGGGTGTATAACATGCTGCAATGATAGGTGAATGCATGTGCATTGTTGTTGAATATTTTCTCTCGCCAATTTGATCAATTGGCAACACTTTGTATTCTTTCAAAACCCTAGCTCTTATTGCCTCATAATCAGGAACCAATCTCTTGTTGTGTTGCTCAAGGCAAATAACACTAATCTTTTTATTTTGGGCTAAACTTTTTAATGCAACCAGAGCCACCTCATCTCCTGCAATATTAGGCACATATGCTCCTGCATAATCTCCATTCACTCAGCCATAAACGCGACGATGAGCCGAGTCATGAATATTTTTAGTTTCATATGCCACTGAACAATTAATCTCATGAGGTGTAGTATATGATGATTGAGGATAACCAGCCAAATAGATACTGGAGGCATGCCAGATTCCCCCATCCATCGACATGTTTGGGGATGAACCCGCATATTGCGAGTCGGCTGCCAATGGATAAAACTGTGAAACTCCCTCCTGTACATGATGTTTCATATATTGATCTGTAAGTGCATCTAGTGCCACCCCTAGTTGGTTTTGGAGTATTGACGACAAACTTGGTTGAGGGACTAATGTGTTTGTGAGATTTGCAGGATAACATAGGTAGTAGTCCCATATTGATTCAGTTTACCTACCAGAGTTGACCCCTAAAAATGTGTGAAGACACTGAAGACAATGGTGGTCTATGAAGACATTCACATTGAAGACTATGACATGAGAAGACATCACGTGAAGACTATGGAGTGCGAAGAGATAACTATTTTGTAGTTTCTTTTTCTTCTTTGTTGAGTCATAGGAACCACCGTACTGTTAAGTGGGGTCCAAGTGAAAAAAGTCAGAGTGACTGATGTGATGCTCAACCAAATCCTATGTCTTCGAGCGAAGACAATGAGAGCAAATCTTATCCAGAGCTGGATGAGTCAACTTTACTTGTAGCCCAAGTCAAGCTGCCGCGTGTGTTCGAAATATGACCATTGGACACGTGTCAGTTCCTTAGTGACCCAGGGTCATTTTGGACAAATCAGGTCGGGTTACCTTCTGGCTATAAATAGCCCACCCCCTACACCATAAATTGGTGGCTGCTTAGAGTTAGTACACGACTTTTGTCGTTTGATAGCAACCCACCTCCGAACCCTTTGAGAGAGAGAATCCTTGCGAGGACAAAGCCCAAAACACCCAGAGCCAAAGAGTGTTAGGCATCACTAAAGTCATTCTGTCCGCGTGATCTGAAGACTTATTACACTTGAGGACTGTGAATCCTCCAGCCGGTTAGGTGTCGCGTTCTGAGCATCCAAGAGTCATTATGGATTGCCGGTGAACGAAGTCTGTGAAGGTTTGGAAGTCTCCCTTGAAGACTTACCAGAGTGATTGGGTGAGGACTAAGTGTTCTTAGCTCAAGGGGAATAAGGTGAAGATGCGGCCTTCTGAGTTAAATCTCAGCCTCCCTAACTAGACGTACAGTTGTCATAGCAACTGGAATTGGTCGAACAAATCCCTTGTCCACTCCGAGCAACTTGTTCTATCCTACCTCTCTTGCTTTACTTACAGTTTGTCTTCGTGAAGTCTTTGCCTACTTGCCTTATCTGTTTGACTTCACTGAGTGAAGACAATTGTCTGTTTGGCTTCATACTATCTTCCACCCTGATCCAATCTACCTAGCTGCTTATAGTCTTCGTGCTTTCACTTCATTGCTTACCGGACTATGGCTTATCTAGTGTCGTCTACCTTATGCTGCATATCAATAGGTTCATTTCTATCGTTTGTCTTTGAAACATCCATGATTTGAAGATTTTCATAAAAATCGCCTATTCACCCCCCTCTAGTCGAATACTAGCACTTTCAATTGGTATCAGAGCAAGGTGCTCCCTTGTTCTGTGTGATTCGGTTTAACCACCTGGAGTTTAGCTATGTTGACTGCAGGGATAATCAAAGTCTCCGCTGCGTGCCCTGTCTTCGATGGCACTGATTACCCCTACTGGAAGAATAAGATGCACATGCTTCTTGAAGCCATTGATGTTGATCTATGGTATGTCCTCAAGAACAACATTCCCAAGACCGGTGAAGGTGTCACTCCTGCTGATGTCAAGAAGTTCATGCAACTAGACTCAACTACAAAGAACATCATCTGTGGTCATCTGACCAAAGGGCAGTATGGTCCTGTGTGTGCTCTGGAAATGTCAAAGTTGGTCTGGGACTAGCTCTCCAAGGTCAATGAAGGCGTCTCAACACAGAGAGATTCAAGGATCAGTGTTCTTCGCAATCTCTTCAACTGCTTCAAGAGAAATGAAAATGAGAATGTCCATCTCACATTTGATCGCCTCACTTATATCACCAATGAGCTTCATGCACTCGGCGCCACTAAGATCACCAAGCATGAAATCGTCAAGACACTAACGAGATCTCTCGGCAGCTCATTTGACACCCTGGCCCTGATGATTCAAGAGCGCCCTGACTTCAAGACCCTCGATCCGTCTGACATACTTGAGAGGACCAACACACATGAGTTCCAGCTTTCTGAGAAAACAGATATCTATGGTTCCAACTATGGTCGCACGCGCGCTTTGACGGCAAAGGTCGTCTCCTCATCTGAAGAAGAATCTGACTGCAGTTCTGGTGATCCTGAAGATATTGGAAAGGAGCTTGATATGCTCGTGAAGAAGTTCCAGAAGTTCACCAAGAAGAAAGACTTCAGAAAGTCTTCAAGATCTAGCTCAAGGAATGATGAAGCTTCCTCTCATGATCAAAAGAAGAGAACCTGTCACAAGTGCAAGAAACCTGGTCACTACATCTCTGAGTGTCCACAGTGGGACAACGAGACAAAGAAGAAGAAGAAGAGCAAGGACTATGATTCCGATGACAAGAAGAAGAAGAAATCCTCAAAGTCTTCGTCAAAGTCTTCTTCCCATAAGAAGAGCTCATCTAGAAAGGCTCGTGCTTTTGTTGGCAAGGAGATGGATTCAGAGGAGGAGTCTGCATCTAAGGAGGCAGAGGTGGAGTCCGAGGAGGAATCTGATTCTGGAGTGGCAAGTCTGGCTCTAGCTTCTGCATACGTCGCCAAGTCCATCTTCAACACTAAAGACAATGGCCTCGTCACCAACGCTGATGCCAAGGATGAGGATGACTCTGCCCCCACCTATTGCTTCATGGCACGTGGTGCCAAGGTAAACTCACGCGATGCTTACTTTAAAACATCGAGTGAAGATGACTCTGAGTGTGAATCTAAACCTAGCTAAAAAACACTTGCTAAAATTGCAACTGAACAACAAAATGCCATGGAACATATTCAAAAACTGTTAGATAAAAGTGACGACCTATTGGATGCGGAAATGACCCAATCTCAGTCCTTAATTGAAGAGATAAAAAATCTTCATGTTAAGTATGAGGAACTTGAAAGTCGTCATGAATCACTCTCAACCTCTCATGAAAAGCTTTAATATGATTATCTTCAAAGGAAGCAGGAACTTGAGAAATTGAGATCGGCTCATGAAGATCTTCAAAAGGAAAATGAGTCACTGCACGCTCAACAGATCAGTTCCGCTCAGGAAGGATTCGAACCACCATGTCTAAAATGTATTGAGCGTGAGAATGCTATCTCTGTTGCTGAATGTTCAACTCCTACTACTGCTACAATATCTTCAAGTGCCGATGTGGTAACTAACCCCTCATCTGAGGATACCACTACTATTGCTGATGAGAATGCTAGGTTGAAGTCATTACTTGAGACAGGAATGTACAAAAGTCTCAAAGGGCATTAGACACTATGTGATGTCCTTAAAAAGAAGATTCTGAACCAAAACCCTGGGAAAGAGGGTGTTGGGTTCGAGAGGAAAATGAATGTTGATGGTTCTTACTGGAAGCCTGAGCAGTACCCCAAAACCACATGGGTTGCTGCTAAGGGACCTCCATCTACCTTATCTAGCTTCACTAGTGCTAACCCAATTATAATTGATGAATCCTTTGGTGCAAACTATAAACTGTTCATGAATTAGAATGCTGAAGTGTTTGCCAGGTATATTGGTACTAACTGCAGGAATGGACCACCTCTGAAGAAGATCTGGGTGCCCAAACGGTGTCTTGAGAGTCTTCCCGTGAATGTCGTTATGACACCACCTGGGAAGAAGACAAACACCAGACCAAAAGCTTTCATATGGTACTAAGGCTTCATACAAACAGAGGACTCACCTGAGTCACCCTAACGCCAATGTTTTGTAGGGAAATCATACTCAGACCTTTGAATATGAGTGTGTTTCATCAAACCGCTATGTTCATAAATCTAAGAACTTTTCTGCTTATTCCTATGAGTATTATTCCCCTCCTGCAAGGCTATTTGCTAGGGATTCAAACCCGAAGTTCTCAGATGCTGCACTTAGACTTATTGCTTCTAAGCCACCCCTGAAAATGTGGGTGGTTAAGAAAACTTAACTCTCTTTTGCAGGGAAAGGGTCTCCAGCCGGAAATTTAAGGCGTCTGATGCTTATGCTGGGGACCTTAAACATCTTGTGGGGCGCAAGATAAAATGCCCAAATGGTCTCACTATGTATTTCGTCCCGGGATTCCTTGACACTCATCCTATCTATCGTAACTAAGATCTGAACTTCTATGTTCCACTTGTTCCTCAAATGTTTAAGCTTCACAACTCGCTTGGTGAAGCCTATCCCCCAAACTGTAGTGTAGGCTATGATACCTCATGCTTCAGAATGGATTATGGATAGTGGCTGCACCAACCACATGACTGGTGATCGAAGTCTTCTGATGGATTCAACTCTTTGACCATCTGATAAGAGTCATATCACATTTGCTGCACTGGTAAAAGTAAGGTATTGGGTCTTGGTAGAGTTGCAATCTCAAAGGATCAACACATGGATAAAGTGATGCTTGTCGAATCCCTTGGTTTCAACTTAATGTCTGTATCAATGCTATGTGATTTTAATATGTTGTGATATTTGGAAAATATCGTTGCCTTGTCCTTTTGGAATCTGACAAATCTCTAGTCTTTGAAGGGTATCGAAAAGATGATCTGTATATGGTAGATTTCTCAGCAGGACCACAGCTTGCCACATGTCTTCTAGCAAAAGCTTCAGAGTGCTGGCTTTGGCATCGGAGGCTAGGACATGCGGGCATGAGGAACATGTACACTCTCTCTCGAAGAAGCACGTCGTAGGCATCGAAGGCATCAAGTTCAAGAAAGACCATCTATGTGGTGCCTGTGAAGCTGGGAAGATGACCAGGGCCAAGCATCCCTCGAAGACAATCATGACGACATCTCAACCCTTCGAGCTGCTTCACATGGACTTATTCGGCCCTACTCATTACTCTACTCATACTACCACTGCATGTCTCTATGGTTATTGTTGATGATTACTCAAGATATACCTAGGCACATATAATTCTCTATAAGATTGAAGTGCAGGATGTCTTCAGATGCTTCGTCAATCATGCCATGACGAACTACGGTGTCAAGATCAAGCACATCAGAAGTGATAAAGGCACATAATTCAAGAACACCAGCCTCGACACTTACCTTGATACACTTGGCATCACTCACGAGTTTTCTGCTCCCTACACACCTCAGAAAAATGGCATCATGGAGTGCAAGAACAGAACCCTCATTGAGATGGCTTGGACGATGCTAGATGAGTACAAGACTCCAAGAAAGTTCTGGCCTGAAGCCGTTGACACTGCATGCCACATCATCCACCGAGTTTATCTTCACAAGCTTCTGAAGAAAACATCATATGAGCTGCTTACTGGTAAGAAGCCAAACGTTAGTTACTTTAGAGTATTTGGTGCTAGGTGCTGGATCAAGGATCCACATCACACTTCAAAATTTGCACCGAAAGCACATGAAGGTTTTATGCTTGGTTACTGATAGGTCTCCAACGTATCTATAATTTTTGATTGTTCCATGCTATTATATTACCCGCTTTGGATGTTTATGGGCTTTACTTTACACTTTTATATCATTTTTGGGACTAACCTACTAACCGGAGGCCCAGCCTGAATTGCTATTTTTTTTGCCTATTTCAGTTTTTCGAAGAAACAAATATCAAACGGAGTCCAAATGGAATGAAACCTTCGGGAGCGATCCTTTTGGAACAAACGCAATCTAGGGGACTTGGAGTGGACATCAAGCAACAAAGGAGGCGTCCACGAGGGTGGAGGGCACGCCCACCCCTACTAGGCGCGCCCCCTGCCTTGTGGGCCCCTCGAGCGTCCACCGACCTACTTCTTCCTCCTATATATACCCACGTACCCTGAAACCATCGAGGAGCACTACGAAAAACTAATTTCACCTCCGTAACCTTCTGTATCCGCGAGATCCCATCTTGGAGCCTTCGCCGGCGCTCCGCCGTAGGGGGAATCAACCATGTAGGGCCTCTACATCATCTCCAAGGCCCTTCCGATGAGTTATGAGTAGTTTACCATAGACCTTCGGGTCCATAGTTATTATCTAGATGGCTTCTTCTCTCTCTTTGAATCTCAATACAAAGTTCTCCTCAATCTTCTTGGAGATCTATTCGATGTAACTCTTTGCGGTGTGTTTGTCGAGATCCAATGAATTGTGGGTTTATGATCAAGTTTATCTATGAGAAATAATTGAATCTCCTCTAAATTCTTTTATGTGTGATTAAGTTATCTTTGCAAGTCTCTTCGAATTATCAGTTTGGTTTGGCCTACTAGATTGATCTTTCTTGCAATGGGAGAAGTGCTTAGCTTTGGGTTCAATCTTGCGGGGTCATTTCCCAGTGACAGCAGGGGCAGCAAGGCACGTATTGTATTGTTGCCATCGAGGATAAAAAGATGCGGTTTATATCATATTGCATGAGTTTATCCCTCTACATCATGTCATCTTTCTTAATGCGTTACTCTGTTATGAACTTAATACTCTAGATGCATGCTGGATAGCGGTTGATGTGTGGAGTAATAGTAGTAGATGCAGGCAGGAGTCAGTCTACTTGTCATGGACGTGATGGCTATATACATGATCATTCCTAGACAATCTCATAATTATTCGCTTTTCTATCAATTGCTCGACAGTAATTTGTTCACCCACCATAGTACTTATGTTATCTTGAGAGAAGCCACGAGTGAAACCTATGCCCCCCGGGTCTATCTTTTATCATATAAGCTTTCAATCTACTTTTATTTGCATCTTTACTTTTCTAATCTATATCATAAAAATACCAAAAATATTATCTTATCATATTATCTCTATCAGATCTCACTTTTGCAAGTGGCCGTGAAGGGGATTGACAACCCCTTTATTGCGTTGGTTTCGAGGTTCTTGTTTGTTTGTGTAGGTGCGTGGGACTTTTGAGGAGCCTCCTACTAGATTGATACCTTGGTTCTCAAAAACTGAGGGAAATACTTATGCTACTTTGCTGCATCACCCTTTCCTCTTCAAGGAAAACCAATACAAGCTCAAGACATAGCAGTTATGGAAAGGACTTGCACTCCTACAGAGTCTTCAACCTCTTTCACTATAAAGTGGTTGAAACTGTGGATGTGCGGTTCGATGAGACTAACGGCTCGCAAAGAGAGCACCTGCCAAATGTGCTAGATGAAGTTCCTCCTATTGAACCTATCAAGCTCATGGGTACTAGAGAGATCATACCGTCCGAACCTCAGGCTGATGATAAACTCATCATCACACCAAGTCAACCTGACGACAATGCTCAGCCTGAAGTTAATGCTGAAGCTGAAGACAATGATCTGCAAGGGCAAAATCTTCGTCCAGTACATCCCCATGTTGCAAATGAAGTACAGATTGAGAAGATCATTGACATCATCAATGCACCTAGTCCACTCACTCGTTCAATAACAACACAACTGGCAAATTTTTGTGGGAACTTTGCATTTGTCTCAATATCTGAACCCAAGAAAGTTGATGAAGCTTTCATTGAACCAGAATGGATTCAAGCCATGCAAGAAGAGCTTCATCAGTTCAAGGTGAACAATGTCTGGGAACTAGTCAAGCGTCCTGATCCTTGCAAGCATAATATCATTGGCACCAAATGGATCTATCGCAACAAACAAGATGAACATAGTCAAGTTGTCGGAAACAAGGCTTGTCTGGTCGCTCAAGGCTACACTCAAGTTGAAGGGATTGACTTAGATGAAACATTTGCTCCTGTGGCAAGACTTGAAGCCATTTGCATATTGCTTACATATGCCAACCATCACAATATTCTTCTGTATCAAATGGATGTGAAGAGTGCCTTTCTCAATGGCAAGATTGAAGAAGAAGTGTATGTTGCACAACCACCCGGCTTTGAAGATCCAAAACATCCTGATATGGTGTACAGGCTCAACAAGGAACTATATGGCCTCAAACAAGCTCCTCACGCTTGGTATGGCACACTCAAAGACTTCTTTAAGAGCAAAGGCTTCAAACCTGGTTCACTAGATCCAACACTCTTCACGAAGTCATACGACGGTGAACTGTTTGTGTGCCAAATCTATGTGGATGACATTATCTTCCGCTGCACTGATAAGAGATACAGCGATGAGTTTGGACACATGATGCAAGAGCAATATCAATTGTCCATGATGGGTGAGCTGAAGTTCTTCCTTGGTCTTCAAATCCATCAACAGAGAAACAACATCTTCATATCACAAGAGAACTACCTCAAAGAATGCCTGAAGAAGTTTGGAATGCAAGACTGCAAAGGTTACACGACGACAATGCCAACCAAAAGTCATCTAGGTCCTGACGACAATGATAAAGAGTTTCATCAAAAGGTATACCGCTCCATGATTGGTTCCTTACTTTACTTATGTGCATCTAGGCCAGATATAATGCTTAGCATTTGCATGTGTGCCCGATTCCAAGCGGCACCAAAGGAGCGCATCACCTTGCGGTGAAGCGAATTCTTCGATATTTGGCTTACACCCCAACGATAGGATTATGTATCCAAAGGGCTCAACATTTGATCAGATTGGGTATTCTGATGCTGACTATGCTGGTGACAAGGTTGACCGCAAGTCCACATCAGGAACATGTCATTTTCTTGGTCGATCACTTGTCTGTTGGTCTTCAAAGAAGCAGAGTTGTGTGTCACTCTCCACTGCTAAATCTGAATACATTGCTATTGGATCATGTTGTGCTCAGCTTCTATGGATGAAGCAAACTCTTAAGTATTATGGCATCAACACGAAGAACCTGACACTCTTCTGTGACAATGAAAGAACAATCAAGCTTTCCAAGAATCCAGTTTAGCACTCAAAGACAAAGCACATTCAGATCCGTCATCACTTTCTCAGAGATCATGTCAACAAGGAATACATTGATATCATTCACGTCAACACTGAAGAGCAATTGGATGATATCTTCACTAATCCCTTGGATGAGAAATGGTTTTGCAAGTTGCGATGTGATCTAAATATCCTAGAATCCTCAAATGTCCTGTGAACGGACACACATCCTAACGCTTATGCATGTTGAAGACTTAGATGTGCAACACACGAAGTAACGTATATCTTCAATTAATGAAGACTTACCTTCTGAGTGTGAACACATTAATGAGGAATTTGACTTCGGAGCGCCACGATAATTGTGCGCTATGTCTGGGACTAATACTTCCTATACGATGGGTAACGCCACCACCAAAGTTTTTATTGAAGTGTTTCTCTTGGCGTTAAAATTGCAAAGTCTTTGAATTTGGATTGTCTTCAACATTAAACTATCTTCATGCTTTATCTTCACAATGTTGATTTGGTTCATATACATATTGTAAGTGCATCTGGTGCCACCCCTAGTTGGTTTTGGAGTATTGACAGCAAAGTTGGTTGAGGGACTAATGCGTTTGTGAGAATTGCAGGATAACGCAGGTAGTGTCCCTCATTGATTCGGTTTACCTGCCGGAGATGACCCCTAAAAATGTATGAAGACATTGAAGACAATGGTGATGTGTGAAGAGGTTCACATTGAATACTATGACATGAGAAGACATTGAGTGAAGACTATGGAGCGCGAAGACTGAGTTGTTTTGTTGTTTCCTCTTCTTCTGTGTTGAGTCATAGGAACCACCGTACTGTTAAGTGGGGTCCAAGTGAACTAAGTCAGAGTGACTGAAGTGATGCTCAACCCAAATCCTATGTCTTCGAGCGAAGACAATGAGAGCAAATCTTATCCAGAGTTGGATAAGTCAGCTTTGCTTGTAGCCCAAGTAAAGTTGCCGTGTGTGTTTGAAATCTGACCCGTTGGAACACGTGTCAGTTCCTTAGTGACCCAGGGTCATTTCGGACAAATCAGGTCGGGTTGCCTTGTGGCTATAAATAGCCCACCCCCTACACCATAAATTGGTGGCTGCTCAGAGTTAGTATACGTCTTTTGTCGTTTGAGAGCAACCCACCTCGAAGCATTTGAGAGAGAGAAATCCTTGCGAGGACAAAGCCCAAACACCCAGAGCCAAAGAGTGTTAGGCATCACTGAAGTCTTTCTATCTGTGTGACCTGAAGACTTATTACACTTGAGGACTGTGCATCCTCCAGCCGGTTAGGCGTCGCGTTCTGAGCATCCAAGAGTCATTGTGGACTGCAGGGTGAACGAAGTCTGTGAAGGTTTGGAAGTCTACCTTGAAGACTTACCAGAGTGATTGGGCGAGGACTAAGTGACCTTAGCTCAAGGGGAATAAGGTGAAGACACGGTCTTCTGAGTTGAATCTCAGCCTCCCCAACCAGACGTACAGTTGTCATAGCAACTGGAACTGGTTCAACAAATCCTGTGTCTTCAACAAGTGACTGGTTCTATCTCTTCCCTCCTTTACCTTGAGTTTGTCTTCGTGAAGTTGTTGCTTATCTGTCTTATCTGATTGACTTCATTGCTTGACTACTATTGTTGATTGGCTTCATACTATCTTCCATCCTGATCCTACTACCTAGCTGCCATTAGTCTTCATACGTTAACGCTATTGCATACTTGACTATGGCTTGCTTGTTGTAGTTTATCTTCTGCTGCATATCAATTAGGTTATTTCTATTATTTGTCTTCGAAATTTCCACGTTTTGAAGACTTTGATAAAAATCGCCTATTAACCCCCCTCTAGTCGATAACTAGCACTTTCAATTGGTATCAGAGCAAGGTACTCCCTTGTTCTGTGTGATTCGATTTAACCACCTGGAATTTAGCTATGTCGACTGCAGGGATAATCAAAGTCTCCGCTGCTTGCCCCGTGTTCGATGGAACAGAATATCCCTACTGGAAGAATAAGATGCGCATGCATCTTGAAGCCATTGATGTCGACCTCTGGTATGTCGTCAAGAATGGCGTTCCCAAAACTGGTGAAGGTGTCACCCCTACTGATGTCAAGAAGTTCATTCAACTGGACTCGACTGCAAAGAACATCATCTGTGGTCATCTGACCAAAGGACAGTATGGCCGTGCGTCTGCTCTAGAAACGTCAAAGCTAGTCTGGGACTGGCTGTCCAAGGTCAATGAAGGCGTCTCTACACAGAGAGACCAGAGGATCAGTGTTCTTCGCAATCTCTTCAATCGCTTCAAGAGAAACGACAATGAAAATGTCCTGCTCACGTTTGATCGCCTCACCGACATCACAAATGAGCTTCAGGCTCTCGGCACCACTGAGATCACCAAGCATGAAATTGTCAAGACACTGCTGAGATCACTTGACACCTCCTTTGACACCCTTGCCCTCATGATTCAAGAACGTCCTGACTTCAAGTCACTCGATCCGTCAGATATACTTGAGAGGCTCAACACACATGAGTTCCAGCTTTTTGGGAAAAGAGATATCTATGGCCCCAACTATGGCCGAACTCGTGCTTTGAAGGCAAAAGTTGTTTCCTCATCTGAAGAAAAAGAATCTGACTGCGGTTCTGA
Source organism: Triticum aestivum (assembly GCF_018294505.1). Lineage (NCBI taxonomy): Eukaryota > Viridiplantae > Streptophyta > Magnoliopsida > Poales > Poaceae > Triticum > Triticum aestivum. Next base: position 489,394,577 of record NC_057813.1, read on the forward strand.
CAATCCTGAAGACATTGGAAGGGAGCTTGCTATGCTTGTGAAGAAGTTCCAGAAATTCACCAAGAAGAAGGGCTTCAGAAAGCCTTCACGATCCAGTTCAAGAAATGATGAAGCTTCCACTCAAGACAACAAGAAGAGAACATGTCTCAAGAGTAAGAAGCCTAGGCACTACATCTCCGAGTGTCCTTAGTGGGACAAGGAGAAGAAGAAGAAGAAGAGCAAGGAATATGACTCCGATGACAAGAAGAAGAAGAAATCTTTGAAGTCTTCTTCCAAGTCCTCATCAAGGTCTTCATCTCACAAGAAGAGCTCATCTGGCAAGGCTCGTGCTTTTGTTGGCAAGGAAATGGATTCAGAGGAGGAGTCTGCTTCTGAGGAGGCAGAGGTGGAATCTGAAGCTGAGTCCGACTCTGGCGTTGCAAGTCTGGCTCTAGCCACAGCCTACGTTGCCAAGTCCATCTTCAACACTGAAGACAATGACTCCCACACCAACGCTTATGTTGACAAGGACGATCCTGCTCCCACCTACTGCTTCATGGCACGCGGTGCCAAGGTAAAATCACGCGATGCTTACTTTCAAACATCAAGTGAAGATGACTCTGATTGTGAATCTAAACCCAGCTACAAAACACTTGCTAAAATTGCTACTGAACAACAAAGAGCTATGGAACATACTCAAAAACTGTTAGACAAAAGCGATGACCTATTGGATGCGGAAATGACACGTTCACAGTCCTTAGTTGAAGACAAAAAAAATCTTCATGCTAAGTATCAAGAACTTGAAAGTCTTCATGAGACGCTCTCAACCACTTATGAAAATCTCTCCTATGATTATCTTCAAAGGAAGCAAGAGCTTGAGAAATTGAAAGCGACTCATGAAGATCTTCAAAAAGAGAATGAGTCATTTCACGCTCAACAGATCAGTCCTGCTCAGGATGAATTTGAACCACCATGCTTAAAATGCATTGAGCGTGATAACGCTGCCTCTGTTGCTGAATGTTCCACTGCTGCTACTGTTGCTCTGTCTTCAACTACTGATGTGGTAACTAACCCCTCTTCTGAGGATACCACTACTATTGCTGATGAAAATGCTAGGTTGAAGACATTGCTTGAAACAGGGATGTATAAAAGTCTGAAAGGGCATTAGACACTTTGTGATGTCCTCAAAAAGCAGATTCTGAACCGAAACCCTAGGAAAGAGGGTGTTGGGTTCGAGAGGAAAATGAATGTTGATGGTTCCTACTGGAAGCCTGAGCAGTATCCCAAAACCACATGGGTTGCTGCAAAGGAACCTTCAGTGGATCCATCCACTTTATCTGGCTTTACCTGTGCTAATCCTATTATCATTGATGAATCCTTTGATGAAAACTATAAATTGTTCAAAAATCAGAATGGTGAAGTGTTTGCCAGGTATATTGGTACTAACTGCAGGAATGGACCGCCAATGAAGAAGATCCGGGTTCCCAAAAGCTGTCTTGAGAATCTTCCTGTAAATGTTGTCATGACACCACCAGGGAAGAAGACAAACCCCAGATCAAAGGCGTCACATGGTCCAATGGCTTCATACGGAAACATGACTCACCCGAGTCACCCTAACGCCAATGTTTTGCAGGGAAATCACACTCAAACTTATGAATATGAGCGTGTGTCTTCAAACCGCTATGTTCACAATACTAAGAACTTTTCTGCTTATTCATACGAGTATCATTCATCACCTGCAAGCCTATTTGCTAGGGCTCCAAATCCAAAATTCTCAGATGCTGCACTTAGACTCATTGCTTCTAAGCCACCCCTAAAGATGTGGGTGGTGAAGAAGAACTAACTCTCTTTTGCAGAACATGGTCTCCAGCCAGCAATCAAAGGCATCCGATATTATTGCTGGGGACCTAAAACACAAAGGGACGCATGATAAAATGACTTACTATGTATTCCACATATGAATCTCTTACCTGTCATACTGTGTGCTAACATTCATCTATGCTGTGATAATCCAAATGTGCATCAAATGCTTATGCTTCACAACATACCTTGTGAAGCCTATCCTCCTAACTGCACTGTAGGGCATGTCACCAAAAGCTTCAGAATGGATTATTGACAGTGGATGCACTAATCATATGACTGGTGATCGAAGTCTTCTCATGGACTCAACCTTACGTCCATCTGACAAGAGTCAAATCACATTTGCTGACACTGGTAAAGGCAAGGTATTGGGTCTAGGTAGAGTTGCAATCTCAAAGGATCAACACATGGATAAAGTGATGCTTGTTGAATCCCTTGGATTCAACTTAATGTCTGTCTCAATGCTTTGTGACTTAAACATGATTGTGATATTTGGAAAATATCGTTGCCTTGTACTAATGGAATCTGACAAGCCTCTAGTCTTTGAAGGGTATAGGAAAGGTGATCTATACATGGTAGATTTCTCAGCAGGTCCATAGCTTGTTGTATGTCTTCTTGCAAAAGCTTCAGAATGCTGGCTTTGGCATCGAAGGCTGGGGCATGCTGGCATGAGGAACTTGCACACTCTCGTCAAGAAGAAGCATGTCATAGGCATCGAAGGTGTCAAATTCAAGAAAGATCATTTGTGTGGTGCTTGCGAAGCTGGGAAGATGACAAGGGCCAAGCACCCCTCGAAGACAATCATGACGACATCTCAACCCTTTGAGCTGTTGCACATGGACTTATTTGGCCCTACTCACTACTCCACCCTCACAACAACGGCGTGTCTCTATGGCTTCGTCATTGTTGATGACTACTCAAGATATACATGGGTGCACATAATTCTCTACAAGACTGAAGTACAAGATGTCTTCAGACGATTCGCCAATCGAGCAATGAACAATTATGGCGTCAAGATCAAGCATATCAGAAGTGATAACGGCACTGAATTCAAGAACACCGGGCTTGATCTTTATCTGGATACAATGGGAATCACTCATGAATTTTCTGCTCCATACACACCTCAGCAAAACAGCATTGTAGAGTGCAAGAACAGAACCCTCATCGAGATGGCTCGAACAATGCTTGACGAGTACAAGACACAAGAAAGTTCTGGCCTGAAGCCATTGATATAGCTTGTCACATCATCAACCGTGTCTACATCCATAAGCTTCTGGACAAAACATCCTATGAGCTCCTTACTGGCAAGAAGCCAAATGTCAGCTACTTCAGAGTCTTTGGTGCTAGGTGCTGGATTAAGGATCCCCATCACAAGTCAAAATTTGAACCCAAAGCTCACGAAGGCTTCATGCTTGGCTATGGAAAGGATTCAAACTCTTAGAGAGTCTTCAACCTCTTCCACTACAAAATCGTTGAAACAGTGGATGTGCGATTTGATGAAACCAATGGTTCACAATGAGAGCTCCCGCCAAGCACACTTGATGAAGCTCCTTCCAGTGAATCTATCAAGCTGATGGGAACTGGTGAGATCATGCCCTCTGAAGCACAACCTAAAGAGGAACTTATCATTTCTGCACCAAACCAACCTGAAGACAATGCTCAGACCGAAGACAATACTTCCAATGATGACAATGATTAGCATGAGCAAGGTCTTCGTCTAGTTCATCCTCGTGTTGCAAATGAAGTACAAATTGAGAAGATAATTGACAACATCAATGCGCCTGGTCCGCTTACTCGCTCAAGAGCAACACAGTTAGCAAACTTCTGTGGGCACTTTTCATTTGTGTCAATATCAGAACCCAAGAAAGTTGCTGAAGCTTTTATGGAACCTGAATGGATTCAAGCCATGCAAGAAGAACTTCAACAGTTCAAGCTGAATAATGTTTGAGAACTTGTCAAGTGACCTGACCCTCGCAAGCATAACATTATTGGAACGAAATGGATATATCGAAACAAGCAAGATGAGCATGGTCAAGTCGTCAGAAACAAAGCACGTCTTGTGGCTCAAGGATATACTCAAGTTGAAGGAATTGACTTCGATGAAACATTTGCTCCTGTTGCTAGGCTTGAAGCTATTCACATACTGCTAGCCTATGCAAATCACCACAACATCTTGCTATATCAAATGGATGTGAAAAGTGCATTTCTCAATGGCAAGATTGAAGAAGAAGTGTATGTAGCTCAACCACCTGGCTTTGAAGATCCAAAACATCCTGATATGGTGTACAAACTAAACAAAGCACTGTATGGCCTCAAACAAGCTCCTCGCGCATGGTATGATACGATCAAAGACTTCTTGAAGAGCAAAGGCTTCAAACCAGGATCTCTAGATCCCACACTCTTCACGAAGACATATGATGGTGAACTGTTTGTGTGCCAAATATATGTGGATGACATAATCTTTGGCTGCACCAACCATAAGTATAGTGATGAGTTTGGATACATGATGCAAGAGCAATATCAGATGTCCATGATGGGTGAGCAGAAGTTCTTCCTTGGTCTTCAAATTCGTCAGCAAAGAAATGGCGTCTTCATATCTCAAGAAATATATCTCAAAGACTGCCTGAAGAAGTTCGGCATGCAAGATTGCAAAGGCTACACGACGCCAATGCCAGCCAAACATCATCTTGGTCTCGACGACAATGGTAAAGAGTTTGATCAAAAGGTATACCGCTCCATGATTGGTTCTTTACTTTATTTATGTGCATCTAGGCCAGATATTATGCTTAGTGTTTGCATGTGTGCTCGATTCCAAGCGGCACCAAAGGAATCGCATCACTTAGCTGTGAAGCGAATTCTTTGATATTTGGCTTACACCCCAACACTCAGATTATGGTATCCAAAGGGCTCAAGGTTTGACCTAGTTGGATTCTCGGATGCTGATTATGCTGGTGACAAGGTGGATCGCAAGTCTACATCAGGCACATGTCATTTTCTTGGTCGATCACTTGTCTGTTGGTCTTCAAAGAAGCAGAATTGTGTATCACTCTCAATTGCTGAATCTGAATACATTGCTGCTGGATCCTGTTGTGCTCAGCTTCTGTGGATGAAGCAAACTCTCGAGGACTATGGCATCAACCTGAAACAAGTACCTCTCTTCTGCGACAATGAGAGTGCCATCAAGATATCCAACAATCCAGTTCAGCACTCGAAGACAAAGCACATTGAAATTCGTCACCATTTTCTCAGAGATCATGTCATGAAGAAAGATATTGACATCATTCACGTCAACACAGAAGAACAACTTGCAGATATCTTCACAAAGCCCTTGGATGAGAAAAGGTTTTGCAAGTTACGGTGTGAGCTAAATATCTTGGAATCCTCTAATGTCCTGTGATCAGGCACACATCCTAACACTTATGCATGTTGATGACTTAGATGTGCAACACACGAAGTAAGGTATATCTTCAATCAATGAAGACTTACACTCTGAGTGTGAATACATTAACATGGAATTTGACTTTGGAGCGCCACGATAATTGTGCGTTGTGTCTGGGTCTAATACTTCCTATACGGTGGGTAACGCCACCACCAAATTTCTCTGTTTGAAGTGTTTCACTCATGGCGTTACTTTTGCAAAGACTTCGCATTTGGTTTGTCTTTAGTTTCAATTTATCTTCATGATTTTCTGCGCTATGATGATTTGATTGCATATACATATACTAGTGTTCTGTCCTCTACAGCATTCACTTATAGCTATGTCTTCAAGTTGAATCTTTTGAACTAAGTGAATGTGATCGGACCCTAACCCCTCTATGCTTTCTATCTCAAACTCAATCTGTCCAAATCATATGCATTCTATTGAAACTGTCGAATGTCTTCTCTGCGTCCTAGTCAGCAGAAGACACAGAGACAAACATCAAGTCTTATTTAAATGATTCATCTTTATTGTCGATATCCGGAGAAGCCGGAACGAACATCTGACAAACTTGGCGGGCGTGGGAACGTGGGACAACTCTAAGTATGTTGCATGCTTGCCACGTGTTCCATGGATGTGAACAGACAGGGGCACCTGCGTAATTGCGCTGTGCCGCACACCTACTTATAAATATGTGTCCCCTGCGGTCAAGAAAACCTTCTTCCACCTCTCCACCTCGTCAAAACCCTAGCACCACCGCTAGCTCTCGACGACGCCGGCGACGAAGCGCTTAGCTGTCGCGACTTCTCCGGCGCCGTCCTCACGCCGGCCGCGGACATCTTCCTCTCCGCCGTCGCCGTAGGTGTCCTCCGTCGCCAAGTTAGGGCACAGTGGGCTGAACTGCTCGGTCTCCTATTCATCCAATCTAGCAGTTCTTCGTGCGGTAATTATAACTCTATTTTTTCCACCTTTTTGATCTTCATAGATTCATCCTATTTACTGAAGGTGGTTTCTCCCTACTCAATGTTAGATCTATTCTGTCTGCATCTCATTATGCCTAGTCTATTCACTTAGATTTCCTATCTAGTTTGATTCCTCACTTGTACTTATTCACGGATTGGTACAAATCTGGAACCAACTCACCTCATATAAGTGAATGTCTTCGCATCATGAGGTCAATGTCTTCAAACTGATTTATCTTCAAAATCTTCTGAGAATGCATATGACCTCTTCCCCTTCCCTCGCATCTCTAATGCTGTCACAGGTACATGTCCGTGGGAGAATCCCTAGGTTCTCATAGTCTGCATTCGTTTGCAGAATTCTTACAGCAACACATTGATTCTCCTAAAGCCAGTTCCTGTCTGACCAGCAAGCGAAAGCCTTTGAAGCCTTTGAACATATTGAAACCGTTCAGTTTGAAGTTCATGGCTACGGAGAAATCTGTCAGGAAGGGTGGCAGGCAGCGTCGTGGGGGAACTTCAAAGGATTCGCCTGATGATCTGGCAGAAATGTATAAAACAGATACTGAAGAAGATTACAATCAGCGCAAGACTCGAATCCAATGGATTCGACGCTATTGGGCTGAACAGTGGTACAAGTACATGTTCTTCACCCAGGAGTACGCAAAGAAAAATGCTATCAAAAGCCCTTGGGGTGATATTCTCTATCGAGGCCTTCCCCCCAAGAACAAAGCTGAAGTCATTGCACAAGAATTCTATCCTTGCATGGTCCGTGGACCACAGCCTGAAGAAGCCGACCCATCATCATTGCTCTGGTGTCGTGACGACAATCTCTTCAAGCACAACCTCCAGTTTGCTAAGGCTTCGGCAAAGGAAAACAAGAAGTCATGAGGATTAGACTTCAATCCTGGCCCCTCTGCTCCCCGTGATGATGGCACACATGAAGCTGAAGAAAACAGAATTGGCCCTTTTGCAAACCTTGATGGTCTCATCACCTACATCAAGGTACAAGGTGCCAAAGTGGATCATTCTGACAATGATGCTGATTCTGATGAAGCCCTAGCTCCTACTCCAAGGCCGCAGAAGCCAAAGAAAACTAAGGCTTCATCATCAGCTGCACCTACAAAAGCTTCTCGTGTGAAGCCACTGGCCACTGCACCTCCTGAAGCCAGTGTGCAGTCTGAAGATCAATCCCGCATCTCCAAGAAGACGGAGAAGAAGAAGCAACTTGTCAGGCATACTGATCAAGCCTTGACTCCTGCCGCCATTCTGCGTGAAGAGCCCATTGATCTGTTCAGTGATGAAGATCTTGCTGATGATGCCCTTGAGCAACTGATAAAGAGCAAGGAAGAAGCAGAAATCTTCAACAACTTGCCTCTCTTTGACGTGGCCATCATCCATAACTTCATTGATGAGTGGTTCGACACCCCCAATCTAAGCTTTGAAGATTTGCAGCTTCCCATTGGCCTCAGCATCGCTTTCAATGGCGCCATTGCTTCTGAGCTAGCTCTTGCTCAGCGCATCGTTGAGCTGAAGAACAAAATTGATTATGAGAAGGCTCAATTCAAGAAGCATGTGGCGAAGCTCAGTGTTCAAGACGTCAGAAACTTCAAGGTCATGCTGCATGAGCTTAAAGAAGCTTTTCTGAAGAAGCCCCAAGAAGCTCAAGGCTCTCGTGAGCGCATGAAGAGTTTGGCTGATAAGTGTGTGCTTGCCTACAATGAGGCTGAGAAGCGCAAGTCACTTGGTCGTCCTGGCATTGACCCTAGGATGGCAGCAAAGAAAAAGAAGAAGCTTCTTGCTGACCAGCCTGCACCTTCGAGCCAAGAAGCCCCTCACATTATCTTCCCAAGCAGCATGACTGGCTCGAAGCCAAAGGTCACCACAACCGCTTCAGAACAGAAGAAGACGAGGGCTGCCGAGGCTGAAGGCAGAAAAAGGAAGAACACTGAAGCCTCTAATGCCGCTCCCTCCAAGAAGAAGCGCAAGACCAAGAAGAGTCGGGCTGCTCCCACAGAGCCCCTTGTTGTTGAACCCATCTCAGTGGTTTGTCCTGCATCTGCATCCCAAGAACTTCGCATGACTGTTCATGAGCCTGCTTCCACAGAGGCTCCTGAAGCTGAAGATATACCAGCAGCTGAACCCACCGCTGCTGAAGACGTTGGTCATCATGACAATGTTGAAGATGATGAAGTTCTTCCTCAGATCGAATATAATGTGGTATCATCGCCTATTCGTATGAACAGTGAAATCATCAGCATTGGTCGTCCTCTGATGCCAATTGCTCAGGATGCATCGTGGGCTGATCACCCACAACAACAAGACTCCCCCAGTACTCCCCAACAACAACAAACCACACCGTCCGTCCAAGTTGAAGAGGATGAGGACCTTCCCACTCCATCTCCAAAAGCGTCGCCTGTACTACAAAGGCTTCGCAAAGGACCAAGGTCTCAAGTCTCTCTTCCGAGCGTTCCAGAAGGAGAAGTGCACCGTCAAACTGTTGCACGTCAAGTGTTCTCTGAAGCCACTCCAACTGTGAATGTCTCTGTGTCTGAAGCACAAGCTGCTGAAGACAATCTGGCTGCATCAGCCGATGAGGAACGTCAAGAAGAACGTGCCCAAACTCCCCCCATGCCTGAAGAAACAGTTCATGAAGTGAACGTGTTTGTGCCTCACCCTCCAGGTCCTCAAGTGGAGGTTGAAAATCCTGAAGCTGCCACAACCAACGCAAGTGAAGCCAATGACGTTGTCATGGCTAATGTGGATCTTGAACCAACCAATGTGCCTGAAGCTAATGAGGCCACTGCACCTGAAGCTAATGAGGCAACTGCTCTTGAAGCACCTATTGTGCAGCCTGAACCCTCAGTTGCTGCCACTGCTCCTGTTCCGCCACCACGGCCCTATACAATCGAGCAAGCATACAACCATGGCGAGCTAATCACAGTAAGATGGCCCGTTCTGGTCCCTCCGCCTAATGTCTCCGGTCCTCAATTTGACTATCACATTGAGCATAGGCCTCTGGTCCAGAAGCCCAAGCCAAGACTGCCAAGGTTTCCAGGTACTGCAAACTCACCAGGGTCTTTCAATGCAAATGGCTTCAAGAGCCACAACACATTCTTTGACAGCTCGAAGAACCCCTACACGAAGCCAAGAATATCATCAGATCGGTTCTGGAGTCATCAACAGCGGAGCTATTACTCCTGTGTTCTGTATGATCAAGGGCGCATTTTCCCTCATATGCGCCTCGACACTGAAGCCATTACTGGACTGCCCTGCTTAGGAGAAGCACTTGACTGCTTTCGCAATGCTGGGCTGCTTAGTTTTGTCACAGATAAAGAACACTGGAATGAAGAGCTATTGCTTCAATTCTATGATACTCTGCATATTCGCGGCTACAACAGAGATATCAAGACATGGATTCTAGAGTGGATGACAGGAAATGTTCATCATGAAGCCAAAGCTCTCGACATCATTGAGCTTACATGCCTATCCACTCCTGGAGAACTCTATGAACCTGGTTGTCAAAATCACCGCAATGCTTTGGAAAGCATCTTCCATAAGCCTGAACCCAATATGAGTCAGATGTTGAGCATGATGAAGCCTTTGCCACGTGATGCTGAATATCCAACAGAGTTCTTTGTTGAAGACCTTGAGTATCTGCCACGCACCATATATCACATCATCAGGCGAACTCTATGGCCTATCAAAGGACATTCATTAACGGCAAAGCTTGAAGGAGCTATGAAGACTTTGGTCTTCTACATTCTCAATGGCATCAGCTTCAATGCGCAAGACTTCTTCATCAGGCAATTGGCTGCATCTGGATCTGATCTGTTTGGTCTGAAGTTTTATGCTCCATGGGTCATGCGCCTCATCAAGCGACACTCATCTGTCAACTGTCAACCTTCTGCTCGCAATCATGTGATTTTTCTACCAGAGGTTGATATGTCAGTTGAAGCTATATACCCTGAACCTGCCAAGAAGCCTCTTTGTCTTCAGAATGCCGAGCGCCAAAGCTTCACTCAACCAATTGAAGGTGTTCAAGCAGCAACATGAATCTATCCATTGGCTGGAAATACTCGTCTACCTCATCGAGCACCTACTGAAGCCACTGAAAGCACCATTGCCCAAAGGCCTCGGAAGCGTTCTCGCGTTCTCAACGACCGAGAACTTCTTGTGGCCCTTCATCAGAAACAGGATAAACATCACTTTTGGCTCAAAAGACAGATGCAAAGCCTCTTGGTGGATGTCAATCGCATTCATAACCTTGCCACCAAGAATGCCTTTGTTCCTCATGAAACTTGCCTGCGATCATGGAAGAGTCTGACCCTGCTTAGTGCTGAAGCAGATCTTCAAGACGATGGCTTCAGTGAATGATTCCAGTTTGACTCCACTCCTCCACGGACTGCTGTCCTACGTCGTACTCCATCTCTTGAAGACTCTGAATATTCTTCCTCCGCGACAACTGTCAATGCCAGAGTGATCGATGACGAAGATGATGCTACTTCACCACCTCCTACTTCTGCACGCATCGACACTGCACCAAGTTCGTCTGCACCACCAAACGACAACAACAACCCTGCTGCTTCAACTACTCCTCATGAGGACGAGTAGATGCTCTATGTCTTCAAACATTTTTGGTCATTACTGACAAAAGGGGGAGAAGCGTATGAGTTTGATAGTCTTCAAGCGGGTTCATATGGGCGGTTGCATTATATTTTTGCCTCGTGCTTACAACTCTTGTTTTTTTAAAAACATTGGTTCTTTGAGTTGTAACACCTAAACTTGATGGTCGTCTGCTACTTATTTGCTTTACTGTGATGCGATGATAAATTCCGCATATGCGATGATAAACTCCGCACTTAGATCATCCTGCAGACGTCCATTTTTCATTATGCATGTCATCCTATATGCTATATCATTTCATGCATGATGAATTATCTTCATAAGTTGAAGTGGATCTCCACAAGTACAACCTGCCATGTGTATTTGCATTCCAAAAGCAAAATTACTTATATGCACATCTTCAGGGGGAGCCCTTGCTACTTATGAAGACAATTTCCTACCCTTTACAATTTCACATACTTTATCCTCGTTGAAAACTTCAACCAGTTTGTCATCAATCACCAAAAAGGGGGAGATTGTAAGTGCATCTAGTGCCACCCCTAGTTGGTTTTGGAGTATTGACGACAAAGTTGGTTGAGGGACTAATGCGTTTGTGAGAATTGCAGGATAACGCAGGTAGTGTCCCTCATTGATTCGGTTTACCTGCCGGAGATGACCCCTAAAAATGTATGAAGACATTGAAGACAATGGTGATGTGTGAAGAGGTTCACATTGAAGACTATGACATGAGAAGACATTGAGTGAAGACTATGGAGCGCGAAGACTGAGTTGTTTTGTTGTTTCCTCTTCTTCTGTGTTGAGTCATAGGAACCACCGTACTGTTAAGTGGGGTCCAAGTGAACTAAGTCAGAGTGACTGAAGTGATGCTCAACCCAAATCCTATGTCTTCGAGCGAAGACAATGAGAGCAAATCTTATCCAGAGTTGGATAAGTCAGCTTTGCTTGTAGCCCAAGTAAAGTTGCCGCGTGTCATTGAAATCTGACCGTTGGAACACGTGTCAGTTTCTTAGTGACCCAGGGTCATTTCGGACAAATCAGGTCGGGTTGCCTTGTGGCTATAAATAGCCCACCCCCTACACCATAAATTGGTGGCTGCTCAGAGTTAGTATACGACTTTTGTCGTTTGAGAGCAACCCACCTCGAAGGATTTGAGAGAGAGAAATCCTTGCGAGGACAAAGCCCAAACACCCAGAGCCAAAGAGTGTTAGGCATCACTGAAGTCTTTCTGTCTGTGTGACCTGAAGACTTATTACACTTGAGGACTGTGCATCCTCCAGCCAGTTAGGCATCGCGTTCTGAGCATCCAAGAGTCATTGTGGATTGCCGGGTGAACAAAGTCTGTGAAGGTTTGGAAGTCTACCTTGAAGACTTACCAGAGTGATTGGGCGAGGACTAAGTGACCTTAGCTCAAGGGGAATAAGGTGAAGACACGGTCTTCTGAGTTGAATCTCAGCCTCCCCAACCAGACGTACAGTTGTCACAACAACTGGAACTGGTTCAACAAATCCTGTGTCTTCAACAATTGACTGGTTCTATCTCTTCCCTCCTTTACCTTGAGTTTTTCTTCGTGAAGTCGTTGCTTATCTGTCTTATCTGATTGACTTCATTGCTTGACTACTATTGTTGATTGGCTTCATACTATCTTCCATCCTGATCCTACTACCTAGCTGCCATTAGTCTTCATACGTTAACGCTATTGCATACTTGACTATGGCTTGCTTGTTGTAGTTTATCTTCCACTGCATATCAATTAGGTTATTTCTATTGTTTGTCTTCGAAAGTTCCACATTTTGAAGACTTTGATAAAAATCGCCTATTCACCCCACCTCTAGTCGATAACTAGCACTTTCACATATACATATATATTAGTGTTCTGTCCTCTACAGCATTCACTTATAGCTTTGTCTTCACTCTTGAATCTTTTGATCTAAGTGAATGTGATTGGACCCTAACCTGTCTATGCTTCTACCTCAACTCTATCTGTCCAAATCATATGCATTCTATTGAAACCTGTCGATTGTCTTCACTGAGACCTTGTTAGCTGAAGTCAATCTGACAAACATTTAATCTGTTTTTAATGCTGCATCCTTATTGCCTGAAAACCAGAGAAGCCGGAATGACCATCCGACAATCCAGGCGTGCGTGGGAACGTGGAACAACTTCCAATCCGTTGCATGTTTGCCACGTGTTCATCAGATGTGAACCGCTAGGGGCACCTGACTAATTGTGCTGTGCTATCCCTATCCTTATAAATACACATCACATCACAGTCAAAATCTTTCTTCCACCTCCGCACCTCGCTCAAAACCCTAGCGCCTCCACTATCTCGTGACGACGCTGGCGACGTAGCACTTGGCTGCCGCGACCTCACCGACGTCGTCCTTACACCGGCCGCGAACCTCGTCTTCTCCACCGCCGCTGTAGGTGTCTTCCGTCGCCAAGTTAGGGCATGGGAGATTGAACTCCTCGGCCTCCAATTCCGTTCTGTCTAGCAGTTCTTCGTGTGGTAATTAAAACTTACTTTTTACTGTCTTTTTGATCTAATAGATTCATCCTTCTCTACCAAAACTTGTTTTTATGCTTCCAAAGTTGAATCTACCCTATTCTGCATCTCATATTTTGCCTAGTCTATTCACTTATGCTTCACTACAAGTTAGATTCCTCACTTGTACCTATTCTTGGATTCGTACAAATCTGGAACCAACTCACAACAAATAAGTGAGTGTCTTCACGTTATGAGGTCAATGTCTTCAAACTGATTTATCTTCAAAATCTTCTGAGAATGCATATGACCTCTTCCCCTTCCCTCGCACCTCTAATTCTGTCACAGGTACATGTCCGTGGGAGAATCCCTTGGTTCTCATAGTCTGCATTCATTTGCAGAATTCTTACAGGGTCACATAAATTCTCCTGAAGTCAGTTCTTGTCTGACCAGCCATCGGGAACCCTTGCAAGTTCTGAAGCCATTCAGTTTAAGCTTCATGGCAACTGAAAAGTCAGCTAGAAAGGGTGGCAGACAGCACCATGGGAATACACCCAAGGATTTGCCACCAGATCTGCATGAAATGTACAAGACAGACCCTGATGAAACTTATGGTGAATGCAAAACTCGAATCCAATGGATTCGAAGATATTGGGCTGAAGAGTGGTACAAGTACAGATTTGTCACGGCTGAGTATGCTAAGGAGAATGCCATCAAGCAGCCCTGGGGAGATATATTATACAAAAATCTTCAACTCCAGTCCCTTTCTGAAGCTGTTGATCAAGGTTTCTATCCATGCATGGTTCGCGGACCACTACCAGAGAATGCTGACCCATCTTCTCTGCTATGGTGTCGAGAAGACAATCTATTCAAGCGCAACTTCAAGTTTGCCAAAGATTCTGCTGTGAAGAACAAGGCATTTGGACTTGACTTCAACCCCGGTCCATCTGCTCCTCTGGATGATGTCCCTTCTACAACCTCGAAGGCCTCATCACTCACATTGCAGTCCAAGGTGCTAATGTGGATCACTCAGCTGATGACGTAGATTTTGATGAAGCGCCAGCTCCTCCTAAGCCACAGAAGCAAAAGAAAACTAAGGTTTCAAAACCCTCTGCTGCACCAAATGCTTCATGTGCGAAGCCATTGGCAACTGCCCCTCCTGCATCAAGTATGCAATCTGAAGACCTCTCTCGCGTCTCCAAGAAGGCTGAGAAGTCTATGCAAAAGAAGAAGCCCATCCTGAGTTCTGGTCAAGCATTGACCCTAGCTGCCGTTCTGAGGAATGAGAATGAAGCCATTGATCTGTCAAGTGACGATGATCTTGGTGAAGATGCTCTTGAGCTGCTGATAAAGAGCAAACAACAGGCGGAAATCTTCAACGATTTCCCCCTTTTTGATGTGGACATCCTCAAAAACTTCATTGATGAGTGGTTTGCTAATCCGGATCTCAGCATTGATGATCTTCAACTTCCCATTGGCATCAGTGTCGCTTTCCATAGTGCCATTGCAAATGAGCTAGCTCTAGCTCAGAAGATAGTTGAGCTCAAGAACAAAATTGACTATGAAAAGGCTCAATTCAAGAAGCACAAGGCCAAGCTCAATGTCACTGATGTTCAGAATTTCAAGAAGCTGCTGCATGATCTCAAGGAAGCGTTTCATAAGAAACGTGAAGAAGCAAAAGGTTCAAGAGAGCGGATGAAACACCTTGCTGCCAAGTGTCTTCAGTCTCACAATGAAGTTAAAAAGCGCAAGGCCCTTGGGCGTTCGGGCATCGATCCCAAGATGGCTGCCAAAAGGAAGAAGCCTACTGTGACTCAAGCTGAGGCATCAAGACAAGAAGCACCTCACATTGTCTTCCCTGCCAGCATGACAGGCGCGAAGCCTAAGGTCCCCATAGTGGCTTTAGAACTAAAGAAGACAAGGGCAGCCGAGGCCGAAGCCAGAAAATGCAAGAACAAGAATGCTTATGATGATGCTCCACTGACCAAGAAGCGGAAGACAAAGTCTTCGAAGAAGAATCGGGCTGCTCCTTTAGAGCCCCTTCTTGTCGAGCCCCTATCAGTTGCTCGTCCTGCACCCCCCCACCAAGAGCGTCAATTAGTTGTTCACGAGTCTGCTTCCACAAAGGCTCCTGAAGTTGAAGAAGTTCCAACTGTTGACCCCACCGCGGCTGAAGACATTGGTCTCCAAGATAATGTAGTAGATGATGAAGTTCTTCCTCAGATCGAGCACCATATGGTATCATTGCCTGTTCTCACGAACAACGAAATCATCAGCATTGGTCGTCCCTTGACGTCAATTGCTCAGGATGCATCATGGGCTGATCGCCCCCAACCAGAAAATCCAAGTCGAAGCTCACCAAGTACCCCTCCACCTCAAGTGACCAATCCAGTACTTGATGATGACGACTATGTGGTCCATCCAACTCCCACTCGAAGAGTGATGCCTGCATTCTGTAGGCTTTGCAAAGGACCAAGGCCACAAGTTGTTGTGTCGAGCGATCCAGTAGGAGAAGTGTAACCCAACTCCGTAGCACGACAAGTGTTTCCTGAAGCCACTCCTACTGTGAATGTCTCTGAGTCTGAAGCCAAAGATGCTGAAGACATACCGGATGCATCAGCCGATGAAAATCAAGAACCCCCTGAAGAAGTAGAGCGTGTTGTCACACCCCCCAGAAATCAAGAAAATGTTCTCGAGGAGAACGTGTCTGTGCCCGACCTGCAGCTACTCAAGTGGAGGTTGAAAATACTGAGGCGGCCACCAACAACACTACTGAAGCCTATGATGTTGTCATGGCTGAAGCTAATGTGGAGCCTACACTGAACACGGTGTCTGAAGCCAATGACACACCTGCCACCAATGTACAACCTAAAGCCCTTGTCAATGCCACTGCTCCTGTACCGCCTCCAAGGCCTCATACCATTGAGCAAGCATTTTATGAAGGCGAGCTTGTTACTCTTAGATGGCCCATTCTGGTTCCTCCGCCTGCTCCCGGACCTCAATTTCATTATCATGTGGAGCACAGGCCTCAGGTTCAGAAGCCAAAACCAAGGCTGCCAAGGTTTCCAGGTACTGCATCTGCGCCAGGATCATTCAACGCAAATGGTTTCATTGAACACAACACTTTCTTTGATAGAGCCAAGAATCCATATTCAAAGCCCAGAATTTCTCCTGATTAGTTCTGGAGCTATCAGCAGCACAGTTATTATTCCTGTGTCTTATACAATCAAGGGCGCATTTTTCCTCATATGCGTCTTGACTGCGAAGCCATTGCTGGACGACCCTGTTTGGAAGAAGCCTTAGACTGCTTCAGAGATGCTGGCCTTCTGCAGTTCATGATTGACAAGGAAAATTGGAATGAAGAGCTTCTGTTACAATTCTATGCTACACTCCACATCTGCGGCTACAACAAGGACATCAAAACTTGGGTCCTTGAGTGGATGACATGCAATGTGCATCATGAAGCCAAAGCTTTTGATCTCATTGAGCTTACTGGTCTGCCCACTCCAGGTGAACTTTACGAACCTGGTTGTCAGCTCCACCGCAATGCCTTTGAAAGCATATTCCAGAAGCCTGAGCCCAACATGAGCCAAATGCTGAGTATGATGAAGCCTCTGCCACAAGATGCTGAATATCCCAAGGAATTCTTTGTTGAAGACCTATAGTTTCTGCCCCGCACCATCTATCACATTATCAGGCAAACTCTATGGCCCATCAAAGGACATTCTTCTTCGGCAAAGCTTGAAGGCTCAATGAAGACATTGGTCTTCTATATTCTCAATGGCATCAGCTTAAATGCTCAGGATTTCTTCATTCGCCAATTCACTACATCTGGCTCAGATATATTTGGTCTGAAATTCTATGCTCCATGGGTAATGCGTCTGATCAAGCTTCACTCTGCTGTCAACTATCAGCCCTCTGCGGGCAACCATCTCATATTCTTGCCAGAGGTTGATATGTCTGTCGAAGCCATATACCCAGAGCCTGCCAAGGAGGCAATTTATCTTCACAATGTCGATCCAAAGTTTATCTCAACATGTTGAAGGAATTCATGCTGCCACTCGTGTTTATCCTTTGGCTGGCAATACACGTGCACCTCATCGTGCCCATACTGAAGCCACTGAAAGCACTATTGCTCAAAGGCCTCAGAAGAGATCTCGTGTGCTAAATGACCTAGAGCTTCTCGTGGCCTTGCATCAGAAACACGATAAGCATCATTACTGACTGAAGCGTCAAATGCAGAGTCTCTTGATGGATGTTAATCGCATTCGCAATCTCGCCACCAAGAATGCATTTGTCACTCATGAAACTTGTCGGCGTTCGTGGAAGAGTCTGACACTTCTCAGTTCTGAAGATGATCTTTAGCAAAATGGCTTCACAGAGAGATTCAAATTTGATTCCACTCCTCCCAGAAATGTTGTCTTGCGTCGGACTCCTTCACTCTAAGACTCTAAGTATTCCTCCTCCGCAGCAACTGTAAATGCAAGAGTCATCGATTATGAAGATGATGCTACATCACCAACAACCACTTCAGCGCGTATCGACACTGCACCAGGCCCCTCTGCACCACCAAACTCCAACGTCGACCCTGCTCCTTCTGGGAACGAGTAGACGCTCTATGTCTTCAAACCTTTTTGGTCATTACTGACAAAAGGGGGAGAAGCATATGAGTTGATAGTCTTCAAGCGGGTCCTTATGGGTGGTTGCATTATTTTTTGCCAAGTCTTACAACTCTCGTCTTTTGATACATTTGGTTCTCTGAGTTGTAACACTTAAACTTGATGGTTGTCTGCCAATTTATTTGCTATTATGTGATGCGATGATAAATCCCGCAATAAGTCATTCTGCAGACGTCCATTTGTCATTATGCATATCATTATCATTGTTATTTCTTATATGCATAATGCATTGTCTTCACACTTTGATGATGGCCACCACAAGGCAAAACCTGCCATGTGCATTTGCATTCAAACGAAAATCATTTATATGCACGTCTTCAGGGGGAGCCTCGTCTTATGTATGAAGACAATACTCACAACACTAAAATTTCACATACTTTTATCCCCGTTGAAAACTTCAACCAGTTTGTCATCAATCACCAAAAGGTGGAGATTGTAAGTGCATCTAGTGCCACCCCTAGTTGGTTTTGGAGTATAGACGACAAACTTGGTTGAGGGACTAATGTGTTTGTGAGATTTGCAGGATAACACAGGTAGTAGTCCCATATTGATTCGGTTTACCTACCAGAGATGACCCCTAAAAATGTATGAAGACATTGAAGACAATGGTGGTCTGTGAAGACATTCACATTGAAGACTATGACATGAGAAGACATCACGTGAAGACTATGGAGTGCGAAGACATACTGTTTCATAGTTTCCTTTTCTTCTTTGTTGAGTCATAGGAACCACCGTAGTGTTAAGTGGGGTCCAAGTGAAAAAAGTCAGAGTGACTGATGTGATGCTCAACCAAATCCTATGTCTTCGAGCGAAGACAATGAGATCAAATCTTATCCAGAGTTGGATGAGTCAGCTTTACTTGTAGCCCAAGTCAAGCTGCCGCGTGTGTTCGAAATATGACCGTTGGACACGTGTCAGTTCCTTAGTGACCCAGGGTCATTTTGGACAAATGACGTCGGGTTGCCTTCTGGCTATAAATAGCCCACCCCCTACACCATAAATTGGTGGCTGCTCAGAGTTAGTACACGACTTTTGTCGTTTGAGAGCAACCCATCTCCGAACCCTTTGAGAGAGAGAATCCTTGTGAGGACAAAGCCCAAAACACCCAGAGCCAAAGAGTGTTAGGCGTCACTGAAGTCCTTTTGTCCGCGTGATCTGAAGACTTATTACACTTGAGGACTGTGAATCCTCCAGCCGGTTAGGCGTCGCGTTCTGAGCATCCAAGTGTCATTGTGGATTGTCGGTGAACAAAGTCTGTGAAGGTTTGGAAGTCTCCCTTGAAGACTTACCAGAGTGATTGGGGAGTACTAAGTGTTCTTAGCTCAAGGGGAATAAGGTGAAGACACGGTCTTCTGAGTTAAATCTTAGCCTCCCTAACAAGACGTACAGTTGTCACAGCAACTGGAACTGGTCAAACAAATTCCTTGTCCTCTCCGAGCAACTGGTTCTATCCTACCTCTCTTGCTTTACTTACAGTTTGTCTTCGTGAAGTCTTTGCCTACTTGCCTTATCTATTTGACTTCACTGAGTGAAGACTATTGTCTGTTTGGCTTCATACTATCTTCCACCCTGATCCAATCTACCTAGCTACTTATAGTCTTCGTGCTTTCACTTCATTGCTTACCGGACTATGGCTTGTCTACTTAGTCTACCTTCCGCTGCATATCAACACTACAAAAAAAATACACTTCCGTGATGATACGTGTTTGTCATAGTAGGTCGCGTTTTTTGTCATGCATGTACATCCATGACGAATTTATGACAGAATCTAGATAGTCATACCTGTGCTGTCGTAGAAGTGTTCCATGACATTACCAAAATTATCATCACGGAAGTGTCCACTTCCATGACGATAAATTGCGCGTGACAGAAGTGCTTTCGTCATGGGTGACCGACACATGGCATCCACCGTAACTGAACACCGTTAAGCTATCGGGTCAGGTTTTGGTTCTGATAACCTGTTAACAGCCCCGACCAATAGGGATTTTCCACGTGTAAAATCATCATTGGCTGGAGGAAACACATGTCGGCTCACCGCTGGAACAGATGTCATCCGCTCATTGGACCAAAGGCGCCTATGATACAGCGACACATGGCACGACCCAACAGAGGCCCATTCCTGTGAAAAGGCCGGCCCGTTTGACTTGGTCAAAAGGTGGCGGGCCGGCCCACGGAAAGCCTGTTAACGGCCTGTTTGCATATAGCCCATTTACAGCCCGCTAACCCAGGGCCAGTTACACCCTATCCGAATTAGGCCCAGTAGCGTCATCTGGGCCGTCCAATATGATTCCAGCCTGTTTTAACTTCCAGCCCATTTGTGGCCCATGACTTCTTTCGGCCCATATGAGGCCCTTTGTAACTCTTGGCCCATTAACGGCCCGTGGTGAAACTAGCTCGTAATGAACAGTGTATCACGTTATACCCATTAACGGCCCGTTATTCCATTAAGCCGTTTCCAACCCAAGTTGTCTTTCGGCCTTCTCAGGCCCATTAATTCTTGGGCTCATTTGCAGCATTCGGTTACATACGACCCGTTACTGTCATTTTCTACTTGTGGGCCAAATTCAGCCCGTCGTTACAGTCGGCCCGTTTGTGGACCACCAATTCGTTGGGCCGTTTTCATGTAAAAAAAACTAGTTGGGCTATTTTCATAGAGTTATCAAATACGCCCTATTAACGGCCCGTTATGGTCCACAAATAGTACGACCCATGATTGGAGAAATGATGATACGCCCCGTAGAAGGCCCATGGATCCTACGGCCCGTATGAGGCCCATGGACAGTATGGCCCGTAGAAGGCCCATGGATCGTACGAACCATAGAAGGCCCATGTACCCTGCGGCCTGCAGAAGGCCCATGGACCCTATGGCCCGTAGAAGGCCCATGGACCCTAAGGCCCGTATAGAAGGTTGATGGATCCTATGGCCGGAAGAAGGCCCATGGATCATACGGCATGCATGAGGCCCATGGTTACAACAGTTTGTGTGTTGCCATGATTATTTTGGCCTAGTTACCAAAAATAGGCTATTGTGACTACAAGAAAACAACAAAACAAGATAATAAGGAAATAAATAAGCAAGCAATTAACGCTAGCCTATTACCGCTATTACACATATTACATCCACTGGGCATCAAAGTTCGCCACCAGTGCAAATATAGGGAGCAAAGCAGCACATTACATACACTGGCCGTCAAAATTGGCCACCAGTGAAAATAAACGCGGCAGAAAAACAAGAGCATAACTGAAACAACTTCAGAAGAGCTCAAGAAACGTTATCCTGGGTATCCACCATGCTGGCAATAAGCTTAGCAAGCTGATTAGCTTTGTCCTATTTGGCGCTAAAATCCTCCAACGCTTGCTGTTGCACCAGAAAGTATGCATCTGATTGCTCCAGGGACTTCCGCAGTCCTTCCGCTTCTTGTCGCAGCACAACCGATCGATGTCTTTCAGCTTGTAGTTGAGACTCAAGAAACCGAACTGATTCAGACAGTGAGTTTGAATAGCTTGTGCAAGCGGTAGTGGCCAGTAACTCGAACACTAAACCAAGATAGGACTTTGGGGTTGTCTCGCTGTCTTCAAGATAGTCTTCCTTAGCTGTTTTATCAGCTTTGTTGGAGACCAACAAGGATGTGTCACTATCCTGAACCTTATCTACATTCTAAAAGAAGAAACAAGCAGACACATAACAAGTTTAGATGTACTAGTATATGAAACAACCAGTTCATTAGTAAGGTGGACAGGATTAAACTACCAAGTCTTCTATTGCCAAGTACTAGTACATAATAAAAGCATCAAACAAACATATATCTATGTCCTATGGTCACTGCATTGTCTTGCCAAATCAAAATAGAGACACGGTTCAAATCATATCAGTTCAAGACAAAGAAGCAGTGAAATAATACAAAGCGTGGGAAACTACACGACACAACAAGATTTCAGATGGGTACCACGGGTCTACATGTACAACAACACTATTGGCTCTGTTGTGATGCTAGTAATGTGCATGATATGAAAGTCAACTGTATACACAATTGAAATTGAAATCAAAAGAGCTATTGATAAGAGCAAACCTGTTAAAGAAACATGCGTGAACATACCTACTGTGCGATTGGAGTTTCGATTGGATCCTTCAATTTAAAAATAAGTTTGTATGAGTAAATACAGTGATACAAGAGCAAATCAATTATAGTTAAAAAAGGCACGCCTAAGCGAGCGCTTCAGCACGCCTAGGCTCTAGGCGTTGGCAAAACACATTGCGCATAACTACGCTTAATATGTGCATAACTGCGCATAAGCATGCGCTTTGGTCAGTAAAGCGCAAGGTGGTGGCAAAACGCACAATTAACGCCTAGCACTTTTTTGAACTATGATAGCAATGGAATCTTAAATTAGAACAGTTGTTCTTCAGGTTTAGGCACTTGTTCTACATGAACAGAGTAAAGTAAGATGCAAGAATATAATACTTAAAAGTAGAAAATGAGCTCATAGACCTTACCACATTCTTGGTTCGGGACCAGTACAGAACAAGGCGTTCCCAGTCATCATCCAGTAAATGTGTCTTAGGAGAACGTTAGGGAATTTGATGAGTTTCTTTGCCGGTGAAGTACGTTTTCTTCAGGTAATTCCGATACTGCCACCAAGCATTCTTGAAGATAGCAGAGGTATTAGCATAGGTTACCTCATCCCGAGTTTCCAAATCGGTCCTTCTCTATAGAGAAAAATGGGAAAATTTGCTGTATTATAACCATCATGGAGGTAGGATGTATGGGACGAAGCAAAGTAATTGCCATGAATAACATTACTTACACATAACTCCTGGACAAACACCTGCAACTGGCATTTTCCTTCATCTTCAGTATAATATTTCCAAGATGGGAAGATACACAGATATGATTTAACAACATCAAATGCGATAGATGCTAAACTATGACTAGCTGGTTGTGCTTCCTCCACAAGAATAGGCGTACTAACTGATAGAGTTGGGGTACGCCGTGATAGTACTGGCCCTTTGGGCACTGGAGCTGCCATACTATCTGCTCGTGTTTGGGAGCTCTATGGTGGAGATGGTGCTGTGTCAACAGGAACTGTGTTACTATCGGGTGGGGTTGGGATTAGATTGGGTGAAGCTGGTTCTCTATCCATGGCAGTAGGGGTACAATCTGTGAGAGTTTGGGTTATGTGTGGTAGGGCTCGTTCTTGTGCATGTACAACCGGGGTGCTATCTCCACCAAGAGGTAGCACTGTTTTATTTGAAGACCGTGTTTTTAGTCTGCTAGATACTGGCATCACCCGCTCCAATTCAAATGGCTGATAAACAGGAAACATAGTTGAATGTATAGACATTGTATGAGAGACAAATGCAATAGATAGTGTGGAAAAAAGAGGGCATGAAATAGTTGACATGTATATTGTTCAACTAAAACGGATAGCATGACATAATTTCACATATATGATGTCTATCTAAACTGGATAGCATAGCATAACATAATTCAAAGATATGATGAATAACTAGACAGGATCGCATGACATAATTCACCTACATGTTATCTAAGTAATCAGGATCACATCATTTAATTCACATATGTGATTTATATGCTAAACAGAGGGCATTCGATATGATGTCTGAACTAAGAACATGGTGTTGAATATTGTGTATATGATGTCCAAACTATGCAATGCAAGACACCGTATGCATGATATGAGCAGTATAATCGTGCCAAGTTAGAGCATACATCTCAGTGGGGGAATAGGACTGGTCATCTGTCTCTGAATCCATCTCTGAGGAGCTATCAGGACCCAACAAGAGATCTGCCTCGACAGGTAGCACTGTCTGCTCTGAAGGCCTTGTTTTCACTCCAGATTTTTCCATCTCCCACCCAAATGGCTGATTCACAGGAAGAGTAGTTTAATGTACAAACATTGTCGACAAATGGAAATGTAATGAAGAAAAGTATGGTCAAGATATCATTCAAATATATGATGCCTGGTTAAACAGGATGGCATTGCACATTTCACATATATTATGGCTGGTTAAAAGACATGAGACTGCATAATTCCCATATATGATATAGAAACTAAACAGGTGGCATTACAGAACATGTCTAAACTAAGCAGATGACATATATGATGTCAAAAGTAGGCACTGCAAGGCAACATATGCATGATATGACTAACATCATCATGCCAAGGTAGAGCAAACACCTTGGGGGTAAATAGGAGTGGTCAGCAGCGTCTGAATCCGCCTCAGAACAGATATCTTCCTCTGGATTACAATCTGGAGAGGGGTGGGGAGGGTTTGCCATTGAACCCACCATGGAGCGATGTCTGCATGACATTGTATTGCCGCACAAAACTCTTCTCTTTTTCTCTACATGTTTAGCATGACTGTGTACTATATCTGACATGCATACGAAAAAAATATGGTGAGATTATGTAAGGAGAGCATGCAGAAATTTAGAGTGATGGTAACAACCAGTGGATCCACATTTTTCCGTTGAACCAAAATAGCCCTAATGGATCGATGTGAATGTATAGTAATAAGTGATGCAACAAGTGTACAACCTCTTTGTCGTAGCCGTGTCGACCTCGGCATCATTGGGTTGGTCGCTGAAGCAGTTGCTGCAGAGGTGGCCGTTGGAGGTGTGGAGGAAGATCTGAGGAATCTGTAGACGGTGTCCAGGGCACTGCTCTGTTGTGATGAATCGTTCTGTCGTTGGAGCAGCTCCGGTGAGCCGTAAGACGTCAAGGCTGAAGCAGCACAAGACAGACATCGTCAATCTCAAGTGGGATTCTAATAGCATCTCCAGTAGATGATGTAAAATGGGTGTAAAATTAACATCACCAAAAACCACCTGACTACAACAGATGAGGTAAAAACTGTTGACTCTGAACTTAACTATCGAAAATGAAATTTAGTGTGGAATCTGAATGCTACTGTCGAAACTGAACGCAATGGTAGCAGAGAGGCACTTGACATGTAACTACTAGGGAAAAGCCTATACACAGAAAGTTACTAGTAGCGAGGGTTAAAAACCGTCGCTACTACTACTTACCAGTAGCGCAGGTTTTTAAACCTCGCTACTACTAAGTTGATAGCAGTAGCGCAGGTTTTTAACCCTCGCTACTACTAAGCAGTCTCTACCGTGCCCCCCGGGACATGCCATAGTAGTAGCGCGGGTTTTTAAAACCTCGCTACTACTAAGTGGTGCCATAGTAGTAGCGAGGGGGTAAAAAAACGCGCTACTACTAAAGGTCCCATTTTCAAACTCTACCCCCCCCCCCCCGTGGATCGCCTTTTCAGTTAAAAAAAAATAAAAGAAAATGATGAAAATGTCAAAAAAATAAAAGAAAATAAGTTTCCCATGTGATATGTGGTCTAGTTGTTGGGAAAATTTGCAAATATGAATTTCGACTTTATTTGCAAAATCTCTCGAGAATTTGTAAAAATGGGCATAACTTTTGCATACTAACTCGGATGAAAAAGTTTTTATATGAAAAATCATCTAATCGAAAAGTTACATCCAAATTTAATCGGGGGAACCCCGTTAAACATTTTCAAAATCCTCAAAAACCAAACAGAAAAAAAGTTACGGGGCTTTTAAGATCTAGAGTGGAAAAAATCAGAAAAATTTCAAACTGTGTGGTCAAACAATGGTCAAACTAATTATTCTAGAATATTAGTGTTACTAAATAATTATTTTAGTTTATTTGAATTTTGGTCAAATCTGGTCAAACTATGGCCAAACTGTGGTCAAACTGTGGTCAAACTGTGGTCAAACTAATTATTCAAGAAATATTAGTGTTACTAATTTTTTAGAACAATAGTTTCAAACTCAAATAGTGAAATGTGTGACTTCATGCTCAAGCTAAATTCCTGAGGTTAATAGGATTGACATCTTACTATTGTCAGGAAAACAACAAGTGCAGACTTGGAAACGAGGAAGAATAGAACCCGAAAGTTAAGCGTGCTCAGGCTGGAGTAGTGAGAGGATGGGTGACCGTCTGGGAAGTTAGATGATTTGGAATGATGAGGGGTGATTAGAGATTAAATTGAGCAGCGATGAGGGGTGATTAGAGATTTGAGGTTAAAATAATTCAGTAATCAGAAAATTAGGGAAAAAATCGAAATATTTTTTCGAAAAAATTCAAAAAAAACCCGCGCTGGTAGTAGTAGCGCGGGTTTTTACCCACGCTACTACTAAAGGACGTAGTAGTAGCACGGGTGGCACCCGCGCTACTGCTATACGTTAGCTGTAGCGCCTTATTAGTAGCGTCGGCCCCCGCGCTACTAATAGGCCCAAAATCCGCGCTGCTGCTAGGCTTTTCCCTAGTAGTGTGTAGTTTAGGGAGGGCCTGCAGTTCATCTTCAACCTGCACCCCCCTGAGCCGCCAGCCACCATCGGCCGTACCGCCGGCCCCAGTGCCGCCTTGCCGCCCCGAAACAACTCGCCACCGCCGCCCCGGCCAGCCCTCTAGGCCCTCCGCCCCCGCCCTAAACCCTAAGATAGATAGTGGGGTACCTCTCCAGCGAGCCCCCGTCCCCGCTGCGGGTGGTTCTTCCTTAACTTCGGCGAGTCCCCCAACCCCTGAAAATCGACTAACCCAAAAGTCGATTCAGTCGACTGAAGTGTGGCTTAATCGAAACAGAGCAGCAGCACGGGCAAGGGGGAGTGCAGCAGCAGCAGCTGGGCGAGCGAGCGATGGAGCGAGAGCCGGAGCAGCAGCAGTAGCGCAAGCGAGTGAGCGAGAGCCGGAGCAGTAGCAGCAGATCCGGCTGGTATGGACGCCGCCACCGAAGGGGCCTCACACAGGGGGAGAGCCGCCGTGGAGATGTCGCCCGCGGCGCCGGCTTCAAGGTAGCCGCTCCATGGGGGTGCGGGATGGATCACCGTCAGCGCCGGGAGGTCGAGTTAAGGAGAAGGTGTGATGCGATGAGTGTACAACCTCTTTGGTGGCGCCGAGTAGGCCTCGGCTTTGTCCGAGGAGTCGGTGAGGATGCTGCGGTTCCGGTGGAGCAGGTTAAGGCATCGCTGTGGGGATGGAGCAGCCGCGATAGATGAGGCGATCGTCGGAGCAGCTCCTTGGAGGTGGAGGACGGGGCGGCTGAACCGGCGGGTCGGCGAGATGGACGACGGATCCTCATCCGGGAGGTGGACGAGGCACTCGAGCTGTTGCGGTGGACGACGTCGTCGGGAAGAGGCTCCGGCTGGGCAGTGGTGACGTGGCAGATGGAGGAGGGTGGGGTTTCGCAGCTGGAGCAGAGAGGTTATGGCGGCCTGGGATTTTGAATGGCGAAAAGGGGGCGATGGGAGGGGGTGGAGCATGACTTAGGGACGCGCTTGTCCAAAATGTAGGGTGTGTTACAAAAGTACCCCCCACGGATTTGAACTAGCAGCCCTTTCGGCTCAGGGTTAGAAGGGGGATTTCGCGTGTCAAGATTTGGCAGCTGGAGGGAGTTTTCACGCGCGTTGTAATTTCGGGATAGCAAGGCGCGGGTTGTGAAGGCGCCAGTTTTGAGAGCACGATATCTGAATTTTCGGGATATAATAAGACGCGGGTTGAATTTTAGGGACAAGCCTAACGTGTAGTACTATTGTACTTGTACATACCAAATCAATTCGCACTTCTCTCAACCAAAAAGAAAACGAAAAAAATAAACTATTCACACAACACAAAGATAGAGTCTTGCCCCGTTTTACTATACAAATGCTATTCAAAGCTATGTCCGATTAAATTTTTTCGCTTGCTGTATAATGCATGTAACCTACTCATACCAACATTTTAGTGCATTCCAAATGTCTATACTACCGCTAAAATTCAAACTAAATTTGAATTCTTTTCTCTATTTCAATAAGAATCTACAATCATGATTGTTGCCAACTTCAATCATCACTCGTGTATTACCTTAATAACACACCACATGATTATTATAGAGATAGATATGAACTATGTGTACTACATGAACTCGAATTCTATTTTTTGAATACACTTGATGTTGATTCCAAATAATAGTACATTTGATGTACTAACTATATATTCATAATCTAAACCATGTTCCATACGTACATCGTGTTTATCACACAAAGTATAGTGCCCCGCCCCCTACATTATGACAAGTATTTAGACCTGAGTTGCAAAAGCCACACATTAGCCCAAATTATAATCAATGTTCTACATTATGATATATTCTTCAAGTACCCGTATCCACTTTTTTATAATGAATTATGATCTTTGTTCGTCTTTTACACCTTCATGATCCTCTTCTATTTGTAGCTAGCTAGCACTAACTTTCTATCGTGCATGCACACGCCCGCCCCCCTCACACACCCTTAGCGTCCCCTCCATCGCGCATGTTCATTATTTCTCTTTAGGTCGTCCACCAGCGGTGTGTGTAGGCCCCCGGCTCCTTCTTTCTGGCACACACAGGTCGATATACCTCTCTAGCCAAGTGTGCCTACAACAAACACATATATACTTCCCCTCTTCTCTTCTCACCGTCCATGCCCCCATATGTCCAATATGATTCCACACAGGTGCACACTCCCACCCCTCTTTTTATTTATCACATGCTTGCACACTCCCCCCCCTCGACATGGTAGGCCTCTCGCACCACCTCCTAGCCACACCCTCTCCCCCTGTCTGCCTCTCCGGACCTTATTTGCTTCTAACACATGCATGCATGTATATGAACTTACCTCCCTACATATAGCCAGGTCGACTATAATTCGTTTTCACCAAGCACCGATACACTTACCTCGCTAGTTATGTCTCTCCTTTTCTCGGACACACGACGATTGATCTTCCTATGTACTTACGCGTGCTTACCACAACCATATCTTCTCCCCTCATCATCCTTGAATACCTCCTGACCCGTCTCTCACACGCACGTGCATAGACAGATAGACATCCCCCGCCCTCTCTTATTGATATTGCACTCATACCCTCCGTTTGTCTAGCAGGCCTCTCCCACCATTTGTGAGACGCCACTCCACCACCAACCCTCCGACGCTCTACCTTTGTCTTTTTCCCAACCTTATTCCTCTGCTACACATATCCATGGAGGTCGATCGATCTCCCTCAATACATAGCTAGTTCTCTCTCCTTCCCCACACATATACTAGTCGACCGGTCTCTACCCCCCCCCCCACACACACCCACACACACCGATAGTCGAAGGTTGTCGGTAGGTATCCATGCCATGGAGAAGAACTACACCTCTGCCCTCTCAAATTCCAGTAGGCCGTCCGCCATGTATCTTTGAAGTGGGCAAACACAAATTGGATGGCACTCTTTATCGATCGCGCATCCACAGACTTCATCCCTGTTTTCAATTCTATCGATATCTCACGTCCATGACTCCGTTTCACACACATTGCATATGTTATGGTTTTCTGATTGAGATATCATCAACACATTGCCTCTGTTTCGCACAAACCATCTCTCTCACACCCACCCACGTACGTACCTTCACCTAAAGAAGAAGTGCACGCAGGACGCACGTACTCACGTCTCGTTCCTGGCCACACCCGCGCGGGTACACGGTGGAGTTTGTTTCTGTATGAAAAGGCAGCCCACGTGATAATTTGACGCGTGAGCGGTTGTTTACTCGAAGGAGGGTTGGGTACCACGCCTAGAATATAAAACTATTGCCGTGGGGAAAATGAAAAATGGGTTTGTCTCTTGTCACACCATCTCACACAAGGCCACCGTGGCCTCTCTCTCTCAGCGTTGGTCAGTGATTCGGGCGCATCCCGTCCGCCAGTGTAAAGGGAGGATGTGCATCGTCTCTCTGTTCGACGACGTTGAGGCAGCTCGTCCCGATCTACGGTACCTGCCGTTCTCTCTGACCAAGCTCCGGCGTGGTAGGGCTTTCGCCACTTTCTCGGTGCCACAGTATGGGCAGATCCTGGCCGCCGACGCCCTCCTAGTAACATCCCGATGACCCTCAGGTACAGCTTCCTCCGGCCTTGCTCCACTGCCCATCTTCCCACGTTGTTGCATGTGGATCTTCTTTAGTTGTTTGCTTAAATCGTATCTCGGCCAGCGTACTTTCCATCTTGCAATCTCGTCCTCAAACCATTTTTGATAAACCACCATGTGCTATCTTTCCCTTTTTACATGGAACATGCTTCTTTTTTGTCGGCGTATGTGTCTTCAACTCGTGTTATTGGGCAATAATTATTTCCTTTCGGCCTCCTTTTGCAAACAGGGCTATCCATTTTCACCTCGTTGCTATTGCAACCTTTTGGTGAACTGCACAAATCACTATTCTGAAGAGTGTTTTGTGCAGTTCCGCCAAAATGTCACACGGGCAACGTTTTTACATTTCTGTGGGACTGCAGAAAGGGAGATTGGTTTTGCTATCCTCCTCATCCAACTCCGTGCCTAATCTTCCCCAACAAGAAGTTAGTCCTAAAGAGAGATCGTAGAGGTGATCGGCTTCTATTTATGTGTTTTATGTTTCATCATCTAGTTCCACTATTATTGTAATCACACTGACTGGATATCTTTGCAAACAGGGATGGTCCGCTCGATTTTAGTGGAGCTGCACAAAATGATCGGATTGTGGTGTCCTTCATACACCTCTTTTTTGGCTACAGAGCTGGGTGAAACTAGCTGCCAAGCAATGAACACTGTGCCCAGGAAATGGAGCCATGCCTACGAACAACATTGATCAATTATATATTTTTTTCTTTATTTGTACACCTTCTCACAACTTTGTCTTTAGTTGTGATGTGAATATTGGCGCTGATCTGCGAACCATTGAGATGCATTAGGCATGGTAGTTTCATTTGTATTTGATGGAATGTTGTAACGAGATAATCTCGAGGCAAGACACATGAATTCTAAGTTGAAACCTTTTTTTCCTCGGGGAACCAAAGTTGAAACCTTCATAGCATCACAGTACAATTTCATCAAAATTATGCGTACATATAAACAAATCCTGAAGGATTGATAGCAATGCCAGAAACAATTCAACTTCGTGTCGCCGACATGTTGGACATCCTTCATCCGGCTCCACCTGCCTTGCAGCAATATTGAGTGCACAACTTAACTTCAGGGAAAGATTCACACCGGTCATTGCGCCGCAGTAGTAATGACTAGTGAGCAGTCAAACCACAGAGCCCCACCTTCGCCACAGTAAGTTGCTCGGACGAAGCAACCATCATTTCTCTTTTCCTTGAATCCGCTGGTATTCCCATATTCCCACAGTAATAAGTTGCTCGGGCGAATCAACCATCACTATATCCGCTCACGTGTGATGACCACAGGAGCTATCCATTCAGATTGCATGTTAAAAAAAATAAAGGTCGATAACTAATGCGGCAAACTTTCAAAAAAAAACTAATGCGGCACCTCGGGCCAACGCGTCCAGATCGCATTTTGCACGAGAAAATTACACACCATGTTTCGTTGACATGTGTTCCCGTTCCAACGTATCAGTGAAACGACGGCGAGTAGTAGGAGTACTTCCGAATGGACGTGTAGGCCGGGGCACCTCTTCGTGAACCGTGGTAACCTGGCAACCGTCCACCGACTCTTCGCCTTTCCCTCTCGATTTGGAATTGCTATCGCATGCTCTTCCTCTCCCTCCTCCATTTTCCTTTAGCCCTTCACCCTTTCTTCTGCCATTGTTTGATCATCTTCTCCATGGAGGGAACAGGCAGGAAACGACCCCGTTATTCTTGCCCCGATCTGAAAGATGACGTGGTGGAGGAACTCATTGATCTGTGCGACGTCATCACCTCAGCTAGCATGGCAGGTTCGTTCAAGCCCATTCTCGGCTCAACTAATAACATCATTACAAGGAACCCAAGAGTCAAGGAGCAGTTTGATCTCCCCTATCTTCTTCGCCGTGACCCTGATGGCTGGCGCCGGCATGACAGAGCCCTCGCCCTGTGCAAGTTGATGCCGCTTGATAATGATACATATGATGTTAAGATGCCATCGCTTGAGGGCAAGGCTTGGGCAGGCGCAGATGGAGATTGGGTTGTTTACATGGGGTCCAACTGCGAGTGGGAACTTGTGAATGTGTACACTCGTGACCGGGTTCCACTTCCAAAAATCTCAGCAGACTGCCTAGAGGTTAAGCACACCGGTATTGTACGGACATTCAAATACAATCATGGTGAGTGTCTTCTATGAAAGATAGCAATTTGTCGAGTTCCCAACCGCTCTTGGAATTACAATAACTATGAAGTTGTTGCTATCTTCGACAAGCTTGTTGCCGTCCTTGGTGGTTTGACTCGATGGATATTGCTCAAAATCAGTTTCTATACACGGATGTGTACTATGATGCAATTCAATACGAGGGTCTTGTGTTTGCTTCCACCGCTCATGGCACTGTTTTTGCATGGGATCCTCGTAGTTTCGGTACGTTTGTCTTCCACCGTAATTATAATTGTTTCATCCACATGCATGCGGGCTAGAAAGTTTCCCTTTACTAATTAACCTTCTTCTTGTGTTTCCAAGGTCCTATGAACATTCCACCACCTATACTTGAAAATTTTTATAACCAAGGGGGAGATGGCGATGGTGATGATCACGAGCATGAAGACGAGCAGAACGTATATACTCAGTGGCGCCTGGCAACTAATTCCGATGGATCACCTCTTCTTGTGTGTATACAGCCCACTGATGATGTTACTACTGAGGGAGCACGTGTTGTCTCCCATGGTCGCACTCTCCAGACCTATTCCATCACCCATTGCATGGTATTCGGGATGGATACTAGTGTGCTAGCGCCAACACCTTCTCCCTGGTACAGAATTGATAGTCTTGGAGAAAACTCGCTCTTCCTTGGATAAAACTATCCGATGATGGTGAAAGGCGATCCAACTGCTGTTGACACAATGTTACCAGTACCATTTATGAGAAGCAACTGTGTCTATCACTACTAGGAAAAGGGCTATAGATGGGATGGACACTAATGGCGCACTGTACATGTGGTGCGCCATTACTAAATACTAATGGCGCACCAAGTGTTGGTGCGCCATTAGTGTGCAAATACTAATGGCACACCACATCCCACGGTGCGCCATTTGTAATTTTTTTAATTTTTTCAAAACTACTAATGGTGCACCATGGGAGTGGTGCGCCATTACTAGTTGAAACTAGTAACGGCGCGCCACTCCCACGGTGCGCCATTAGTATTTTCGCCCAAACATTCCCCCGAATGCACCCCCCCTGGACCGCCTTTTCAGTTTCAAAAAAAAAATAAAAGAAAATGATAGAGATGTCAAAAAATAAAAGAAAATAAGATTCCCGTTAAACATTTTCAAAATCCTCAAAAACCTAATAGAAAAAAAGATACGGGGCTTTTAAGATCTGGAGAGGCAAACAAATTCAAAAAAATTCAAACTTACTAATGGCGCACCTCCCCATGGTGCGCCATTACTATCTTCCCGCCTTCAAAATTCAAAAAAAAATAAAAAAAATAAAAAAAGTTACTAATGGCGCACCTGCCCATGGTGCGCCATTAGTATCTTCCCGCCTTCAAAATTCAAAATAAATCAAACAAATAAAAAGAGTTACTAATGGCGCACCTGCCCATGGTGCGCCATTAGTATCTTCCCGCCTTCAAAATTCAAAAAAATTCAAAAAAATAAAAAAAATAGTAATGGCGCACCTGCCCACGGTGCGCCATTACTATGCCGTATATATGGCTGGGCGTGTCCTCTCCTCCTTACCTCTTCATTCTTCTCCTCCACTCCACCTCTCCTCCACTCTCCAATCCATCTTCCCTTCTCTCCTCCACCATACTACCCTCCTCCTCTCCGGCGACCTCCTCCTCCTCCTCTCCGATGACCTCCTCCTCCTCTCTGGCGACCTCCTCCTCCCTCCTCTCCTCTCCTCCCCTCCCATCCCCTCACGGTTTCTCCTCCCTCCTCTCTGGTGAGCTCCTCCTCCCTCATCTCCGGTGAGCTCCTCCTCCCTCCTCTCTGGTGAGCTCCTCCTCCCTCATCTCCGGTGAGCTCCTCCTCTCTCCTCTCTGGTGAGCTCCTCCTTCCTCCTCTCCGGTGAGCTCCTCCTCCCTCCTCTCCTCCCATCCCCTCATGGTTTCTCCTTCCTCCTCTCCGATGCTCCGGCGAACTCCTCTCCGGCGACCTCCTCCTCCTCTCCGGTGAACTCCTCTCCGGCAAAAGAACATGGCAAAAGAACGTACAAGATCCAAAAACGGGAACAAAATTTGAAATGATATCGTGCAAAAAAAACAAGAAAAAAAACGAGCAACAAATGGGCAAAAAAAAATCGCGATCCAGATACAAATTCAAAATTCAAAAATACTAATGGCGCACCGTGGCCTATACTAATGGCGCACCAGTGGCCTATACTAATGGCGCACCGTGGCCTATACTAATGGCGCACCAGTGGCCTATACTAATGGCACACCGTGGCCTATACTAATGGCGCACCAGTGGTGCGCCATTAGTATACGAGATACTAATGGCGCACCACTGGTGCGCCATTAGTAAAAAATACTAGTGGCGTGATACTAATGGCGCACTAGTAGTGCGCCATTAGTAGGCAAAACTGGTGCGCCATTAGTAGGCCTTTTCCTAGTAGTGTATATACCTCAAACATTAGGGTGGTTCCCTACACTGGTATTGATATAGTAGACCGCTTCAGCCAGGATGATCAGTCCTGCGTTGGTCTCGATATCGACAATAGATGGTCCGTCTCAGAGAATCACTTGTGGTTCAAAGCAAGCGTTTCCAATGCTGAGGAATGGTTGAGTTGAAGTTCATTTCATTGCTTGTTATTTGTTGTGTGGTGAAAACTTTAGTATTTATAATGTATCCTCGTTGTCGATGTGGGTTGATGACCTGTTGTATGTAATAAAATGATATGTCTGTGATAAACTTACTAAATTTATGAATGGCTTTCGAGTTGCTTCTGTGAGTGAGTGGTGCGACGAGGCAAAAAATTATTTTCCGAATACATAATTGTACGTGCATTGCAACAGGTTATCGGATGAGGCCAATCAACAATAGTAGTACACTATTCGTACTAGCTTCACATGCTTCATGCGTCGTGCGGGTGTTTTTACTGTAGCCATATTGTACGTAACCAGCACCTCGAATCCTCGATACTAGGTACTATATGAGTAAGTAGTAGGAGTAGTAGGGTGGCATGGGCCAGAACAAGCATTCACGTCCAGGAGTATGGCACACACCACCAGCATGACTTCCATCTGACACCATATTTCTTGGAGTCCGTGCCAGAGCAATCTCTTCAACCTCATCATTTCTCTAACTCAGCCATCGCGCGACGGGCGAGGTGGGAGTTTGCCAATAGTCGGTTTCCTCAACTGCGGTCCACTTGTAAGGCCAACTCCAACGCTCTATCAATATATGGATGTACTCTTCTTCCCAATACAAAAACTTGCATCCATTCTACTCCCTCCGTTGCACAATACATGCCTTCTATTTGTCAATATATATATGTATCTAGACATGTTTTAGTATATAGGTTCATCCATTTTTGGACAAATGGAAGTCAAGTATTTTGGAACGGTGGGAGTACACAAGAAATTTTTTAAGTTAGCACAACTAGTCTAATCCGAGAGCACAACCGAAGATTTGGTCGGGTTCTTCCTCCTTTTGCCGACACGTGGGACATCCAGCATCCAGGTCGTGTCATGAAAGAAAATAGAGTGGTAGTTGAAGCCACAAGATGTGCATCTTGGGTTAAACTGTAAATAGAATCTTACTACTCTTCAGTAACTCCAAAAGCGGCCACCGAAGATCTTTATTGGATTTGTTTTTCATCACCAGCACGTCGAGGTGAAAGATGTGTAGGTTCAGTGGGTCCTCTTGCGTTTTCACTGACATGTGGGGCCGCATGTGAGCAAACAAACGATGGGCTCCGCGCGTCCGCTGGCTGGGTGAGAAGAGAGATAGAGGAGGGCTGAGCACGGACTGCAGGAAATTTGTTCTACGTAACCAGCACCTTGATATTCATGTGTGGTTGTTTCTAGAATAAAAAAAGGAGGTACCCCTACTTATGTTACTCCCACTATGCCTATCCTAAGGTTAGTAGGTGACCTTGCGCTTGGCTCTTCGCCTCTTCTGGAAGTCGATGGTTCTACAGTAGTGCTTCTGGCAATCTGACACCAAATGAACTGCTGGACGTCCACCGCTTGTAAGGAAAAGTTTCTCCTCGTGCTGCGAGCCACCACGGACGCGTTGGCAAGGGAGAAGGTGTAATCAAGCTTCTCGTCATTCTGCGAGTTGACGGGACACATCAAAGTTATTTACTAGTAGTACATACTCTCTCCAAAAAAGGGCTAACCATGTCATTGCTACCATCCCGTGCTCCGTCGTTGAGTATGTGCACTATTCACGTGCCATCGAGGAAAAAAAATATTGCGTATGTGCCATCGAAGTGCACGACTCACTTACGAAAAAGGGTCCCCCCCCCGCTCCCCCCCCGCACGACTCACTTACGCACTGCTTATCTGATTATCTCCATTTTCTTGCATGACATGTGCGCCTTGATGCTAGATGTCTCGCGTGTTGGGAAAAGGATGAACAAAGCTCACGTAAAAGAAAAGAGTTGAAGAGCATAGATTCCCAACGGCCGAGGAGGAGCAAGGAACCTCGTGGTGGAGCGTCTGCAAGGAACCTTGCGCGTTTTCCCCTATTTTTTGCCGTGTGCCCACCTATAAACAAATAAAAGAACATGAACTTTTCGCATGTACAGGAGGCATGCAGCCACGCATGTACACAAGACAACGCACTAACTCCATCTGATCCAACTCATGCACATACACGCACAACATGGAGCACACAATACATGTACACAAGACGTGCATGCACACATGCTCGGCCGTAGAATACACAGGAATAACACATGCATGCGCACACACTCGGCTGCATGGAGGCGTGCGCCATCCGCGGCGATGTCCGGTTCGTCGTGCTATGGCGAAGCTCGCACGCAACGGTGCATATGCATCTCTTGCAGCACCTCTTTGCCGTCGTTGCTCAACTACTAGTCACAGTCGGAGACGAAGACGACCACAACCTCGGCCTTAGAGCTAGCACCGATGGAAAAACACGCACGCTGCACGCACACGAGCACATACGGAGTGCCCACGATGTGGTGGTGCTGCGTCCCCAGTTGCCTCTACTCCTTCTGCGCACGTTGTCTATCAAGGCGGCTGCAATGTAATGATGATGTGGGTGAGATCTTCTACACAAGGTGACGTTCACCGTCAAGGTCCACGGTCAAGGGGGTGCTAGAGCAAGTACAATAGAGCTGAGTCAGTGGGCTATAAGGAATAAACTAGTACATTTCTGCTTAGTTGGAGGAAAGAGAAGAGGAGAGAGAAGGTAAGCGGGCTCTTCGTGAAGAGCCAGCTCTAGCATGTGCTCCTAGGCACTTTGTGAGAATGAAAGGTGGGCCACGGAATAAAAAAGTAGTAGTACACTCTTTTGATATACTATTTTGTACATGTTGACTATAAGATGGGTTGTAGATGACAAGGCACTGGCTATACTATTAATGATCTTTAGATGAGGTGCTAAGTGCATTAAATGGCTTAGTAACTCAAGTCTTCAATGCATAGGTTCTTAGTTTATTAGTGCCACATCATATTTTATGCCTACGTGGCAGGCTTAGCAGCTATACATGGCGGAGCACTAGGAGAGGCCAAGGCTGGTCATAGTGGGGAGTAACTTGTACTGTAACATATTACTATGTTACTCTAAACATATCTATATACCAGAAAGGAGGGAGTAGTAACATAGACTAGTGTCATATGGAGAGTATGGGAGCACATGATATTTCCCCGTCCGGACCGATCCCAAGTTGGCTTCTCACCTTCTTGGCCCAACAAAAACCGCTCCCCCCTCCCGCGCGTGCTTCCTGCCCAGTGCCAGCTGAGCCCGCCACTCCACATTAATGGCAAGTCAGGGCGACGCGACCTCTCACTGTTTTCGCCGATGAAGTGGTGCGCCGACCGAGGGCACCGCCCGCTGCACGCCCGACATTTCAGACTACCCAGTGGATAGTAACTTTAGAGCAAGTACTATAATTAGATGACATAAGCAGGCTATAAGGATTTAAATATAGTATTTGTGCTTAGTTGAAGGAGAGAGAAGAGGAGAGAGAAGAGAAGCTGATTGTAAACGTGTAGCCGGTTGTACTCCAACATACTTTGTGAGACAAAAGGTGGGGCCATTTTTAATGATATTGTATTTATACTAAAGGGACTAACGGACGCCTTACTTACTCCATTTTTTAGACAAACCATGGTGGGGCTATTATTGACTTTTTTGAGCTATTATTGACTTGGATGTGGGGTTTGGGGGCCAAAGGCCTACTATTATACTCGCACGATCGACCTGACATGCTCTACCCTAGCCGCCGCTGTATCATATGGTTTCGCACCGTTCCAGATCTTAGCACCGCCACGCAATTCTTCTCCAGCCCTCCTTCCGGCGTGCACCGCGAGAAGGGACAACAGTCCTCCGAACCCCGCCTTTTGTGATCCTGTATGGGAGAGGGGCGATCAGGTTTTTGGGGAGCACACTCCTGTGACTGCTGCCAGCGACGACTTCCTTAATGACAGCCTTCTTCCCCGACCTCGGTAACCTCTTCATCAACGACATGAGTGACAACATCAACCACATCGGTTCTGCTCCCGCTGTACAGTATGTGATTCTATCCTCCTGGTTTAGTCCGCATCATTACTTTGATGTTTGCAATTGTCGACGTGATCTATTTACTGCTGATTCGGATTAAATCTCATACTAAATTGCTCATATATTCAAGAATCCAATCCAAAAACCTGATTACAGGCAATTTACTCTGAGTGGTTTTCCTGCGCTTTTGAAGCCGCCTACTTTTAAGGGGGTGCAATATAAAAGGTGGCACACAAGAGCAGTATATTGGTTTCAGATCATGTACTGCTATGATGCCACTAAGGGTAAGCCTGAGGGCGATCTTAATCCTACACAGCAGGAAGCTTTTCAGAACATGCATACCCTCTTCAAAGCCGCCCTGCTGAGTGTTCTTGACGATTCCATTGTGGATTCATATATGTCGTTTGACAGCAGCAAAGACATGTGGGCTGCGCTCGAGGCCACGTTTGGGCCCTCGGGCGCTGGCAACGAGTTGTACGTCATGGAGCAATTCTGTGACTACAAGATGACTGATGAGCGCTCTGTTATTCAGCAGACTCATGAGATACAGTCACTCTCTAAGGAACTTGAGTACTTTAAGTGTGTGTTGCCGGACAAATTTGTTGCTGGGACCATCATTGCCAAGCTTCCACCTTCCTGGAACGATTTTGCTACTTCTCTGAAAAACAAGAGACATGAGTTTTCTGTTTTGGATCTCATTAGCACTCTTGATTTTGAGGAGAAAGCGAGAGCAAAAGACACACGTTCTCAGGTCGGTGAGGGAGCTTCTAGTGCCCACATGGTACACGAGAAGAACTTCCAGCCCAACCAGCCCCAAAAACAACAAGAACAAATCTCAGGGGAAAGGCAAGTTTGATGCAAAGAACAAGGCGTCGCATTCTACCAACTTCAAGAAGAATTCTCATAACGGGAAGGGATACAAACCTTAATTTTTTTAGCACCGCACAAATTTTATATGGCTGCATCTACCTGCTGTCAGCTAACCTCATGGTGCTCGAGGTATTCCTACATTCGTAACTAGGTACATTGACCAGCGCAAGATGAAATTAGCTTATTCGTACGTTGACTTGCTGAATGCAGTGCGGAACGATCCTGTCATGTGTGGAGGAGCAAACAAGCAGTGCAACTGAAGGTGGAAATCAACCAAGGACTTATGAAATTATATGTAATCTTCCTCAGGCAGGTCAGTATCCCCTTTGTCCAGATGATCGTGTTTTGTCATGCTGAGCTATTGATATGTGCTACTGTTTTGCAACACCGTTTAAGTATAGCTATTGTTTTCCTATCTTTTTAGATTCAGGACAATGAATATGATTTCAGGGGAACTGCACAATATGGACCCATGTTGAGTCATCTCTATTGCATCATGTGTTTGCTGCAAATGTGTCAGCTTCAATTGCAAGATGAGGTAGCTAGCTAGCTATGGAGTTGCCAACATGCTCAAAGTGCTCGCAACATTTTGAGAAGAAACAAGCATGCCTAGGAAATTAATGCGTGCGCAGGGAGGCCCTTTGCTCAGAGAAGCATCGACCGATTTTCTTTATTTCCACACCTTCTCACAGCTTTGTATATTGGTTATAGTATGGTGAATCATTGAGATGCATGGACATGCTGAACTTTTGTTCTTCTGAATGTTAGTTTAATGTGAGTGTCTGCATCCAGTACTGCATCCTCTAATTGGTGGATGCACACAGAGAAAATAAATCTCCTTAATTTACTCCATAACCACCCTATTAAATAGGCCTAGTAACAAACCAGGCGCATGCAGTGGCCGGCGGGCACATGCATCCTGCATGCATGGCCAGTCAGCCAAGCTCATGCGCCAGCTCCAATGCAGCAATGCAAAAGAAGAGAGCGGTTCTTGGGAAAAAAGCGAGTAGTTAGTGCAGCGGGCCTTATAAACACGAACAGCTCGCTCTCCCGCTTCGTCTCCCCACCCAATTTCCCCCGCTCCCCAATCTTCTTCACTCGTCCAGAAAACCCCGCTCACCTTCTTCCTCACTCGTACAGAAAACACCTGCTCCTCTTCTTCCACTCCTACAGAAATCCCCAGCCCTCCTTCTTCCCCACTCGCACTGCCACTAGGCTCATCTCTGGCTACTCTGCTCAAACCCGTGAGCTCAGCGCGACGCCCACAAGGAAAATGGACTTGGCCAGCCCCAGCGCATGGAAGATGAGGCTCCAGCCAGCGGCGACGCTGGTTGTAGATCCCGCACCCGGTAGCGAGGGGAGAAGCGGCGAGCCCCCCCCCACCCAGATCTAAGGAACCGGTAGAATCTCCGATGGACCACATCAGCGATCTCCCGGGCGTCATCCTTGAGGAGATCATCTCGCTTCTCCCCATCAAGGATTGCTGCCGCACACAAGTCCTCTCAACTCGGTGGCGCCCTCTATGGCGCATCGCACCCCTCAATCTCGACTATCGTCAGATATCTGTCCTTCCTGAATTTGATCTCCTCAGAGCCATCGTCTCTTCTCACCAGCAGGGCCCTGTTCAATGCCTCTGCATCCCGACAAGCTACCTGCTGTCCATACCCGGCAAGGTGGACGCTTGGCTGACATCCCCTGAATTCGGAAAACTCCAGCAGTTTGAGTTCTACCATTACCACGAAAGTTTCATACCACGAACATACCAAGAATTCGTGCCCACACCACCGTTGTCCATCTCGCGGTTTTCCTCCTCTCTCCACACCGCCACCTTCGCTTGGTGCCATCTACCAGACGATCTGGTACTAATGCTTCGACTCCCACTGCTAAAAAAACTTTCGCTTGCGGTGGTTTATCTGTCGGAGGTCTCACCGCACAGGATCATCCACTCCAGTTGCCCTGCCCTGGAGCGCTTGCTGATTATTTTGGGAATAGAAATCGGTATCAGTTATCTCCAAATAAAGTCGCCTCACCTTAAAAGCATTGGAATTTGTTTTAAAGGACAGCAGGTCATCATTGAAGATGCCCCTTCACTTGAAAGGTTGCTCCTTCATAATTGTTATACACCTTCAGAAATAACTGTCGTCTCTGCGCCCAAACTGGAGACCTTGGGTTTAATTCGTGACCCATTTAATAATGACAAGGAGTGGGTGTTTGGCTCCTCACTTTTTCAGGTACCGTATATTATCATCTACACATTTGTAATCATATGCTGCATTTTTCATTTGTGCACATAAGGTTTATATCATCTTGGAGTACACTTTGGGTACTAATATTATGTTATATGCTCAATGAAGAGCTCGTCCATTGATAGCCTATCAATGCTGCTGGATTCTGTCAAGATCATATATATCAGAATGTATAGTTTTGATCTGGACATAATTATTGGCTTGCTGCGATGCTTTCGATCTCTGGAGAATTTATACATAGAGGTGATGATTTCATGCACATTGAAAGCCCATATATGTTGTACTAGAATTAACTGTTCAGCTGTCGTTATTTCGACTTACTCTTTTTTCAAACCTTAACTATTTTCAATCTTCATGTCTACTTAAGCAGAACCACATGGAGAAAAACATGTAACGAATCATTGGCGTAATAAGCACAAGGATTTTCTCAGTTCTCATGACATTCAATTGAGGACAATAACGATGGGACGATGTGCATCCAACCAGGCAAACAGAAGCTTTGTCACATTCTTCCTGTTGAATGCGAGGTTACTATTGTCCATGAGGCTTTATTTTTAAAGCAAGAGATTTCTCACGGACAAACATGTTGAACAGCAAAAAAAGAAGTTTCAGGTGGACAAATGGGCTTCTAAACATGCTCGGCTTCTATTTATAATAAGTTATAGACATCCTGAAATAATTTTTTTTGCACACGATGTTGATTTTATGGATCAGACCGATCCATTTGTTTGTGACTGCAAAAAAGAGTGGTTGGGTTAGATGTTACTGTCATGTTCAATCTGGGTTTTGTCTAAAAATTTGATGAACAATTAATCCTTGGGCTTTTTGTACCATTTGTATGCTTGACTTGCATGTTGTTGCCCTCGTACTCCCCTCCACCTGCCACTACACTGCCGCATCTTCCATGGCTGCTGTTCGTTCCCGTCTGAGGCCTTGCTGTCGTTCTCCGCCTTGGTTAGCTCGATGTGCCCGCCGCCGTCTGGCATTGTTAACATGGTCAACAACCAAGAGGAATCAGGAGATGACTGTACGTGGAGAGGCTGACAGTAGGGACCCACCAGGGTCATTGCATTCCGCAAGCAGGTGCCTTGTTAGTACAAGCCAAAAAAATACTTCCTCCTAATTGTTTGACAACTAGGTTCCAGGCCATTGTCAATGTAGTCAATAAACGAGAAAATTACACAATGAGCGGATAACACCAGGGACCCAGCAGCTCGCCCAGTTGTTTTTCAATTTCAGAGATGGAGCTCAACTGCGCGTTGTGCGGGGGCTGTGGCCCGTCTAGCCCACGCTTACGCTTTTATTAAGCACATGATGAGCCTAGTTGATATATTTTTTCTTTCTGAAATTGGCTAGCCCAGTTCTTTTTTTGGAGAATACCAAAACCGCGGCCTACTTGCTTTTCTTAGCCCTGCTGGGCTGCAAATCTTTCAAGACGAGGAGGGATGTAAGTAGTAAGAAATGGGCTTCCCCAGAAAACGGGCTATAAGTTGTAAGAAATGGGCTGTAAATTTTTAAACCAAAGCCAACCCGCAATTGCATTAAAATATCATTTTTTCAGGATTTCTCTACTCTCTACTCTTATAAAAACAAAAGCCAACTGGCAATTACATTAAAATATCATCTTTTCTCCCATAAGATAAACTACTCATACAAATGCATCTTCATGTTCAGTGGAACGAACGGGCATCTTGCTAGTTAAGATTCTAAATTTCATTCATTTTTTTGCTGAGAATTGTTTTTTGATTATATTGATATAATTTTTTGAAAATTATTTTTAACGTGACTCGAAATTTTGTGATTAAAAGAGTTCGGACCCCACTGAAATATGCAAAATTTCGTTCAATTTTTTAGCAGTGCCCAGAATATATGGTCTGTAATGCTAATGAAAAGAATATGGGCTTCAAATATCCTTAAGAATTAGGAAATGGGCTGTAAATTATTGAAAATAATGGCTACTCGGCTGTATGCTGTTTTCCACAGATTTGGAGGCTAACTTCTAGGCCTACTAGGTTGACGATGACGCTGTCCTAAATTTTTTTTGGCACGTACGCAAGGCTTTGTCAACTTAGTCAACACACAGTAGTGACTGTTGGATGTCCATCCAACGGCCGCCGTGCTTCTTCAATCTCTGATCTTCCTGCTCCAGCCGCCCAAACCAGCGCTGGCGGGACTGCCTGGTCCCTCCTCCCATGGTTGGCTGTGCTGCCGCGAGGCCACCCTCTAACCACCCACACACCTTGTTATTTTCCAGCGACGTCAGCCTCACCCCGTAGCCGACCAGTCAGCGCTGGTTCTCCCCTCAGCGTGGGCATCCGCTGTGGTGGCTTCGCTGGCTCCGGGTGGTTCTCTTCCTGGGCCTCGCCCTCGTCCACCGTGTTTGTGCTCTCGGCGCGGTGAGGTCAACATGGTCAACAAACAGCAGCCATCGGAAGAGGCTGACAATAGGGGGCCACACAGGAAAATGCCTCCTTATTACGCACAAAATAATGATTCCTCCACTTGATAGCTGGGACCCACCAGAAGGGTCTCTGTATTTCGTGAAAAAAAGGCCCCCCCCCCGCTGTTAGCTCGGACCCACCAGAAATGCCTCCTTATTATGCACAAAAAAAGAATACTCCCCCTGCTAGGTGGGACTCACCTTGGTTGGAGGCTGACTTGTGGGCCTACTAACTTTACGGGGACGGAGGGCTTTGTCGGCTTAGTCAATATGAACGATTCTAGCTCTAGTGACCGTACGATGTCCATCCAACGGCCGTAGTGCTTCT
Source organism: Triticum aestivum (assembly GCF_018294505.1). Taxonomy (NCBI): domain Eukaryota; kingdom Viridiplantae; phylum Streptophyta; class Magnoliopsida; order Poales; family Poaceae; genus Triticum; species Triticum aestivum. Next base: position 489,439,112 of record NC_057813.1, read on the forward strand.
TCAACCTCTGGTCTTCGTGCTCCAGCCGCCCAAAGCAGCGCCGGTCGTGCAGCATGCTCCTGCCTCCCATGGCCAGCTGTGATGCCGTGGAGGCCTCACCGCCCCCACTACTCCCACCGCTGGCCAGGCCATCCCTCTACTCACCCACACCCCCTATTATTCTGCGGTGATGGCAGCCTCACACTGCTGCGAACCAGTGAACCCTCGTACTCCTCTACGCGTGGGCATCCACTGCCATGTCTTCCCCGGCTCTGTGTCGTCCCCTTCCTAGGCCTCGCCGTCGTCCACCGTCCTGGTGCTCTCGGCGCGGCGTGGTAAACATGGTCAAGGAACGGCTTCCATCGGACGTGGACTGTACGTGGAGAGGCTGACAACTGGGTCCACGGCCGCAGCAAGGAAGTGCCTCCTTATTACGTGCAAAATAATTATTCCTCCACCTGACAGCGGGGACCCACCGGACGGGCCACCGTATTTCGCGAAAAAATCATTTCCCCCTGACTGTTGGGACCCACCAGCTACATCTTCGCATGCAAGGAAGTTCGTCCGGGAAATAAAAAAATGATTCACCCCCCTGACTGCTGGGACCCACCAGCTACATCTTCACAGGCAAGGAAGTGCCTGACAGTCGGGACCCACCTGGTCGAAGCGTATGTAGCATTGTCATTCTGGTCATGAACGTGTACATACATACTGGTCGATGTAGAGGCGCGCACGTGTCGTAGTAGAGGCGCGCACGTGTCGTAGTAGAGGCACGCACGTGTCGTAGTAGAGGCACGCACGTGTCGTAGTAGAGGCGGGCATGTAGAATGTACACGTATGTACAACGGCCAGGGTGCAAGAAAAAAATACGGCCACGTACATACAGGCGGGGTCTCGAACGCCTACTCGCGCATACGTACGGCCAGGGCTCGTGAACATGGCTGGGTCGGAATGGAGAAACAGCGTCGTCGTCGTGTTCATGGGGAGGCAACGAAATGCGTCGTGTTCATGGGGAGGCAACGGAATGTTCGTGTTCATCGGGAGGCAACGGAATGCGTGGGAGCCAACCGGCTGGGTCGGAACGGAATGCGTGGTCGTGTTCATCGGGAGGGCTTGGACGGAACAGGCGATGTAAATGAGGCCTGGCATACCGCAGAACAGAGGAAACGGCCTTGTGTTCGACCAGCCACGTTCAAAACGGGATCCTGTTCATTGGGAGGAGTGTGGCGTACCGCAAAACGGAGGAAATGGACCTCCTACGGTCGAAACGGGGGTCCTGTTGGTCGGGAGGGGTGTGGCGTACCGCAAAACGGAGGAAACGGACCTCCTACGGTCGAAACGGGGGTCCTGTTGATCGGGAGGGGTGTGGCGTACCATAAAACGGACGAAACGGACTTGTGTTGGAGCGCTATGGTCGAAACGGTGGTCCTGTTCATTGGGAGGGGTGTGGCGTACCGCAAAACGGGACTCCACAGGATACTGTTCATCTCCACCATCGACCTCCTCCAGCCTCCACGGGCTACCGTCGACCTCCTCCAGTCTCCACGGGCTCCTGTTCATCCAGCCTCCACCACGCGCTACTCCACCGGCTACTGTTCAACTGCCCCTCCACGGGCACCCCTCCACCGTCTACTGTCAATCTAGCCCTCCACACCACGGGGTCCTCTTCATCCACCCCTCCACGGGCACCCCTCCACCATCTACTGTTCATCCAGCCCTCCACACCACGGGGTCCTGTTCATCCACCCCTCCACCGTCTACTCTTCATCCAGCCCTCCACACCATGGGGTCCTGTTCATCCAGAGGCAACACCACCGATCACTGTTCATCCAACCCCCCCTTCCCCCCGCAATGCTCACTCTTCATCCAATTGATCGGCTTTAGTTAGCATCAGTAGCGAAGGAATCGCTCGATCGGGTTCAGTTAACAGCCATCGATCGATCGCTCGGGTTCAGTAACGCGTAGCCTGCAGTGCAATCGCTCGGGTTCAGTTAGAGCCCAACGCCTCTCTCGGTTTCAGTTAGAGCCAACGCCTCGCACACATGCACGTACATGTACGAGAGAAACACGCATCGCTCGGCCCCCGACCTCCCACCGTAACCGGGAACTCCCCGAAATGTTCCTCGCCCTCGCTTCTACCACGATATTCCGTCATGGACGGCCCAAAGAATGTCATGCAGCTGCGTCTCCGGCCCGCCCAGGACGAAAAGCCCATTTTCTGTCATGATTTTTTGTCATAGAAGTAGGAGCCCACCACATCTAAGATGATACCGGGTTTTGTCACAATTATCGTCATAGAAGTGTCATATGTATGACATATTTTTTTTGTTCGGCCCAAAATGTCACGGATGTGCCTTTTTTTTGTAGTGCAATAGGTTCATTTCTATCGTTTGTCTTCAAAACATCCATGTTTTGAATACTTTCATAAAAAATCGCCTATTCACCCCCTCCCTCTAGATGAATACTAGAACTTGTATGATCACTCGAACAAATTGTGTTGTTCACCGACATATTGAAAGATGTTGCCGATGCACAAAAGTTCAAATTCATAAGTTGCATGTCGTGATTCTGTAAATTCCAAGTTTCTCCAGCGAAATAACTAGTCGGCCTTTGCTCGTTAGGGCTAGCCGACATGACATGTCCATTGAAAGATCTAGCAACATCAACATAATGGCTATTTGCATCTATGTAAGGAAATTGATGATACATGTTACCGATGTAGATTGCAGCCGCTTGATGACGCTCTCCTTGTAGCAAGAACAGGCTGGAGACTGTTCAAAGCTTCGTACCCAGCGTAGTCGCCAAAAAGTGTGTTGAAACATGAACACGTCATGTGTACCCTCGACACCGCGGGTGATGCACCACAGCTCACGTCGAAGGAGACCCGACCGACAACGCGATACGCAAGACAGTCAGCGGGCGCTTTTGAAGACCCGAAACCCCACACACCCGGGAGGGACCCCGTCAAGGAGTGCGGCGGCTATGGGATGCTCCAGGTCGACCTAATCGCCCCTAGAGCCTCGTGGATCGCTGCCCTCCAATACAAAGAACGAATGAAGAATGAGAAAGAAATATACAAGGGTTGGGGATAAAGATAGATGAACACAAAAGTGTAATAGATTGATTGGTTCGAATGGTGTTGTTCAATCGGCCATCACCCCAACATATATAAGAGGCGGCTGGACTTCCTGTACAAGTAAAGGATTCTTCTAGGTTTTCCTTACAAAAAATTACATCAATTCACGTCCTAGAGTCCTAGTTCTATTCCAACTCGGATTCAGTCTGAATCTGGCCCAACTTCTGTCTTCCTCCTTGCGCGGGCCGTCGAGCTTGCATATGATCTCTGATCAAGATGGCCCGAATATCAAACTTGTGCACCTTGATGAGACGAACAACTCTCATGTTGATCACTTTTTCAAATAAATCCATCTTGAATACTTTTCGAGGTCATCTTTACCTTCCAGTAGGACTCGGTCTTGCAGCGGACTGGATCATTAGAGTCTCGTAGTGAATTTGCAGGCCATATACTATTTCTGATGATGATGACTCCAAATCCAAAGTTTATAGTTTTAGCGATATACACAACTTCCGTATTGAACACTTCTCCATCCGAGGTCATCTCGATGAACTTTCGGGCACATGTTCAGTTTCACTCGGATTCGAGCTCATCCACTCGTATATTAGAGTCTTTCACTCAGATCGTCCGACTGGACTTTTTCACTTGGATGGCAAGATTTTCACTCGGAAGACAATCTTTCACTCAGATGATTATATTTTCACTTGGAAGGCAATATCTTACTCGATCGGCAAGTTTTCATTCCGACGGTAATCTTTTCACTCGGAATATTTTCACCTGAAGGACACTTTCACTCAGACAACTATATTTTCACTCGGATGATAATAAGTTCATTCGGACAGCAAACTTTCACTCGATCGGTAAGTTTTCACTCGGATGGTAAGCTTTTCACTCGGATTTCCCGACTAAAAACACAGCCTAATTTTGATTTGTCTCTCCAAGTCTCATACGACCTCGGATTGAGACGAATTATATATAAAAATCGATCAGCTCGACGAGACGAAAAGTTTCCATGTTGAAGGTTTTCCGATTCAAGGCCTTCTTGAGAGCCGAATTGCTCATGCATTGCATCAGACACTCATCAACATGTGTATGGTGTCAAGCGTAATATTTTGGTCTCTGACCGGTCCGGACCGTATTGACTATAACTTTTGCATATGAACTCTGATTAAGATGATTTATATATGAAAATCGATTGTCACGACGAGACGAACAAAATTCCTTTAGAGTGTTCCATCATCCGAGGTCTTCTTGAAGGCGTAATCGGCCAGAAATCACTCGGAACAATAAATTCTGCCACTCGGAGTACAGTTTCGGCCCCTAAGATTAGGTCGGATGTCGATGACTTAAACATCAAAGTTGTTCCACTCCGCAACCTGAAACTTTTCATGCTAAAAACCCTTTCACTCGAGGCCATCTTATTTACCTTTTGTACCTTGCCAAAATCGGGTGTCAACAAAAAGCTGGTAGGTTTTGTGGAGGAATTATTCAGGGTATAGTGATATAAGGCTTAGAGCAACTACAACGCGGTGGCCCATTTCTCCTGTCGCCGTCCATTTGGATTGCCGTGGACAAAAGTGATGACCCAACGCAACGACCCATTCCCATACCGCGTCCGCTCGGGCCTATTTCCAGCTCAAATTTGGGCATGAAATGCGCCGGCGCGGACGCGCCATGCGTCCTCTCGGTGTCCGCCGCGTCCTCATCTGGTAGCCAGTCAACTACCTCCTGCGTCTTTATTAATGATGCGGGACGACAGCGGGCCCACACGTCAGCAATAGCGGGTCGGCCTTTTTTATTCCAAGCGTGCGGCCGGGGGGGAGGGGTCATCCTCATCCTCTTCTAGATGTCTGTCCCCATCTAGCCACCCTCTGCTCCCCCATCAGCGACAACCCTAGCCACCATGGGTTTCTTCTCCAGCAAGAACAAGGGCAAGGCCCCTACCGGCCCTTCACGCGCTCTCCTTCTGCCTCCGCCGGCGTCTTCCGGCCGGACATGGTAGCGCATTACATTCCAAGTGCACCAGGCGAAGTGGCACTGGGAGCACCGCATCCCCCTCCCCTACCCCGACCTCACATTGCCACACGACTAGCACTTGGATCCAAAGAGGATCCCAGTGTCAGCGATGCCGCGGTTGGTGCAGGCGCACGCGAAAGAGGTGCGGCACCGTCGGTGGCAGCTGACGCCGGAGCAGCGCCTCAACCCTGCTTACGTACCAGACCCTCCCGATTGGGAGGTCTGGTTCGCGTTGGAGTATGAGGAGCAGCGTCAGCGCGGTGTTCACGACATGGAGGCTGGCACGCCGTCGCCCTTCGTCGTGCACGACAATGACAAGGAGGTGGAGGCTGTCTACCAGGCGGCGCTGGCGGGTGCCCTCCGTGAAAGCGAGGAGGAGCGGCGCAAGGAGGAGGAAGAGGCGGCATACAAGGCATGACTGTCGGAGGCCATGGCGCTCTTCACTGCCGGCGACTACGTCGTGCCGCCGCTAATGCCGCCGCCCCCCGTCAAGACCGAGTCGCCGCCGACCCCCGTCAAGCCCGAGCACTACACATGGCACGAGTACATGCGCGAGTGGGCCAGCACCCCCCCCCCCGGTCTGGCTTGGGGCGACATCGGCGCAGAAGTACATCTACTTGGAGCAATGACGGCAGCGCGGGCTGGCAGAGGAGTCGCCGCGAGGGAGAGTGGCTCGAGCAGCTGGAGCATGATGCGTGGCAGAGGAGCATCGTGCCTGTGGTGTGGCAGAGCAGCCAGCGGCGGTACAACCAGCAGTGGACGATGTCACCACAGCCTGGGAGATGGCGTTCCCCTAAGCTGGCCCAGCTCTGACGCTGAGCGAGTCACCGACCCCAACGATGAGCACAAGGACGCCTAGGTAACGCATTTCCTCCTAGTTGTTTGTTCTATTTAATGTTTTTACTTAATGTATAGTGGATTGCTGGACTCTCACGGGCCATTGTGGCCGGCACTAATGTTTAATTAACATTTTTAATTTTTAAATATTTGTGGTAATCTTTTTCACGCCAACTAAAAAATGGGTCGGACCGACGTTGTATGCAAGCGCTGACCCAAATAAGCGGACATGGGTGTCCGCTAGACGGACCCAAATGGAAAGCAGTTGCTCTTACATATAAAACTTTCATGGGTAAAAAGAGAAACGGGTACATGTAAATTCTGGATGAGAATCCTCTCACGTACGTTACCTACCGTTCTATCACTAACATGTGGGATCACTTGTCAGTGGCCCAATAGAAAATGCGGGAGATGAGCTGATGATCATACAGACCTAGGATAGGGTCATAGGCCTGACCTATATGCCCTACCCAAGGTCACTGCCCTAGAAGCAGAGAAGCTCAAGAGACAACAGGGAGTACCCAATGAAGGCGTTGAGTGTGATTCACTCGACCAGTCAACCACTCAGGTACCCCTCCTTCCCAAAGTCACACGACCGGTCAATCACTCGACCATACGAAATCACTCGACCTACTGAAGACCAGGAGTCACTCAGAACAGCAATGGACAAGCATTCACTCCGTAGTCTTTAAGGTCATTTAAGGCACTTAAGGCTAGCGTTACCAGTAATGCCCCATCTTTATGTACATTGAACCCTCTGTAACGGGGGATGGCTGGGGTCCTAGCACACTCTATATAAGCCGCCCCCCCTCCTCTGGGACAAGGGTTCACACCCCCTGTTACACACATTCATATAATCCAGTCGACCACCTCCGGGCACCGAGACGTAAGGCTTTTACCTCCTCTGAGAGAGGCATGAACTCATAAACACTTGCGTACAATCTTGCCATAGCTAGGACCTTGCCTCCTCATTTGTACCCCCTATACTTACTGTCAGAATTAGTACCACGATGGTTGGCGCCCACCGTCGGGCAAAGCATCTTAGCAACTTCCGGCGAGGTTGCATTTTCTTCGATCTTCATCAGCATGTCTTCCAGTGGTGGTTTGGTCGTGGGCTACGAGTTCCGACTCGGCGCGCTCACATTCGTCACCGACAACTCCGCCTGGCTCCAGGAGGCCCCCCTTGACGTCGAGGCTCTCCCGGCTCGTGGCTCGGCATACTTCCGCATGAGTTCTTGTGGCGTCCTCCTCAGGCATCCATCTTCACCATACCAGTCGGTCATCGTGTCATCAACTCACTCTGCTGGACGCCGCCACAAGCGGTCTAGTCGTTCCTGACTCCAATGATGGATGAGACACGCGGTGGCTCGTCAGGCCTTCACCCCCCAAGTCACGGCGATTGAGCCCGACAAGTATTCTCGCAGATCGGTCGACCTATCGACTGATTTTGTAGATACCTTTTCTGAGAGCGGGACTTGCAGGGGAAACTCCCATCGCGGTCCTCATGGTCGACTCCCATCGCGGTCCTCTTGGCTTCCGTCACAGCGGCGACGGCGGAAGAAGCACTGGTCCATCACTCGACCACGAAGAGTATCAGCCCCAACATCTCAACTCGGAGCAGAGGGAAGAGCTGCACCGCCGCAATGTGGAGGCTCTCCATACCCCCATCATAGGGGAAACTGCCGAGGCCCTGGCCTTGGAGGCAGTGCGCCTGGCCACTTTGGCTGAGTGCACTCGTCTGAAGAATCTCCAACATTCTCTCGATGAGCGTGCCCGTCGATTGATTGCCGAGTCCTGTCGGCGTCCTCGACAGTTGTTTCCACCGGAAACTCAGGTATTCCATACACTGATTCAGAATTTGGCACCACTTCACGTATTGTAGAGTCTATTCAGCCGTATTGTTCAGAGGTTGGGAGAGGCTTGGAGCAGATCAGAACGCTGCTCCGAGCAGCGGGAGACCAGAACTCCGTTGTGTCCCAGTCGCAGAACAGAATTCACAGCAGATCAGTGAGAGCAGATACCGTTCAGTCAGCTCACAGTCCTAGGTCCCATTTGCGACATGGAGGCCACGATCACCGCCAAGATCGGTACCTGGGAAGAGCTCATGGCGAATATGATCGTGAGTACGCCCATGACAACTACTGTCAAGCACCTTCGCCCCTTCCGAGGGATGGGTCGTACGTGCCCCGGTGCAATGATGACATGCATTCGTATGGGAACAACCGCAGAGTTCCAGTCGAACCCATAGAGCCTGGTTTCGACACAAGGTCTGTCCTGGTGCAGGGTTTGGTCGATCGGAACAGAGCATACAGAGAAGGGCTGGATTGGGACCGACCCGGTGGAAGCAGGGTCCACGTCTCCGGCCCAGAGTGTTTTGGGAGAACCATCAGGGCTGCCGAGATCCCTCATAACTTCAGACTGGCAACGGGCGTCAGCTTGAAGATTACCGAGTGGCTGTGCACATTGGCGGCGGCAGCGATGAGGTGGCCATGAAGGACCTCCCTCTGATGCTTGAAGGTTCCTCCAGAGCTTGGCTAACTCAGCTGGCCCCTGGCAGCATTTTGAGTTGGGATGAGTTAGCCCGAGTGTTTACCAGAACATTTGAGGGCACATGCAAGAGGCCTGCTGGTCTACCGGAGCTGCAACATTGCATGCAGAAACTGAATCAAACCCTGAGGGACTACATCCAGAGATGGATCACTCTGCACCACAGAGTAGAGAATGTGTCAGATCACCAAGCAGTCTGTGCCTTCAAGGAAGGCGTTCACTACAAAGAGCTCAATCTGAAATTTGGTTGGACTAAAGATATGTCTTTGACTCGGATGATGGTGAAGAGGAACACCGACTCAGGAGTGGCAAGCACAAAACAGTCGCCCAGGACACCGGAGGAGGTAATTCCAGTCGGAAGCAAAAGCGAAAGGCTAAGGCAGCAGGTCCTGCCGAGGCAACAGTGTTGAATCAAGGAAAGTTCAAAGGGAAACCTAAAGGACCCTGGACCCCCAAGAAGGTGAAGGATCAGGAAGGAAATCATGTGATGGACCCCCAAGAAGGATGAGGAGGGGAACCTGATTCTCCCCAAGCATATCACTCGACAATGTCGACTCCTAATCCAGAGCTTTCGAGAGAGTAAACCCAGTGATAAGGACAAAGAGCCTGAGAAGGAAGAGGAGGAGAAGGACGACGATGATGGTTATCCCCATGTCAATGCTACCTTGGTGATTTTTGTTTATCCAGAAAGCAGAAGTCGACTGAAGGTCATTAACAGAGAGGTTAACATGGTTGCTCCGGCAACACCAAGGTATCTGAAATGGTCAAAAACCCCCATCACATTCGACCAGTCCGACCACCCGACACGTGTAGCCACCCCTGGGCGGCAAGCGCTGGAGGTCGACCCAGTCGTAGGGGGCACCCGACTGACCAAGGTTCTAGTGGATGGATGCAGTTGTCTGAATATCTTGTATGCTAAGGCCCTCAAAGGAATGGGCATTCCGATGTCCAAACTTAGTGAGAGCAACATGCGATTCCACGGAATCATTCCAGGCAAGAAAGCCGAATCACTAGGCCAAATCACTCTTGACGTGGTTTTCAGAAACGAAAAGAATTTCCGCAAGGAGAAGTTGACGTTTGAGGTCGTAGATTTCCAGAGTGTCTATCATGCCATTCTTGGCAGACCCGCGTTGTCGGTGTACAAAAGTAGGGGCTCTGCTTTTGACCCCTTTACTTGTGCACGGGCAGTCAGAGCCACCCGCCGCGGCCACACATAAAACAGTGGGAAAGGGAAGCTAGAGAGAAGCCGAAGGCACAAGACGAACAAGATAACATCAAGAACCAAGGCCACAAAGCGCTGACGGGTGAAGCAGGTTGCCCCGGCAAGGGGGCAGCCTCCGCAGCCTCGGCAAGCCCCTTGCCGGGGCAGCTCACCCACATCAGGGGAGAGGGCCACCCTCGAGCCATGGTCTCCAACAGCTATGTTGGACCAAGGCTCGGGAGGCACCTCCATGGTGGCATGCAGATCTTTGTGAAAACATAGAATACCCAAGATCAGATGAAGATTGGAAAGCAACAATCCTCACTAAGATCCTTACCGAAGGAATCCACAAGACCCCCGGCAAGACCCTTGCTGGGGACGCCAGCGCACCACGGCATGACCCTTGCCGGGGCACCCGGCAAGACCCTCGCCACAGGCGACAAAAGGGCCACTGCTAGGCCACACCAACCAACTCCCCGCCGCCGTTCACATGCAGCTGCCAGCCCAACCAGCTGGGCAGGCACCTGCATGGCAGTATGCAGCTTCTAGGCCAAGTCAGCACACACCCACGTAGCGGCATGCAGACCTTCACGGAGGCTCCACCACCGTGCCACCTTAGCTGCTTGCCTACCTACATGGCACCACATGCATCGCTGGCCAAGACGCGTGTCAGAATGAGGGGGAGCGGTGACGGACGGGACGGGCCTCGCTCCCGTCCCCGATAAAGTGAGGGACACCTATGCCTCGCATTAAATGCGCTTTGTCCTATAACACCAGCGATAAGCTCTTAGCACTGTAGCACTTTCCACCTCCTGTGTGCCATTGTGGCAGCCCCCTTCACCTATAAAAGGAGGGCCATGGCGCACTAGACAGGGATTTGGCTCTTTGGAACTTGGCAACACCCGGAGCTAGTTCAAGAGCTCAAGAACACTAAATACATCCACCAAAGCAGGATCGTAGGGTTTTACGCATCTTTGCGGCCCGAACCTGGGTAAATCCCCTTTGTGCTGTCTGCTAGTCCTGCTCTTCTCACGATCCCGCGCCCCGCAACCGTAGTAGGGATTCCAGTGATCCCATAGGTGTCGTTTCCCACCGACATCTTTGGCGCACCAGGTAGGGGGCGCGCAATTGTGAGAATCTGGTCTAGCAGTTGACCTAGCTGTTCTTCATCGTCATGGCTCCTAAGAAGAAGACGACCACGGCGATCGGCTCGTCCAGGACCGGATTGCCAGTACCAGTGCAGACCAGTAGCGGGCCAGACGCGGAGAGAACCCGTGGCGCGGTCCCCGAACATCCACATCACCCTGGTGGTTCAGGCATGACGGGTGGCGTTGTTCGTGCGCCGGGCGACGAGCCACCAGTCGCGGGCTCCGGAGATGGAGTCAGGCCCCCTGCAGGCGGCGCGGGGCCCTCAAGAGGCGCCGCCATCCCGCCAAACGGCAGCACGGCGACCTCCAAGATGCCAACACCAGCGCCCACGGCGCGCTCTTCTCAGGTTGTGCGTGATGAGCAACGTCACCCTACCGGTGACCCTGCGCGCCGCCCTGGGAAGAGTCCCGTGCGCCCATTGCATTGATAGGAGGGCCAGCGTGTGTGCCGAGGTGCTGATGGAGGTGGCGAACGGCCGTGGGCCCGTGACCCAGCTCCTTCTAACGTGGTTAGAAGTCGAGGCGCATCGCGGTCCACCCAGCTTTTGCCACCACCCACGCCAGCGGAAGCCCTAGCACACGCGCAGTTGCTCCTCGATTTTCCTCCCGCCGTGGAGAAGCTCGATGAATGGAGGGCCACCGTCTGGAGCCTAGTCGGCATAGCCAACAACGATGAGTTGCAGTCGGCGGGACCCGTAGGTCGTCGCTCCGCCGGGCCACCGCATGCCAGCGGAGACCGTGCTAGAGGCGATGCGGCCACGGTGCATTCCCCTCCTCCATCCCAGCCTCCCCGGGCGTCGGTCCGTCGCGACGACGCTCGTGATGATATCTCCATTGCATCGTCCGACCCGCGAACCAACCGCGATCAGCGTCAAATCCTTCGGGAGCGGGTTCATGAGGACGCTCGAACTACCATCGAGCGCCGACGTGATGCGCGCCACCAGTCGGACAGGCGGGCACGGCCCGCTACGGACCACCCAGCGCGGGGAGGCTATAGTGGCCCACCCTACGAGGTGGGTTGTCCGGCTTTCACCCGTGAGCTGCGGCGGTTCCAGTGGCCCTCCCACCGTACGTTCAAGCCTGACGTTGGTGAGAAGTACAACGGCAAGACTCACCCGTCAGAGTTCCTCAGCATCTACACCATCGTGATGCAAGCTGCTGGGGCCCGCAATGATAAGGTGCTTGCCAATTACTTCCCGCTGGCGCTCAAGCCAAATGTTATGTCATGGTTGATGCACTTGCCAATGGATTCCATCTCTTCTTGGGCGGATCTGTGCCATGAGTTTGTTGGTGCCTTTACCGGACGTCACCAAGCTCATGGACAGGCGAGTGATTTACATATCATCCCCCAGAAGGAAGGTGAAAACTTGCGCAAGTACATCCAAAGGTTCAGCCGGGTGCAGTACAACTTCCCCGATGTTCATCCCGCCGCGGTGATCAGTGCGTTCCACCAGAATGTGCGCAACCGCAAGATGCGCGAAGAGCTGGTGATGAACAAGGTCAAGGATGTGGCCGAGCTTTATGTCCTGGCCAATCGATGCGCTCGCGCTGAAGAGGGAAGGAAGTACCCCAGCAAAGATGCCGGTGCAGAAACCGACTCCACTGGCGACACCGCCACCCCAGCAAAGAAGGGCCGGCGCCGTAACAGGAAACACAATGGCAAGGCCGTGCTTGCCGTCGAGGGATCCGACGACACCGGCACCACCAAGAAGACCAAGGCGAGCGACCCTAGCAAGGAGGTTGCCGGGTGTGTCGCTTGCCGGGCCTTGGCGGCCGCCGACAAGCCAGGAGGCTCCGACCAGCAGTACTGCAAGATCCACCGCACCAAGGGCTATGAATTCCAAAACTGTCGGCAGGTAGAGCTGCTCGCTGAGAAGCAGAAAGCCGACTATGAGCGGACGGACAAGGAGAAAGGCCAAGACGGTGCCGAGGGGTCCGGCAAGAAACACGGTGGCCAAGGAGGCCGCCGCGGCAAGGATAATCAGCAAGAGAGGCCCACCCAGGGCCGCGACAAGAAGCAGGAAGACGAGGATCATGACGAGGATGACGAGTCCGGCGACCATGAGTTTCAGAAATCCACAGAGGCCATGTGCGTCGATGGTGGCGCCTTGCTGCATACATCCCACCGCCAAGTCAAGCAGTGGGCGCGTGAGATCACGGCGGTGGAGCCATCGCTCGACGCACGGAAGCCGCTGAAATGGTCCAGCACGCCCATCAACACCAATAATCCGCAACCTCAAGGTGACTAAGATGTTGGTTGACGGTGGGGCCACCTTGAATTTGATCTCACCTGTTGTGGTCGAAAGGCTGCAGATCTCTGATGGAGACCTCGAGGAGACGGGCACATTCCAAGGGGTTAACCCAGGGAGGAGCCAGCCAAAGGGAAAAGTCACGTTGCCCGTGACATTCGGAGGCGAGCTAAATCACAGGACAAAAAGGATCGTTTTCGATGTAGCCGAGATCCCCTTGCCTTACAACAGGATCCTCGGTCGCCCGACACTAGCCAAGTTCATGGCGGCTTCACACTATGCCTACAACATGCTGAAGATGCCCGGGCCGATGAACATCATCACCGTCACATCCGACAAGAAAGATACGTTGATTTGCGCCGACCAACTTTACCGAGAAGCAGTTGCAACAGCTGCCGGTAAGGCACCTATTCCTGCCGACGGATCCCTGAGGGAGAAGAAGACTGGCGAGACCTCTCGCACCCACTCCGGTAAACGCACCTCTTCGGGCTGTTGCGCTCCCGTTGAGGACGTGCCAGAGAGCTACACCGGCAAGAGCAAGAAGTCCAGAGCTGCACCGCTAGAAACCAAGAAGGTGCATGTCAAAGAGGACGGCACGGGGGAAGCTTTTACCATAAGCTCCACCCTCGATGGCAAATAGGAAAGCGCGCTCGTCACCTTCCTGCGGGTGAATGTAGATATGTTTGCATGGAAAGCCTCGGACATCCCCGGTGTTCCCAGGGAGGTGATTGAGCACCATCTTGTTGTCTGTCCTCATGCGCGACCCGTCAAGCAGAAGGTCAGAAAGCAAGCTCTAGAGAGGCAAGAGTTCATCACAGAGGAGATCAGGAAGCTAGAGGCGGCAGGTTTGGTAAGGGGAGTACTCCATCCGACATCTTTGGACTCCACGGCTGGGTGCGACCTTTTATCATTCCTTGACACCTAGTCAGGATACCACCAGATCTTCATGACAAAAGAAGACGAGGAAAAGACAGCGTTCATCACCCCATGTGGTACGTATTGATTTTTACGGATGCCTTTCGGGTTGAAGAGTGTTGGCTCAACCTTTGCAAGAGCAGTCCAAATTGGTTTTGAACCCTAGCTACAAAGAAATATGGAAGATTATATGGATGACATAGTGGTCAAAACCAAGCACAAGGCAACACTTGTACGGGATCTGGAGGAAACATTTGGGAACCTGCGCAAGATCAACCTCAAGTTGAACCCTGAGAAGTGTGTCTTCGGTGTCCCATCCGGCAAGCTTCTCGGGTTCTTTATGTCGCAGCGCGGGATTGAAGCAAACCTAGACAAGATTAGGGCCATCGAGCAGATTGAGGCACCCAAATGGATCAAGGACGTGCGTCGGCTCACTGGCTGCATTGCCTCCATGAGCAGATTCATCTCCAAATCCGCGGAGCATGCCCTCCCCTTTTTCAAGATCTTAAAGAAGACGGGCCTAGTGGAGTGGACCCTAGAGGCCGAGGCGGCGTTGCAAGACTTGAAGAAGTACCTCTCCTCTGCCCCAGTGCTGGTTGCACCTAAACCACAAGAACTGTTGCTACTATATCTAGCGGCAACAAACCAAGTGGTTAGCGCAGCATTGGTGGTCCAGAGTGAGGTCGATGAGGAGACAGCGGCAGCGGCAGAGTCAACGGTTGGCGGGCCAGAACCCTCCCTGACAGGGCTCGGTCCCGGAAAGACCGAGTCCCCGGCAGGGCCCAGTCCCGGCAAGGCTGGCGCCAGCATGACAGGACCCGCACAACCAGGTGAAGTGACACAAAGGAAGAAGATGGTGCAGCACCCGATTTACTTCATTAGCTCCCTCTTGCAGGGAGCTAGGTCGAGGTATTCAGGTGTGCAAAAATTGCACTTCGGCCTCCTTATGGCCTCGAGGAAGCTACACCACTACTTCCAAGCGCACGAGATCACCGTGGTTACCCGCCTTCCATTGCAACGGATATTGCATAACCCAGATGCAACAGGAAGGACCGTGGAATGGGCCCTGGAGTTGTCGAGTTTTGGTCTGAAGTTTGAAAGTACCTCGACAATCCAGAGCAGAGTCTTGGCAGAGTTTGTTGCAGAATGGACCTCGACGCCTGACGAAGAGGTACAAGAGACCACTCTCCCCGGCGAGGAAACAAGCGGCAACTGGATCATGTACTTTGATGGGACCTTTTCGCTGCAAGGCGCCGGTGCTGGTGTGCTGCTTGTCGCACCCACCGAAGAGCACCTCAAGTATGTCATCCAAATGCACTTTCCCCAGGAGATGTCAACCAACAACACCGCCGAGTACGAGGGTTTGTTGGCCGGCCTCAGGATCGCGGCGGACCTCAGAGTTAAAAAGCTCATCGTCAGGGGCGACTCGCAACTTGTCGACAGGCAGGTCAACAAAGATTTTCAAAGCCCATTGATGGAAGCTTACGTGGATGAGGTGAGGAAACTGGAAGAGCGCTTTGACGGTATACAAGCGGAGCATGTCCCTCGGACGGAGAACGACATCACCGACTACCTGTCAAAGCGCGCTGCCCTCGAGCTACCTGTGGAACTAGGTACTTTCGTGCTTCAGTTAACTCAACCGTCCGTTGAGCCGTCAACCGGGCAGAACAAGCGGAGGAAGCTAGGATCTGGGAAGTACTTCCCCACCGAGCTCCCTGGAGCCGCCGGTGAAAATGTTGCCGTGGATGCCGATCCTGCCGTAGGACAACCGACTCCGGCTGGACCTCAGGTCATGGCCGTAGAGACGGCCGTTCCTGTGGCAGAAGAGATGCCTTTAGTCCTTGCCGTCGAGCCACAGGCTCCAGCATGGGCGCAGCACACCGTCCGATTCCTCCAAATGGGAGAGCTTCCTTAGGAGCAGGAAGAGGCAGAGAAAGTAGCCCGCCGGTCCGCTCTGTACCAATTCATTGACAATGTTTTGTACAGAAAGAGGCCGAATGGGGTGAAATTGAAGTGCATCTCCCAGGAGGAAGGACTAGAGATGTTGGCGGAGATACATGGAGGCATATGTGGCTCCCACATAGGGTCAAGGGCCCTTGCCGGCAAGGCATTCCGGCAAGGCTTCTTCTGGCCCACCACCCTCCAAGATCCGATGGCACTAGTAAAAAGTGTGAAGCATGCCAGTTCCATTGAAAGAAGCTTCATCAACCAGCCCAAGCCCTTCAAACCATCCCTCTCTCCTGGCCCTTCTCGGTCTGGGGGTTCGACATATTGGGCCCCTTTCCCCGCGTTGTTGGGGGCTTTGAGTACTTGTACGTTGCAATCAACAAGTTCACAAAGTGGCCAGAGGTGGAAGCAGTGAGGAAGGTGACGGCGCAGTCGGCCATCAAGTTCTTCAAGGAACTAGTGTGCCGTTTTGGGGTGCCCAACAGGATCATCACCAATAATGGCACACAGTTCACAAGCCACGCCTTCATGCAATAAATTGAAGATCTCGGCATCAAGGTCTGTTTTGCCTCCGTGGCACATCCATGGAGCAACGGCCAAGCGGAGAGAGCAAATGCTGAAGTCCTGCGAGGGTTAAGAACGAAGACTTTTGACAAGTTGTGCAAAAGTGGAAGACGCTGGATTGACGAGTTGTTGGCGGTTCTTTGGTCGATCATAACGACGCCAAATCGAGCCACCGGCCAGACACCCTTTTCCCTGATCTACAGGGCAGAAGCAGTTCTCCCCACGGAACTCATATACGGGTCACCTCGAGTGCTTGCTTATGATGAGTTTGAGCAAGAGCAATTGCGGCAAGATGACGCAACGCTCCTTGAGGAAGATCGTCTCCGGGCGGCTGTGAGAGCAGCGCGCTACCAGCAAGCCTTGTGCCGCTACCATAGCCGCAAGGTTCATGCCCGGAGCTTTGAGGAAGGCGACCTTGTTCTTCGGCACGTTCAGTCGGCCAAGAATTCCAACAAGTTGACGCCGAAGTGGGAAGGCCCTTGTCGGTGTCAAAACCGGCGGATCTCGGGTATGGGGTCCCGAACTGTGCGTCTAGGCGGATGGTAACAGGAGACGAGGGACATGATGTTTTTACCCAGGTTCGGGCCCTCTTGATGGAGGTAAAACCCTACGTCCTGCTTGATTAATATTGATGATGTGGGTTACAAGAGTAGATCTACCACGAGATCAAGGAGGCTAAACCCTAGAAGCTAGCCTATGGTATGATTGTTGTTCGTCCTACGGACTAAAGCCATCCGGTTTATATAGACACCGGAGAGGGCTAGGGTTACACAAAGTCGGTTACAAAGGTAGGAGATCTACATATCTGTATCGCCAAGCTTGCCTTCCACGCCAAGGAAAGTCCCATCCGGACACGGGACGAAGTCTTCAATCTTGTATCTTCATAGTCTTGGAGTCCGGCCGATGATGATAGTTCGGCTATCCGGACACCCCCTAGTCCGGAACTCCCTCAGTAGCCCCTGAACCAGGCTTCAATGACGACGAGTCTGGCGCGCATGTTGTCTTCGGCATTGCAAGGCGGGTTCCTCCTCCGAATAATTTATAGAAGATTGTGAACACCAGGATAGTGTCCGGCTCTGCAAAATAAATTCCACATACAACCATAGAGAGAATAATATTACACAAGTTCAATCTGCTGACGTATTTTGTGGCGTAACGTCACACCACTACCAAGCCTTCAAATTGTTTTTATTGTTCCATCTCAGCGCGTTTAGCGAGGCGGTTTCCTTGGCACGTCTTGTCGAAGCAGAGATCGTGTTCCCCTTATTCCGGGATTCCCATCAATACGGACGTGGGTAACCCAACCGCGCCATCAATCGCGACGCTTGGGGGATAAGCGAGTTTTACCAGGCCGGTGGGGACGCGTGTTTCTTTCCGCCCATATAAGGGGATAAAGATCCAACCTTTTTACCTGCGCCTTCTTCCTCCTTGGCTTATCCATCTCTGCGAACTCGAGCTCTAGCGCCCAAGCCCGCACATCTCACCTCAACCTTCTCCAAACATGTCCGGAGCGGGAGGCAAGTGGATGGCCTCCTCCGTCACGGAGGGGCATATCCAGAAGCTGCGCAGCGCCGGATACTTGTCCAGCGACATCGCGCATCGGCTCCCCGACGAGGGAGAGCTCATCCCCACCCCTAGGCCCCATGAGAGGGTAGTATTCCTTCCCCATTTCCTCCGCGGACTGGGCTTCCCACTTCATCCCTTTGTCCGGGGGCTCATGCTCTACTACGGCCTAGATTTCCATGATCTGGCCCCGAATTTTATCCTCAACATCTCGGCGTTTATCATCGTGTGCGAGGCCTTCCTCTGCATCCAGCCCCACTTCGGCTTGTGGCTCAAGACCTTCAGTGTCAAGCCGAAGGTTGTGAAGGGCAGCCAAGCGGAGTGCGGAGGCGCCATGGTGGGCAGGATGTCCCACGTTACGTGGCTGGAGGGTACTTTCGTGGAAACCAATAAGGGGTGGCAATCGGGGTGGTTCTACATCACCGAGCCGCGTGACCCTGATTGGGCAGCGGCCCCCGAATTCAGATCCGGCATCCCTACACGGCTCACCTCCTGGAAAGAGAGTGGCCGGATCTGGGGGGATTCGGAGGAGCTGACCGGACTCCAAGCCTGTATCCAGAAGCTGGTGGACAAGAAGCTCAAGCTTGTCAACATAGTCCAGGTCATGCTCGTCCGCCGGATTCTCCCGTGCCAACGACGGGGCTTCAATATGTGGGAGTTCAATTTGGCGCAGCACCAGACTTTGAATGGGCTCTTCGACACTACGTACGAAGAGGTCTGGAAGGTGCTGTTCAAGGGCGCCGAGGCTCCCGCATCCGCTACCGAAGATCGCGGATTCAGCTCGCAGCGTCCAGCTGACGAGGTAAGTGATATTGTCCTTTACGGGACGCTTGTTATTCATAGTTTGACTCTATGCGGGATCTAAACTCCCTTTCCTTTGACAGGACTGGCTGAAGAAGGCCGCACAGGCTATCTGTCCGGCCCCATTGCCAGAGGACCCAGCTGACGCCCGCCTAACGGGGCTGCTGGCTCCGGCACCCCACGTGGTGCCGGAGAAGAAGGCCAAGAAGAAGGCCACGGGGACTCGAAGAGTTCCCGTTTTCAGGTGCTATCGGACGATGAATCCGAGGCCGACTCCTCCCACCAAGGCGAGGAGGAGAAGAAGAAAGCCTCTCCCCCAGCGGGGGGAGGGAAGAAAAGGAAGGCCTCCCCAACAAGGAGGCCGAAGGGTCCAAGAGGGGAAAAACTCTTCCCCCGGACTGTTCCGCCAACGCCAGTGACGACGACGAGGACTGGCCTCCAAGGGCCAAGCCTCTGGCGAGATCGTAAGTATCCGGACTCCCGAATAACTTCAAGGTTTTCGTTTTCCGCCACATTATGTCTTTCTAATGCCGCATACAACCCTGCAGTCCGCCTAAGGATGATCTCCCCACTTCGTCGAGCGGGTCCTTAGGGGCGTCGGATATGGATTCTCTTCCGACTGCCTCCACCCCCGTGATGCGGACGATGTCGAGGTGGGATCCCAGGAAGGGACCCACCAGGAGGAGAGGGCCCCGAGGTGTCGCAGGACAACCTCCCGGACTTTGCACCGGACTCAGCCCCGGAACCCATAGTGGCTCCGGAGTCCGGCGGGCGACCCCTTCGAAGAAGGGCAAGACCGCGACGCCGGCTGCCTCCGTCCAACCGGAGGTGCCGGATAATTTGCTGGAGGCGCTCAACGGCGCCTCCATCAGAGAGGAACACCGCACTATTATGAGTGCGGTGATTCAGAAGGTTCAGCTCGCCAAGAGCGGGCTGACCGAAGCCTGCAGCAGCCTTCTAACAGGCTTTGAGGTAAGAATTTCAATATATGTAAAATGGTACCGCATAGACAGTAGCCCCTGATGCTCGGTTCGGTGTTCGGAAAGAAAAGCCGGACTGAGGATCTTTAGAAAGATAAACGCAGGAGTCATGAAAATATGTCAATATGGGATTGCAGGTTGTGCTGCTGACCTCTGCCGCACTGACTGCGGAGGTCAAAACTTTGAAGGAAAACCTCGAGCGGTCCGAGAACGAGCTCGGCCATGCCAAGAAGCAGCTCGAGGAAAAAGAAGGTGAGTAATACCTTATGAAAATAGTACCTTACAGAAAAGGATTTGGTTGCAAGAAAAATGACAAGGATAACTGCGGTATTGCAGGGGCCACTAACGAGGTGGCGACCCTGAAGGAGGCGGTGGCCGCGGCCGAACGCAATGCGGCTGCGGAGCGCACCGAGCGAGAGAAACAGGAGGCGCGGGTGGCGGAGGTACAGCAAGAGCTCCAGGATCTCGTGAGGAAACATGAGAGCCTGGAGCGTGACTCGAAGACTCGAGAGTCTGAGCTTGCAACGGCTCTTGAGAGTGCCAAAGCCGCTAAGGCCGAAGCCTACAAGGGCCCTCCAGGAGATCGAGGCGGTAAAGAAAATAGCAGCGGGTAAGGCATTTTTCATGCAAAGTAAGCATGTGAGTGTTAATTACCTATCGCTTACCCGAATTCGGAGCTCTCCAGGAGCGTTCGCAGATCTTCCTCGCAGCGTGTCCGATGCTGCCGCATTCTACCGGGCCGAGGAGGGGAGCTCGACGGAGAAGGTCTTCTGGTCTCAGTATGCTGAGGCCGAACATCCGGTGCCCCTTAGCGACCAGCTGAAGCAGCTGGTCGAGCTCCACAAGGCGGCCGAACAGGCCATGAAGGGCCTCATAGTTCGGCTGTGGCCTAAGGAGGCCATGCCTGGGAGCTACTTCGGCCTGGTGCGGCGGCTGGTGGATGCGTGCCCGTGGGTTGAAGTTATCAAGCACTCCGCCTGTATTGAGGGTGCCCGTCGGGCCCTTGCCCGCGCAAAGGTGCACTGGGGCAAGATGGATGCCCAGAAGCTTGTGACGGACCCACCACCAGAGGCAAGGAGTATCGTACGCCCGAGATGTATTATAAGAGTGTGCTGAAGGGCGCCCGCACTATTGCGGGTGAGTGCTCCAAAGATGTAATATTTGAGTAGACTCGCATTTTGTTATCCTGTGCGCTGAAAACTTGGTTCATATGCACTAAGCAACGCTTGTTAATTTAAAATATTACCTTCTGTGCGGCTGTTTATCAAATCTGAGAGATGGCAAGTCGTCGGCTTCAGCCCCCATGCCACGAGTGCTGGGGTGTTCGGGATAAACTCGAGCGCTCTTGTTCCCATTTTTGGTCCATCTAGGGAGGCGCTCAACACAACGAACAAGGCAACCGGACTTATAATGCTTGAACACTCTCACTTAGCCATAGAATTCTATAATTTTAA
The DNA here is from genome assembly GCF_018294505.1 of Triticum aestivum. NCBI lineage: Eukaryota > Viridiplantae > Streptophyta > Magnoliopsida > Poales > Poaceae > Triticum > Triticum aestivum. Next base: position 489,460,389 of record NC_057813.1, read on the forward strand.
ATTTCGGCGAAGCCCCTAGTTTTCGGAAGGCCGAATTTGGGGCGCTATCCACGCCTTGGCCGGACAGAATCCGGCTCCTCGCTCGAAGCGGCATAAGTCTTTAGGGACTCGCAAAGAACCTCTCGAACAGCGACCAGCTCTCGCCTCATCATGACGGTCAGTTTTAGCTTTCTCCACTGAGGCGTTAACCCAGCTCAACTGGGGCGCAATCGCAGTGGTTCTCCCAGTGCTACCTTAGCCGATAAAACGGAACGTAAGGTACCAAAACATGGGAGCCGGGCAAACCCAACTATTGACCCAAGAACATGATTCGGAGCCGATGCATATAATGCTATAAGTTCGGGGTGCCGCACTTGTGAAAGTGTTCGGACTTATCACACCATAACGCGGGAAACATAAGCCCCTGGTGTATTTAGCCGTACCAAAACGTACGGATGCAACATGTCATAGATGAACATATGTGTAAGAAAGAAATGCAATTAGAAGCAAAAATGTGCTGCATTGCTTTATTCAATAAAAACTGCTTGTAAGTGCAGGACGATACAAGTGGTGCGGTAAGCAAGGGATGGGACTGTTTAACATGTCCCCCTCCAGGGGTAGGCTACGGAATAATGCATAAAACAGATTTAATGCTCATGATGGAGACCACCTGGATTTTTGTTGTAGCCTTTCTCCTTCCCTGGCTGTTGCATCGTGGGTTCGGCATGTCTGCTGCCGGACAGGGCCTCTGACGAACGGAGTCCTGTAGGTAAAAAATAAAAGGAAAAGAAAAAGAAACGACACACTTAAGAGCCCCTGGTGCGGTTGAGCCGCAGTCTGGGCTTATCGTGGTCGAGCCCCTTGCCCCATGCCCATGGTATCTTCAGAGCGTAATGGAGTACGCGAAGGGTCTGTCTTAATGTTTTACAGGGGCTGGGGTTGGGGCCGCACTGCTACGCGTGCTCGGAACGTGCCAGGTGGTCATGTTGTAGGTTACTCCGGGCACGCTTAGCTGTGTCCGGCCGCTTGGCAGCCAGACTCGAGAATTGCCTTAAAAGGCTGCTTTGTACTTCTACCGCGAGAGCCGCTGTATGTTCCTCCGTTCGGAGGGAGCGTTCAGTGTTTCCGTTGACCGTGATGACTCCTCTAGGGCCTGGCATCTTGAGCTTCAGGTATGCGTAGTGCGGCACCATGTTGAACTTTGCGAATCGCGGTACGTCCGAGCAAGGCATGATAGCCGCTGCGGAACGGGACTATGTCAAAGATTAACTCCTCGCTTCGGAAGTTATCTGGGGTTCCAAAGACAACTTCCAGTGTAACTAAGCCTGTACAATTGGCTTCTACACCTGGTATGACGCCTTTAAAGGTCGTCTTGGTAGGTTTAATCCTTGAGGGGTCTATGCCCATTTTGCGCACCGTGTCCTGATAAAGCAGGTTTAGGCTGCTGCCGCCGTCCATCAGGACTCTGGTGAGATGAAATCCATCGACGATTGGGTCTAGAACCAATGCGGCGAACCCACCATGGCGAATGCTGGTGGGGTGGTCCCTTCGGTCAAAGGTGATCGGGCAAGAGGACCATGGATTGAACTTCGGGGCAACTGGCTCCATCGCGTATACATCCCTGAGTGCACGCTTCCGCTCCCTTTTGGGTATGTGCGTGGCATATATCATGTTCACCGTCCGCACCTGTGGGGGGAAACCCTTCTGTCCTCTATTGTTCGGCGGTCGGGTCTCTTCCTCGTCGTCGCTATGTAGCCCTTGTCGCTATTTTGGGCAATTAACTTGCCTGCCTGCTTGAACACCGAACAGTCCCTATTGGTGTGGTGAGCTGGCTTTTCAGGGGAGCCATGTATCTGGCACAAGCGGTCGAGAATTTGGTCCAAATTGGACGGACCCTGAGTTGTTCTTTTGAATGGCTTTTTCCGTTGACCGGGTTCAGAGCCTCTGAATCCGGCATTGACTGATGTATCCTCACTGTTATCACCGTTAATGCAGCGTTTGTTTTTGTTGCGACGCGACCTGCCACTACGGTCCTTGATATCCGGACTGCCAGAATTTTTGTTGAGGTTGTTGCTGCGTGCTAGCCAGCTGTCCTCACCCGCACAGAAGCGGGTCATGAGTGATGTAAGGGCTGCCATGGATTTCGGCTTTTCCTGTCCCAGGTGCCGGGCAAGCCACTCGTCGCGGATGTTATGTTTGAAGGACGCAAGGGCCTCGGCATCCGGACAGTCGATGATTTGTTTTTTCTTGGTTAAGAACCGTGTCCAGAATTGTCTGGCCAATTCGTCTGGCTGCTGAATTATGTGGCTTAGGTCATCTGCATCTGGTGGTCGCACGTACATGCCTTGGAAGTTATCGAGGAATGCGGCTTCCAGGTCCTCCCAACTCCCAATTGACTCTGCTGGCAAGCTGTTAAGCCAGTGCCGGGCTGGTCCTTTAAGTTTGAGTGGGAGATATTTGATGGCGTGGAGATCGTCTCCGCGGGCCATGTGGATGTGGAGGAGATAGTCCTCGATCCAGACCGCGGGGTCTATTGTGCCATCATAAGATTCAATATTGACGGGTTTAAACCCTTCTGGGATTTGATGATCCATTACCTCATCTGTCAAGCACAGTGGGTGTGCGGCGCCTTTGTACTGGGCGATATCGCGATGGAGCTCAAAAGGACTTTGTTTGTTGTGTTCGGCCCGGCCGGACTTACTGTGTCCGGGGTGACGGTGATCGTCACGTATTGTGGGGCGCCCACATGATCCATAGATCGATCTTGATTGTCTTGCCTTATCCTCCAATATGTCTCGCAGGTCCGGAGTGTTCCCCTGTGGCCTTGTGCTTATCGAGCGATGCCGGGGTACGGGTCTAGTGAAGGACCTTGAGGTCTCTCTGTCACGACCACGGGGTGGTCGATCAGCCGTATTGTCTCCTGGTGAAGCAGGATCATATGCCTCCACCTCTAATCGGGGGAGTAGCTTACGTTTGGGGTAGCTTTTGGAGGGGCGTTCGAGTTCATGCTCTTCGGCCGCGAGGACTTTGGTCCATCTGTCGGCTAGCAGATCTTGATCAGCTCTAAGTTGCTGCTGCTTTTTCTTGAGGCTGTTTGCCGTGGCCATAAGCTTGCGTTTGAAACGCTCCTGTTCGACGGGATACTCAGGCATGACGAATTCGTCGTCGTCGAGGATTGCCTCGTCTCCGGAGGGAGGCATATAGTCCTCTACCTCTTCTTCGGCCGCTCTCTCATGAGGGCTGGTGTCCCCCTCCTCCTGTGCTGGATCTTGCTGGAGTGGGTTGTCTTCGGCGCTATCCGGTGTACTATTGTCTCCGGTGCCGGAATCCTCGTTCTTGCTATGGCGGGATTTAGAGCGGCGCCGCTGACGCCGACGCTTGGGCTGTTTCTTGGAGGGGTCATCCTCCGCTATTCCTTCGCCGTTCCCATCCTTTGGGATATCCACCATGTATATGTCGTATGAAGAGGTGGCTTTCCAGTGCCCGGTGGGCGCTGGTTCTTGGTCGTCTCCTGCATCGTCGTCCATACCATCGATGTCCTCAGAGTCGTAATCTAGCATGTCGGTTAGATCGTCGACAGTGGCTACCAAGTGGGTGGTGGGTGGGCTTTGAATTTCTTTGTCATCCGCATCCCAACCGTCCTGGCCGCAGTCCGGCCAGGCCTCTCCTGATAACGAGAGGTACTTTAGCGAACTCAAGATGTCGCCAAAAGGTGAGTGTTGAAAGATGTCCACCGTGGTGAACTCCATGATCGGCGCCCAATCGGATTCGACTGGAGGGGGCGCGGGAGGTCCGGAGTCCGGCACCCCGGAGTCACGAGCTTCATGGGGGACAAGATCGGTGTTCGGCTCTATCGCCGTAGAGGTTGCGGCCCCCGAGGTGGTGTCTGGCCATCCATCCTTGGTGTGCGCAACCGGCTCCGAGTCGAAGATCGGAGCGGGTTCGAGTGCGGCCTCCAGGGTATTGTCCGGCTGCAGAGCTAAATCATGCCCATCGTGATAGTACGGCACGCTCGGCTGTGGCTCGAATCCGTCGAGGATCAAGTCCCCGCGGATGTCAGCCATGAAGTTCAAACTTCCAAATCTGACCTGACGGCCAGGGGCGTAGCCTTCGATCTGCTCCAGCTGGCCAAGTGAATTGGCCCGCAGTGCAAAGCCGCCGAATACGAAGATCTGTTCGGGGAGGAAGGTCTCACCCTGGACTGCATCGTCGTTCATGATCGAAGAAGCCATCGAGCCTATCGGCGACGACATAGAGGAACTCTCAATGAAGGCACCAATGTTGGTGTCAAAACCGGCGGATCTCGGGTAGGGGGTCCCGAACTGTGCGTCTAGGCGGATGGTAACAGGGGACGAGGGACACGATGTTTTTACCCAGGTTCCGGCCCTCTTGATGGAGGTAAAACCCTACGTCCTACTTGATTAATATTGATGATGTGGGTTACAAGAGTAGATCTACCACGAGATCAAGGAGGCAAAACCCTAGAAGCTAGCCTATGGTATCATTGTTGTTCGTCCTACGGACTAAAGCCATTCGGTTTATATAGACACCGGAGAGGGCTAGGGTTACACAGAGTCGGTTACAAACGTAGGAGATCTACATATCCGTATCTCCAAGCTTGCCTTCCACGCCAAGGAAAGTCCCATCCGGACACGGGACGAAGTCTTCAATCTTCTATCTTCATAGTCTTGGAGTCCGGCCGATGATGATAGTTCAGCTATCCGGACACCCCCTAGTCCGGAACTCCCTCAGCTCTTATCGGGTAACACGAGTCACCAGGCCCGGCGCAGTCCGCCTGGAGACCGAAGATGTCGTGCCAGTGAACAACTCCTGGAACATCGAGCATCTTCACAAGTTTTACCCATAAGGCGCGGCTGCAGGGCCTCCCGGCAGGCTACCCTTTTGTACAAGCCTTGCCAGCAAGGCATGTAATCCTTTGTACAAAGCTAGGCGCAGACCCTGAGCACTAATAAACGAAGTGTTGGCGCCCTAAGTTATAGCATGCATGCTAGGTACAGTTTCCTCCTCGGTTAGGGTTGATAGTGCTTGGCAGCGGCTAACCCCTAGCTTACAGGTCGAGTGTGCATCTCTCTGTTTCTTCCCTGTCCTTTTTGGTTCACAGGATACGTAAGTATTTCTGCTGAGCTGCTCGGGAGGAAGGAACGGACCGGTGCCCCAACCCCAGCAAGCCAAGGTTGCCGGAGGCTGCAAATACAAGGATTCGTTCGCGACAAGCCAAGATTGTTGGGGGGCTGCAGGTCCAGATTAGTCTTTTATCCCCTATCATGCATTTCGTTATAAACTGGGGGATGTGAGATCCCGTTTTATATCCAAGCTACCATGCTCCCCTCTTTCCGAGCCCATGGTTTATCTCCTGGGTCCGAAGCTGGTCGTAGTCGCGGCAGCAAAGGGATAGAACGTGGGGCCCAAACTCATCTCATCCCTGCCTCCGCCGAGAGCATGGGAAAGGCCGAGCAAGATGGGGGAATGGCGAGGCCTGTTGCTGGGCGAAAAACGTTTACTTTAGATGGTAACAAGGTTTCATTCCTTGCCGTGGGTTTCACTCACGAATGAAAAGCCCGGCAACCATCCTTTTTCATTAAAAACATCCCATACAGGTACAGTTCATATGGAATGAAAAACATGAGCAAGGGGATTACAAGTTCTAAACCTAATAAAAGCCCAAAGGCTTACAAGATGAAAAAGAGATAAGGTGCCCGTAATTCCTTCCTTTTCCCTCTCCCCAGGAAATGGAACAAGAAGGCAAAAGGGCAAAAGGGGCGCCTAGGCGAAGTACGAGCAGCAGAAGGCACCAGGAGAACATCCCGGCGGCCGCCCCGAAGGGAGGCTGGTGATGATGATGACAGTAGAAGAGCTGGAAGACGAGGCGGCATGACTGTCAATACGCTACGAAGGCGTCGGTGCCCGCGTACTCCGACTTGACAGCCTTGCCGCCCACCCTCTGCCTCTTCCGTAGCCTCCCAATGCCAGCCACCCAAGGAGGCGACCCCGAGAAGTTCAAGGAGCCGGCGACACGGATGATGGGATTGCTGGTGCCACCAGGAGCGGTGCCCGACACCTAGTTAGACCCGTCATCCTGCCGCCCGCTCCCCTTGTCATCGCTGCTGTTGTCCACCTCGTCACCCTCGTTCGAGGAGGAATCTTCATCGTCGGAGGAGCTCTCCACTCAGCACCTTACGCGAGTCCCGAAGAGCCCGAAGATCTTGACGGAGAGGAGGCCACTCTCCATTAATTTGAAATGGAGAGTGAGCCCCTCCGTCAAGCTGTGGACGCGGGCGAAGGTCTTCCACCCTCGACGGAGGTACATGACGTGAGGGGCGGGGAACTCGACGTCGGCCCATATGCGGCTGTTCCCACAACCCCTCATATGCAGCCGCAACGCTTGCGGTGGATCCAGCTCCATCTCCCGTGCAAACGGGGTCGGAAGGCGAAGGCGACGGCGCGGCGGCTGGCGCAGCCTGACGAAGAACTCACGAGGGTTGTCCCTGATGTGACCCTCCATCGGAGGAGGGGCCGCTGGCGGAGGCGCGGCTGATCTACCACCCCGTCCTCCTCTCCCTCGAGCACCACGGCATCCTCGACCTTGCCCCTCCCCCTCCCTCTCGCAACTGGCTCCGCCACCACGAGCTCTTGGGGAGGGGCGATGCGCTGTCGAGCGGAGACCCTCGCCGCCACCGATGAAGCATCGCCACGCCCCCTCGCCATGGCAGAAGAAAGGAGGGAGCAGGAATGGGGAGGGGCAAACGGCGAAGGGTTGAGGCACTGTTCCTCCCACTCCCCTCTTTATAGAGGGGCGGGGGCGAGGCTCGGCCGCCCCCTCTCGGCCAATCCAGCCCGTTGAAGTGACAACAAGCGGGGCCATCGATCGCCCTCCCTGCTCCATTAAAAGCGTGTGGGAATCGACCCACACACGCACATGACTTCCCACATCCTGCGCGCCTGTCATTCGCCCTGCATCATGCATGCAGCGAACGTGGCGCAAGGAATAGGCGCGGTGGGACGCGTGGAGTGATGGTTTCTAAGCGATGGTTGTAAATGAGCAGCGGCCCTGCGGTCTCAAAGAGGCACGCGAGCCGCCTCTTTACTGACCACCACGGATGACGCCAGCATGCTTCCGTCATGCGGGCGCATGACCTCCACATCGTGCGTTCAACGTGGGTCGTGGGGAAGCACAGCGGACAGGGCAGTTACCGCGGTAAAAATCCGCATCGACTGCCCGCGCACCATTCTGGGCCTGGCCCAACAACGTGCTGCGCTTATGTATGGCCCAGGCCCGGGGGCTCCTGTCGGTGTACAAAAGTAGGGGCTCTGCTTTTGACCCCTTTACTTGTGCACGGGCAGTCAGAGCCACCCGCCGCGGCCACACATAACAGGGCAGGAAAGGGAAGCCAAAGAGAAGCCGAAGGCACAAGACGAACAAGACAACATCAAGAACCAAGGCCACAAAGCGCTGACGGGCGAAGCAGGTCGCCCCGGCATAACCCTTGCCGGGGGCAGCCTCGGCAAGCCCCTTGCCGGGGCAGCTCACCCACATCAGGGGAGCAGGCCACCCTTGAGCCACGGTCTCCAACATCCATGTTGGACCAAGGCTCGGGAGGCACCTCGATGGTGGCATGCAGATCTTTGTGAAGACATAGAATACCCAAGATCAGATGAAGATTGGAAACCAACAATCCTCACTAAGATCCTTACCAAAGGAATCCACAAGACCCCCGGCAAGACCCTTGCCGGGGACGCAAGCGCACCATGGTAGGACCCTTGCCGGGCCACCCGGCAAAACACTCGCCACGGGAGACAGAAGGGCCACTACCAGGCTGCACCAACCAACTCCCCGCCACCGTTCACATGCAGCTGCCACCCCAACCAGCTGGGCAGGCACCTACGTGGCAGTATGCAGCTTCCAGGCCAACTCAGCATGCACCCACGTGGCGGCATGCAGACCTTCGTGGAGGCTCCACCACCGCGCCACCTCAGCTGCTTGCCTACCTACATGGAACCACATGCATTGCTGGCCAGGGCGTGTGTCGGAACGAGGGGGATCGGCGACGGATGGGACGGGCCTCGCTCCCGTCCCCGATAAAGCGAGGGACACCTAAGCCTCACATTAAATGCGCTTTGTCCTGTAACACCAGCGATAAGCTCTCAGCACTGTAGTACTTTCCACCTCCTGTGTGCCACTGTGGCAGCCCCTTTCACCTATAGAAGAAGGCCCATGGCGCACTAGAGAGGGATTCGGCTCTTTGCAACTTGGCAACAGCCAAAGCTAGTTCAAGAGCTCAAGAACACTAAATACATCCACCAAAGCAGGATCGTAGGGTTTTACGCACCTTTGTGGCCCGAACCTGGGTAAATCCCCTTTGTGTTGTCTGCTAGTCCCACTCTTCTAACGATCCCGCGCCCCACAACCATAGTAGGGATTCCAGTGATCCCATAGGTGTCCTTTCCCACCGACACGCGTATGCTATCTATATGGCTCTTCCATGCTATGTATACCTCAAGATGAAGATGCCGGGACCCAAATGCGTGATAACGGTTTCAGGCAATTGTAAGAGAGCAGAAGACTATCTTCAAGATGGTGCAAAGATAGCAGATGAGCAGATGGCAGCAGTAGAATTTCAAGAATACCAGAAGATTGCAGATCCGAGTGATTTGTTGTGTGCCAAGAGGCCTGCTTTAGAGTCCGCATTTCAGTCGGTCGGTGAAACCAAGCCAGTTCACATTCACCCGACTGACCCCAATACTGCTCTGACCCACATCTCAACTACACTCGACAGCAAATAGGAAGAAGCGCCCATCCAGTTCCTCCGAGAGAACTGGGACATCTTTGCATGGAAGCCAGCTGACATGCCAGGTGTACCCAGGGAACTGGCTGAGCACCGCTTGCGAGTCGACTCCAACGCAAAACCCGTTAAGGAACACCTCTATCGGTTTGCCACGGAGAAGAGAAAGGCCATTGGCGAGGAGGTGCCTCGGCTTCTGGCCGCTGAGTTCATCCGCGAGATATACCACTCCGAGTGGCTCGCCAATGTCGTTATGGTTCCCAAGAAAGATAAATCACTTGGAATGTGTATTGACTTCAAGCACATCAATCGGGCATGCCCAAAAGATCATTTTCCTCTGCCCCGCATCGACCAGATAGTCGACTCAACTACGGGATGCGAGTGACTGTCCTTCTTGGACGCTTATTCCGGGTACCATCAGATCCGACTGTTTGGACCCGATGGGATAAAGACGGCTTCCTATTCGGATGTTTTTGCTATGTTACTATGCCCTTCGGCCTCAAGAATGCTGGTGCCACATTCATGCGCATGATTCAGAAGTGCCTGCACACTCAAATCAATCGGAATGTGGAGGCATACATGGCTGACATAGTGGTTAACTCACACAAAGGTTCCGACCTGCTGACTAACCTTGCTGAAACCTTTGCCGACCTCAGAAGATATGATATCAAGCTTAATCCGTCTAAGTGCACATTTGGAGTCCCAGGCGGAAAGTTACTCTGTTTTCTCATTTCCGAACGAGGGATCGACGCAAACCCAGAAAAGATCGGCACAATCCTCCGAATGAAATGCCCAGTGCACGTACATGACGTTCAGAAGCTTACTGGTTGCTTGGCTGCTTTGAGCCAATTCATCTCATGCCTCGGTGAAAAGGCACTGCCTCTTTACCAACTGATGAAGAAATTTGACAAGTTCGAGTGGAATGACGAAGCTAAAGCAGCATTTGAGGAGCTCAAAGCCCTGCTTTCCACCCAACCGGTGCTTGCTGCTCCGGTTAGAAAGGAGCCTCTACCGCTTTACATCTCAGCCACGGGACAAGTTGTTAGCACAGTGCTCACAGTCGAGCGGGAAGAAAAAGGCAAGGCCTTCAAAGTTCAGTGCCCCATGTATTACATTTCAGAAGTCTTAACCCCATTCAAGCAGAGATATCCTAACTATCAGAAGCTTGTTTACGGGATTTACCTGACCACAAAGAAGGTTGCACATTATTTCTCGATCACTCAATTTTAGTTGTCAGCGACGCTCCATTATTAGAGATTCTGAATAACAGAGATGCAACTGGTCGAGTGGCAAAGTGGGTGATTGAACTTCTTCCTTTGGATATCAGATTTGAGGCAAAGAAGGCTATTATGTCTCAAGCAATTGCAGATTTCCTCGCAGAGTGGACTGAACAACAATAGCCGATTCAAATTCAGTCCGAACATTGGACCATGTTCTTTGATGGATCCAAGATGTTAAATGGCTCTAGCATAGGAGTGGTTTTAGTGTCCCCATGAGGACAAAAGCTCAGTTATGTCCTCCAGATTCACTTTGACTCTTCAAACAATGAAGCTGAGTATGAGGTACTATTATATTGGTTGTGTATGACCATTTCACTCAGCGTCCGGCACCTAATGGTTTATGGCAACTCAGATTTAGTGGTTAACCAAGTAATGAAGGAATGGGACATCAGGAGTCCCGCAATGACAGGTTACTGTAATGCAGTAAGAAAGCTGGAAACGAAGTTTGAGGGGTTAGAGCTCCACCACGTCCCACGAATCAAGAATCAAGCTGCTGATGATCTGGCGAACATAGGTTCCACTCGGAAGCCTATTCCCAGCAATGTGTTCTTGGAGCATCTTCACACCCCGTCGGTACAAGAGGATCCCTTCAAGGAAGAGCCCCCGCAACCAATAAGTTCAACCAACCCGACTGAGATCGAAGTTCCAGCCGTGGTCGACCTGATCATGGAAGTCCTGGTGGTCACGCCCGATTGGACAGTGTCGTACATTGCATACATTCTTAGAAAGGAACTCCCAGAGGAAGAAGATGAGGCCCGCCAAATAGTCCGTCGATCGAAAGCCTTCACCGTAATGAAAGGGGAGCTTTACAGAGAAAGTGTAACTGGAGTGGCACAATGCTGCATCACCCCGGAAGAAGGTCAAATGATCCTAAATGACATCCACTCGGGGACCTATGGTCAGCATGTGTCCTCTCGGACCATCGTAGCCAAAGCATACCGAGCGGGATTTTAATGAACTCAAGCAAATGAGATGGCGAAAGATATAGTCAACAAATGCGCAGGGTGCCAGTTTTATTCCAACATGTCTCACAAGCCCACATCTACCCTAAAGACTATTCCACTCATCTGCTCGTTTGCAGTCTGGGGATTGGATATGGTTGGACCCTTCAAAACTGGCGCGAGTGGCTTCACCCATTTGCTCATAGCAGTCGACAAGTCTACCAGATGGATTGAAGCCAAGCACATCAAAAACCTCAGAGCAGGCACCGCCGTCAGTTCATTAGAGAGTTGATATTCAGATATGGAGTTCCTCACAACATCATCACAGATAACGGCTCCAACTTTGATTCTGATGAGTTCAAGGCGTTCTGTGCATCCCAAGGCACTCGGGTCGACTACGCGTCTGTTGCGCACCTGCAGTCGAATGGACAGGCTAAAAGGGCGAATGGTTTGATCCTTCAGGGGTTAAAGCCTCGTTTGATGCATGATATTAAACATGTTGCTGGAGCTTGGGTGACCGAATTGCCATCAGTCTTATGGGGGCTGAGAACAACAACCAACCGGTCGACTGATCGAACACCTTTCTTCCTGGTGTACGGCGCTGAGGCTGTGCTTCCAAGTGATTTGCTACACAATGCTCCCAGAGTTGAACTGTTCTCGAAAGCTAAAGCTGAGCAGGCACGCAAGATGCAGTCGATCTCTTGGAGGTTGAACACGAGATGGCTTTGGTTCGGTCGACCATTTATCAGCAGGATCTGCGTCGATTCCACGCCCGCAATGTCAGAGGTCAAGTGTTTCAAGAAGGAGACCTTGTGCTCCGAGTGGTTCAGAAACGACCTCACAAGCTCGCTCCGTCCTAGGAAGGTCACTTCATCATCACCAAGGTGCTTCACAATGGGGCATATCACATCTACAATGTAGCCAAGAAATTGGACGAGCCACGCGCATGGAACGCAGAGCTGCTTTGTCCTTTCTACACTTAAAATCACTCGACCCGACGAGTTGTAATAAAAGCACTTCAGTTTGTTTTCCAAAGACAGATTTTTACAGTATCATAATGATTGGTTCCTCATAATCACTTGTGTCCAAATCCCCCAGTGGGTGGCTTGGTTACAAACCTGATTCGCCTAAGTTAAAAAAAAACACTCTGAGTGGAGAGCAACCCTCCCACTCGGGGGCTTAGCTGCGACCCCGTAATCGCCTAAGTTAAAAACACTCCGAGTGGAGAGCAATCCTCCTGCTCGGAGGCTTAGCTGTGATCCCGTAATCGCCTAAGTTAAAAACACTCCGAGTGGAGAGCAACCCTCCCACTCGGGGGATTAGCTGCGACCCCGTAATTGCCTCAGTTAAAAACACTCCGAGTGGAGAGCAATCCTCCTACTCTGAGGTTTAGCTGCGATCCCGTAATCGCCTAAGTTAAAAACCATTCCGAGTGGA